>NC_051853.1:61650831-62275831 GCF_905115235.1 Hermetia illucens
CTCAGGACTCCGCTCAGATCAGGGCTTTAACCAAGCAAATGTAACCGACTAACGGGTTTTGCTGTTTGTTTAAAGGCCATGTTACTTATGCAGTAAGAAAGCTTTCCCATAGCTTGGTGCAAAGCAGATCGCAAAGGCAGGCCGTGCTGAATTTGTTCCTTGCGAGCAGGCGAAGATAAGCGGCCACAAGGCTATGGTTCCTTTTGAGGCCTTCTATAATACCTTCTGGCTCCAGCCGTGTACAACCGATAACGGCTGCCGTGGCTTTGTTGTTCTTGCAGCTTCGCCAAATAAAGCTTTTCGTTTATGGAGATTATGTTGTTTCTAACGACATTGGATGCATTTTCTTGGTCGGCATATTGCGGGACCTGTCACCAAGAGAGATCAGGTAGGATTTAGTGGAATAACGCCAACTATACTTTATGTTATTTATCTCTTTCCTTGATCTTAGCATTTTATTTTTGTTTTACTGAGGATAGTACAAAGTACTTTGCCTTAAATCCTCCTCCTTTACGTAGGAGACCTTGGGATCAGCATACCATGTTAATAGCATGGCGGAGTTGATTGAATCATTAACAAAAAACATTAATATTGATTCCCTAGCAATCCCATCAGATATCGATCCACTGCTTGATATTCTATAGACTGGTCATGGGTCACCTTGATCGTGGTTCGTCCACTTAAATCCACAAGTCAAATATCTTGCGTAGAAACCCAGGCATATAAGGCCGAAATATCTAAATGGACTTATTAATATATAATAGACAATGAGATTATGCTCTCTAGTCGACGATCATAGCAATCCAGAATTCTGTTCTACAATTGGCATGGTAAGTCTGTGTTTTCGTCCCTATAGCAAGGGATATTTTGGTCATGAATTGATTTAAGTATTTCAGTTGACCACACGGAATGAGTTGGGAAACAAAAGATTGTTTATGAGCAAACGCAAATTTTTCTCAGATTCGTTCGAAACTTTACTCTAAAACAACATCACCACCCCAACCCCCCACCAAAACAAATTGGTTCGTTTGTTCAACAAGATAATATCGAAGTGAGTGAAAATGCTATATATGCTTTTCTGATCCACGCCGTCAGTATCTTGTAGTTGCTTTTTGCATCCTCCATGTGATTGTTGTTTGGATCATTGCATCTGCAAAAGATAATAAATGAAGTCCAGGAATCTCATTCGCAGACGTTACTTGGCCTAGTATTATTCAGTATTGCTTCAAATTTCTCGAACACTTGTCATATGAAGTAGGATCCAAAGAAAAATTCACAATATTGCACTTCAGATGTTCCAAATGGGTATTTAGCAACATTACTTGAAATAGTGTCATTGCACATCTTCTCTGTTTCAGCTTTCGACAAGCACAGTAGGAGACCAATGTTCCTTTGAGTTATGTTGCACAGGTCAAAGGTTAAGAAACAGGAATTGAAACAGATCTAATGAGCTTTTAACTGTGTTCTTATGAATGTGCTAAGAGACGACAGTACCATGAAAAAGATGCATTTCTTTGGAAAAGAAGCGAAATTCAGAATACATATATGCTATCCGGTACTTATTACGATTTGTTAAAAACTTCAATCCTTGATAGTCTCAAAAATCGTCGTCACCCTTTAGTTCCGAGTGAAGACAACCTTTGCCTGGGCTGTTTAAAGGCCTAAAATAAAAGATTGAGCTTCCAGAGGATCGCGCTTCTCGATGTTATTTCGTATGTATGTTGTATAACATTTTCCACGTGCTCAGTTGCATTACATTTGCCAATCCCTTGTCACGGATGTCAACCAGAATGCTAAAATGTTTCAGCAGATTAATTCCGGGAAAAAGCCTGTACCTTTAATAAAGAATGCAAAATTAAGAAGGAGTGGAAAGCCACATCTGTTTTGTTGTTCCGGAGCTGCAAGCCTATCACCTGCATAGTATTAAATGTGATGATAATGGAACTCAAACACTAAAGGGGAGGCAATACAAAAAAAGGAACCGCAGGCTAGCACTGCTAAGAGAGAGGCAAAGCAGCTACAAGAGTTTTAAAGGTTTTCCATTATCCTATACACAGAGTGTGCTATGTTACCGAGATTCCTGTATTTTTGTGCCGAGAGTGCACCGCGCTTTCTTAGAAACTTATTTCAGAAAGACAGGTTTCATGATTACCTCACCAGTATTGACTTCTAGGTAGGCAGCTTAATCGGCAGGAGCCAACTTCGGAGAAGACGCCATACTGTGATCCCCTGCGACTCTTCATAGGCCTTCTATTTACCTTATACAGGAAGGTTTTGTTCCATCCTCACAATATGTGAGCAGATCCCCCTTCTTTCAGAGTATATTGCCCGGTCTAAATGAATATACTCTATCCTTCCCTGATTTTGTCGTTTTGGGGAACCAACTAGACTTCTGTTATGCGACACTCTAAATAACTCTGAACACTTGGTTATTTCAAATAATAATAATCGTTGGCGCAACAATCCATATTGGATCAGGGCCTTGAAGTGTGCTTAAGCACTTCATTCAAGACACTTGGTTATTTTGGCCACCTAAATGTGTGCATTGTTGACAGGAACATTTGGTTCTCACTTAACGCGACATTGTGGCCATTCATTGGAAGTTATGTTATCACTGGTACAGAGGAACGAAGCTAATATGCATTGTAGGGTGTACTGCTGTTGTTATCTCCAAGCTTCAGAAAGATGTAGAAATTTCGGGGTTTGGCCATGTACCTGCAGAAAGACATATCTAAAAACTCACAGTTCTCAACGATATTGCTACCGAGTGAAGGTAGTAGATCCCATCATCCCCAGTATCGTCTTACCTCCACTGCAAATAACATTGACCTTTCCTTCGTTAAATCTGAATTTCTGCCATAATAAATTTTCCAAAGGTTCAAAATCCTCACTACAGACTCTTCTGCAGAAAACGATTCCCAATAGATCTTCACCTGCGCTTTCAATATTACTCGTTTTCACAGAAAACAAAATCAGGCTAAGGACATTCGCACATAAATTCAGCTGAACTGACAATAAAACCAACAGTAGCACACGTGCTTGTTCTTCGCATATCATTGATACTATCCGAATAAGGCGTCTCTAAAATTAGTTCAATTAGAACAATGTCCGAGACCAAAGCGTGCCCTGAATTAATAAGACGCTACTCGAATTCAGTGTTAGAAATTGGCATTTAATCTATCATCGTTCCAGCCTACGTGGTCGCAATTTAAAATATATTTTGGCTAATCGTAGGTCATCAGCTTGATGCGATGCGTGATAGTATAATGAATATTGTTTGCAAATTTTCATTTAATAATAATTTTGGTAAAATATGCATAACAAAATTCGTTATTGTGCTTTGAATGAGCCTTGACTGGACTTGAACTTAAGAAGTTCACTGAGTGGGTTTCCAGCCATGCAAGCCGTTTCGCTGAAATCGAGTAGAAGGATAGATATTAAATCTTGAGAATTATGGCTCTAAAGACAGGATTTTTAGTCGGCCTATTCATGACTTTTGATCGGTTTGATGGTTTGGCATTTGTTCAAATTATTGTAAGGCGATTTCAAACTAGAAACTGGAATAGTTAAACGAGTTAAGCTTGCTATGACGCAGTTTCGTTTTATGGCCCTCCCGTAATGTTATTCAAATAGCCTTACTGGAAATCAATTTATATGCCTAATAGTTTAAGGATCAGACTCGAATGGTTAAGCTTTGTAACTGTTTTAGGGTGATTAAATTTTTCCGTCCATTCTTTCTTAAAACGAACGCAAAGTGATTTGAATTGCATAGAAAATATCTTTTAGGTCATAATAAATCTTTGTCGTCAAACACTTGTTTTACAGCTTCTACTTCATAAACCGTGCAAAATTTGCATTAGTCCAACTTCAATGCTGTTATTATTCTTACAGGTAAAGTTAGTTACTAGACAATTAATATGGATTAGTGCTAATCAAGAGCGCAGCTCTGTCTTTTGTGTGAAATTACTTTACGTATAAAAATACTCGTATTGGCATTCGACAGTACTGATTCTACCTGAATATAATGACATTTGCCAATATACGTACATTAATGATACAGAAAATTCAGATGGTATCGGTTACAAGAGGAGCGCGAAACACTAACTAAATGGTAAAAGAAATAATAAACGCAAAGAATGGCTGAAGTACCTCACATTTTAAACAACTGTTAATAGTACATAGAGCTTTATTGATTTTGATAGTTCTGCAATAGAAATATCTACACAATATGCTACACTGACCCAATACAAATGAACATTTGGGTACGAAATAACCCTCTTGCTTTTTGAGCTGCATCCTCAGCCATGAGTACTGCAAAAATAGCAGTCATCTATACTGTGGAAATCCGGTCCTGAAACCTTTTTTCTCCCTCCTTAAAATCGTGTATCCAACCACTTTATATCTTGCCCGAGGTCATACTTTTTTAATGGTTTTCGATCAACGAGTCAGTCATAACAAATACAGAAAGTGTATTAGGATTATTCACGCGATTTATGACTTACCATTTTATTGTTCACAGAGCCAACAATGAGCTGGAAAGAACAACTAGAATGACTCAGAGATCATGAGAGAAAGCTCAATGACTATTCACTTAATTACTTATCATTTAATCGGTAACAAGGCTGTTATAGGACTAGAAAGAAAAACTGCAAAAACGACTTAGAAACCACGAGAGAAATCTCGCGATTTGCCACTCCATTGTTCACAAAGCTAACTGACAATGATGCAAAATAAACGTTCGTGACTTTTGGTCCTGCCAATTCAGCCCCATTGTTTTAGCCCCGACTCGATCTTACCATACCTAACTCTACATTACTCTACATCAACAACAACTACAAAAAAATAAAACAGGATGAGGCCATAAAACAAAAAGTTTAAATCTATGGATAATAACTTGTGTAGTCATAAAATTAGACTGTTGTTTGGAATCTTAAAATAGGGGAACTCCGAGCTTTTAACGCTTTTAAGGTAGCATTTTCTCAGAGGGCTTCAATATTGCAATTATCATCATCAACGGCGCAAAAACCGGTATCCGGTCTAGGCCGGCCTTAATAAGAAACTCCAGACATCCCGATTTTGCGCCGAGGTCCACCAATTCGATATCCCTAAAAGCTGTTTGACGTCCTGACCTACGCCATCGCTCCATTTCAGCTAGGATCTGCCTCGACTTCTTTTTCTACCATAGATATTGCCCTTATAGACTTTCCGGGCTAGATTATCCTCAATCATATGGATTAGGTGACCCACCCACCCCAACTTATTGAGCCGGATTTTATCCATAATCAGACAACCATGGTATCGCTCATAGATTTCGACGTCATGTAGGCTACAGAATCGTCCATCCATGTAAAGGGCCACAAATTCTTCGGAGGATTCTTATCTCGAACGCGGCCAAGAGTTCGCAATTTTTCTTACTAAGAATCCTATGATGACGCGTTTCGAGCGAAACAGTTTCTGTAAGCTGAAATAGACTCTGTTGGCTGACAACAATTGTGCGCAGATTTCATCATCATAGCTGTTATTGGTTGTGATTTTGAACCCTAGATAGGAGAAATTCGCTGACGTTACTACCATGTACTTCGTCTTGCCTTCATTAATGTGCAGCCCAAAATATCGCGCTGCCTGCTGGATCTGAATGAAGACATACTGTACATCTCGGGTCGTTCTTCCCATAATGTTGATATCGTTAGCGTAGGCCAGTATCTGGGTAGACTTAAAGGGGATGGTGCCTTTTGCATTGACATCTCCAACGCGAATCACTTTCTCCAGGGCCAGGCTAAAGAGGACGCATGATAGGCATCCCTTTGTCTTAGACCGTTGTTCATGTCGAATGATCTTCTAGAGTGATCCTGCTGCTTTCATCTAGCCAGCCTAGTCAGTATTATCAATTTCGTCAGGAAACTGAATTCTCTCATGGTCGTGTACAGTCTTACCCTGCCTATGCTATCATTGGCGGCTTTAAAGTCGATGAAAAGATGGTGCAATTGATGGCCATATTCCAGAAATTATTTCATCGTTTACAACAGAGAAAAAATCTGATTTCTTGCTGATTTGCCTGGAGTGAAACCTCTTTGGTATGAGTCAGTGATATACTGGGCATATGGGGCTACTCCTAGCAAGAGAGCGGAGAATACCTCATACATGGTACTCAGCAACTCGATACCTCTTTAATTACTGCACTGCGTGGTATCCCCTTTTTTATGTATAGGACAATGCGCCGTTTCCAGTTATCAGGCGTTAATTCGTTGTCCCACACCTTGAGCATCAGATGATGAACCGCTTGGTGTAATTGGTCGCCTCTATATTTAACCAGTTCAGCTATAACTCCATCGGCTCCTGGCGACTTATGGTTTTTAAGCCGTTGGAATGCATGGACTGTTTCTTCTATGCTTGGTGACGGCAGCATTTGTCCGTCGTCTTCAGTTCGCGGGACCTTCAACTCGCCGATATTTTGGTTATTGAGCAGTTCATTAAAATACTCAACCCATGGCTCCAATATGCCCATTCTATCGGAAGTCAGATTGTGGTTGCTCTCTGGTTTTTTTGGGCCAGTTGGTTTTCCCAGACTTCCATTCTTCGTTTGTGAAGTCTCGGCGCGTGCCCGCGTTCTTTGAGAATGTAACATTGCTCGGTATGCGGCCATTGTTAGCTTGCATTTATCTTCGAACCGGCCGTCCCGACTTTTTTTTTCAACTGGAGCCAAGATGTTTATGGCCGTATCGATGATAACGTTCTTCAGGTGATTGTGAATGCTTCATATCCAGGACATCTGTTAGCTGCGGTTGTTGCGGCATCAATCCCACGTGTAGGTGTTACAAAAGGCTGTGCTGTGGATGGCCTTAGTATTAACTCGCTCCTGATTGGCAGAGGGGATTCTAGGTGGTGTTGTTATTCGATTCCGGAGCACCTTGCAAACGAGGTAGTTCTAATATTCATCTAGGTTAAGAGGTGGTGGTGTTCAATCAACATGTGGTTAATTTGGTTGTACGTGGTCCAATCTGGTGAGGCCAATGTATGTTTATGGACCGGTTTCCGCGCAAACCAGGTACTCCCAACAACCATTTCGTGTGATACTGCTACCTGAATATACCACAGTCTGTTATCATTGGTATCCTTATGTAAGCTATGAGAGCAAACGTGTCGCCCGAATACGGACTCCGTCTATTCGTAACGATCTTACCAACTTGCCTGGTAAAATACGATGATTTTGATATAATACTTGGGACAGGCTTCGAAGGTCCGCTCAACTGCCTCATAGAAGGTATCCTTCTCCGACTCTGCAGTCCCCTCTGTAAGGGCGTGAACTTTAATGAGGCTTCTATTTCTTAACTTGCTACGCAAGCGCAGATTGCATAGCCTTTCGGTTATGTTTTCAAAACCGATAACAGTAAGTTTCATTTTTTGGCTGTCTAGGAAACCTACTCCAAGCACATGGTTTACTGGATTGCCACTATAATATATGATATGGTATCCGGTCCCTGTTCAGCGCATCCATTGAAACGCGGTTACATCAGCTTTATATTGGGTCAGGGTATTGGCTAACTGCTGAGCAGTATTCGGTCTGTACAGGGAGGGAAGCTTTCATTAGGAAATGCGCAAATCGTTATTCCATTTTGGTTGCCGTTTTTCATTAAGAAAGAGTTTCCAGCGGCCACCACGTCGAGGTGGAAATAAGGTTTGGTAGTAGAGCTGTTGGTGTTGGTTCAGCAGACGTTTCCCAGGTTTTATGCTCCATCGTGAATGCCAATCCACGTTTCGTCCTTTGACTGCCTATTTAAGTGGTACGCCATATGTAGGATTTCCACTTGGTATTTTCGTCGGAGTATGGATCGACGCTAATGGTGTCGTAACAAAACAGCGGACTGAAACCCAATTGAGTCTGCCCACTTTGATTTTTTACCATTGTCGTCACTGTCGTTATTCCTTTCGTGACCAACTATTCCGATTTTAACTTTTGCGTAACTGCATGAGCGTTGCATTACCCATTCATTGATGAATGTCCGTTGAGCACCAGTATCTAACAGTCCTCGTGAAATAATGATTCCACTTTCTGATTGAATGACCCATGACACCACGTAGATTTACGTGGTGTGATTAATACCTGGCTTTCTGAGATCTCAGCAGGTGCCAGAGAACTCTGAATATTTTAAGGAGCTTGAATATCAATTTGAGTGCTACCCACGTATAGAGTGATATGTGTTTCTTCCGGCAAATCTTGCAACCATGTTTGGAAGAACACGTATTGTGTGTATGAGTTAGACAAGACAATTAAAGCGCATTTTTTTAGACTTTACAAAATCCCGCCTTGCTTATAGAATCAATTGCTTAAGAATATAAACAATCTGTAAGTTTCCTTGTATCTCAAGCACAACCGATCATCCTGCGTCGGTGCTGCATGGGTAGCGACTGATTCTTCTTTGCCTGGTTTACGTTTCTTATTCCTGTGACAATCAGTGGCTGAAAGGGATTCAAGTATGGTGAAATGCTGTTTCCGAATCCTACAAACTGCCAATATATATGTGCCATTCTTTGAGGGATCCTGCATCCAGTTTCAGACTGAACAGGATTATAATAAGTCGAATGACTCGACTTGTCTTGATGTTGATCAATAGTTGGTCGCTGACATTTAGCATTGTCTTAACCCATTGAAATTGTTGCGGGAGCATTTCCGAATACCCTAGAAACGCTGCAAAATTTCCTGAAAGATCATGCGATATTGTCATAGCACTAATATAGCAGCTTCCTCGGAGGATCGTAGTTCACCTGTGTTTTGCTAAGATCCTGCATTTTTTGAGCAAGCTTGAGGCTGGTATTTTCATTGGTCATGCTTTTGATGAGATCCCGATGTAGGTCCCATTAAGTGACGAGATCTTAATTTTCTCCAGCTTTAGTGACAGTGCTAGCGCCCGTTGATCGAAGGATGTTCAAGTCACTTTAATTCAATTCGATTTTTCCAACTTGGTGTCGAAGTATGCAGAATTATGGCTTGCCTAGCTAGGGGTATGCCTGATAGGCATACCTACGACCCACAATCAGCGAAAAAAATCTGCAGTCCAGACAAAGCCCATATCCACTTGATATTAGTTTGTATAAGTAGAGGAACAAGCGACCGCTCATCATTGGTCCAAGGACGAAATATTTTCATTGAAACTGTATACCGCACTTTTCAAATTATGTGTCTACCTATAATAACTCAGATGCATAGAATGCTAAATTATCGCTTAAATAAATTACATAGATCTTGACTTAACCTGGATTAGAAACTTTTCTCTACCGATAAAACTAAATTCAAATGTTTTTTTGTTTTTATCAACAGGTTAGTTGGCTGCATGCTTCGCCTCTTTCTGCCCAGTATTTTCGGTCCACCTAAGTACGGTAATTTTCAGGCAATCTGCTTTCAGCTTCTGAATTAATACAGTTGACCGTGAAACCATGAAAACCATAACAGGAAAACGATTTTATGGGACGCTGAGATGCCCGGGAGCAGGCAGGAGAAAGATCCAGAAGTTTCCTCCCATGTTGAAAACACATGTGATTCAAGATTTCCGTTGTTAGTGAAGTTTTAATCATTGCCTGCACCAGTATTTTGAGAGCAACCCAGTACCTTCCTAAAAGCAATAATAAAAACTTGATTAGTGGGGGAAGCGACGTATCTAATAGTACTTCCCAGTTGGATTAGCTAATTTAATTGCAGCTTTTTTGAGCTAGAGTCACATATGTATAAACAAGTCGGGATGCCGGAAGCTGGTCGCTTCGGGTATAAAGGTTTTGTGTTCATCTTATGTGAGAAAATCTCTATTCACGATTTCTCATTCGCACATAACTAAGAATACAAAATATTCCATCATAATTTGCCAAAGTCCAAGATACACATATGTATGTACATACATATCATCGACATAAATACTGTGTTCATCCTAAATAAACAAACATTGTCTGCCGATGCGTATGTGCATCTAAATTGATTTAACGCATCTTCAGACATTTCCACTTTACTCCGTGCGCATAAGCATAGATATACAACATGTTATGTACGTAAATTAAAAACCGCTGGTAACCAGGTACACACGTGGACCCCTACCGCTCATATAAGTTCACTTTATAGATACACAGGCATTGAATGGATTTTAATAAGGTTTTGCTTCACACAAAACCTTACAAAATGCCGATAGTTTGACGGTTAGGAGATACCATTTAAAACGCCCTCAGAATAAACCGTATCAAGTTTTGACACTTTTGAAGTCGTGTTTAGCGTATTCGTAGGAAAGAAGTATTCCTGTTCTGTCTCGGTTATATTCAGAACAATTACGTTGTGCTTTCAATGTACAAAAGTGTATTTCAAAACTCCAGAGTGTTGACACGTTTAAGGTCAAGTGATTGATAACTGTTTATATATTTTTGGAAGGTACTCGAATCAACAAGAATGTGACGCTAAGGATATGATCCAGACTAATATTAAGAAAATAGATCATTCTTGTACGGAAACAGATCGCCGCTATTTAAGTGACAATGCTCAGACCCAAATCATCCAATACTTCCAGCACTTTGTATATGCTGGAGAAGAAGCATTTTCTGGTTAAGCATTAGAGTCAAAAAGTGTTCCTCTTAGCTAAAGCAAAAACTTCATGATTTTCAACCAATTTAATTTTTAAGGTTTTTTGCTTTAAGTGAGGGCTCCCCATATATGCGAAAGGGGGAATCAAATTTTTTTCAAAGCATATGATCATGTCGGATATCAATCGAAAGGGCTCAGTTAATACTTTTCAAAAATGATCTTTCTTCTTATATTGGGCGAAACACAGAGGTATAAGAAATCAAAATGTGCCAACCAAAAAATGACGGGTCTCGTTCTAAGAACCTATCCAACCGAACAATCTGAAAAAATCATAGTAATGCAACGACAGAGAATCTAAGCCTTAAAATTCAACAAATTACGATATCTGCTCAAATAAAGTTAAGTAAGTATATTTAATTATAATAATAATCGATGGCGCAACAATCCATATTGGATCAGAACCGGACACAATTGTGGGAAGTTTGAAGGCAATCCAACAATTACTATTAAAGTTGTATAAGGTCAAACCTTTGAATTCCAAGTGAATTTATTGTATTCGAATGTTTCTCAGACCGCCATCAACTAATGGCGGCCGCTCTAATTTGAATACCAACTCACTCCGCTTCTCTCTTAAGTAAATGGCGAGCTCAGGATGTATTTGATGTATTAGCTGGAACTAGTCAGGGTGCCTTTCTGGCGTTTTCGAAGAAGAATTCATACCCTTGTATCAAAATAGAGAAAAGTGCCACCCAACTCCGCTATGTTATTTACATAGCATGCTGTAAAGGAGGAGGGTTTGAGGGAATGTACTTTATAACTTCCCCAGCAAAACAAAAATAAAATGGTGAGACCAGGGAAATATATGATTAAAGTATGGTTGGAGTTATTACACTATGCTAAATCCTACCTGATCTCTCTTAATGACAGGTCCCGCGACAGGCCGACCAAAGAAATACATCCAACGTCATTAAAAATAAAATGATCAAATTGAGTCACAAGCCTCGGAAAAACCAGCACGGCGGGCCCCGGTTCTGTCGAGAAATTGGCAAGTGTTCTTGACGCATGGACGACGTCAGTAGGTTAGTCCAAACAAAACAAATATTTGTTTGCACGCTAAATATTGGCACTCTCTTTGGAAAAATCGGGGAAATCGCAAGAGCCCTTCAGAAAAGGTGTATTGATATCTACGCTTTTTAAGAAACCCGTTGGGCTGGGGCCAAAAGCTGCTCAAAAGTGGTGAAAATGGTTATAAAATTCTTTACTTTGGTAGCTCACACACTCAATACGGTGTCGGCATTATCATTTCAGAGGGTTTCCGTGACACCATTAAAGAAGTCGAACGATTTGATAACCGGCTGATGAAGCTCACCATTATATCAGCTGATCGCATAAGTGACTTCTTCACCACGTACGAACGACAGACAGGTCGCTTGATGCCGAGAAAGATGCCTTCTAGCAACGTGACTGTTGATGATTATATCATCTTTTCAGGCTTAATGGTCATGTGGACGAAAAGGCAAACGGTAACAGGTGCCTTAGGGGAAATGTGTTTAGAACACGCAATGAGGGTGGCGAATTGTTGGCTTTAAGGACACCCATGACTTTGTAATTGTGAATCAAATGATTGTCTCATCTTCCTATATTTTAAAGTAGGAAAATTCTCCTAAGACGGCGGCATTTTACCATCATCTTTGATTAGAAATCCGTTCCCTATGAGACCATCGCACCGCAACACCACCCGTTAATTGCCGTCTTGCGAATCAAGTCACCAATAAAATAGCGTGAAGAACGCACCGGCCCGCCGCACATTAAATGGTGGCGATATCATAGGAACAAAAATAACTTACGGGGTTACCAACCATTACAAATGTGGAAAAATCGTGGAACCAAGTTAAAGACGCAATCCAAAAAGCGGCCTATGCAACCCCCGGAGCCACCAAGCCAGGCAACCGTTTCATCAATCGAGATGCTTGGTTTTTGAATGACGATGTTCAAATGAGGGTCCGTGAAAAGAAAAGCCTCTATCACAAGTGTCTCGACGATAAAATGCTGGCCAATTGACAAATTTATAAATCATCCGGGAAGTAAAGAAAACGGTCGCTGTCACCCGAGCGGTCCATTACAAAGATTTTTATGAGAAACTGGACACTCGGGATGGCGAAAGAGATCTGTATAGACTTGCCAAAATCCGACACGAACGCACACAGGATATCGAGCACTTCTGTCGCGCTAATGAAAAGAACAGTACTTTCCTTACCAACCGTCGAGCCGCGGTTAGATGGCGAAAATATTTAGAACAGATTTCAAGTGAAGAATTCCGCGCAATTGTGTTTGTCATCGCATTTGGTGCTCAGAGGTGGCGGGGAGGAAGATGGTGCGGTAACCCTGTCGGTTGAACCAAAACCAAGTGGCCGAGGAAAACCTCCATAGTGGTGGCACCGGGAGACACAGTATCACATTGGCTTGCCGGCCGGCTCCAAATACCTAATTAGGACGACCAGACCCGAGTCTACGCTCTGACTCATCTGAAGTGGAAATATGTCACGAAAACTGGTACCATGGGAACTGGGATAGCCCCTGAATTCACATACTTCAGCTCGGTTGTAGCGGTTGGCCCCCTAGAGGGAGCTTCATGGAGGTTGCGGTTACTTTCAAGCAACAGGGACCTTTGGACCTCAACGTGGAGTTGCATTTCAACACGGAAGCTTTACTCCTTAGTTCAGTAGATATTTAGGTAGGTCTTCCAACTACCAATATGAATGCTAAGCCATGCAATTGGTATAGACCGTACCGTTGTCCCTGTCGCAGCGGGGCTTTGACTGTGGTCACAAAATCAATCCGTATCTTAAGAAGACCGTGGGATTAAGTCCACGAGACCGGTACCCACGTAAAGCACAGTGACGTAATTGTCAGCGTATTTTTTTTTTGTTTTTTTTTTCACTTTTCCGGCATACACACTACGTCACTCCGATTTTACGAAGGGAGATTTCTCTAAAGTAAATATCTAACATTAGCAACGGCCTGAGGCTATAAAAAAATCCATTTTCACAAAAGGCACGATTTATATCTACATCACCTCAGAGGTTGCAGAATCAAATGAAAATATCTTGTATGTAGTATCGTTTGCTTTTATTCTCTCTGTCTATGGATTCACTCTATGTCTTGTCCTCTTTAAATAAATAAATAAATAACACAGGCATCTAAGAAAATCAACCAACATGAGATTTCCTAGAACGTCCAACCATTTTCAGTTGTTATCTTGAAGAACTCATCTTTTCCTCGCGGTGTCATAGGTTTCGAGGTTACTTAATCTCTTTAAATTTTGCAAATTCCCATATTATGTTCAACTTGAAGATATAATTGCAATGTTTTCGTTACTTCTCAGTTAATACATAAATTATACCCTCGGATTCAACGGTTCACTTTTATCAAGAACCTAATTCTCAAATTAAAACCGACAGATTTAATTTTACTTTTGTCAGATTGCATAAATTACATTTCAGTAGCAAATGTAATTAAATTTGTTTTTTATGAGGATTATTATTTAATTGTCGGGATAAGTACTTTAAAAGTTATTTTGCTTCACGGATTTAAAGTTATATACGTCACCCATCAGATAAATGATATACACATCACAAGGTCACGCGTTGAAAGCCATGTCCAAATATTGGTTACACAATTTACGGATTGCCTGTCGCCATTAATACCTTGTCAAGTTCAATCAGAGACGCATAAACTGAATTGAAGATTTTGCACTCTTGGTGTCAGGAATCATGTGAAATATTCGATCCGATTCAGCACCTACAAAAGAAACAAGTGTAAAACTTCTCGGCTTATGTGAAAGGTGTGCATTCTGCACGAAACATGAATGTCACCGCAGGAAGACCTCGGGTCTGATATTACGTACAAGACAAAATTGATTAACTTTTCAATTAAGGAAATCTTCATTGATGATCAACCACAATGGAATACATATGTCTGATTTTCCTCTTAATTTACTTGTAACCTCTTATAAAGGATAATATTTCAGTTAATTTTTTGCTTAAATGGAAGACTATACCCTAAATATGCTACCTGAAATCAGAGAACAAAGTGTATATGGACCTAAATCCAATTCTGGTTTTACTTATTTACTAGGCTGAACATTGGAAAGCGCAGCTTCTCTTTTTGGCGGCAACATGAAAAGAATGAAGACCAGAACCAAATTTCAAAGAAAGAACTTTCACTTTACTACAGATAAATCAATACCTGCAGCTCAGATTTTTATCTTCTATTCAGCAAGTAATCAACGTTTGCATGTTATTATGTATGTAAATTGGCCCTTAATTTGTCACAAACTGAGCCTTTTGTAGATCCCATACACTATATTATTCAACTTGACTTATGGACCAGAATTTACACAAACAAAGATGTTTTCTGAGTGCTAAAGAGCACTTCGAGGACAATATCTCGCAAAATGAACACTTTTAGAACAGTTATGATCGAATAATATCAGTGAAATCAATTCGCACTCACAATCCACGTTCAGTTCGTTTAATTCCACTTTAATTATTTCTAATACATTTCTCCGACATGTTCAGTGATTTAGATTTTAGCCCTTCCATTCCTTCTTTAGCCGATCTTATATACTCGTAGCACGAAATTTAAACGAAAGACTCAAGCCAGAAACTCGTTTTAATGTACTAATTGTTACGAGTTGACGAAATCCATAAAAAATTTTTGGTAACGCCAGCCAAGCTATTCCAGCTTACAAATTGTGGAACGAAACATCCCACCATAACGTGAAAGCTTGCTGCCTTCCTTGACTGTCCTCATATAAGAGAATTTCTCGAACATTTAGGTCCATAGCGAGGAAAATTGCAAGCTTTCAGCCGCGTTTGAGGGAGAAATTCTCGTCATTTTTGATTGCCTAGAGAGGGGAAGAACAATTTCCTAGTCTATATATCGAAGGAATCTATGAGCGACATCACAACCATTTCCTTGTGGATAAAATCTGTTTCAATCAGATGCGGTGGTTAGGAGAAAATAATGCAACCCAGAGACTCTATAGAAGTAATTTATACGGAAAAATAAGAAGACGTGGCAGACCGTACCTAAGTTGAGGGGGTGGTGTAAGCTAATATACTAAACAGCTGTAGGAACAAAATCGGGAAAATTGAGGTTCTTTACTAAGGAAGGAATAGATAGTACATTAGCTGTTGCAAGAGGTAGTAAGTTAGTGGGTTTGACGTCAACAGAAGATGATATTGAATTGAAATAGAACAAATACCTTTATTTTCTTTATAGCTGACTTAATTTCTTTTGCAACCATGTATTGGTTGTTCATTTTTTTAAGTGGAAAACTTCTAACCAATGCTCAAAAGGAAAAGCACCTAATTTTTGAAAAGCAATATATAAAATGAGTGATGGAAAAAACTTTGAGAAAAATATGTGTGATGTCAATTTAAATCGTGTTAAGGACAATTATCCAAGACACCGAAATTGTATAAGAGTAGGGGAAATATTTAGTTAGGATGAATGATAACAGATGAGTCAAATGTCAATAAGGAAATCCGACGATTTAGCTTTGCTCTGGTAAAAAACCGTTAAGCCGTCTTCGCCGATTTTTTTTTGGAGTTCGGGTTCTAAGTCCTAAACGAACGGTCCGTAAACCGAAAAAACAGGGAGTAACTCACTTATGAATGAAGGCAAGACAAAATACATGGTGGCAACGTCAGCACCGAAGACGAATCAACCAACAACATCAAACCGCACTGGTCAAACACAAGCACGAACAAGAATAAGGATAGGGGAATACAACTTTGAGACCGTTGACAATTTCTCCTATCTAGGGTCGAAAATCACAACCGATAACAACTATGATGATGAAATCCGCGCACGGTTGTTGTCAGCCAACAGAGCCTACTTCAGCTTACAAAGACTGTTCCGCTCGAAACGTCTCACCATAGGGTCAAAGCTCTTACTGTACAAGACTATGATCTTGCCAGTCCTCATGTATTCCTCGGAAACTTGGGTTCTTAGCAAGAAAAATTGCGAACTCTTGGCCGCGTTCGAGAGAAGAATCCTCCGAAGAATTTTTGGCCCCCTACATGAGGATGGACGATTCCGTAGCCTACACAATGACGAAATCTATGAGCGATACCATGACCGTCCGGTTGTGGATAAAATCCGGCTGAATAGGTTACGGTGGGCGGGTCACTTAATCCGTATGGATGAAGATGATCCCACCCGGAAAGTCTATAAGGGCAATATCTATGGTAGGAAAAGAAGACGAGGCAGACCCTGCCTAAGATGGAGCGATGGCGTGGGCCAGGACGCCAGACAGCTTTTAGGGATATCGAATTGGTGGACCTCGGCGCAAAACCGGGATGTCTGTTGTTCCTTATTAAGGCAGGCCTAGACCGGATACCGGTTGTTGCGCCGTTGATGATGATGATGAACTTACTCCCCTTTCTATCCGGTCCGGCATCAAGTACATGTGGGCTCATAACCCTTCAATCTTTAAGCAAAATAACCAAAAAAAATCTATAAATGTACCAATCTGATTTAATATCATATTGACACATGTAAGTAATAAGACTTAGATTCCTTAACATTTTGATAGGGCCTTCGAGGAGTTTTGTTCAGCGATATAAATTCCCTTGTTCTATCAATGAAAAGGTACTTTCTTATGACAAATAGCGTTTGGTGGTGGTCCAAAGCCCATCCTAAGTGGCCGCAGACGAGTAAGAGGGAAGAGCTACCCTGAAAACCTAAAAGATGACGAAATAGACCGTGAACGTCCGCCCACATATATTAAAGCTGCATCGAGGTGCTCCTTTGACACGTGCTTGCATGCCTTTGTGTTAGCGAGGCTCGAGAATGAGGAGGACCTTTCAGCAATTCGATCCCTCACGTGCCATTATAGAAAAATTTACGTGTCCTTTCGGATGCGTGGGTCTGCACAGGCTTCTGAGAATGCCACAAAGGAGGGGATTCGCATGAATGAACAAAAACGTGAGCAAAATCTGAAAATGAAATAAAAAAATAACAGCTCCGACTGCGCTTGGGAAGCTGTAACACCCAGGACCCGAGTGCCGTGACGGAAAGGTAGGATCCGTGACGGATCGCAACCTCGATCAATGTTCCACCTGCCTCAGATGTATACTGAGGTGCGGTCTTCGAGATTCCCATTCTGTCTTGGCATCCTTATATTGGAGGATGCCTCTTTCTAAAGTGAATTTTTCGGGGTTAAAGAAGAGGAGCGAAAACGATAGCTCTTAAATCAAAAGAAATTTATCTAAAATTCATTATATTTTATTTACATCAAAACCAAAAAAACAAAAGCGGGAGAATAATAAAACAAAACAAGAATTCATATCAAAGTGTCAGTCAAAATATAAATAATAAGAAAAGATAAATTAAGGAAGCATAAAAATAATATAGGAAAGCAAAATAAATTCAGTGCCATGCAACAAAAGCGAAGAAGAAAGAAAACATTTAAGTATCTTCACCCAAACCTCTGCGCGAAAAGTGTACACTTTTGTCTATAACCTTTACAGCATTTTTCAGATCATTGCAACAATTGTCAATCTGAAGACAATTAATCACTGTAGGTAAGCTACCCGGCAAGTCACTAATAGTAGTAGTATGATCCCACTTCTCTATTTTGGACCATTAGATAAAAGCAAAAGAGATGAACGTACATTTTCTTCGTTCATTATTGGCTTGCACTATTCAGAAATTAAAATAAAATTTGGAATTGGTCAAATGTAAATAAATTCTTGAGTTTAGGGGAAAATGACCAGTTGTTTTTCGTAAAATAAATAAAATTAAATTTTCAAAAGTTAAATATTGAATTAAATATAGGAATGGGAACTGATAATTTGAGAGGAGCAAATTGGGAAAGCTAAGGGGTGTTAGGACGAGAGAAGACGAAAGAACATTGCGTATCATCAAATGCGTCCCCCGTCGGATTGTCCGCAGGCAAAGAAAATGATGTCTATGTCGCAAAGCCATGGACACCACAACTTGGGACTCTTCAAGGCACCTGGCATAAATGGCATCTATCCAGCGCTGCTTAAGAAACACGCTGACAGCGACTGCTAAGAAATATTTTCCTAGCATGTCTTGCTCTGGGCTACGTGCCTACCTCTTGGCAGAAAGTCAAGATAGTCTTCATACCAAAGCCTGGGAAAGGTGACTATTCAAAACCAAAGAACTTCATACAGATGAGTTTGACATCATTTTTGCTGAAATATCTGGAGAGACTGATTAATCAGCATATTTGTGGGAATGCGCTAAAGTTGCATCCACTAGATGAAAGCAAACGTGCTTACAAACGTGGAAAGTTCTGTGACACTGCTCTCATTCGAGAACAGAGGATGCAATTCTGAATTGCGAGAGCCGGTTGGGGATATTCCTGGAGGGGTGTTGGATATGCGCCCTTCCAAAAACCTTGTGATGCCGCTAGAGAGCATGGTGTTGATGGTTTTTTAATTAAATGACTGAGCTGATCGGGATCCCGGAACCGTGTGGAAATTCACAACGCGCAGTTGATTTGATTGACAGCTAACTCAGGTATGAAACTAAATCCAATTTTGTTTTTTATTGTTTGCAAGTTAAAATATGTTTACTGAAATATACGACGCTTCTTTATGGCACAACATAAAAAGGCTAAAGGCCAGAACTAAAAAAAATATTTCGTATATGTAAAAGAGAAAAACCAAATATTTTAACATTTTCTGATGCCTGATAAATCAACCCATCTTTCCCTTTTGGAATACAACACGTTTGCTTTCACTTTACTATAGTTAAGTCTAATTATGTTCTAGTCAAAAAGGAATCATTCATCATCATCATCAACGGCGCAACAACCGGGAAATATATTATCATGCAAATCCCACTGAAGGTCCGTGAAAGGAAATGCCTCTAACATAAATGTCGCGATGATAAAATGCTCGCCAATAGACAAATATACAAGAATGCCAAGCGGTCCATTATAAAGACCTCTACAATAAACTGAATACTCGGGGTGTTGAGAGATATCTGTATTGACTTAGCCGATATGAACGCAAACATGATATCGAACACTTCTTTTGCATTTATGGCAAACACGGCACTCTGCTTACTGATCGACATGCAGCGCAGAATAGATGGCAACAATATTTCGAGCAGATTTAAATGGAAGAATGTGTTCATACTCCACTCCCAAAGGCACTACGGACATTTGAAGCAATTCCACTGAATTCGAGAAAGCAATAACATGAATTAAATCGGACAAAGCAACAGGATCTGACGACACCGCCTCTGAGATTCTGAAATGCGAAGAGCTGTAATACAACACTGTGGCTAAGTGAGAAGTTCAATCGGGTAATTGAGACAGGTAGCACATCATCTGACTGGCGAGAAAACACCACTGTTCCAATATGGAAATAGAAAGGATATCCAGCAGAATACTTAAGTTACCTTTCGATCCGGTTTTTGTCCCATGCCATGAAGATTTCTGAAGGTCTTGACAATCGTATTCGTGAATCAACCCTGGTTTATCAAGAACTGCGAAACTTCTGGCGCGATGCACGTTGCACGGTTAGTCAGTGAGAAGCATCGCGCTCTTCACATTGCATTTGTGGATCCAGAGGAGACGTTTGACCGTCTGCAAGACGAGCTTATCTGGTATGCTCTGCGGCAACACCTAATACCAGAAGAACTCTTCCTCTGGGTTAAATTGCTCTATCACGATCCGAATAGTAAAGTGTGGCTGACAACAAACAAACCGATTGGTGTCTCTGTCGGTTTTTATTAAGGAAGCACCCTCTCATTATTCCTCTTTATTCTTGTTATGGACACTATCACACGGGATATCTAACATCGAGCACCCTACGCATTGCTTCATGCAAATTATGCTTTCCTAGTGTCTAATAGCAAAAATAATCGCGAGCATTTGGCCAAAAATGAAATGATCGCCTCATATAACATAGTCTTAGATTGATGAACAAATATGATTTTTTGTCGACCGATCCCAACGCCTGCTTAGAACTAAGCGATTTAAATATTTGGAATCAATGTTATCAGCCAGTGATGAATTGCGTTAGTTCAACCTAGATGATATAGGTTCCCACAACAAGCATTCTCTATGATCGGCTTATCAAGGAACGTCTAAAATCGAAAATTTTTGTAGTATCGTCCGCCTTGTCTCCCTCCATGGTTCTGAGTGTTTGCCGACTACTAAAGACAATGAACGCTGCCTCGCCATAATAGAGACGGAAATGTTGCGTTGAACTAATGGCATAACATGCCTTGATCATATTCGAAATAAGAATATCCGCGATTGATATGGGCTTGCACCAATTGTGGAAAAATTGCGAGAGATTCGTCCTCGATGGTATGGTCACGTAACTCGCACTAACAAGATTTCACTTGTCAATATTGGCCTAAATATCGAAGTCGATGAGAAACGACCAAAAGACGGGCAAAAACAACGGTGGCTTGATACGCTGGATGGTGATTTGAAAACCTCGCGACTGCATCCAGGTCAGGTATTTGACCGAGGAAAATGGCTGCAACGCTCAAAACAAGCTGCCCTGCTTGTAAACGGGACAAAGGCTAAAGAAGAAGAAGAAGATTTCAGGGAATAGTAACCCCCAAGAACTAATAAAAAACGATAAATGCGGCTGGCTATATGTTGATCTTCTCAAACGTGTTCACCAGCGAAAAATAACATAACTTTTTTAGTATTCTCTGTAATTTGAATCCGGTAACAACAATTGGATGTCGAGGGCCAAAGATGCCGGCAACTTGTGAACTGTATGCACTTGCATTTCGAAGTTCTGGTCCCTCTAGTTTATCATACAGTTCGTTATGTTCACATGATTCTTGAGACATGTTTGATTTATTGGACAGTTGAATGTATGAAAAGGGTTTCATTTGGTTGTATTACCTGATGGTGTAGAGTAGAAGATAGCTTCAGGCTGCAGCTTTCATCAACTATTCTCAGAAATGATAATGGTGGTAAACCAATCATACAAAAGATAATCGAGAAAAGCTACTGAAATGACAACTAAAATAACTTTTTGATCAAAAAGGAACGAATCATTTTATAAATAAGAATACTAATTACCTTACCAAACCAATTATTAAGATGAGCTTATCAAGTAAAATTACGAGGCCCCTCATTAGCAGCTTGAAATGCGAATCTAGTAGCGTAAACACTTCAATTATGATGAGGCGCTAAAATTCGTATGAAAATGATACTGACTTAAGGCAGAAACTTGCATTTTACTTGGTGCAATAAAGAGTGCAGTCACTCCAAGATCACGTTTATATACTATTACGGGAAATAATTTGACCATATAGTTGCAATAATTAAAGAAACATAATAACATGGCATTTTGTTGAAGAAGAACTCGACTGGTTTTCTCTTTTCGATCTAGATATTTAAAAGGTGCATATTCAAGCGAGCATTGGTGTATAGGCTTCAGACAGTCGTACAGATGATGGTCATTAAGGTAGTCGGCTATTTGCGTCAATAAATCTGTGAAAAGCTGGCGAAATTAAACGTGAAGGTCCGCCCGCAAAGACTAAAACTCCATCAAAGTGCTCGGTCGACTCGTTCTTGACGCCTCTGTGCTAGCCAGGCTTGGGAATGTGGGGGGTAATTTGAGCGTTTTGATTCCGTGTCATTAATGCAAAATCAACGTGTCTATACCGATGCGTGGGTCCGCGCCGGATTTCAAAATAAACAAAAAAACGAAGAAATTCGTGACGGCCTAACGATGAAAACCGGAACGTGATCTAACCCTGGAAAATAAAAAAAAAACGGCTCGACCCCGCGCTTGGAGCCGTAAGTCTCCCGACCCGAGTGCCGCGATCGAGATGGAGGATTCACGACAAATCGCAATCCCGATGATAGTTTCTTCTGCCTCAGATCGTGATTGAGGTGCGGCCTCTGAGGTTCCCTCCCTTCCTTTCAGAGGATATCCCTATGAAGGTTTTGCGGGATCAAGGAGGAAGAGGGAGGGAGGAAGTCCTCAAATCAATAAAACTTATTCAAGATTCATTAAATATTGTTCACTCCAATAGAAAAAAAAACAAATGTATAAAAATAAAAGAAAATTTGAAAATAACAATTAAAATCAAAGAAAAAAGATGAGAAAATAGTAGAAACAGAAATGAACTCCAAACAAAAGAAAAGTTAACACTTACACATGGGATCACTCCGAGCTCGGCGTGGTGTGTAGATATGCTAATGCGGATTCTGTTAGTGGCTAAAAGAAAACATTTAAAACGTTACAATATGAATTCCAGAAATTTACAATTTACTACTTCATTTTCCTTTTCAAATAAAAATACCTTATAGAGCTCGCGGTTGCTTCTATGCTGTGCACTGGGATTTTCTCAAGATCGGGCTGCGAAAATGACAATTTTGGTTTGCATTGTGATATCACCGGAACAATTATAACCATAGAATGTCCACCGACCAGCGGAATAACAACGGTATTCACATCAACTTTACATGGATCCGAAATGAATTTTCGAGCAAGGACAATATCCAAAATTGAAACACCGGACAGACGACGGGTATACTTTATTCCTTTGGATTTCAGAACTTCTGCAGCAATTGATACACACGAGTTCACAAGATTTGCAATAATCACAATTGAAGTCTTTGGACAATTGTCCGAAATGGCAGAAGTCAAATCGCGAGCGATACCATCTGGGATAACAACAACCATCAACAAGTTCCTCTGCTCAAACGTATCCTTTTTACCCTCCTGCTCTGTCGATGTCGGAAAAAGATCCGCTTCCAAAGTCCGGACAGGGGCGGTTCCTTACTCAAAACTATCAAAACTTTTCCTCTCCGGATGCTCAGATGCTTCCGCGCGAAAATTTTTCCAATCTCACCTCTTGTCTTTTCTGCCTCAATCCAAACTTCTCCTCTTGTCACCCGGCAGTCCAGCTGCTCCACCCGAGAACAGCTCCCAATGCCGCTACGTTCGCCTTGTTGAGTTCATGTTGCAGCAACATGCACGTGCGCCTACGGTTCCGGCAAATCATTCCCCTCTGTCAAGATTAATTCGCCCGAATGCATCCAATAATGTGCAATCTGCGGCGAACATTAGGGTTATTGCACATTATGTAATGCATTATTTAAACAAATTAATTCATAAAGAGGCGAATGAAATTCCGCCCCCGTCTCGAAGTCGCGGTCACTACAACTCCTACTTGATATCAACATAGACGCCTAATGTATGAAAGTTGTTATCTGCAAATAATACGATCAAAACATCTAATTAATTTATACTACGAAATTTCAAATCAATAAAAAATGGGAAACTGTAATGAAACTTTCGAGATTTCGATGGTCAAATGACCATCCTGAGTGGCCAGGATGACCTAGAGGGAAGGACTACCCCAAAATATAAAAGAGATTGGTTAAATGGACCGTGAAGGTCTGAAGCTCCCCACCAAAGCGTTCTTGCACGTTTCTGTGCTAGCCAAGCTCGGGAATGTGGAGGGGTCCTTTGAGTGCTTCGATCCCTCACGTGTCATTATACAAAATTAACGTCTCTGTACCGATGCGTGGGTCCGCGCCGGATCTTAAAATCACCAAACAAACAAGGAGGGAATTCGCAACGGCTTAACGAGCTAAAACAGAAAAACAGAACATGAACAAAAGTTGGAAAATAAAAAACCGCTCGACGGCGCGAGATTTGTAGTTACATCACCGAAGGGGGTTAAACAACATTAAAACTCTTTCATATTAACGTTTTAGGACAATTTTTACTAATTTATGGTTAACAAATGGACATTACGTCGGCTAAAGACACAGATCGGAATACTCGAGGAGAGCTATGCATACTGGCCTTATGTTTAAAATTAATGCTGACGCAATGTCCGCACATTAGCCAGGTATAATATTATATTCTCACCTTTGTGCGTCTGCTGCGTTTCCGACGCATTGACTCAGCAAATTTTGAATATTGTATGTATGGCTTATCTATGGTAGAAAAAGAAGACGAGGCAGACCCTGCCTAAGATGAAGCGATGGCGTAGGTCAGGACGCCAGACAGCTATTAGGGATATCGAATCGGTGGACCTCGGCGCAAAACCGGGATGTCTGGAGTTCCATATTAAGGCAGGCCTAGACCGGATACCGGTTGTTGCGCGGTTGATGATGATGTATGGCTTATACATAACTCGCGCGTGGAGCCGTAAATCTCCGAATCCGAGTGCCGTGATCGAGGGATGAAAGAACCATAACGGATCACAGCCTCAATCATTGATTATTCTGCCTCAGTTTTTCAATGAGGCGCGGCCCTGAGGTTTTTTTCAGATTTTTCGATTGGATAGGTTCTGAGAATACAACCTGTTACATTTTTTGAGGATCATATTTTGAGCCCTCATTCCCCTACGTTTCACGCGGTATTAAATGTAGGGCCAGTTTCGAACAGTACTAACTTAGCCCTTCATTTTATACTCTACATGAATACATTGTATGAAAAAAAAATTGCACCCTCCATTCACATGTATGGAGAACATTCAATAATGTGCAATATGTCGAGAAAATTAAGGCAATAAAATTCCGCTCTCGTCGCGAAGCCGCGACCATTACAAAACCAAGGAAATTCCGTTATGTCAAATAACCAAAGATGAACTCGGTCCGCAATCAGCCGATATCAAAAATAATCCCTTGGTAATTAGGCCTAAATCCTAGTCAAATACCCTTGACGGAAATTGTATTACAATATTGAACAATGAAACTGAATGAACCCATACTGAGAAACCTCCATTTACATATTTAAAGGAGAATGACCCCTTTGATCTGATAATAATCCTGCTACAATAATATGTTTGAAAAAACCTCTCAAATAGGCCATAGCGAGTCCACCATATACGTCAACGAAGTCAACTCGCCAAAATGTGCGTCAGTTCTCTTCAGGTCTTCTCGGGAAGCCAACTTCATCAGACTCCGCTTTGGACCACAAATTCCTCCGAAATCCTTCCTCGATGTCCCACGTGATATTTTTCGCCATTATACGAGTATGTCGCCCGAATCATAGGTAGTAGTGAATTTAAGTTTTCTTGGTCTTCCTCTTTGGTTGTTAGAGTCAGGTGTCCGGTGTCCGTTGAGGTGCCGGTATTAGATTTAAATGTTACTTCAAGGGATTTAGCAAAGGCCTTTATGAGCAAGGTCACCAATCCTATAGCCTTGGTCATCATTGAGAGATGTCTATGAGGTCCTTAAAGAGTCGTTTACCGTAGTCTGACTATAGCTCGAACTGGGCAATTGCAAAGGAAGTGTCTGATGATTCCACCAACCCCCACACCCTCCCCACAGCTTCGGCAAAGCGAATTGTAGGGTATGCGGAGTTTAGAGGCAGGGTCCCCTATAGGCGACTGCCCCGTGCAGACCGCCGCAATCTTGTATGCATTTGCATGCGCCTGCCGCAAAGTCCACAGCAAAGTTTCTCATGAAGTTCAACTTGCGATTTCTTGAGGTACTTCGCCTAGGAAGTTACTCAAACCGAAGGGCTACGTTATCCAGCATCTGGACTCACGTTGCCTGACGGCAATGCACGCAGGTGCAGGAGTACATTGAGAGCACCTGCTCGGCAGAGCTTCAGAGTCTCGGTAGCATCTGCACACGTGATTCTTCGAATCCCATTAAACTTCGTTCTATCGTTTTTGTTCGAAGCCTGCCACCATACAATACAATGTCAGTATGAAACGCACCACAGTTGTTTACATACAGAAAATCATCCTCAGCCGGAGAACCCATTTCATTGCAAAGGTTCTCTTGCATGCATAGAAGGACATACAGGTCTTCTTAATCTGCAGTTCTATGCTCAATCTCCACTTTAGCTTCGCATCTAGGGAGGGAACCATCCTTGACACCAACATCACCAAGTCTTCAGCATACGCCACTTCCTTCATCTCGCTGCTGCCCAATATCCGTAACACTTTATCCATCCTTCCTGCTCACTTTCGGTATGAGAACCAATCCTGCGCATCTCCAAGACTGTATCCTAAAAAGACTACTCCGATAAATCTCAACAAGCCATGGTGCAACCCTTCCCTCCTACTTCTGTAGCATGACTGGCATTATGCCACCTGGACCCGGAGATTTATATGTGAAGAAGCTGCTTATAGCCCAGCCGATCTTATTCACGGTAATTACCGATTTAATAGTCTCGCACGGCTGCATATCCGTCAAGCAAGGCTCTAACTCACAGTTTTCCTCGTTAGCGGGGAAGTGGGTCTGAACCAGCAGCACCAAAGTTTCACCAGAAGATTCCGTCCTGGAGCCTTCTGACTTTTTAATAAAGGATGGGCCCCTACGTTCCTTCGACAGAATCCTACTGAGCCTTGCAGATTCGCTGGTGCTTTCAATATTCTGATAATAATCCAACTAGGGCCGCCTCTCAGCGTCTTGTACTTCTTCTGGCACTCTTGTATTTCTTAAGGCAGCCTTTGAATGGCTGCAATATTTGTACCTGAAGCAGATGCTGAAGACCTCCCTGGTTAGCTTCCTGGGGTTGGATACATCTCCGTTTCACCACCGTGGCAGTGTCTTCTTGCTGTATTCAGCAGGACACGAGTCTTTAAAGACGGTATCGAATGCCTTTTCCGAAGCCCCGTCCGTTTACTCCAGTTCGTCTGTCATGCCAATCTTGAGATTTTGTGCACCGGAAAGTTTGTTTTTAATAACCAGATCAAATTTCCTCCAGTCGATTCTGCTGGGGTCTCTGAAAGATTTGGAGACCTCTGCGGTGGGATCTATGCAACTATGATCTGAGAAGACTCTCTCCCTCATTGCCGGGTAATAGGTTGATATCAAGGACATCGTCCTAATCGCTCCTAATCGAGCTCGGAAAATGGAAAGTTAGTGTAGGGCGCCTGTTACACACCGATAGATTTGCATTAATAATAAATCAAAGAATGGATCACCTCTTTTGTTGATTTCCGAGCTGCCCCAAAGCGTATGCCTTGCATTGACGTCGCAGCCTATCAACAGGTTGACCCTGTTTCCAGCTATGATGGTCGTCAAATGTTACAGTTCTTCTGGCGGAGCTGATCGGTCGTGAGCCATGTAAACTGAGGAAATATACAAATATTTGCTTTGGAGTCCTTTGATGGTTTGGTCGCCTCTGATCTAGCCAATTTGCCTGTATTTGTATCTTCCCGATTTTCTCGAAATTGTAAAGCAAAACATCCCCCCAGAACAACAAGATAACGTTCGCTTAAACATTAAGTATGACTTCAAAAAATTCGCAGTATAATAATCGTTTTATTGGTTGGAGTTGTTAGGTCTAGAACTAGTGGAATATGATCAGTTGATAATACAAAGTTTACGACGTCATTTATGCCTGGATCTCACTAACTTATCCATTAATCAAAATTTCGTCAAAAGTGTAACTACTTTTTGAAATACAAAAACGTGACATAAAAATCTTGCGGCTTTTGAGTCACGAGCACATCAAAACTCCAAACACTTTCCTAATAAAAACTTTATCTTAAATTAATGTTCTAACATTCAGAGATTTCGTGTAATAATGTGTTGCTAACTAACATCTGTGGTAGTCATTTCGGCCCATTAGATCCAAGATAAATTTGACGACATCTTAATAAGACACTTTTCCCCCAAATTGTGTCAGCGCAAAGGTGTCCACCATAAATTGGTCAACCCATGCTGCTCCAACCAGCTTTTTGCTAGAATTCCTGGTGTTTTGAATAAGAAAGACTTTAAAGCAAATGTGGGTAGGTAAATGGCTTTCGTTATTATGATTTTGTTTGTTTGATTCAAAAAGGTTATTATTATGTGGTCAAGAGGTGGTTGTTGATCTTTCGTTCCTTGACATACATCTACGAAACGGTAAATATACTTATATTTAAGATTTATAACATTTGCTACGTTTGAACAGTAATCTCTCAGCATGTCCCTTGATGATCTGTATGGAGAAATATTTCGTTGTTTTCTTGGAAAATTTCCGACTGTTTGTTTTTTTCCCAAAGTAACTTTAAATTTCGCAGAAATTTTCCAAAAATAAACTCCAAATAAATTAAATTAGTTTTATTCTAGTAAATTTTATTAAAATCATATGGAAGGACCTTGCATCTAGTTGAGGTGATCGATTG
The DNA here is from genome assembly GCF_905115235.1 of Hermetia illucens. Lineage (NCBI taxonomy): Eukaryota > Metazoa > Arthropoda > Insecta > Diptera > Stratiomyidae > Hermetia > Hermetia illucens. The sequence continues at coordinate 61,679,504 of NC_051853.1, forward strand.
ACTTGAGCTTATAGCAGAGCAGGCAAAAATTCTTATGCACATATTTTCACATGATCACCATTCCCTGGTCTCAGTTATGTAATTATAGCGTGATGTGAACGTTTACAAGCTTTCCAAAAAGCGACATATTTAGATGATAAATTACTACAAAATAAACTCAATTCTCTTAAGGCATGAAAGCCAATTGATTCGCCAAAAAGAATTATAAACGCATCGATCTGATATCAACGGATTGGAATTAATGGAAAATCGAAATGTTGTCTCCTCCGGTCAAGCGAGTAATTACAACATTTAGTAAATGCAAATTTTCAATAAAACTGAAATCGTACTCCGGTGAAATGACACGAGAAACGTGCTGCGGTTTGGAAATGTATCGAAAAATGTTGTACTCGTACTGTAATGACCCAGATAAAATTTTAACAGATTACAGCCGATGAAAAGCATGTCCGCGTGTCCACATAATGCATTATCGTCGGCGATTATGAAAACCTTTTTAGATTTTTGTCGATTTGCACGTACTCCAACGGGTAAGCTTGGAGAAAAAATGCAGGAGGTGGAGTGATTTAAAGTGTAAATGTCAATTTTATTCGATTCGAACAAAATTTCCGATTTCCTGGCGGCCATTCTATTCTTAATCAACCGTAGAAACAGTTTAAACATTGAAACCCTCGGTAGTACTTATGATGAGTTCCCGGAATTAGTATTTGCAGCAAGATATCAAAAAGTACAGATTTTCAGATTCATGTTCCGATCATACTAGTCTTTAAAGAGGTATAGAAAATTAGCAAACTCCGAAAACAATTAAGTACCCCAGAAAGACCTACTAATACATAGACATGATCTGTACATCAAAGCCACTATCCATGGTCGCATCACTAAATAATCAATAAGCTCAGACACTTTCCCTTGAAATTATTTTTCTTCAATGGCGTGACTGGCCAAACCGGCCCTTGGTCTCCAAGATAGATCTCGTCTAACCATCTCGATCCTTCGATCGCATCCTTCAGTTGGACAATTTCAACAGCTTTTTACTGGCCCCCTCCACTGAGTCATTCGGGTGTGCTTTTGAATACCCTGTTTGGAATTCGATTGCCGTCCATCCGTTCTACATGACCGGTCCACTGTAATTTTCGTAGCTTTACCATCGCCGATGCTGCTGGTTCGTCATAAAGCTGGTACAACTCATGGTTGCATCAAATTCACTAGTCAGCTTCATCTGTTACTGATTCAAGTATTCAACGTAGAACTTTGCGTTCGAATATGTCGATGGACTTCTCTAGTGCATTAGAGCCTGCCTGCATTAGAGTCCACGCTTCACCGCCTTACAGTAACACAGGTCATATTATGGTCTTGTAGGTTCGGAGCTCACTTTTCCTGTGCACCCTTTTGCCTTTCGTTATCCGTAGGACTGAGTGGTATGATTTGTTGGTCATCATTATTCGTCGCTGAAGTTCGTCTTTTTCATAACCAGTCTTCGCTATATTTACTCCTAGGTACACAAAGTAGTCCACGTTTCAAAATTAAAATCGCCCATTGTCAGATTTTGTCGTATTTAGGCTTGTCTTCTTAATTGGGTCATGAATTTTAATTTCTTTTCAGTAATTCTTAGGCCGACTTCTTGCGCTGCTTCATTTGATTTTAAGAATACTTCCTTGGCGTCTGGAATTGAATGTGCCATAAAATTTATGTTGTCAGCAGTTCCCACTATTTGCTAAGATTTGTAGAGCGATGTTCCTGTGGTATCTAACTCCAGTTTGTGGATAACATATTCAAGGGCTAGGTTAAAAAGCATGGGGGCCAGTCCATCTCCTTGCTTTAATCCGCAGTTCTTTTTGAAGCATTGCGTTAGCTTGGCAAATACCTTTACATGGGAGTCAGTCCTATCCATCGTCAATTCCATAATACGTACCCCTTTTTCCTGGTACCTACGATATAGTGCTTCTCGTTTGATGCTATCATACGCTTGAAGGAAGTTGACGAAGAACTGATGGGCATCGATATCGGACTCGTAGCCTTTTCCAGTAGTTATTTGACCGTGAAAATTAGGCCATCGTGGATCGTCCTTTTCGAAAACCACAAATTAATTTCTCTGTATATGGCTCTAATCTAGCTTGGATGATTTTCGTCAGGATCTTGTAGAACGTGCACAACAATGAAATACCTTTGTAATTGCCACAGGTAACTTTGTCTCCCTTTTTGTTTATAGGACAAATTACGCTCTGGGGGCAGTCATCAAATAATTTTTCATTTGTCAAAATTTTTAAAATAAATTTATGGGGGACATTATCATGGCAATTGTCTTCCCTCTGTAATAGTTCAGCTGGAATACCATCGAATCCCGCGACCTTGTTTAGATTTTAGTCGCGGAGAATTGCTTTCACCTCTTCTCTTCAATAGAACGAAATTCAACCATTGTGTTGTTTATAACTTCCGGGTTCGTCGAAACTGTACTTTTCGCTGGTGCTTCCACTCGGTTGAGTAGCTTCTTAAAGTATTCCATCCATCTTTTCTAGATGTCGTCAGGGTTACCTAGAATGTTTTCGTGGTCATCCTTACAGAGACTTGTCTACGGTCTATAGCCCCATACGAAGTCTTTTACTGCGCCGTATGCGGCTCCTACATTTTTATTTTTCATGTAGTTGTCAACGTTTAATATTCTGTCGTTGTTGTATTTTCGGGGTTTCTCCTGCACGTCTAGTATGCTATTCGTCTAAGCTCGTCATAAGTTGTGTTCTATGTATTTACGATAAGATTGGTTCCTTTAATTGATTGCATCACGACGTTCCTCGTCGAACCAATCATTACAGGTTCCTTTTGTTTTCCAAGCCGATTGGCCACGTTGCTTCGACATCTAGTTCGACTAGCGATGTACTGCTGAAGTAGTTGGAGGGCTCTGCAGTGTATGCAGCTGTTATTCGCCTGTCTCTAAAATTATCAACGTCGAATTTCTGAGACCTACTCTACTTCGCGTAATACGTATGTTTTCGCTGGCCGATATTGAAACTTCGTCCTCACTAACATGTGGTGACCGTACATCCGTCAAACTGGTTTGCTTCCGTTTTTCGATTAGAACTGGTCAATTTTACTGAATGAGCGATCATCTGCTGACGCCCATGTCCTTTTACGAGTGTCGCGATGTGGAAGGCAGGTAAAGCTTGTCGTCATGTTTTTACTGCTTGCGAAATCAATAAGACGTTGCTTGTTGCCATTCATGCCTTCATGCTAAACCTCGATAAGAATCCTCTCGTCCAACCTGGGCGTTGAAATCCCCTAAGACTATTTTTATGTCGTTAGAAGGCGATACATCATAAACTCGTTCCAGAGTGTTTTAGAACACATCCTCGACTGCGTCATCTTTTTCATTTGTTCGTGCATGGCAGCTCACTTGTCTAGTTTTGATACGGGTGGCACACAGTCGTTCATTTATTGCTTTGAAATTAATGACTTGTTCTTTGAATTTGTTGTCCTCGAAAAATGCCACTCTAAATTCTCAGCTTCTCGATTCTTTTCTGCTTGTGAGTACTCTTTGCAAACGTCAACCATACATCCGAACTATTTCGTTACTTGGATTGCCTGAATTTTGTTGTTATATCCTAAATCTTCTTTGAGAAGTTCTCATAAAACTTCGATTCTATTCATATTGCGAACGTTCCAACAGAGTAAACCATATTCCATGAAATTCTCCCCGAGCATAAATAGTAGGAGCAATTGCTTCTTTACGTAGATTTTGAAAATATTTGCCAGAAATCTAGTAAGATCTAAGCTCACACCTCCGAAAGATGGATCTCTCATCTCGGACCAAGTTTTGTGCATGATTGACCCCGGATTTGATCTCTATCGGTGTACTAAATGTGGCCATAAAGTATCTATTTATAAGGCTTTATGCAAAATATAATAACTTCATAAACAATATCGATTTCTGTTTTTGGAGATTGAAAGATTTCTCTCTCTCTCTCTCTACGAAAATACGATTGATTAAGGAAACTGGGAAAGATGCTAAACAGACAAATTTGCTGTTTACTTTCAAACTCTCCATAGTAATTTATCTACCATTTAGGCAGATAAATCCAGGTTTGGAGACGCTAGTTTACTGAAGGTGTTAAAAGAAATAGAACATGCAAAAATCAAACAGTTAATAAAGCTGTTTTCGAGTGGTTCAGTTTAGCGAGAGGAAGCTATGTATCTTCCAATAGGCGGGCCAATATTGAAGAAAAGGGCACTGACAAAACGAATAAATTGTCTTGCTTTCAGAAGAAGTAATGGTTAGCTACAGCGATTCAAAAATAGACATGGGCTCTATCAAAAAAATATATATGGAGAAAGTGCGCAATCAAGAAGGCTTAAAGGACTTGCTGCAATATTGTTCTTTAATTGGGCCGCTGAATACATCAACGAAAACAATCTTTTTTACAAGTGCCAATCAAACAGCATTTCAGTGCTAAAATGAATGGCTAAAGATAAGGGCGATTTAGACCCAAATACTTTCGGAGATTTTTTGCAAATGGTATACCCGTGTATGTGGATATACGTATATGTGGATAATATACAGTAGAATCCCGATAATTCGTATGGTCAACGGATTTAAGCACAGTGGGTTGAATGACCAATGTAGATGAAGAAATTATTTTGTTAACCCATTCTGCAGCAAATTTTACACCGATCAATCATCAGAAGCTATTGGTAAAAGCAACTTTTTTGCACGATAATTTGCTAAATTAAACAAAGCTTACTCTATTACCGTTTTTATTAAAACCAAAGCTCCTTTTTGAATTTGGACTTCATGCATATAGCTGGTAGCGCCATTTTGTGTTGAGTTATAGGGGAGGCTCCCAATACAAGTGAAAGGGTGGCCTACATTTTTTTTCACCAAATATGGCCATTGTCCCTCATGGGTGTCGAACAAAAGGACTTGATCAGTACTTTCCGAAAATGATCTCGTGTCGGATATTGGGTGAAACATAGAGAAGTGAGGGCTCAAAATCTGTATCCCAAAAAGTGAAACAGGTCTCGTTCTCAGAACCTATCCAACCAAAGATTTTTAAAGCGGATAAAGGTAACGCGTTAGTAGTCATGGAAAAACAGGAATATGACAGAGGAATATTCGAAAAACTAAAATCTGAAGGGTATTTCGTATTAAGAACCAATCCATTGCCGAATTCGATTAAACGAGTGAAAAAGGCAGTGAAATCAATTATGCCAAACATGACACAGCTTAGAATGCCTAACCTGGCGTTTCCGAGAATTAAATGGCAACCAAAAATTTACGAAGTCGGGGAAGAAATGAGGGAGATAATAGCAAATACGAACTCCCCAACGTATAACATAACCAACTGGGTGATTTGTGAAATGCAGGAAATTAGTAGTAACACCACAACAGTAAGTGCCGTATGAAATCTTGGTCTCATACGATGTAGAGAGACTATTCCCAAGCACTCCGGTGAAAGAAGCACTACGTATGCTATAAGAATGGATCGAACAGCACGTCAGTACTCCAGAGGGTAAAAGAAAGGCCAAACTATATACCGAACTAGCGACGACATGCGCTTCTGAAAATTATTTTATTTTTTGAAATAAATTTTATAAGATGACCAAAGGGACAGCGGTGGGTAACCCCTTATCCCCACTATTAAGTGAAATTTTCATGGCAGGCCTAGAAAAGAAAATAGACTGACAGATGACCAAACGTAGAGTTTGATTATGCTATGTGGATGACGTTCTGACCATTGTAAAAGAGGGGGATAAGCAAATTATACTGGATCAAATCAACGATTGGCACCCTAATATAAAATTCACGATGGAAGAAGAATCAAACGGTGGCATCCCCTTCCTTGACATCAAAGTGCTAAAGAGGAATAACTGTCTCTGTCCTACCGATCCATGGTGCAAAGACTTTTGTGTATACCACTCACTAAAGGAAGGTTTCAACAGAAAAGGCGTACATTGTAGATACAGCTACAAAAAATTTATTTCGGCCAACTCTAATCCAGAGTTTAATTAGGAAAGTGCAAAGTACAAAGGAACGAAATCGCCTAACAACTGTTGAAAAGAGGATGAAGATAGACACACAACGAGGCAGCAGAATTTAACATCTTGGCCAAAGAAGGCTTCGAAGCAGTAAGATCAAGCAGAATTCACAAGCTCAAAACGCATTTAGTCAAGGAAAAATACCCAAAGAAAGAAAGAGGAAAAAAGCGGCATCTACAACATGTCTTGTGAAAATTACCCTTCTACATATGTAGGGCAAACCAAACAGCTAGTCAACAATCGGGTCAAGGAAGATTTAAAAGAAGCTGAGGTAATAAGGTAGAATATAACCTTAAAACGGTGAAGGTAACGGTGCTGAAAGAGGTCAAGGTCAACAAATTGGACCCTTAAGAGAGTTTTTCGTTTTTTTGGAAAAGAGAGACTCAGGAGCACCGGCTGAATATAGATACGGGTTACACGCCTCATATCTGTATTCACTAATACCACAAAGGGGATATGGTAATTAAGAATTGAAATATAGTTATAAAATAGGTAGTATATATTTAGAGAGTTCACAATATCCTTATGGTTAGGCTTGTTCCGCTGAAGAAGGCAACACGTTGCTGCCGAAATACGTATTCGGGAAATAAACTAAATTAAATTGATTGGCTAAAATCAATTTGTTTGTTCGGACGTGAATTCGGTCATTGTAAATATGTCGACCGCAACACGCAATTAAGATCACGAATTATACATTTAAAACGTGCAAATCCCTAAATATACACTTATCTTCCATCTTTGAAAAATAATTGAAGAGGCTAGGTGGCGCGTAACTAAATGAAAAAACATAGCTTCCACAGCCGATACTAACTCACTTATACCAAATTTTTGAATTCAATGTTTGCATAACTGCCATGAGCCTGAGACTACTTGTTACTTGTGTACATCAAAACAAATTATCTCAGCTGGATTTATTTCACCTAGATTAATCATTCGACCCACTCTGTAACTAATTGTTGCGAATTATCGCAGGAATAAAATTACGAAAAGTAACCCTGAGAACCGGCAAATGCGTACGAATCAAGCGGAAATACGGATTATCGAAGTTCCACTGTATGAACAAAACACACAGTTAAGGGATACAATATCTCCTAGGCAAAGGTTGTTTGATACTTTGCGATATCTGATATCTAGGTTCACCCCAAACTCTAGGTAAAATTATGGTAAAAGTTGAAACTTTATCCTCGAAGAGGATGAGGAGTTAATGGAGGGGACGAAACCAGTGCCCCCTCTCCAAACCCGATGCAAACTTGGTCTACATATCCTCCCTATTCTATCCTCTTCACGTAAGGGGTAGGGTGAAAAACCTTCATGGAGCGGGTGACTCCCCTTTAAAAAAAATTTAAAGCAAAAGTGGCGCCACGAGTTTTCATCGGGTTTTAAGAGGAGGTACCTCCTCCTTCCCTCTATATAAACTTTTCATCCCTTCGAGAATGAGGAAAATTGAAAATTCCACCTTTACCAAAAATATATTTCAACCGTCAACTGAAAAATATTGTGGAACGTAGCGCAACACAACCATATACAGCACAACACATTCCGCAAATGTTTCCGTTGCGCGATAGATTTTAAAAATTTACACAACGCATCAAACGCGTCCATATATTGGCAAATACGGTTATGTTTTTGAACTGAAAGGATCGTCTTTGCCAATATATCTTCTTCTTTTTCAGTCTTTTTCCCTTTCAGAAGCTGGGTCGGCTTGTCTTGATTGGCTGCGTCACTTAATTCTGCCAAAGGCCTGATCTGGATATAGTCACAAGGCTTCCAGATCACCATCTAGCGTATCGAGCCACCGTCGTTCCGACGGGCCTTTTGGTCTTTTCCCATCGACATCAATGTTCAGACCAATCTTGGCAATTAAATTTTCGTTAGTGCTAATTACGTCACTATACCATCGAAGACGCCTCTCTTGCAATACTTGCACGATCGGTGCGCTGTATATGCTGATGTCGGATAAGATCACGGCATGCTATGCCACTAGTCGAAGGTGACATTTTCATCTCCATTGGCACCGGACGCCATTTATTGTCTTTTATAGTGGGCCAACACTCAGATGCCAAAAGGGCAGAAGAAACTAGCTAAAACCTGAGACATTCTTTGATACGTCGATCAGAAAGAACGCCAGCTATGAAACGCTACTTAATCTAGGCTACGCTAACACGTGAAGCAATTTCATGACGTAATTCATCATTGGCTGATTCCATTGATCTGAGATATTTAAATCACTCAGTTCTGCCACTAGCAGTGAAAGAACCGGTTTCATGGGGATCGGTCGTCAAAAATTCAATTTCATTCAGATTCAATCTGAGACCATATTGCATCAGGCGATCCATTTTTGAACAAGTTACTCAAGATCAGGCCATGAGAAGCTAGGAAAACTTCATCGGCATACAGCTGTGCGCAGGTTGCTGGACGTAGGATTTCCCGTGTGACAGTATTCAAAACAAGAACAAAATAGAGTGGTGAGAGGGTACTTTCCTGATAAATACCAACGGAGATATGAAGCGCTTTTCGGATCGCGATAGAGTAATTTAATCCAGCGCATGGGTTCTTCTGGTACTAGGTATTGTCGCAAAGCATACCAGGTTAGCTCGTGTGGCATACGGTCAGACGCCTTCTCCAGATCGACAAAAGAAAAGCAAAGAGGGCGACTCAAGATGTTTTTCCATGAGCAACCGCGCTGCGTGTACTATGTCAGTTGCTCCACAGTTCTTGACAATCCCCGCTTGAGTCACGGTTATTTGAACGGTGTGGCGAATAGGGTTGTCAAGAATGCGTATGAAAATAATGACAAAATTCGGATATGAATGATTTTTGGTTCGGTTCTTGACAGGTATTCGGAACGTCGAGTGTGACTTTTGTAAAGACGGAGTGTCGATGAAGAATATAACCCGGATTGCTGTTGAGCACGAAGGAATCATTATTATATTCTTAAGATATATGGCTGCGGTGGTATCCCTGAAATAATCATTTGTGTGAAAAGGCACGTTGTTCTGGCAAAAGAGGTTTTTTCTCCTTCTTCAAACCGGACCCATTCTGGCAAATTTCAATATCCAACTGATCAGGAAAACTGAAGAAATATTCGCCTGTTTTTGCTTTGCCTTTCTCATGGTGATTAATTAGCAGCACTTTTTCGGTTCGCAGATGTGATCGGCGCTGAACCACTGGTTTGCATCCTCCGGTTCCACTGCTGTTTCGTTCTTGGTGTTCAGAATGCAAATAAGATTAATCCCAACAGTTTTAACTTGAATGGAAACAACAATTTATTCAAAGCTAATGATTTGACAAAAACGATATTTTCTTTTTTGGATAGCTGAAGTCGAACAGATCGACAAACTGACATATTCGTATTTAACAAATGACAGCAACGGCACCGCAAACATAGCGATGAACTTCTAAAAGTTACTATAGATGCAGCCGCTACATCACTTTCTTCTGAGTATTGCTATCAATGGCATTATCAACATTATTCGATGTCATCCAAAACTTTTTTGTTTATTGTTTCTACGGATTCAACCGGTGATGCCCTCGGTAGACGATTGATCGGTAACCTGACTACCGATGACCTCGTTTAGTCGTTGAGTTGTTTGCCCAGTAAGGTCGCTGTCGATGACTGATGGAGAATGGACCAACTAAGCTGCCCAGGAGGCTGACTTCAGTGTTTTTTGTCGCGAAGGGGCCGTTTAAATCGCTTGATACTGGAACATATCCAATAGGTCCGCAGTTACTTCGTACGTTTTTTGGCACGATATCTGTCTCAATCTCATATGCTGTCAGGAAGAGGTGATATCACACTCGTCTATGTTGGTGCCGGTAAACCACTCTACGCTTAATCACAATATTGCCCCATTTACTGGGTCTGCTGTTGACCGGTAAAAAACTAATTCACCATAACAAGACAGTGGACAAGATATCAACCGAATAGCTACTGCCCTCGTGAAACATGATCGCAGACTTTAGGGTGCAGTGCCATAGCTCGATCATTCCATTAAAGGTTAGGTGATACGATGTCATGCATCGACTAAAATTGGGGACTCTAGTCAGTGGTCATGACCAACGATGTTCCGTAGTTCGATATCCAATCCAGCATGATCAAGCAGTGTTCTGACTGTGGAAACGGTCTAACAATGCCCAAGTGAAAGTATTGAAAATGTTGATCCAGAACGGCTAAAAATCACTTCTTGCAAACCTCCCGAGCATATGATGGCAACTAGCACTTGCTCGGAACCACAATTGCATGTCGCGATGCACTATCCGCCAGATGAACTTTTTCCCGATCAATTCGACTACTGTGGTGAGCGCAGCGATTGTATGCTCCAAAAACAGTTCTACGTATCGTTCCTGCCATGAACGGTCTAATGGTGAAAATGAACCAGTTATGTTGTCTCCACTATTGAGTCTCTGCAACGTTCGGCTTCGGATGGCCCACAGGATGCATTTGCTTCCGGATTTGCATAGAAGTTTATTTAGTGGTGCCTGCATTTCAGTTGCCTTGGGGAACGATCGGTAACAGCTTATTAATCCTAAAAATCAGCGAAAGCTCTTTACGGTTCCTGAGCGCTTATAGTCTTTGATCGCCTCTATCCGCGCAAATATGGCGATATTTGATGACGTACCCGAGATGCTCCATTTCACTAGTCCCAAATGTGTACTACGTTGATGATTACGCCGAAATTTCTGACCCGCTGGAGCAGCAACCGGAGGTGTACCACGTTCCCTGACGCTGTCATGTACTTCGTATTACGTCATTCATAAAACGCTAGAACGACTGGGCCTTCAAACGTCATAACTTTGAACTCCAATAAACTGAATGGAGTGAACACAACTGTTTTGGGAACCCCCAATGCGGTAGATAGGATCTGACGATAGGTTTCTAATAAGCCAGTTTTAGAAAATAATGTTTTCCTAGTCAGGCAGTCGGGGATGTAGTAAATATATGAAGATATCAGAACCCAAAAAATCCCTCGACGAGTTTTTAATCTCTGGATTTAATACCCAACAGTTTCTCATGTCTGCTAACAAGCCGTAATGTCTAAGCAGATCTCGAATTAGTTAAGGTTTGGAAAACAAAACCTTATTAAAATCGCTTCACTACCTACCTGTCTGTTTGTTTGTCTGATACGCGTACTTTTCTCAGGCACGGTTGCCCCTATTGCCAAGAAGTTAGGCGGAAAGGTTAGAACTATGCAGTGAATTACATTGCTTTACTACTTAAACTTAAAACGGAGTATCCATGTACCTGAAAGAGTGGAGAAGAATTTTTCTTTCACAAAATATAATCATATGGGGTATCAAATTAAAAGGCTCAATTAGCATTTTTCGAAACAATTGTTAGTTTTGACATTGGTTTTAAAGGAGAGGAGCGATATCGACTCAAACAAAGTCGATAATAGCCCATATTATTTAATTTTGTAAATTTACTGCGAACAATTTTTATGTTCATCCTAGAGCAGTAATAAAATTGGTGGAAATCCTACGATCATTTACAAAATTATATTAGATCAAAGTTACCCCTTTCCCGTCAAATTATTGCTCCCTACAAATCAAAATGTCAATATCATTGGACATTGGGTATATTCAACGCATATACGCTACACATTATGTAGAAATAAAAATTCACAAAACCTTTGGTGCCTAAAGCATGGAACTTCCGGTTTCCGACTAATGTTTTGGTTGAACTGATCACCACGAACACTGCCACGCGGTGGGTCTAAATGTATAATGGTAAAAGCACCATAAAAGGTTCCCGAAGTTTTGTCTTAGCGTTCGCTTCGCTGATAGGAACGCCATATCTGCGCCAAGCCAAGCACACCTTACCCTTACATTATGCCTTTATCGTAGTGAAATATTCCCAAAAATATAATGAAGGTTCAAAGAGTGCAACTTTATTGGAATACCCCTCCAAAGAGTCATGGAAACGACAATCATAACTGGTACTATATGCTTTGTATCTCAAGTAATGATTAAAAAAATCTTCCGAACTGATTAATTTGAAGCAGTCTCAACTTATTGACACTAATTGCCTTCACGGTATGAACCAAGTATCCTTACACCTCAGATTTTCGATAAGAGACTATCCAATTTAAACGGAGGCCAAACATTACCTTGAAATATAACATTCTTCACTTTTTCCTTCACCATTCCAGAAAATACGTACAAAACACAGGTAAAGGTAATTACCACAACTTACGAATATTGTAATTAGCACCATATTGTCATTGAATATGTTTTTTTATTTTCCATCAATATCAAAATCCCTTTAATTAATTCAGTTACCTTTTTTTCAATTACAGATGTCGAACGCAGTCGGTAGTGTGGCAAAATTATGCCTGCTAACACTTCAGGTACGGAATTAACTTGTTAAACATTATTTGCACAATCTCCGTGGAGCTCGGAAGTATCTTTAAAATCCACTACATCCGTGCCTCCAATCTGGAGCGGCCTTCATAAAAGCTGCCCCCAACTGTTTTGGGAAGTGATGGCAAATCACTACATATCTTGCACGGAGGGCTACATAACAATTACTTATTATAGGTTACTAACTCAATCATTCTTAAATTGAATTTTTATCGACAAAGGTCATGCAATGGACGACGCAGCCAACGCACGGACACGGACGACTCATGGATCCACCGTCGAGGAATGCCATGTGGAGATTTGGCTATCCGAATCCAGTTAACTATAACGACAACGAACTGTTTTGCGGAGGTTATGCGGTCCAATGGGAGCAGAATGGAGGCCAGTGTGGAGTCTGCGGAGATGCTTACCATCTGCAAACACCACGACCGCATGAGGCTGGAGGCGAGTTCGCCAAAGGCATCATATCACGATATTACACATCTGGACAGGTAATTATGTGACGATTTACATTTAAGATATTTACGAGTACATGAATCAAGTTCGTTCACTTAAAGTACGAATACTTGTTCCCCATCAAAATAAATTTAGTCGAATAAACGGTATCAATTGAGGGCAATTCGTAGACAGACTAGTGGGTGAACCGCTCCGGATTAGAATCCTCCGTAGTATCCCATTAATGTTCTCTAAATTAGAAAAGATTGCCCCTCTGGATGTTAAGATGAGGCCGATTTAATTGAAATTGAATTTGAATCCAATCATAGATACTTATGGTTGTATATATGCCAAATAAGATATGTCAGATCCTTTTGAAAGCATGATAATTTGCTATATTCATAAAGTAGCTGTACGCACTCCAGGTACATACGAGTGTGAAGAGTCTTCCAATTCGATTGCATAATAAGGTTCTGAAAAACATTCTGGCATCCGCTGCGGATGAGGCAGCAGTTAATCGACATAAATGGAAGGCTTGACAGGGGGCAATATAAATAGTTGCTAGATGAGATTTAATTCCAAATGGTGTGACAAGGAATAGCAGATATTATTGTAGAGGTTTTACAATCAGTAATAGTTAGTATGTTGAAGGCAAACAGATGTAAGGTAAATTAGTATGTGTATAGAAAGGTCTTGGAAGAAATCCATTTGCCAAATATTTGAAAACAATAACATAAAATCAAAAGTTATTCCAATTTTCACTTAAAGCGGATATATATAACTTTGGTTCTTCTTCGTCATGTAAACTTCCTAACGTAAACATAGAACCACAATCTTATACTTGCTGCCGAAGGTTCAGAGGTTATCCAGCGGAACTGCAGGGTATTGAAGCTATCCATTTCAGTGTGCATTCGAAATCCGCCCCTCATCCACGCGTAAACCTGGTCGCATTTTTCTGCTGGTGGGAAGCTCTAGGTCCATTGTTGTTGACCTGGCATTCTACATACATCCGCCAAAAAGCTTAGTGCGGGTCAACTTTGAATTTCCTCCTCTTTTCAAGCATGTGTTTCTTAATTATCGATGGAGCAGCAATCGGCATCCGCTTTTGGTCTGCTAGACATCCTGGTTTTGTGCTGAGGTCTACCGATTAGAAGTCCCTAAAAGGTGTGTGGCGGTATAGGTCATCGCTGCATCTGAGACAAAGTCTGCTACATCTTCTTTTTCTACCATAGCTATTGCCATTATTGACCTTCCGCGTTGGATCGTCCTTGACCATATGAATTAAGTGAGATTGGGCGGGATGTTATCCAAAAACAGATGGTCGTGGTATCGCTCATAAATTTCGTCGTTATATAGGGATGCTTTTAACCACGGATATTTAGCCCATTTTGGATCGCCAGATTTTAACTTCCATCTGGTTTTCTCCAATAACTTTTGCCGTGTACGGCTCCAACCTTTTGATAATCTTGTAGAGCATAAACTATAAGAGATGCTTTTACAATTTCCACAGCTGAGTTTATAATAATAGTAATAATCGCTTACTGATTTGTTGTGCCTGTATCTGGGCCTTATATTTTTGATGAGGTGTAGCTGCTTCTACTTCACCAACTGTCTTGTGCTGCATGTCACCATTGGACGTCTGGAATGGTTGAGGTTCAATAACTTCTGGAAATATTTCAATCATCTCTTTTGGCTGTTAATGATATTTTTATTCTTATCCTTACATAATACCTATATACGTCACGTACGTAATTTTCCTTTATATGTTCGCCTAATCGTTGTTTAGCTTCCTTTTTTTCTGGAAGTCTTATTTGTTAAGTTCATTATATTTTCCCTCTTTCGGTGAAGTTAGTGCACCTCATTCAACTTTTCCATAGCATCCGAGCAGTCCTCATGTATTCCTCGGAGAGTTGGGTTCTTAGCAAGAAGAATTGCGAACCTTTGGCCGGGTTCGAGAGAAGAATCCCCCGAAGAATTTTTGGCCCGCTACATGAGGATGGACGATTCCATAGCCTACATAACGAAGAAATCTATGAACGATACCATGACCGTCCGGTTGTGGATAAAATCCGGCTCAATAGGTTACGGTGGGCGGGTCACTTAATCCGTATGGATGAGGATGATCCCACCCGGAAAGTCTATAAGGGCAATATCTATGGCAGAAAGAGAAGACGAGGCAGACCCTGCCTAAGATGGGGCGATGGCGTAGGCCAGGACGCCAGACAGCTTTTAGGGATATCGAATTGGTGGACCTCGGCGCAAAACCGGGATGTCTGGAGTTCCTCATTAAGGCAGGCCTAGACCGGATACCGGTTGTTGCGCCGTTGATGATGATGATCCGAGCATTTTTCGTAGTAGTAGTCATTTCATATCTTACATATCTTACGATTTCTGCCGCTACCGCGATTATCTTACTTTCTTCCTTACTTCCTCGCTGCCAAAGAATTTTTGGTGAGGGGTGTGACGCATTCTTATCCATCGCTGTGCAACTACTTAAATTCCTTACTTTGAACTCTCCGGTTTTCATCGATTTTAAAGTCAATTCTCCAGTAGTGCAGCAGCGGCTCTTGGCGCTTATCACCCAAGTCTAAGTTTAAAGCCTAAACTAGTGCTAGCAACCCTTCTGTTCATTTTTGACAATCGTGATGTGAAAAGCATGTCAAGCTAAAATATAAGAATCTACTTTCCTGATGTGAAAGATCGCGCAATGTTCTTTCTATCGTATACATATGCGACAATTTGGCAGGACTTATTGAGCAGCAGCTCTTTTGTGGCCACATGCAACTTTTGTTCCACTAATATGGATGTGCATATATGATCTTCCCTATATATCCCTATCTCCACCTCCACGTGGTGACCGCTGGGAGCTCTTTCTTAACGAAAAGCTGCAGACGGAGAAGGATGAAGGCGAGTCTACCGCGCCTAAAAACGGGGCAAATTGTACCAACTGGTCTTCCAGGTTGGGGTTGGGTAGGGCTGACAACCCTACACGGAAAACAACTTGTTACGAAGCCACAACAGGAGCCTCGGACAGGACTGACTTTAAAACGACGGACCCGGCAACGACAATGGATCAACGATTTGCGCATTTTCTCATGGAACGTGCGCTCCCTGTACAGAGATGAAGCTGATGAGCAGCTAGCCGATACCCTGTCCCAATATAGGGCTGATATAACAGCGTTACAAGAGATGCGATGGACAGGGACCGGTTTCCTG
Source organism: Hermetia illucens (assembly GCF_905115235.1). Lineage (NCBI taxonomy): Eukaryota > Metazoa > Arthropoda > Insecta > Diptera > Stratiomyidae > Hermetia > Hermetia illucens. The sequence continues at coordinate 61,695,539 of NC_051853.1, forward strand.
GAGAAGAGCCACTACACCTTATATTATAGCGGTCATCCAGTAAACCATGTGCTCGGAGTAGGTTTCTTAGTCAGCCAAAAAATGAAACCTGCTGTTATCAGCTTTGAAAACATAAGTGAACGGCTATGCAATCTGCGCTTGCGAGGCAAGTTTAGAAATATAAGCCTCATTAACGTTCACGCCCCCACAGAGGAGACTGCAGAGTCAGAGAAGGATACCTTAAACGAGGCAGTAGAACGAAGTCTCGAAGCCTGTCCCAGATATGATATCAAAATCATACTTGGGGATTTTAACAGCCAAGTAGGGAAGGAGCCCGTATTCAGGCGATACGTTGGCTCCCATAGCTTACACGAAAAAACAAATGATAACGGACTGCGGACTATTCAATTAGCAGGGTCACTCGAAATGGTTGTTGGAAGTACCTGGTTTGCGCGAAAAGCGGTCCACAAACATACGTGGGCCTCTCCAGACGGGACCACTTTCAACCAAATTGACCACGTGTTGATGGAACGCCGCCACCTCTCAGCCTTGATGAATGTCAGAACATATAGGGGGGCCAATATAGACTCGGATCACTATCTCGTTGGCATGGTGCTCCGAGCTCGAATAACAATATCACCTAGAATCCCCTCTGACAATCAGGTGGGAGTGAACACCGAAGCCATCCACAACACAACCCTCCGCGACACCTATAAGAGGGAAATGGATGCCGCAATAACCGCGGTCAACAGAGGACCTGGAGATGAAGCATCAACAAATGATCTTCACAATCACCTGAAGAACGTTATCATTGATTTGGCCACAAACATACTTGGCCCCAGCCGCAAAAGGAGTCGGAACGGGTGGTTTGACGATGAATGTAAGCTAGCAACGGAACGGAAGAATGCTGCATACCGAGTAATGTTGCATTCTCAACGAACGCGGGCACGCGCAGAGACTTATCACGAACTCCGTCGAGCGGAGAAGCGACTTCACAGACGGAAAAAGGAAGCCTGGGAGAACCAACAAGTCTGTGAACTAGAAAAGTACAGGGAGCAACCGCACCAGGCGCGGAAGTTTTACCAACAAGTCAGCAGGATGAAGCCTTATACACCTCGATGCTCATCCTGGCGAGACAAAGAGGGAAATCTGATTTCCGACAGAATGGGCATATTAGAGCGATGGGTTGAGTACTTTGATGAGCTACTGAACAACCAGAACATCGGCGAGTTGGAGGTCCCGCCAACTGAAGACGACGGACAAATATTGCCACCGCCAAGTTTATGAGAAACAGTCCATCGCCAGGAGCCAATGGAATTACAGCCGAATTGGTTAAATATGGAGGCGACCAGTTACACCAAGTGGTTCATCAACTTGTGCTCAAGGTATGCGACAGCGAATCAATGCCTGACGATTGGCAGCGAGGCATAATCTGTCTCATACATAAAAAGGGAGATATCATACAGTGCAGCAATTATAGAGGTATCACGTTGCTGAGTACCATCTATAAGATATTCTCCACTATCTTGCTAGGCCGGATAGCCCCATACGCCCGGAACATCATTGGCCCATACCAAAGAGGCTTCACTCCAGGCAAATCAGCAACAGATCAGATTTTCTCTCTACGGCAAGCGATGGAAAAACTGTTGGAAATGGACAACAGTTGCACCATCTGTTCATCGACTTTAAAGCCGCCTATGATAGCATAGCCAGGGTAAAACTGTACACGGCCATGAGAGAATTCGGTATCCCGACGAAATTAATAAGACTGACTAGGCTGACCCTGACCAATGTGCGAGGCCAGATAAAAGCAGGAGGATCACTCTCGAGACCATTCGACATCAACAACGGTCTGCAACAAGGGGATGCGCTATCATGCGTCCTCTTTAACCTGGCCCTCGAGAAAGTGATCCGTGATGCTGAGGTAAATGCAAGAGGTACGATCCTCTTCAAGTCCACCCAACTACTGGCCTATGCTGACAATATCGATATCATGGGAAGAACCACCCGAGACGTACAAACTGCCTTCATCCAGATCGAGCAGGCGGCGCGAGATTTTGGGCTGCACATCAATGAAGGCAAGACAAAATATATGGTGGCAACGTCAGCACCGAAGACGAATCAATCAACAACATCAAACCGCACTGGTCAAACAGAAACACGAAGAAGAATAAGGATAGGAGAATACAACTTTGAGACCGTTGATAATTTCGCCTATCTAGGGTCGAAAATCACAACCGATAACAGCTACGATGATGAAATCCGCGCACGGTTGTTGTCAGCCAACAGAGCCTATTTCAGCTTACAAAGACTGTTCCGCTCGACGCGTCTCACCATAGGGTCAAAGCTCTTACTGTACAAGACTATGATCTTGCCAGTCCTCATGTATTCCTCGAAAACTTGGGTTCTTAGCAAGAAAAATGGCGAACTCTTGGCCGCGTTCGAGAGAAGAATCCTCCGAAGAATTTTTGGCCCCCTACAGGAGGATGGACGATTCCGTAGCCTACAAAATGACGAAATCTATAAGCGATACCATGACCGTCCGGTTGTGGATAAAATCCGGCTCAATAGGTTACGATGGGCGGGTCACTTAATCCGTATGGATGCGGATGATCCCACCCGGAAAGTCTATAAGGGCAATATCTATGGTAAAAAAAGAAGACGAGGCAGACCCTGCCTAAGATGGAGCGATGGCGTGGGTCAGGACGCCAGACAGGTTTTAGGGATATCGAATTGGTGGACCTCGGCGCAAAACCGGGATGTCTGGAGTTCCTTATTAAGGCAGGCCTAGACCGGATACCGGTTGTTGCGCCGTTGATGATGATGATGATGTTTCTACAAAGAATGATTTTGGATCGATGGAAACGCCTCAGGCTCTTCACTACTTTGTAAGATTGACTTGTGTTCTTGCTTGCGATGTTGCCGTAAATTTTCATCAATTATTCGATTACGCATTTTAGGTCATGCCAGGTGCCATCTATAGGCCTCCCAGTGAAATTTTTGGGAACAGAGCCTAATCGTCCTTCCAGTTGTGTTTTGTATTCTCCCGATATTAAATCATTTTTCAGCTGCCCCACCTCAAAGTAGGTTGGTTTACAGACGCTTTTTACCATGTAATGGTTGGAGTCGCAGTTTGCTCTTTTGGGCAAGTTGCCATCTGGGGACACCCATGTCCTTTTGTGAATGCTTTTGCATGGGCATCATGTCGATTTTGTAATTAAATTTCTGATGTTTGCAAAGTCAGTGAAGCGTCGTCCGATATTATTTGATATATCATAGAGACTGTGCCCTCTGGTCATTCCTCGATGTGGCTCCTCATTCCCAACTTTGGCGTTGAAATCACCGAGCAATATCTTAACGTCATTTGGAGGCAGGAAGTCCATAGCCTTTCCTGGCTATCGTAAAATTGCTCTTTGACTTCATCATCTTTTGCTTCAGTTTAGAGGGTGTATGTTGACAAGTCGTATATTAAAAAACTTGGGTTTAATGCAAAGCGCAGACAATCCTTCATCCATAGGTATAAAGTCGATTTGCCGCATTTGCTTTAAAGTCTCTATCTACGATGAAAGCAACTCCAAACTCACCTTTCCCAGATAACTTCGAAGGTGTTATCTGGCAACCAATCCCATTCGTTTTCTGGAGTGCTAGAACCATGAGCTTGTATGCACTTTCTGACCTGTTGGTCTTTGGTCTTTGAAAGCACCAGATTTGTGATTTAACATTTCAGGGCCGTAGTCATTTATTCGTTTGCACCGTCGTTTTTGTGGTATCAATTCTGTCCGAGGCTCCTGTCTCTGCACATGATGTTTGGTTTGGTTCTGAGTACATTGTTCTGAACCCCCAACCTGGAGGACCAGGTCAGTTGTATGAAATCCGCTTGACGAAATGGTGTGATCAGGTAGGACGCAGTATGGTGGTGGTATCCCAACTAAGGTGAGCATCCACTTCATCATTTTCATTATCTGACTATATCCTTGAACTTAAGCGTGACTGACATGACAATCGTCATCAATTAGATCTTGTGAATTATGCCCAGCCAGAATGCCCACAATACCTTTGCCAGTCTTCTTGCTTTTCGACAGGATAAACTGTGAAGTATGTTTCTTCGATTCAGACAGACATATTACCCCAATGGAAAACCTCACTTGTCATTTCTATTCGCTTCAGAACCATGTTGCTTTTGCACCATCGGTGTAGAACACCTCAATGAAACCTGGCAGCCTTTTTTCTGGTTCATCCCAGCTTCCTCGCCGTTTAAGGATAGAAATATTTTCTACCAAACAAATGTATGGGGATTCGAGAGTTGCTCTCACAGTAAAAACTGTTTTGTTTCCCCTTTATCCACCGCACTACGGATGCATAAGCGGACACGGATCTAATGATAGCAACATATATTCATATTCCGCCTACATAACACATAAGCTAAGCAAACGTTCTCATTTTTACTGTTCCAAAGAAACTTTATATTAAGAATAAGTCCCAGATATTTCACTTCTTTGGAGAGATGCAGGGTTATACCCCTTTTCTTTGGAAAGTAAAGATCATTCAGATTCAGGTTGAAATCATTCACTTAATTAAACTACTCTTTGGTGGCATCAGAAAATTTTTGGAAAGGCAATGCTCCCTTTAATGTCCACGAACGCTCCTATCGCGTGCTCACCTTTAAGAATTGCGTCCTCTATTTTTGAAACATACGCTGGTAAACATGATGGTTCAATTAGGGCGACCTTAGCGTCTTCTCGCGAATGTGACGCTCAACCAGTTTCTACAAACGTTTCACCGAAGATGATATAAAACTTATCTATCTGAAATTAGTCATCTTTACCAGCCTTAGGTATGAAAACTACTTTAACCTTCTGCCGAGATGCAGGCACATAGACCAGAGCAGGACACGCTGGAAAGATATTGCGCAGAAGTCGTTTTAACTGCTAGTTTTTGCAGTTCGCGGTTCCGCAGGCTGCACATTGTCCCCAAGAAGTTCACTGAACTTTATCCAATCCGTTTTCCTCGAATTCCGTTTATTGCAGGTTGGTCCCCCTCAATAGACAAACTAAATTCTAAGTATCGGTTGTCTGAGAGTGAGACTCCGTGTAGCACCTGCCAATCTTCTAAATTAACTTTAACAACTTTGAAGTGCAGATTGTTAGTTAGTTCTGCTTTGACACACTAGACCCAGCTACCGGACAGGACAAAAGCTAGTTCATCTATTCAAAAATGTTTTCCTTCTGTTCTTCTTGGACTGAATATTGTTCTTTTCTTTTCATTTTTGGCACCATCAACATGAATATGTATGTTACCAAATTTATGCAGAATTAATGTGACACAAACATGGCAATGATTTTCATTTTCCGACGGGTTCTTCTTTTTTCGCTTTTTCTTTTCCTTTGATAGTTATTCACCTGCTGACCTATTTAAGACTTTCAACAAGTTTGTAACTGGAAACATAATATTCCATAAATAATTCATGGGGCAGGTTCTCAACGGAGCTGATAGAATACATATGTTTATGTTTCGTATATTTGTAGTCCAGCATGTTGCTATTCTGTGGAGCCATATTGCATCCATAAATAACCTTTTCAAGTAAACATTGGACACTTCTCATTAGAGGTTTGGATTCCGAACGTTACGCGAACTTGTCTCAAAGTTATGAAAATTTCACTTCAATATACAACTAATCAGCACAAATCCAGAGAAAATAAATTCAACACAAAACGGACATAATTCTTTTTAATGTCCAATGATTTGGGTTCTTTTCAAGGTTTTGTGTAAAACAAAACCTTATTAAAAACGGTTTACAGTCTATCTGTCCGCCACACGCATTTTTCTCGGAGACTGTTGCAGCGATTGACACCAAATTTAATGGGAAGGTGGGAACTGTGAACGCTCACGCATACAGTGAGTTACATGCTTTTACGTCGAATTTAAGGGAGGAGAAAACTTGTTGTTCACCAAATATAGTCAGTCATGTGGGATATCAAGAGAAAGGTCTCGAGTACTACTTTCCGAAACTGGTGTTAGGTTTGACATTTGTTGGAAAGGTGGGAAGTGCGAGGGGTCGAAAATGATCAGAAACTACCCAACCCAAAAACCTGAAAAAAAAATCAAGAGGCTGCCACTATATGGTGTCTGGGCTCCGAAATACCTTCCATACCGATATCTGTTCAAATAAAGGTAATAATATTAATATAATTACTAACTGACTGCAAAACCCTCCTTAAGTTCATCTTAGCACCACGAAATTTCGTAGTGATATAGGCTATAACATGATCCTACCAAATTTGGCGGAAATCGCACTATTACTAACAGAATTGTAATACGCAATTCACAAAACCTTTCGCACCTGAAGCGTCCAGCTTCCAGTTTCCCGACTCGTTTATAAGTTCAGTTTCTTTTTCTTTTTGGTTAATACTGTTGACTCCAAATCCCACAAAGTACCTTAAATTTGAATGAACATTTAGCCATGCAGAAAAGTCTATAACAAAATATAGGACTCGGTTTGAAGAAAATGTCACTGAGATCAAGGCGGCACATAGCCATCGTGCGGTATTATCATTAAAATCTAAAAAAAACGCTTAGAGGACTTTGTTAGTATTGCTACTATGCTGAATGTTTGCGATAAAGTCTTTAGGTCTGCCACTGCTCACAATAATAAACGGCCTTACGTTCAACCGTCTGCTTCCACGATTTCACCCCTTTAGAACGTCGCCAATAACTTAACGTCTACCAGAGTCAAAACCTTTTAGTAACGTCTCAACGCTCATAAACATTCACCGGTAAATGTACAAGTTGTCTGCCGGGCAGTCAAAAAAATAACCCTCTTACTCCCGAAGGTATCCTCATCACGAAAGCGGATTATGCTTATGTTGGGATATCGAAAATGCACAAGTATTGTAATACGCATGCGTCTCTACCAAGAAAAGCTGAAGAAAAGAAAATTGGCTAGGTGGACGCAACTGGTCTAATATTGGTATGCATGGTATGATCCACGCAGACCAGACACCGTGAACGTGCGAAAACTACCAACCAATGGCAGCGAAAGGCACTGCAGAAGAAGCCGAAGCTTCTTGGAAATGAGTACATGCCGATTACCAGGTGTGGAAATATCCAGAGAAATTGGACGCAAGAAAGCGGAACTCTCGGCGTGATATTGGGACAAGCTGGTAAGCTCCATAAGGGGCCAAGATCGTGCACGATGAAAACTTCACAAGACTGAGACCCTGGGTCCTGATACCTGCTTTGTGGAAAGCAACGACACGGACACAACTCCATGCCCCGGACCTAGCTGGAGTCATCTTACAATGCCAAGTTAGCGATAAAAGGAAAAGCGTTGCAACTAACTTGCCTCTATTAGGGACGCACAACTGTAATACAAAGTCGGAGAAGAATGAATTGGATGAATTCTGTCCAACTTTTTGGTAGTGAAGCTCCTTAAGCGACTACCGTTTCTTTTCTCGACAGGAACTCAATTGGAAACTTTGAATGCTCTTTTAGAGTGCATTTGAAGAGGATTGTCCTATTAATAATAATAATGTCCTCTGGAGAAAATTGTCCTATTACTTTAGGAAAACAATAAAAAAAAAAATAAAACAATAAAAATAAATTGTATTTGTGAAACCAAAAAGCACCAAAACTCTTCAAGTGGGAGACATTTTTTTCAATTTCTGCAAACCTTTCAACATGAAAATGTTACAAAAGAAAGCGGAACTCCAAATAATGGTGTTACCAACGAAAATGAATAAGTAGCAAAACTATCCTTTAAGCATTTGAAAGCACCTGGCATAGATGGTATTTATTCAGCGACGCTAAAGGAAGGCGCAAACCACCTCTAAGAAATATCTTTTTTGCTTCTGTGCCTACCTTTTCAGAGAAGATTAAGGTATCATAAAAATGAATATTCAAACCAAATGAGCTAGAAGCAAATTAGATGAACATTATTCTCGTTCAAATATATAAAGAGACTTATTGAGCGTCACTTTCTCGAGAAAGCGTTAAAGTCGCACCTACTTAATGAAAACCAACATTCTTGCCAGCGTAGAATAGAAAGTGATGTGAGTCTGCTCTTCATTATTCGGTTTCAAAGATAGAGAACGCAACTCTGAAAGCCGAGTACGCGATAGGAGTATTTGCGACATTGTCGGGATGTCTGACTGTGCGCCTTTCCAAAAACTATACGATCCACCAAAGAGCACGCTAATTGATCATATTTTAGTTATGTTTATCTATACTACGCTATCGCAAAGATTGCTGTGTGGCCCCCCACACCCAAGGTGGTATGCTATCATTACTTTACTGGAGTATGTTAATCTACTCACTTGTATGTAAACTGCAAAAACTGTCGATTAACGTACCTACCTTCCACCTTTATACCTTATGTCTACCTTCATCCAAATTGAGCAGGTGGCCCGAGATCTTGGGCTGCACATTAATGAAGGCAAGACACAGTATATGGTGACAAGGCCAGCACCGAAAACCAGCCAACCAACAACATCAAACCACACTGGTCGAACGGGAAGAATAGGAGACTACAACTTTGAGTTAGATCTGGACGCTGGACAGCTTTTGGAAATATCGATTTGGCAGACCACCGCGCAAACCGGGATGTCTGGAGTTCTTTACTAAAGCGGGCCAAGATCGGATACCAGTTGTTGCGCCGTTGATGATGATGATAATAAGGCATTATTGCCGCTGGTGCACAAGAATTGCACACTCCATATTCCTATAGAATAATCCGGGACCCACTTGCAAGGTCGTTGCCATTGAATCAACCCAATTTATCAGGTGTCTGACTCGCTGTTTTTTAAGATAATCAGTTGTTGGCCTGTCGGCCAACCCTCATTCTGGTGGACCAGATCAATACACTTGCGTACAAAGTATGCTGGAATATCCAAGTTTACTGTTGGCTATTCTCGCTACTTTAATGATGATGGTAATATTTTTTGAATTTCTAGTAATTTTATTCAAAATAGCACAGCCTCTGAAACCAAAAGCTCTAAACTTAGGACAACAATAGGACATGAAAAGTTTTATCGATTTTTAAAGCAGGAGAAAATCCTGATTGGTTGGACATTCACAAGAGAGTTGAGTTTTTCTCTAAATTTACTTATTTCTTATAGGGAACTATTTTTTGAGTCCTTTGAAGATTCCTTTAATAAATCTTATTTATTTCTTGAATCCTTCTGACTCAAAACTCAATAAATATTACAGGAAATCGAAGTGGAGGTGGAACTGACTGCAAATCATTATGGTCGTTTTGAAATGTTCCTATGTCCAAATAACAATCCTTATTACGAAGCAACGCAAGAGTGCTTCGACCAATACCCTCTCTTTATTTCGGGTACTCGTGAAGTTCGTTACTCAATACCTCATGCTGCTAAGAAGAAGGATATCTTCCGTTACCGCGTTCGTCTTCCTCCGTACGTAACCTGCACTCAGTGTGTCTTACAATGGACTTACTACACCGCCAACATGTGGGGAACCTGCGCCAATGGAACTGAAGCTGTGGGATGCGGAAAAGCTGGTAATTTCTTTATTGTGGTTATGAAAATATCTTAAATGAGTTAGAGAATGTTACTTGTAACTATTAATTCCATCTCCATTTTATAGAAACTTTCAGAAATTGTGCTGATATTGCCATCGTATCAAACACTGGGGGTCTCCCTCCAGCATTCGTTTCCAGCAGTCCATCGCCGTACCTACTCTACTACAGAGACTACCGTGCACCTTCCCCGCACAATATCTTTCCCCTGGTTATCCGGTAAGTGAGTTGCTTTTAATCCGAGCCGCGAATATGGGCTTTCGCAGAGGACATTCTCATACTTAACGGCAAGGACACATTACCATCAAAGATCAATCACTATTCCCATGTAAATATGCTTCGGTTTATCCCCATCGTAGATTAGCTACTAATCTGTATTATATTATTTTGCAGATATCAATCCTTCGACTTACTAACTTTATCTTAATCTGCAATTAGTTACCAGTATCGAAAATTAACCAAAAAATACCAAAAATTTTCAGGGCTTTCGGCTTTTTTTTTCTTAAATTTTAAGTAAGGTTGCAATCAGTTTGATCAAAGGGGCGTTGCTGGAAATCAGATCTGGAGATCTTAATTGCTTTGGAATATGCTCGTACAATAAAAGCATTGTCATGTTCGCGAAACGTTTTACACTCTGCCTCCATTCTCTGTAAGTAACCCTGACATTTGGAAAGTAAAAAGGTCGCTCTTTTATTGCAATAATCAATATGTATTTGAGTGAGCCGATTCACTCTTTCTCATAATCGAGTTTTAATTCGCAAGGGAAAGTATGAGACATATGCTTACATACATATCTTCATAAGAAAATCCCAATTGTTTTACGTTTTTGATGACCTTTTCTCACCAAACTACGATTATTTGGCAAAACTTTAGTCATTATTCGGTTTTTAGTAGTTCAAACTCGTACCTATTTATGAATTCGCAATAAAGATACTCATGAAAAGCTTTGAATAACACAATATATCGCAATGCAATCACTCCATATCTGATTTCCCTTCTTTTACTCAAACAATAGCAGTCAATTTAGTGATAAATATTCATGCAAAGTATTGTGGAAAATACCAATGGTTGTGGTTTTGGGGTGTTGTTAAAATCTCATTTGTATTAAGTGTAAAATAAAAATTGATCTACAAATTTTTGAACGAAATTTGTAATTCGATTTAGTTAAGAGAATAGTAAACACGAATAGTATTAAATATGAGTCACTTTTAGATTTAGTATCTTTCTGGCTATTGGTTTGATTTTCATTTGAACGGTAGTTCTAGGGGCTCTTATCTAGTTAGTTGATGGAAGAGAAAAAAATATCTATAAGTGCTCCATACCTTGTGTATTACGTAGTCCCCTTAATTGCGTAAGTTTCAGTTTCTAGTAATACGAGTGTTTGCCTTCAACCCAGTCAATATTTTCTCTATTTTTATCTGAACAAAGCATTAACAATACACCTAATCTTAAATTCTTCACTTATACTTAATATCTCATAAAATAAAAAGAAGATAACAGACCTTGCTTTAAATGGAACGTATGCAAGGACACCAGACAACTTTTCGGGATGTTGAATTGGTGGATGTCGGCGCAAAACCAGGATGTCTGGAGTTCCTTACTAAGGCTATTGGGCCGTTGATGATGATGATGATGAATATTCCATTATAGGATGAGGTGAGGTGAGCCGTCCTTAAAATTGCAGTCCTGGTATCTCAATGGTGAATATGAAGTGCTAGGCTTATCAAACGTGCCCTGTGGATTGAGTAAAACCAGCTAAAATCAACGTAATAATAATAACAATAACAATAACCTCCCACTGCGTCTCCGAAGAACTATTGTGCCCGTTTACTAATCACAATATCCCATTTAACTATAGTATGTCGTTTAAGCCTACAACCGACAGGAACTTTATTACGTTTCCTACTTCGAAGTATTTCAACTTGACTTTGGGAATTAAGTATTCTTCCAGGTGACACTATCTACTTTGCCCAAGTACCGGACACTGTCACAGAACATGTGTGGATGTTTCGTCATTCTCCTCATATAATCTACAGACAGTGTCCTTAAATACCCTAGTTCCCCCAGATGATAGGTTAGCTTACAGTCACCAATGAGTATTCCGACTATGATCCGGAAGCTCTTTTTTATGGGGTTTATATAATCTCTCAAGCGTTTTGGTTCATGTCCCCCGATGAACACCCTGGACTGTTCCATTGCTAGTAAGTTCGATCAGTACAGCCATTTCTCTTCATATTTCAACGTCATAACCATGCAAATATTTCAGAATCCACAGAATGACTCTGCCCTATACAGCGACGCCCTTGCTCCTTTCCTGACCAACTCGTCCGCCATCTCATTGCCTTCTAACACAATGTGGCCTGGAACCCAGAGCCTTATTGAGCGAATCGAGCGTGTTCAGTCTGTTAAGGTATTCGCATACTAGTTTGGAACTCACCTTCAGGACCTAAATGCCTTAATAACCGCTATCAATCTTACTTCGATTTAGGTAGCTCCCCGCCTCGCTGATATTCTCGGACATTCTGAAGACCGCGCTTTTTGCCTACATCTGTCAATGCAGATGGAGAGGAGTCAAATCCAGAAAGAGCTATAGGGATGCCGTTAACAATGTCCACATTGTTCCACTGAAAGACAGTAATTTTTTCCACCTCTACGACAATGCCCGGCCGCATACGGCCACTGTTGTTCAGCAGTTTCTGGATAAAAAGCTGTAACTTAGTTTAGCCACTTCCCCTACTTTCCGGATTTGAGTCCCCCAAACTACTTTGCCTCTTCGAGGTTGAAAATGGAGATGAAGGAAACCCATTATGCAACGATTGAGGACATCTACAAATCTGTAACGGCCAAGTTGAAAGCTTTTCCTGTTTTGGAGTTGAAGAAAGCGATGGATAAGCTACAATATCGCGACAATGAATGTATTCATGTTAATGAAGATGATATTTTCCAATCGATGTATCCTCTCAAGTATCACTCCTTGGTTTCTCCTTGTGAGCGTGCATAGGTGTGTTGTCATATATGTATCTAACGCGGCAGTTGCTACCTTTAACTGCCTCTAAGGATCGGTCATCATCCCCGATCCTAAGAAGTTTTCCTTTGCCAACTTTCTAGCTTCTGAAAACTCTCCATAACCCCGTATGGAGATCCATGTTTTGAGTGATAGGGAGACGCAGAAGCTTCTCCGTTGCAATTGCTGGGGCTTTGGAAGGTAGACCATCATCATGTATTCCCCTGATATGTCACTCTGACATTTCGACAGTTCCGTTTCTTCTATCCTAGCAATTTGTGGACTATAGTCCTAAGCCAGTCCGTATGCCGGTAAAGACTAGCTCCGCATTCCATCCCTCACACATCCCCATGACGATGATGTCCACAATTAATTTCTCCACGTTACGAGTGAGTAACTGCTCGGGAAATATTTCAGTCGTATAATCAAGTTCTTTACCGCATTAGCATAGCTAAGGGCGGATCTTCTGGCTTCTATCTCCACCCCTGACCTCCTCGGGACACACCCCGTTCTGGGCTCGGATTTGGGTTTTTTGGGAACATTCTCCTCTTAGATTCAGTATCATAAACACTATATTATTTATTCATTATCATATATAACGGAACACAATTTGATCGTGGTATGCTAAAAGTTTTGCAGATGTGGCTCTATTATTGATATTACAACACCATTCCTTCGGCTCTCCTGTACAAGCCAGTATTCATCAGGTGTCCTAGATAATTTACTTATCATTATTTGGCTAAAATAACGTGGCACGATTTGGTTTCTTATTGACATACGAGATGTTTAATAAGTTTGAACTTATAGAGAGGCCTGCATAGGATAACCTGGTTTACGATGCAAATGGACCTTCTTTTTTCTTATAATATGCCCGTATTGGCTATCAAACAAACAGGCTTAATTAGGGCATTCCGAAACTAGCTTCAATGGATTGGAAATGAATTGGAAAATAACAGAGCTAGGGATGTAATCGCTGTAAAGTAAAAGATATCGTTTTTAGAACGTATTCAACGAAAAATTCTTAAAAGTCAGAGTGATGTATCTAGACGAAATCTATGTCACCCACTCCGATATCCGCTCAAATAAAGTCAATAATGTTACCGAGCATTCCATCTGCACTTTACACATGAACAGTGTATATGAATAAGTAAGTGAAATATGCATCAATTGCAATTTCTCCAGCCAAAATTCGATTCAATGCAATTTCTACAATATTTTCTGCTGCCATTTTCATAACATTTTGAAACATTTATGGAGTTATGGCAGCGATTCCCTCACGCCGGCCTGCAAAAACCGACTGTTGGAAGTTTATTACTATACAACTTTCCCTTAAGTAGCTCTTGAGAACAAATTCCGAGGAAGTCAAACCGGGCAAGGTCAGCCACCGCAGCCACCGATTTGACAAATGGAGATCGACAAAAGACTTCCAAAGACAATTCACATGTTTATCGTGCATTGCTTCGACTTTCACTCATCGATCTGCTCTTCGTGTGATTTCACCCCAGTCAGAGGTTTGAAAAATCGATCCTTCGACGTAATTCTAGTCACCCCGCAATCTACCAAATAAACAGCCGCATGCAAGGGACTCATCTGTTCATCGCTGTAAAAATAAGCGTAAAGGGTCCACGCTAAATGCAGGTAATGCATTTGGAATTCAGACGTAGTAGTCCGTATCCGCCACTGGACGTTTTCTAGATCTAGGTCTTCGCCACATCAATATTCCGTATACATATCCCACTGAAGGATTGGCGAATCCGGTGTGTATATATTATTGTTCCCCGAGAATCACGATTTCCATCCCGGCTTCACACATAGCAGAAATTCTGATAGCAAAACATCCTTCTCGAGCACAGATTACTTGGATAATTCCTAGGTACTTAAAAAAGTATATTCCGATCACAGCGTAGATGTGGATGTGCATGCGGCATGCGGTAGGTGATGACCTTTGCGAATGGCTTGGACTCAACACTTGTCTAAACCAAATTCCATCCGAAAATCGCGGCAGAACTAACTACGCACAACAAACTGCTTAGATGAACTTCTAAGATACCAACATACAACTTAGTGTCATCTAAGTACATTGAGTATATCAGGTCAAACTTCACCGTATATAGATGGGCTCTGACTTGTTGGTACCTTTAAATGAGTGCACTGAGAAGGGCCCTTTCTTGGCCAAATACTTTTTCAATTTCATATCAATGCGATGCAGACGCAGAACGTAGATAATCGATCGACGCTATCAAAAACTTGGTGCTATCGGTATAGCCACTAAATAGATTTTGTTGGCGTCTATTTCCCTATCCTACAACTATCGAATCGGTAGTCTTTGTCCATTTTCAAGAGAATGTTGTTGGTTTCAAAGTGCCCATTCATCTTCCAGCTAATAATGGGCGTTAAGAATTAATTTGCTGGGTGCTACACCGTGATAGGTAATCATCGCACTAAATAAAGGCTAAAATTCCACGGCCGTAACCCCGTTTTTTGCTACTGTTAGAATTCATTGAATAAGCTCCAATGGTTTTTCGCATAAGTTCTAAGCACATCTGGAGTAGCCTTTGCCGCTTCATCGCAACCGGCTACATACGTTAGAAAGTTTCTGTTTAACTGTGTCCAGAATTTCAACTGCGGGTGTTTCACTGAGGATGGCATAGTTCTCCAGAACCCCCCTCTTTGCATTTGATTTTTCACCCGTCAGCTAACATTGCCAGTGTGCCTTAATGAGTTGCACCGACATCCTAAACGAATTACATTGTTGATCTCTTCCGCCGCTCAAACCAATAAAACACAAGCGAATCTTCTAACCACGGCGATTGTCATCGCCACTGTACGCAACAATGCACAAGTGGTAACAGCAGAAGTATATCAGCACACAAATGACATCCAATCTCATTATTGCTTTGAGATGAGAGAGCTGCTGGAGATATATGGAGCCTAGGAATATCTGCTTTATACCACGGAAACCATTTCCGATAATTCTATTCAGCGGAGATCTCAGCCGGACGGCAAGGAAAAGTACCCCGACGAATACTGAAACTGTTGCTAGCAATGCAACGTGGTGTTATTGATGCCGTCGCTTCTGACCCCATCGAATTCTAGGCACCAGTTTCCGCGATCCCCAGTCGCTGTTTCGCTGCGGATAATAAAGTGGTACTGATCTGTAACCCGCTCTTTGGTACAACAACGGGTGGTAAGATGTGGAACCTGCCAACAATCGTGTTATTTTGTGGTAGGAGCCGATGACAAAGAGGCTCATTTCCTCAGCCCACTTCATCCGCTGACTGTAGAGAAGCAGCTTCAGAAGGTGAAACCATACTCCTGGTCATCGTGGCGCCTAGACCTCGGATCGCCCAGCTATTAACTGTTTCGACGCCGTGCTGTCCTTTATGGCAGCCTGAGCCATTCACCAAATCAGATGACTCCCGCCTCTTATCCGTACCGGACCTTAGATTTCTTATTCATCCCATAGAATATAAATATGTATTTCTTCTGTTCACTCCTCTGTGGAGTATGGTGCATCCACACAGTTTCCTCCTTTCACAAACGGGCTTGGGACCGGCTACTATTATTGCTTTACTCTATTTTGCTTTTTTATCCGAGTTGTCACAATCACGGCAGCACGCCGGCACGGCATGTATGCAGAATGGTATATTTCTGCATGGTTTGAGTCAGACTGTATAAGAGCCCCAAGAATACATGATGAATTGTGGACGCCCTCCTCCCCTCATTCCCTCCATTTTAATGGCCTGAGAATGCCAAACAAAAGTATTGACGAAGGATGTGATCCGTTGTGGATCTTCCATCTCGACCGCAGTATTCGGGTCGATTCCACACGCGCAGTGAAACCATTATCTCCTTTTAGCTAGCGTGTTTGTTCCCGAAAAAATCAAGCGATAATCCGCTGCTTGTTTGTTACGCAGGTTCTGGTGCGAACCACGGATCCGTTTAAGGACATCTGAAATTTCGTTGCAATGACACGTGATGAATACAAGGGCTCAAAAGCGCCCCTTTCCCTACATTCCCAGGCCAGGCGAGCACAGAGACATGCCAACATATGTCGACGAAACACTTCGCTGGACTTTAACTTTTGTAGCCATATCTTCACGTTAAATTTCGCCAAAATTTTAGATTTTTGAGATAGTTTACTTAGAGGGGAAGGTCAATTCCGCTTAACAAGGTTGCTATTCTGACCTCCGCCCAATCAATTTAGTCATTAAAAAGAGTAGCCGCATTTAACGCGAAATGTGACGGTTCACCCTATTTTGTTCTTAGCAAAAGTTAAAAGTACCCGATTCGTCAAATTAGTTGGGGTTGAACTTACAAGGCCGAACCTCTTCGCCTTTTCAAGGTGAGATACATGCAACTACCAGGCAGAGTTATACTCAGCAATCATGCTCACACGTCGTCTTGGGTGGTTCCTGGTAAGCTCAAGTAGCTTCAATACTTTTCGAGAAACTTCAACACTTTTTTCATTCTTTTGCACCATGTCATTTTAGGACGTCCTACATGTCGGTTATCTTAGGCCTGAGTGATACCCATCTGACATGAAGCTGTTGACGATGTTACAACAATGAAATCGATAAAGAGTTGATAAAGAGCTACATTTTACACATTATATTTAAATGATTCGAAGCTGATATGATTCATCATTATCATCAACGACGCAACAACTGGTATCCGGTCTAGACCTGCCTTAATAAGGAACTCCAGACATTCCGGTTTTGCGCCGAGGTCCACCAATTCAATATCCCTAAAAGCTGTCTGGCGTCCTGACCTACGCCATCACTCCATCTTAGGCAGAGTCTGCCTCGTCTTCTTTTCCTACCATAGATATTGCTCTTATAGACTTTCCGGACTGGATCATCCTCATCCATACGGATTAAGTGATCCGCCCACCGTAACCTGTTGAGCCGGATTTTATCCACAACCGGACGATCATGGTATCGCTAATAGATTTCGTCATTATGTAGACTAGGGAATCGTCCATCCTCATGTAGGGGGCCAAAAATTCTTCGGAGGATTCTTCTCTCGAACGCAGCCAAGAGTTCGCAATTCTTCTTGCTAAGAACCCAAGTCTCCGAGGAATACATGACGATTGGCAAGATCATAGTCTTGTACAGTAAGAGCTTTGACCCTATGGTGAGACGTTTCGAGCGGAACAGTTTTTGTAAGCTAAAATAGACTCTGTTGGCTGCTAACAACCGTGCGCGGATTTCATCATCGTAGTTGTTATCGGTTGTGATTTTCGACCCTAGATAGGAAAAATTATCAACGGTGTCAAAGCTGTTGTCTCCTATCTTTATTCTTCCCGTTTGACCAGTGCAGTTTGATGTTGTTGGTTGGTTGGTTTTCGGTGCTGACGTTGCCACCATAGATTTTGTCTTGCCTTCATTGATGTGCACCCCAAGATCTCGGGCCACCTGCTCGATCTGGAGGAAGGCAGTTTGTACGTCTCGGGTGGTTCTTCTCATTATGTCGATATCGTCAGCATAGGCCAGTAGTTGGGTGGGCTTAAAGAGGATCATACCTCTTGCATTTACCTCAGCATCACGGATCACTTTCTCGAGGGCCAGGTTAAAGACGACGCATGATAGGGCATCCCCTTGTCGTAGACCGTTGTTGATGTCGAATGGTCTTGAGAGTGATCGCACATTGGTCAGGGTTAGCCTAGTCAGTCTTATTAATTTCGTCGGGATACCGAATTCTCTTATGGCCGTGTACAGTTTTACCCTGGCTATGCTATCATAGGCGGCTTTAAAGTCGATGAATAGATGGTGCAACTGTTGTCCATATTCCAACAGTTTTCCATCGCCTGCCGCAGAGAGAAAATCTGATCTGTTGCTGATTTGCCTGGAGTGAAGCCTCTTTGGTATGCGCCAATGATGTTCTGGGCGTATGGGGCTATCCGGCCTAGCAAGATAGTGGAGAATATCTTATAGATGGTACTCAGCAACGTGATACCTCTATAATTGCTGCACTGTGTGATATCTCCCTTTTTATGTATGAGACAGATTATGCCTCGTTGCCAATCGTCAGGCATTGATTCGCTGTCCCATACGTTGAGCACAAGTTGATGAACCACTTGGTGTAACTGGTCGCCTCCATATTTAACCAATTCGGCTGTAATTCCATCAGCTCCTGGCGACTTAAGATTTTCTAGCCGATGAATTGCACGGACTGTTTCTCCTAAACTCGGTGGTGGCAGTGTTTCTCCGTCGTCTTCAGTTGGCGGGACCTCCAACTCGCCGATGTTCTGGTTGTTCAGTAGCTCATCAAAGTACTCAACCCATCGCTCTAATATGCCCATTCTGTCGGAAATCAGATTTCCCTATTTGTCTCGGCAGGATGAGCATCGAGGTGTATAAGGCTTCATCCTGGTGACTTGTTGGTAAAATTTGCGCGCCTGGTGCGGTTGCTCCCTGTACTTTTCTAGTTCGTAGACTTGTTGGTTCTCCCAGGGTTCCTTCTTCCGTCTGTGAAGTCGCTTCTCCGCCCCGACGGAGTTCATGATAAGTCTGCGCGTGCCCGCGTTCTTTGAGAATGCAACATTACGCGGTATGCAGCCAACGTATCGCCTGAATACGGGCTCCTTTCCTACTTGGCTGTTAAGTAGTATGATTTTGATATCATATCTGGGACAGGCTCCGAGGGTTCGTTCTACTGCCTCGTAGAAGGTATCCTTCTCCCAATCTGCAGTCTCCTCTGTATGGGCGTGAACGTTAATGAGGCTTATATTTCTAAACTTGCCTCGCAAACGCAGAGTGCATAGCCGTTCGCTTATATTTTCAAAGCCGATAAGAGCAGGTTTCATTTTTTGGCTTTTACTGGATGGCCATTATAATATATGGTGTAGCGGCTCTTCTCCAGGAAACCGGTCCTTGTCCAACGCAGCTCCTGCAACGCTGTTACATTAGCCCTATATTGGGGCTAAGCTTATCAGCTTCATTTCTGTGTAGGGGGCGCACGTTCCATGAGAAAATGCGCAAATCGTAATTCCGTTGTCGGTGCCGGGTTCGTCGTTGTATAATCCGTCCAGTCCGAGGCTCCTGTTGTGGCACCGTAACAAGTTGTTTTCCATGTAGGGTTGTCAGCCCTACCCAACTAACAACTTGGAGGACCAGTTGGTACAATTTGTCCCGTTTTTAGGCGCGAGAGATTCGCCTTCATTCTTCTCCGTCTGAAGCTGTTCGTTAAGAAAGAGCTCCCAGCGGTCACCACGTGGAGGTGGAGATAGGGTTTGGCAGTAGAGCTGTTGGTGTTGGTTCAGCAGACATTTCCCAGGTTTTATGCTCCATCGAGGGTACCAATCCAATTAGCAGTGGATTACGTCACTTTGTGGCAAGCATCGAGTTGGTCCTCAACCTTTCGACCGGGTTCGAATTCCGGTTTCTTGTGAATGTTTACGTTCATCTGCGTGAATTGCGAATCCTATATGGATACTTGTGACGCCAGAAAATCTACTTTCTTCGACTGTTTTGGGCCACGAAGCTCTAGATTGATCCATCCTGCGCGAATGGATTCCTATGCATAGTGTTGCAAATGTATTGTGTCCGGATAGCTCAAGTGGTTAGAGCGGTGGGCGGTCGGAGCGGAACGTCGCGGGTCAAATCTCACTGATGGCAAAGGGTTGGATGTCAGATACTAATCCACTCAGATATGAATGAGTATCTGAGACAAATCAGGGTAATAATATCGGGTGAACGCAATGTCTCCTACAGTGTACTGTAGTGTACCGTTATAATCTTTGAATGAAGTGCTCTAATACACTTGAAAGCCGTGATCCAATAATGGTTGTTGTGCCAACGATTATTATTATTATTAGTTCGCTTAAAAATGCTGTGTGTCTTTTTTGGATCTCGTTCAATTTAAATTCAACGTTATCTAAAATCGGGTATCAAACCCACTACCCTACATTCCAAACGACTCTTTCCACAATGCGGTCTTATTAATTTACTACAGTACTCGTATAATTTACAATGCCGTTCTAGCTGTTACAAATAAACCTAACTTTTGAAAAATAATGGACCATTACTTCTAAAGAAAATGCTACTTCAACGAACCCTTGCACTTATAAGAGATGTCACTGTCATAAGCCGAAAAATATCCTGACATCCTCGATTCATCCGAAGATGAAATCGCCTCTTGGAATTCATCTTTAGGCACTGTGAATTTGCCTCTTGCGCCAGTTTGTGCAGAGTAATTTCTTCTGGTGCATTTCCCTTTTGTGCAGCGATTCTGAGGTTTTTTGCTACATGTAGTATTCATAGAGACCACTGCGAAAAGACACATTAAGTTCTCAGAGTCTTTGAAACAACCACAACAATTTTGAACAAACCTACCGTGATGCTTGCCTTCTTGAATCTTACGGACTTTCTCATTCAGTTTTTCGAACCTCGCTTCAATATTTTCCATAACTTTTCTATGAAGGTAGCTCACATCTGATGGTTTCAAAATACTAAAAAGCTCTTCTGGGCTATTTTTGATGGAGTCAATGTTCATTTGCGTGAATTCTAGCCCACTTGACTTAGGGCACATCTTATAGAATTCACTTGTTTTTTGTAGTTCTTCAAATGTCATGCACCTAATTTCATATTCGACACAAATTCCAACGAGGGCTGACTTTTTACGAACATACCGCAATACCCTTTTCACGTCTTGCGTGAAGGCATACCATTCATAGGCAACTTGATAAAAGGCATAGTTTTTCATTTCATCGTAGTTTTGCCAGTCTTCTCCAGAGGATAATCCAATCTTTGTTTCACTAATTGTCTTTTCTGCTCTAGAGGACTCTGGTTTTGAGCTTAGGTTATCTTCAAAATGCTCCTTGGCAGTCACAATTTCACTATAATCAATTTGGGAGTAGTCATTTTCAGATGGAAGGTCCAAGGAGTCGCACGACATCTCATCAATCATATCTCCAGGATTGTATTCTATCGAATCCTCTTCATATTCAAAGACGCCGAGAACTTTTTCAAACTCCTCGCTACATCCCGGGGAGTTTATTTCAATAGGTTTTGATTCTGGTGGCTGACACTTAGAAGGTTGGTTCAGCTCTGTAGGCTCTACTTGAACTCTACTTCGGTTGCGAAAAAGTTCCTCTATTACGTCCCAAGTTTGGTCGATGTCGCTGCCACATGTTTTCGCCTTTTTCATATCTTCCCTCTTACGGAGGTTCTCTTCGGCACTCTCTGCAATGCTTTCCAAAACTTCAACTTTATCCTGGCTCAGATAATTGTAACGATCATTCGCCCTTATAATACGCCGAAGTAGTTCAAGATCCTCTGCTGTCAACTCGGAACCGTCAGTAAACCTCGTTGGCACATCTAAATCATAACTTTCCAGGAGTGACTTGCATTGCCTGAGTACTAGCTCGCTAGGAGCAATTTTAGGCGAAGATTTCGATTCAATTGACATGAACGATGCGGCTGTCGTCAGGTAGTTCTTGCAGGTGCAAATATTCAGTTGGGTGCTTGAAACACTCCGTCTTCTCGATAGACCTTTTATTGGCTCGGTCTTGCAACAATCGTAGAAAACTTCAGATTGCGAAGCACAAAGTAGTTTTCCTCCTGGTCTGCTATTCGAAGGATCATTCCGTCCATTGTGGTAAATTAGCATAGGAATTTTCGACTTGTCAAAACTATCTCCACAGCAATTGGTTAAGAATAGAGGCAAGTTAATCATTCCGACATGCGGCGGATTTTGTAATTTTTAAATTACTTTCTTGTATTAATTTTATGGTTAGAGATGTAGGACATTTAAAAAGCAAATTAAAAATACGTTCATCAATTTTGTTTCACCGAAATGACATTTTTTAACATTATAAAGCAAGACGTCAAAAATTCATATTACTTTGATCTACAGGTTTTCCAAATTAACTTCAGAATATTCCATTTCAAATTCAGACTTTTCTTGTTTCAATTCAAAATTTGTTCAAATTTTTAATGCAAATTTTTTATCACTGAATAAGGATGGAATTGGGCTGACCGACAGGAAAGCACTTATCTACATAACTAACCATATTTTCAGCGTTGGCCAGTACCATGTTCAGCTCCGAAAAAGCTTTTGGCGCAATTTGCCTCATCATCACTTAGTGTCCTCATACCAGGCGACAAGCGTTAAAATCGTTAACAAGTATGTTATTGTCCAACATACCCATATTTCGCCTTTGTTACGTTAGGGGGAACATACCAGATATTAATATTGAACCGGCGGAGATAAATGGTACCTACACCGACATGTTTCCCTCATGAACTCACCACGGTGTCACCTAGTACAGCTATCACATACGCCCTCAAATGACACAATTTCCCCTGCCGGGGAGAGGTATGACCAGGCACTGGTTCAAAGGTAGAAACTGTATGCGCATGGAAAATGCACTTCCAATAGATAATTTTTCATTGTTTCATGACATACAGCCATTGTCCAGGCCTTGTGCTTTATGGTCAGAATTTGCTTTGATTTCAAGGTTGCCTAAAGTTAGCCTTCTTTTCTTCAAGGCAGATGTCTAGCTGTGTTCTCTTCCAGAGCTTCATTTGCTTCATTATATTGAATTCAACTTTAGGTAGATTTATTGTAGTCTTAAAAACTTGATTGAGAAATATCCTCTCCTCCTCTGCTATGACAATTTTCTATCCCGCCAAGTGGCGTCTTAAAAATGTGATACGGCACCCATGCAAGAGAATGATCTTAAATTCTCTTTGGAATACCGTGAATATTCTTAATTTCCTTTTTAGAGAATCATACTTTTTGAATGAGATATATATTTGCCTTACAAAAATTAACCCGAGGCTGATGATAGTAATGACCATTTTATAATATGACGAACTTAAAAGTGCAAGTACAATTTACACAGTATCTTCGCCAATAACTTTGGGAGCCCACACCTGTGGCGTAACGTGTAAAGGCCGTAGAAGTTTCACAGGTCTTTGTTCCCGAACCTTCTCCTCCACCTTTCTGACCAGATTGGCAATTGTTCGAGACAGATCAAATTAATTTGATTAGATTCGCCCATTCCGCCAATGTAAAGTTGAGTGTTAAATTGGAAACTAGACATAAAAGTAAAGGATTTTCATGGCCTATATGTCCTTCTGGGGCGGAAAGATGGTCATTTTAGGGAAATGGGGTTTCCGACCCAGAATGGTTCTTTGGATTTACGCAGCCATTGTTCATCCCATTCTAGCTTCCGGTTCTATTGCGTGGTGGCCACCGCTTGGGAGGAAATCCAGTAGATCCTATCTTAATAGGATCCAAATAACCGTATATCGAAGTGCTACTGAGGCTCTGCAGTCCTACCCGGGAGAAGCTCTGAGTGTAATTCTATATCCCCAGCATGCAGCGGTGTTGAACTCCGTAAGTCCGGATGTCGGCCATGTGGCATTTGTAACATCCTAGACGAAGTACCTCGAAAGTTCAAGGCTTTTTCAATGGACTGCATCTCATGTAAACCAGCCTACAAGAGGAATTATGCTTTGGGGTCTACTGTTAACAGACATGATCCTTTGGCTGGGAGGGGGTTATTTTCGTATACTCACAGTGGGGCCGAGTCGTACAGCTCTTCTGCGATTCAGTTATGCATTCAAAGCAGAAGAACTAGCGCTACTGGAAATCTGTCGATGGCTGGGGTATTAATCTAACCCGAAATGTAACATTGTCATTTTGACCAGGAACCAAGCGACTAAAATTCTTATACTCGGTGGCGATATCCTTCAGGCTGATGAAGCAGTGCAGGGATGCACTAAACAGTCTGAAAGGCACACTCAAAGTCTCCCGGTTATACGAATATAGAGGATCATGAAGGGGCCGATGGACTAGCCGTTGATGGCTTCTCTGTAGTCGACGTCCCGCCAACGACTGTGAAGAGTAGAATATACTCGCACTGCTTGACAGCGTCTGACTTCAGAGAGCGAAGGCTCACCACCTACCATAAGTCAAGGAAGATCTAGCCCTTTAATTACAAAACCCGAATGTCAGAGCTTGAGAGATTGATGCAAGTACGTACATGATTACTTCGGTTTGCAAGGTGCACTGGCGTATAAGGAACCACATCGCCAGACTAGGGATAACTGCGTTGATGGAGTTGCGGGGAGGAGGAAGAAACCCTCGGACGATTACCTAGCACTCACTAGAGGTTGCGGACAATATGTAAACAATTCTTAGGGAAACTCAGAGAGATCTCTAATATTAGCCTGGGAAGCTGCTATTCTCATAAACGTCCATACCACTTCTCTAATATGGTTTTAGGTTTTCTTATTGATTTCATTTCTCGCTTGTGTATATATTCGAAACATCGCAGGGAGCGAATAGCAATTGGAGAAACATCCAACGTCAAATACTGATTACTACGTCCAAATTCCGAATGCATTACCCGAATTCTGTTTGGAGTGGATGAACTTGCCTCAGGGTATCGGAAATGAGAGCGTCATGACGCTACGGCAAAAGACCCTCGCTGAGTTAACTCGCTAGGCGATTATTTTGAGAGCAAAGAGCAGTCAAGTCCCTTGTATTCTCCTGTTTGTAAAGTAGATTGCAGACTGACTCCAGTTATCCTCGGAGAAAAGTGTAACCAACGGCGGTTCGATGAGTAAAAGTCAAAGCAATGCTCAGAAAGATTGTGACAACTTTTAAATAATAATATTAAGGAAGTTTAACCTGCGCCCTACTACCGCCGAACTACCATTATTGGGCCCTTTAGTGGTTATGTTGTGCCCATCATAATTACGATGTATTGAATAGGCAAATAACCGATAAAAATTGTAGGACTGAAGCAAATAACCGATAAAAATGATAGGACTGCTCTTCTGATATAATAAACAGGCAATGTTTTACCTTGCAATGACATAGGAGTATTCCGACTATGATCTTAAGATAGGTCCTGGTAAAGTTTATGTAAGCTATAACAAGTTTAGACTGCTCCATTCCTGGTAACCTCGATCATTGTAGCTCCCTCAACCGTACCTTCTTGAGTCTCATGACCATGCACCACCGGTGCTAGTGCAAATAGGAGCTTTTCTGCTCCTACCCTAACTAGTTTAACCGTTTCTTCATTGGTCTCTGTCCAAGTACGGCCTGATATTGAAAAAATGCGGACCCTATTATGAAAACCAAATGTATTTATCTCAGTGTAAAGTTCATTTAGTAGGATCTTTTCTTTCATGGATGGTCGTGAAAATCTTGCAATCTTGAAAAGACGTGCAGTGTGTGTGGAATTCGCATTTACTAAAAACACCCTCACTCTTTCCCCATAGCTTTCCACCATGAAGAATTACTTCGCAAAAAACAGTCTACAAGAAGACGTCTAGGTTAGGTATCCGGCGAACTCATCGAATTCATTCTAGTTCTTGGCGTTTCTTTTCGATCATAGTTATTGCGGAATAGACTACTATCCAATTCGGCTCTGATCACAACATCTCCTTTACAAAGGTGTAGGAACCAATGTCTAAGTTGAATATCAAGTCGCCGAGTTTAGTAGCGTATTCGAAAAAGTACAAAGACCAGCCCACTCCGAAGCGATACAAATACTTCCATGTCCCGCAAGGACCTATGACAGGCGATAATTCGACTTTCACGCTTTCGCTCGATCCATTTCTTAATGCACCGGTTCAGTGTATTCATGCAGCAACCTTTTTCAGAATTATCCTGCCGTTGTTGAAATCTATGCTATAAGGTTCCTTCCCAATTGGCTTTCGAAAATCCGCTGTCACCTCAAATGCTCTTGTTATCTAGTAAAGATGACACGCCTGATTTTAAGTGGATTATTCTTAATGATGTCTTATCACATCCAGTGCGACTAACCCGTGTACAGATTTTTCTCTTCTTCGGTTCGTTGCATTGTCTAGTTCTTCCGCCCACAAATTCAGCTTGAGGTCGATTGAGACGGGATTGTTATTTTTCTGCTAGCTTCAATGTGGATTTCCTATAGCTGCATGTTCTCGGGGTGTTTCGCAACTACAGCCACCGCCCGGTTATCTACAAAACCAATCAATGTTACTTCCTCTAGCACGTGAAGACTAAGCCCTCAATTCTACTTGACACTGTATAACGCAGAAACAATATTGGGAAATTGTATTCTTTTGGCGCGTAGTCCGTCTCATACCAAAGAAACCTATCCAACCATACCAATTTAGCCAAAATGCCCCTAATCCAACTCCACCTAACCCAATCAAGGCATTCTTGACATCTAGCGTTTTCACCGTGCAGCCTCCCGAATCAGATTAATAACTACTTCTATTCTCCGTCCTTCGAAGAGGGATGACCAGAATCCATACTTTAGCTCTGATATGATATATATCTCCTTCACTCAGTTCCTCTTCAGTAATCTCAGAGATCTCTTCGGCTGTGGTGACTTTTGCCCCCTGTTCATCACAACCCTGAAGGCAGCGCTCCACAAACTCGTATCAGCCCCAAGTATTTGATAGCCAACCGCCACAGTGTTATTCTTTCCACGGTTCTTTATTAAGACCACTTCCATTTTCTCATTCGCCACGGTCAACCCGGTCTTTTTACTGCTGGCACCGTCTGCATTGCGTAGATCCCCAAAATCCTCTACGTGCTTGTAGCGCAGCACCATCAGATCATCGGCAAAGCCGGCAATCGTATCCTCATTTGGGAGGACAAGCATTATGCATGACATTCCACAGCCAGGAACCCAGAACCCAGCCCTTTCGTAACCCCGCTGTGACTGTTTACTATCCTGACCCCTACCTTTCCCATACTAGAACGTTATCTCGAAGAGGTAGTATAAAAGGACACAACTCTGATCAGAATTTAATGCGTCGTTTGCCAGGATCATCTCCGTGCTTTTTGCTTCCACCGTAGAATGGGTGCGCCAAAACCCGTATTGTCACACAGGCATACCGTTGCTGCTTTCGACGATGAATAACATTCTATTCTAAATGCGTCCTTTTATCATCTTCCTCATTGTATCCAATTAGCAGGTTGAGCTGAGACATGATGCTAGATCTACAGACGACTTATTGCTTATGAGAAGCAACACCAGTTTTTGGTTTTTTTCTTAGGCAGGAATATTCTTTCTTTTCGGTACGTCTCGAAAGTGTTAACGGAAACTCGAGCTTAGTTCTCACTGCCAACTGCAAAGCTTTATTAGGGATGCCATCCAAACCATAGGCCTTATTGTCACATATTCTACTACATATTTCTCGTAACTTCTTCTCGGCAATTTGAGGTACCACGCACTTGTTGGTCTCAAACATGGTTTGCCATTCGATAGTGATGGTGAAGAAACAAAGTGGAAATAATTTCGTTCAGAAGGCGCGGACAGGTAACCTACAGGGCTCTTCGCAACATTTTCATATTACCCTATAAGCCCCACCCCAAGGGTTTCTATTATATCAGCTTTTTTTGCAACTTCGTCCTTGGCTGCCATGCAAATTTCCTGGCGTGTACTATGAATATAGTCCCCATAACTTGGCAAACAATTCTTCTGACTACTGCGGCGCTACATCAAGCCCACTATAGAGCACAGATCCCTTGCTCTGAAACCGCATAAGGTCTCAACATTCGCAAGTACCACGACTAGTTCCGCGAATGCTTCGAACAGGGTACGACCACTTGCAGCCACTGTTCGACTGCACCAGCTTACGTATTATAATTATCTGCTCTTGTCAAATGTACCACTGGGTGGAGTGTAGCAGCTACATATGTGAACTTCTTTTAGCAACGCTCTGTGAATCCCTGCTCTGGATGCTCCAATATTTGCTGGAAAGCATGTTTTCAGCAAGTCCGTAGTATGGCTTGGATAGTTTGATCCTTGGCCCAAATGCCAACACCGTGTATAAGATATGACTCACTAAGTATGCCGATATCGATATCTTTCTCGCCCATGGTTCACGAGAGTTGATCCTTCACCGCTTGGTAGTAGTTGACGTTGATTTGTTTCAACCTCATCTGCGACTTTGCGTTGAAAAGTAAAGCTGTCAACATTTGACATAAGCGACCTTTCGTCCCGGTTCTAAGGAGACATGAAGTTCTCGGTGTTCTAGCTCCATTCGAAGTTTAGTCTATCATGCCCCTTGCTTCGCTACTCATCTCTCTTCTGCAAATTATCGCTTCACTATTCAGTCCATATTTTCATGTCTAACGTGGGAACAGGCTCAGGAGGGATACGAACCTTTTTTTCAGCGGTCGGAGATATGATAATAGAGGCTTGGGGGGGAAATAATCATGGCAACGTAGACGGGCTAGGACTTTCATCACACACCCTTCTGTTTTTTTTTATCAATTGAAGTATTTAGGAAAACACTAATTACTCCGAGGCTAACCACTAAATTAACTATTTAGGTAGGTATAATTTTAGCAGCCAAATATCTTCTTTATTTATAAAACTGTAGATAGTTGTATGTAAAAAACTGTAAATATCTTTCAGTTAAATAAATATAATAGTTCATTACATTATCACGATCAGCACTGAAATCATAATGAATTCAGATTTGTAGTCTTAATCGCTTGATATCGCTTGTACAGTAGCTGTAACCCTAATACTAAGGCAGTTAATAAACCGTACATAGTTGAAATCAGCCACCACTACATTTCCCATCTAAGCATTACATCCACACTTCAGTATGCGGTGCCGTCCACCAGACTTTTAACGCTTCAAGGACTTAAGAAAAAATCATTAGAAACACATTGTTTGCTTCAGCGGTATTCCGTTTCGCGCTCAGGGATAAGTAGCAAACAAATTTCGATAAAAACCCCCACTTTGATTGCTTAATTAATCAAACCCTTTTATATTCATACAGGGACCAGGTATGCATTCCAACCTCGCTCTTCCGAAGACTTCCTGGAATGGAATTCTGGTGTCAGACGAATTGTTTACGGTATCCACCAAACTGTCCGGAAACAGTATGTCACTGCCCGTAAGTATCAATTATCATTCAAAGGAAAAAGATACTTCACTCTGCAAATTGTTCTTTCTTAGGCAAACGTGCGAAGCAATTGGTGAACTTGCTGGTCGCGAAGGAGCCGACGTGTACTGTCTTGATGCTTGCCTTAATTATCCTTCCAAATGTCCGGCCGATAGATGTAGATGTTACTAGAGTTTCTGGGTGAAGATGGAAGAAAACCTCGTATGGAATCAACGCCTACATAAATCGAAATTGCCATTTTTTGTATTTCAACGTCCTATTCGATTCTCTCGGCGAAGGAGAGGAACACCTAATTAGTCTAATGTGTACAAAAACGTAATATGCAAAAATAAATGACGAAGTTATTTTAATTTGTAGAATCCTGGTGGTTTCCTTCACGTTTTGTTTAAGACTGATCTTTAGGAACGTGATCAAAAAGTCAACAATTTAAGAGAGCAATGCTGTACAGCGCACCTCCTGCTTTCATGCTTGGAGTATACCTTACAAAAATTACTAGACAAATAAGATAAAACTACTACAGGGTGGAGGAGGTTCGCGAAGCATTCAGTAGGAAATTCAGGCTAATCGGACTGCAGGAGTTGGCAATAAAAACCACGTAAATTCTACGTCAGGACGTGAATCGAAACAATCAGCCTAGCAACAATGGCAGCACCCAAAGTGGCTGTGGCACGAAGAGTGAAGGTAGGCTGCGTTATTTGTCAGCTTGGGGAGTGGATAGAACAGAGCTACAGATGTCTTAGCTTGGGTTACATAGCGACCACTTATGTATAGAAGTACGAGAACTATGCAGAGAACTCATCACCAAGGATTATATATTCGATCGGAATCAAATACTGTGTAGAAGTAGCAAAAGCCGGAAGTACCAGGACGAACGACCCTCCGGTAAATTTTGGATGTGAAACGTTGTTCGCAAGGAATACCTGTCGTGGAACGCCACTTCAAGTTGTGTTGATGCTTGAGGTAACATATCAATCTAACTTACTACGAGTCAGCAAGGGATTTAATTCCCCAGATTACTCACGAGGAAAAATCATCGAACCAATTACGTAGCCTACATAACG
The DNA here is from genome assembly GCF_905115235.1 of Hermetia illucens. Taxonomy (NCBI): domain Eukaryota; kingdom Metazoa; phylum Arthropoda; class Insecta; order Diptera; family Stratiomyidae; genus Hermetia; species Hermetia illucens. The sequence continues at coordinate 61,725,995 of NC_051853.1, forward strand.
ACGAAATCTATGAGCGATACCATGACCATGACAGGTTGTGGATAAAATCCGGCTCAATAGATTATGGTGGGCGGGTTACTTAATCCGTATGGATGAGGATGGTTCAGCCCGGGAAGTCTATAAGGGCAATATCTATGGTAGAAAAAGAAGACGAAGCAAACCCTGCCTGAGATGGAGCGATGGCGTAGGTCAGGACGCCAGACAACTTTTAGGGATATCAAATTGGTGGACCTCGGCACAGAACCAGGATGTCTGGAGTTCCTTATTAAGGCAGGCCTAGACCGGATACCGGTTGTTGTGCCGTTGATGATGATGAATTACGTAGGTGGCATAGGAGTGAAGGGCCAAATAGATTGTAAAATTTTATATGGAAAAGCTTTCACGAAGTTATTAAACATTCCAAGGCCAGATCCGCAAGGTAAAAGATGATAGGAATACAAATCTTCAATAGCTGTACTGGCCCTCAAACTCGCGAATATAAGAAAAGATTTAAGATCTGGATAAGAATTACTTTTCAGGAAGGATTATTTGGTACAAGGAATACAGTAGTTTTAGAGATTATATCTGTACAACGTGGATAACGATATTGAGTTTTCTACTGTGGAAAATGACGAAATGCTTCCCATCCGAAAACAAACACAATTGTTGGCTTCACCAATTTGATTTGCAAAACGGCTTACTTGTATGGGAAGTAAAAATTTTTAACAGGCAAGGCCAATTGAATCATCAATGAAGACTTAGTAGTGTGTCTGAATGACCACGTCCATGGAATAAATTCCCAAAGAATCAGTGGACGCCTAAACTCAGTGCTGATATTAGGAAACTCATCATGCGAGGTCACCTGAAGTGAAACTTCTCCTTTATGAAGTTGAGGAGGTGCTTTAATCAATGAAAAGCAGAATTATAAATGTCTTCTCAATTGTCAAATTATGGGAAATTATGGAACGAGGTTTTAAAGGTTTAATAAAAGAAGATGAAAGACTATCTTCCTCTGAATAACAACATTTTGAACGAGGATGAGAAAGGTTGCCGAGTTGGATCAAACGATTGCGAAAAATAACTCATTATCGACTCGGTAGTTGTAAGACACGCAACTGGAAAATTGTGTAATTGCTACACTGACTATGTCAAAGCTTTTGGCAGCGTTCCGCACATCTGGCTGATCGATGTCCTCTGTCTGCATTCACTGATCCGAAAATAGTAAAGTTTCGACGGCAGTCATGGAAGGGTTACTGAATGATCGAAACCAAGCCATTCGGAAAGGTCATTACGAACCGCATAGCTACACAAAGTGTTGGTGACTTCCACATCCGAACTATGACAGAGACAGACTTTAAGGAATAAAGGATACTTTACTGTTCGAGGGTGATATTGCAGAGCAACATCACCGCCGAGTCGATCCCTTACACGTTTATTTTAACAGCAAGGAACAGGATAATCCCTTGATTGGGGGTTTACACTACTTAACTTGAAAGACCGATCTTTGTATCCTCTGAGTGATAATACAATTATACCATAAATAATCCAAACAAGAAAGGAGACTAGTAAAGAATTTCATGTAAAACTTGTAGAGGGGCAAAATTTCTCCGGAAATCACGCTGATTTCGATCACTTTAAAGCTCTACGAACTGGAATAAAACCGCAGAAAATAATATCGGGCTAGTGTCAATTCTGCTTCAAGCAACCTATTTAGTCCTCTAGGACCCTTGACAAATTTTTTAACTCCTCTCCTGACTCATGTTATCGTGTGGTTTTTTCTATAACTATTTTTGCTCTGTGCAAGACAACTCCCCCCTCGCGTCTTCTCTCGCTCGATTTAGAGCAGCTTGTCCCGCATATTTTGCAACATTTCTTCTTCTTCCTTCCTGAACTGAATACCTTATTGGTAACCTTGATGTACATATTGAACCCGGACCCGACGATCTTTCTAACCTCCTTTCCTCCGAACATCAATCAATGCATTCCCTTTCTTCTCTGTACAATTTTTAATAAAAGCCCAAAGGTAATTACTTTCCTATGATTGTGAAAAAGACCTTCCATTACCATTATTCATAAAAATTGCAAATATATTCTTGCTGAGAATTCTCCAGCCCTCTGCCGAAGGTTATGGTTATAAAACCCTCCCCAATTCTGCAGAAGCGTTCCAGTCCATAGAGCACCATTTCTGCTTTCTTCCTGTCCAGTTCATCCGCTTCGTTATTGCCTTCTGAATGAATATACTACGGAACCCAGCTTATCCAATTTGATTGTCCCACCCACCCATATATTTAATTTTTCAAAGAGTTGGTTGGGTTTCGGCACTTTCATAGCTTTCTGGTTATTAATCAGGATCGCTACGTTCTACCTCTAATAGTTTCTTTGGAAATTGAAGGACTTTTATTCGTTTTCATTAAATGAATGACCTTTGGGTCCACTTTCTTAGTTAGTAGTGTCTACAGCCGTTCTGGAGTTTGATGGTCAACGCTCGTGTTCGAGCCGCTTTTGCCCTATTTAAAATCGAATTCTTTTAAGTAATGTCACGCGATATTCCTTTCTTATTTCAGGTTCGGATCTAATCTTTCAGTGTCCGGATATCTGAATGGTTAGAGCACAACGCTGTCGTATGGAAGGTCGCGGTTCAAATCTCACTGGTGGCAGTGAGATTTGTATCGTAATTTGATGTCGGATACCAGTAAACTCAGCTGTGAATGAGTCCCCGAGTCAAATCGGGGTAATAATCTCGGGCGAGCGCAATGCTGACCACATTGCCTCCTATAGGATACTATAATCCTGTAGTATACCGTTGCGGTCTTGAATGAAGTGCTCTAACACACTTCAAGGCGCTGATCCTGGATTGTTGCGCCAATGATTATTATTATTATTATCCAGTCTTTCATATCGGATGCGGACATGTGAAATTTTTGATAATGTCGGAAAGAGACTGAAGATTCCCAAAGGATCCCTCCTTCATTTCCAAGCCTGGCGAACACAGAGGCGTGCAAACACATATCGTCGAGAAGCTTCAGTGAAGCTACCCTCAGATGTTGGAGGACGTTCACAACCAATTTCGGCGTTTTCTTCAAGTTTTAGAATAGTTCAGCCCTCGTAGCTACCCCGTAGCTTCCTTTCGTCATCACAAAATTCTGAAATTGATTTGGAAAATTCCAAATTTGGTTGAGAAAATTCTGAAAAGGCCTTTTCATCGATTTCAATTCCAGGCCCTGGAAAAAGTGATCCATGATGCTGAGGTAAATGAAAAAGGCAGCATCCTATTCAAGCCCACCCAACTACTGGCCTATGCTGACGACACCATGGGAAGAACAACCTCAGATATACAATCTACCTTTATCCAGGTCGAGCAAGCGAATATCTTTGGCTGCAGATTAGTAAAAGCAAGACGAAGTACATGGTGGCGACATGAGCACCAAAAACCAAAGAAACATCAACATCAAATGACACTGGTCACACGATAACAATAAAGAGAAGAAACTGCAACCTTAAGACCGATGATAGCTTTTCCAAGTTCAAAAATGACAGCCGATAACAGCTATGACGATGAAATTCGCGCATGCACTTTTGCAGCCAATGAAGCCTATTTCAGCTTACAAAAACTGTTTTGCTCGAAACGTCTCACCATATGGTCAAAGCTCTTACTATACAAGACAATGATCTTCCCAGTCCTCATGTATTCTTCTTTGACTTTGGTTCTCAGGAAGAAAAATTGTGAACTCTTTACCCCGTTCGAGAGAAGAATTCTCCGAAAAATTGTTGGGCCCCTACAAGAGACGATTCCGTAGCCTATATACCGACGAAATTTATGAGCGATACCATACGGTTTGGTTGTGAACAAAATGCTGGTTGCGGTAGGCGGGTAATTTAATCCGATATAAAACTGGGATGTCTTGAGTTCCTTCTTAGGGGGTTAAGTGGGTTTCAAACGCTTAAAGCTACCATTTTTTTGCTTTATATATCCAATGAAATATTTTATTCAGACAGTTTATCACACAAAAAATACATATTTGAGTAATAATTTGTGAAATTTTTATTAAAAAATTTTGGGAAGTCAGCCACCATATCCCCTGTGACTCTTCAAAAAAAGTTTGCTCGGCGTAATCAGGATAATAATTTAGGACAGGGAAATTTGAAGAAGATCGACAAATTTTGGCTACCAATTTGAAAAATAGAGTTTCGGGAAAAAAACCGATTAAATTTTTAGATTCAAATAACTTGTGAAAATTTTTTTTATTTATATAGAGTCGTTGATTGCAGCACATATAATGAAGAGCCTGCTGCAGCGACAATACACAGGGCACCCTTTTGCTCTTGTCGGGGGCGATCTCCTGCTTCTTGAATCCCAGCGATAGCTTCCTTTTCGGCTCTAATTTTGCGATCTTCATCCTCTTTTCGAACGTACTCGTGGCTGTACTGACCAACTTCGAAATCCAAATTCTTAGAATTTTACTCGGATCGTTTTAAATTTTTTTGGGAATATTCTAGACATATTGTATTATAAGCCAAAAAGGAAAAATTGATTTTTAAGGGGGTCATCCCGTGGGAAGGCCGTTTTTTGGCTTTTTTTAGAAATTTTTTGTGAAGAACTGGATAAAGCTGCAAATACGAATTTTTCACCATAGATTTATTAATATATTGAGCGTGCATATTAATTTTTCCAGCCCAATCATATAGTTCATTATTGAAATACAGAGCAATTTATACACCCATTTCCAAAAAAATGTGTTGCCACGCTAGTTACATATACCAACAACACGAATAAACCCGCGAAAATACTTCAAGATGTAAAACTATACCTAGACCAAACCAAGGGTCAACATTAGCATTCCAAAGCGCAGACATTGCGTCAGCGTCTATTTCATTTGTTTCCGGTAAATCATTTAATCAGCCAAATTGCAATTTCCATAAATGTGGTGTACATGTAATTTCCGCGCCCAGTTGTTCTATATTCGCCAACGACGCGGTAACGCTGCCCGTTGAAATATTAATCGGTAAAGTTAAGTTAGAATCTGTTCTGTTGTAATAGTGTAATGCAATAAAGTTCGATGTAGAAAGTGAACCCTTTGTGTTTTGTTTTTTTTTAAATACTCCCCTCCGCTCAAGACCAAGACCCGCTAGAGGGCACTGCGATCATCTTAGAGAAAAAAAGTAAACGGCATTTGAACGTACAGACTTAACAACAGTTCCCAAACTAGGATTATTAAAAAATATTAAAAACTAAATTTTTGGTGCTGTGTTAAACTTTTTGTTTGAATTTTGACGTTTTTTACGGCTTCTTCAATGAATAAAAAAAAACTACTGAATGAATCGCAATTATCCTAGTTTGCGGACCGTAGAAATATGTTCTGAATAAGTCGTGAAAATTTCAATGAATTTCGTTGGGTAGATTTTGCCCTATGGTGGCAGCCGATTTTCAACATCCAGTTTCGAAAAAAACGCATTTAAAAAGTAGAATGCGATTTTTAGCCATAAAATCTTAACTGACCATTAATCTGCTATACCTAGTCCATAAACGTTAGGTTTTTTGAAGAAACACATGTACGGCCTTGGCTTCAATTCTCGTCCTTTTAGCGAAGTCTTTCGAGCGTCATTCGGACCGATAAATACGAGCTTTAGTACGGCGATCGACATAAATCTAGCATGTGACTTATCACGTGTTTACCACTATAATTTCCCAACGACTCCGAATATCAAAAAATCACTTTGCCTATATATTCTACACTATATTCAGATACAATTGATCCCAAAAAAAAAATTCGATTTCTCGGATCCGACACATGGGATGACCCCCTTAATGTTTGAAACCCACCTAACCTTTTGACAGAGACCTAGACCGGAGACTAGTTTTTGCGCTGTTGATATCGCCATCATGATGAAATGCAAAACACTAATTTATTCAACGAAACTCTTTTTATTTAATGATAAAAAAATCTATAAATATGCAAAAAATCCATCGAAAACGGGATCAAATCATAATATTTTTTACTATGATATTTTTTTTAATTTGCTTCTTAACGTCGCTAATTTCAATTAAATGATTCTTTCGCTCTTAAAAAATAAACAAATAAAAACTTTCAATTTGAGTTTTTCTCTTGGTATTCAATCTTATCTTCTTATTTCTTAGCAATTAAAGGATAATTCAAATGAAATCGAAGAAATTATTTTTACATAAAAAAGCAACGAATCTGAAACTTACTTAGATCTTGAATATACTCACGAAAAACTCAGTTGTTAAACGTAAAAAAAGTTTAATTTGAAACCGAATGTACAAAAAATATATATATTTCTATCAAAATTCAACAATGCAAGCTATCACATGGTTTTTGTTACCTTGGAACAAAATTTTAGGAAGGAGTGGGCGAAATGCTCAATAGGACATTTTCAAAACACCCCGCAAAATGCAGTAGTCATGTGTGCGATATAATTCATATTTTCAACAATTTATTCTGAATATTTTCTTGTGGATTAAGGACGTGCAACGTATGGCTAATATCTAAAGTCTTTTGTAGTTTTCTTTTGCAAAATATATGTGTATATGTAATTTTCGTGCGCTCAACGCAATAAGGCTAAATTTTTGCTTTTGGAAGTCTACTTGAAGGGAATTACGCTTGTCAATATGTTTTTCTTCTTTTTCTTCTCTTTCTTTTCGGTGGCCGGTAGTTCCGATTCATCCGCGTCCTGCAATAAAATGGAAAAATTGATATAAGGTTATTTGATTCATCAACTGTAAATGCTGCTGATAAGAAATACAATTGAACCAGAACTTTAAATAAAATCTTTCTGTTTTCAAGCAGATGGCTTTACTAAACCAACATTCAGAATACCAAGTTGCTGAATAACGTTTCCCGCTCAATAAGAAAAACGCGATTCTATGGTTTAAAATACATTTCACTATTCAATATATTCCCCCTGGACTTCAATACATGTGGTTCAATGATCCTCTAAATTATGAATTCCATTCCTGGAGTAAAAATCTGGTAGGCTGCCGAAAAACGCTCTTCCAATTTTGTTTGATGGAAACACCCCTAAAAATAAACTTTCTGCAAAAAGACAGAGGAAGCTAAATCTGGCGAATAGGATGGGTGTGTCATGATGATTCCTACTTTAATTCAACGATTTTGGGGCTGGTCTTTTGGGCTATGTGATGAAAACTGATTTGTTTCCTTTTATAAAAAGGTCTTTTCTCTCGAATTTTAACATTCAGCTGCGATAATCTGAATTTTTTAAAACAATCTGTGAGTAAATTTCCTCTTGAATTGTTTCGGAGTACTGGGCTTACACCACACCTTAGCCTGTTGTTTTGATTTAAGATCGTGGTGATAAATCCAAGTCTCATACATAGTGCTGAGAAAACGCATAAAATCTTCTATCTTCGTTTCTAAAACTCAAACCCCAAATATTGCTGAGAAAGTTGACTTCGAATCTGTTTTTGTTTCATTGTTAGCAAATATGTCGCCAATTATCAATATAACTTTCTGAAACCCAAAATTTTATCCAAAATATTGCTCACATTGCCCAATGTCCTCCCCACGGCTCCTACTAAATTTTCTTCAATTAACCCACGATCTTCCGAAACCACATCCTGTATATATTTTTTCAAGGATTGCGGGGTCCTAAATCCGCATCCACTTAACGTCGGACCGGACCAAATAGGCAGCAACTTACTCCCTCCCCCTTTTTTGGTTCAAAATATTAGGCAAAGGCAAAGGCAAAGGCAAAGACGGCTTTACGGTTTCCTACCAGGGCGAAGGCAAATCGTAAGACGCTGGCTCACATCTGCCCTAGGAGCAGCGTGCTCGCCTAACACATCCTGTACTTTTGCTGGTGCTGATTCCCTTGTTGGACATCTTCTACGCCTTTAGCACTTATACGGCCACATTTAAATTTAGCAATCCATCTTTGTACATTTACACTTTGCACTGGAGGTAATATACGAGCATGTCAAAACGCTGAGAAAGAAGTGACGCTACAGAGAAAAAGGTAATCCCTATTACGACACGATTTGTTCGGCCATTCAATTTTTTGGCATTTTAATTCAATTCAATAGTAATAAAGACTCGATGTTATTTCGTTCTATAAATCGTTGATCGGTTTGTATTAGCGTAGCGTTGCCTGTTGACCCCGTTAAGGCAATGATTGGCCAAACAATAGCTGCTACCATGGCGGCAAGGACCAAGCATCAGCTGTGTCAAGTATCCTAGCCGCCCTTGCCGAAGCAAATTCGTTCCCGCTGAACCTGTCTCTTTTGGCAGAATAAATCGGAACTGCGAGCCGAGGTGCAAATTCAGAACAAGAGCATTACCTGAGACACAACACTTTTTGACAAAATGATAATTAAGTTACCGATTCTGGCCTTCGTAGCCGAAGTATCGGAGACGCCCCGCTAGTCTGACAAATACCAAACTCTTAAGAGGAGGCTTCAAACCATCTTTTACATTACAGAGGACGCAAAAGCTCATAGACTTCTTTTCGACTTAAAATTGGACAACCAATGCCCGTCGCAGTTATTGCTATGCCTCAAGTGCACCACTGGACAAACTGCGCCAATTTGCTTAATTAAATCATTGTAGCTACATATGATGGTTGCGAGGGTTTAACGTGAGTACCTGCCATTTAGGCATAATCCTGCGGTCTTCTTTGGACACGGATTGATTTGGCGACCACAATCAGAGCATCGCCAGAACTAGTACCGTGGTGTACAGACTCAGTATTCATACCGGTAGATCCAGCCACCAAGAAACTTCCGCAAAGGGACCAACCACAAATAACCGAGGCGAGTGCATATCCTCCGGGAATTCACCTGAAGCATATGTTACCAGAGGGGAATTCTGGATCGCATGGTGCCGGATAACCACCGGTGAAGTTTCACGGCGAAAGCCACTTCAAATGAGTCCCATGCAGACTCGGGCCTGATTTCCTTTCCGAGTACATTGGAAAGGCATTGCCCAACGATTTGAGTGGGACCACATAAGGTTCTGCGTACAACGCGACACATAAGATGTCACAGGACAATATTAACCAAAAATGGACGGAACTAGTAGTTCTCCACTACTGCTACTATGACCATCACGCTGGCGATGAAACAGTGTCGAGGAAATCGGTCCCTCGTCAGAAAGCAGCAGGCGCGAATGCGCATCGGAATGTATCACTGCTAGCAATACACAAGTTGATAGCAAGACAGCGTTACCTATATCAATGTCTATTTCGTATAGATTACGGATATCAAAGTACGCTGGACATAAACAGAGAATATGTAATTAGCCCTCTGAACCCTGACTGGAGGCAAGGTTCCGCGAGAAGAAAACCTCATTCAAACTACCATCCCCCGTCAGAATAAAGCCCAACTCGATCGCAAACTCGACGTTAAAACTACCTCTGGCGAGCATTTCACTTACTCGTATATGACCTGATCTTTACTACTTTTGTTCCATCTAATCTACTACTTAGATGTAACACTATAGTCCCTGCAATCAACCTGCAGCATGCCAAAGCCTCCTCCCATCTGTTGGGAGGCTAACAAAGCTGCAGGACGCAAGAGCTTAGGGATCTGGTAGCGTATGCAGAATCCAATGGGCTCGAACTCTTAATAGGTTGCGATGTGGTTGCTCAATATATTTGTTGGGGCAGTAGCAAATGCAATCCAAGAGGAGAGAAGCTATTTGATTTCATCACTTCAGCTGGTCTCATGACTGCAAACGTAGGGTGCGCCCGAACTCCTTTGGCGCTGGAAGATGAATTGGAAACTCTGAACTGCACACTTTTAGAGTGCTATGAAGAGGCTTGTCCTATTTCCCGAGGTCAAAGCGGTAAAACGGTTCCTTGGTGGAATCGGGAACTACGAAAACTTAGGAAATCAACCAGGCGACTTTTGAACTGTGCTTGCAAAAGTAACAAGAACGAAGGCTGGTTAAATTTCAGGAACTCACAGCATGAATCTAAGACACTCGTTAGGGTTTCGAAACGAGAGGCCTTTAGAGGATACTGTAAGGAACTGGAAGGCGAAGGAGAGAGTTCAAGGCTATGCAGAGTTCTTAAAAGGGATGAATCGGCCAAGTCGAACTATCTTAGAAAACCCGACGGCACTTTCAGTACAGACCCCATCACCCGGGAGAACGGGTGAGAGAAGTGGTAGGGGGAGAGTTGACGGTTCTTGCAACCCCTTCAACATGCAAGAGCTACAAGGGGAACTGGAACACCGCGAAAATGGTTGCTACCTATGAAAAGGTAAGAGCTGCCATGCTGTCCTATGAACATTTCAAAGCACCTGGCACGGATGGCATCTATCCGGCAATGCTAAAGGAGGGTATGGAGCACTTAGAGCAACCTCTAAGAAATATTTTTCGAAGATGTCTTGCTCTGGGTTACGTGCGTTCCTCTGCGCAAAAGGTTAAGGTAATCTTCATACCGAAACCTCGGAAAGATGACTATTCTAATCCAAAGACCTTCAGGCAGATCAGCTTGACTTTATTCTTGCTAAAACGTTTGGAGAGACTGGTTGAGGGTCACATCCGTGGAAACGCACTTAGGTCGAACGCACTTAATGAAAACTAACATGCTTACCAACGTGGAAAGTACTGTGAGTCTGCTCTTCATTCTTTGGTTACAAAGATAGAGGATGTAACTTTGAATGGTGAGGACGCAATGGGGGTGTTCGTGGACATTGAAGGGGCGTTTGACTGTGCGCCTTTTCAAAAACTTTGTGATGCCGCCAGAGCGCATAGTGTTGATGATGCTTTTATTAAGTGGATCCATGCAATGCTAACGCAGAGATTGCTGTGCGCTGAGGTGGGTGTCGATCACTATCTAACAGCAGAATCAACGACAGGCTGCCCCCAAGGGCGTGTGCTTTTGCCACTTCTGTGGAGTATACTGATCGACTCACTACTATGCGAACTGCAAAATTTGCTTATACACGCTCAAGCTTATGCCGATAACGTGGCTGTGCTTGCTGTTGATTGGGATCTTGGAATGGTGTGTAGAAATGTACAACGTGCCCTTGATTTGATAGACACTCAGTTAATCCGAATAAAAACACAATGGTATTATTCACAAGAAGGAGAAAACTGAATGGACTTTGCCTCCCTGAGATGAGGGGTACTAAGAAGGTAAGAAATGAAATATCTAGGAGTCACTCTAGATAAAAAACTTCTATGGAACAAACATGTAGAGGTAAAGATGAAACGAGCTCTCACAGCTCATGGGCTGTGCAGACGGACTTTTGCTTCGACATGCGGACTCAGGCTTCATGTGTGAATTTGTATATATGTTGTTATCATTAGGCCGATGTTCGTTTATGCATCCGTAGTGTGCTGGGTTAAGGTGGGACAAAAAGGTTTTCACCCTAAACTAGCCACACTGCAAAGAACGGTGTATCTGGGTATCACTGGTGCCATGAGCACGACATCCGGCGCAGCTCTAAATGCATTACTCAATTTGCAGCCCCTGGATATATTTATTCAAACCACTACAATGAGAGCAGCTCATAGACTAATTCGATTAGATCTATGGGGAAACAACGGATGTGGGGGGTACAGAACATTGGAAGAATTACTGGGAGTACTGAATCCAGTTCTTACAATGCCTTCCTCCGATTCTCGTCTCCCCATACATCTGTTTGGTAGAAGATATGAAGTTCCCCAGAAGCGTAGAGACAACTGGGAAGTCCCAGAGGAATGTGTGGCGAGATATACGGAAGTCTTCTACACCGATAGCTCAAAAACAGAAGAGGGTTCTGGAGCCGGAGTCTACCTCTCGAATAAAAACGAGAAGTCGGTTTTTCAAGCCGAAGTTTATGCGACGATCCTCAGGGCGGTAAACTGGATGATTGATGAGCGGTTGAAGGGCAGGCGCATCGCAATCTGCAGTGATAGCCAAACTGCATTGAGGGCGTTGAGTAGTCCTTTGATTACGTCGAAAATGGTTCGCTCGTACATATTATTACTAAACGATAAACATAGGGTACTCATGGCACATGACCCTTGATTATGACTGCCGGTCTATCAGTATCAGATGCTTTCGCTTAACGAGAAAAAAATTAAAATTGCGAAGGAGTTTCAATTCTTGATGGTTAATGCCGGGCATTTAAAAGCCCTTAGGTAAGTCCTTTACACCCGCTGTCCTTACTATCCCGGACAGATATCCGAAGCATCATTCCGAAGGTGTAACTAGGAACTTAGCCGGAAAATACATCTTTTCGACTTGTTCAAGGCTCTCCATCAAATACCGGTAGCTGAAAGTGATCTCCCGAAAACAGACGTCACAACACGGTTCGATTTGCTTACGTTTATAGCGATGAGCTTCGGTCTCTGTCACATCGCACAGGCATTTCAACAATTTATGGACGAGGCCCCGCAGGGACTTGACTGTTGCGTTTACTATCTGGACGAGGCATAGGTGGCATGAAATTCGAACGAAAAAAAAATTGGAACGTTTGTGTCTAGCTTTTAAATGTCTTGCAAGTTCAAAATCCTCATCAATGTATCTAAGTGTGTCTTTATTGTAAGCGTTGATATATCCAGGCTATGTTGATTCATTCCAAAAGTTTGAAAAGCACGCAACTATGAAAGATCTCCGACCATTCCTCGGGGCCATTAACCTTTTATCGGCGATTTATCCACAATACCGCTATGCTGCAACGCTCCTCAATAAGCATTGTGACAAGACAAGGGAGGAGCTGAGGATGTTTTCGTAATACGCAAGATCAGCCTAGCTGATGCCGTGTCCATTTCCAGGATAATGCAGCCCTTGGGCTCGCTTTCGATGCGCCCGATATTGGAATTGGCGATATTGGTCCTAGAGAAGAAACAGAACAATCAATGGTCTGCCTTTAATCAAAGGAGGCTTTCCAGTCCAAAATCGAGATGCAGTGTATATAACCACGAGTTGTTGGCTATTTCCGCCATTATTTGGAGGATTCCGACTTCTTCGTGTTGGCAGACAGCAAGCTGCTAATATAGTCGTTTATTCTGCTGATAAAACCTTGCCACGTCAATTGGGGCTCCTCAGTTACATATCCCCGTCCACTACGGACTTTCGTCTCATTCTTGGTTCAAGCAATGTAGTATCAGATGCACATTCCATGGTGAAGCGATTGAAATGCCTGTACTCATCAATGAAAACCCCATGGATACTGAGCTATAAAATCTACTCAATAACAACACCAGATCCCTCAAGCTGATAAGAAAACGCGGTGCTTCGGGTGAGGAAAATTTGCGGGATACGAATCTCGAGTATCTGCGCCCTTTCATCTTCACACCGCAGGAAAATATGTAACATCTTTCATCATACCACTGGCCGTGCCGCACGCAAAACTATTGCTAAGAAATTCGTATGGGCTCGAATGAAAACAGACGTCCGTAATTGGGCCCGCCTTGTGTGTCATGGTCACGCTCAAGAATCGCTCGCCACCAAATAAACCTGCGTCAAGCGTTCCCGATATCCGACCAGCATTTTCGATATATCCATCTGGGCGTTGTGGTTCTCTTACCTCTTCACAGGACTTTAATACTGCTTAACCATAATCGAACGATTTTCCAAATGACCTGAGGCGAATACATTGACCAAACTGCAGACTCAGCGATACCCCATTGTAAACAATTAGTTTTTCGGTGGAATCGCACCCAAATGGTGTCAGGAAAATAAAAAGGAAAAACTAGGGTTGGACTTTATTTTAACTGAGATGTTTCCCCTTCGACCCTTTTAAGCATAAAGAAGCGACAACAATAAGCAATCAAAACAGGGAGGACTTATTCTTGGTGTCAATTTCAATGTGGGATATTCAACTTAGAAAATTCTGAGCATTAAATTAATAAAACCCGGAAACATACATCAAAGAAAGAACCATTTGATCTTCTAAATTTGTACCAAAAGCTTACCTTATCTGCATCCAACTTTTTGCTTTTGCCTAATTTTTTGGCCTCCTTCTGACGTTTCTTCTCCTTTTTCGATAATTTTGTTGGTGTTTGTTTGCAAAGTTCTTCATCTCGCTTGGCCGCATGCATTTCAAGACGTTGTTTGATGCTCTGAAAGAAGCGAAATCAAAATTAAAATTCAATTTTTTACAAAAGTAGGAAAATATTAGACATTTATTATATCGGGCGAAAGAGGAAATAATTTGAAAGGTGCAGCAGAAAGAAAGCGAAAGACAAAAGAAAAAGCCTTTGCTTAACATTGCTTCCTATATCTTTCTGGCGGGGATCACCTTTTGATATTCTTAGGCGAAACGTCCCTTAATCGGAAATGCAGGTAATCTCAATGATTAAATTTGTTGGAGATAACTTTTCAAAAGAAACTACAACTTTCATGTCCCTCGCATCCATAAAGAAGAAACAAACCAAGGTCACAAGTTGCATCCATACCAACCGAGCTAAATAGAGCAAGATTCTCCGCTGCCAAAAATTTATGGAAGTTAAAAATGTAAAAACATGAAAAATAACGCCATTTTATAAAGACGAAAATGTAAGCGACAAAATAAGCAAGAAGGCCTAGTTAAGTGTGCGCCTGAGGTTCTGGGAAGTCACTAACTCGCTTTTAAAATCATTATTCAAAAAACTAAATCCATATTCTTCTGAGTTTGTTCGATATGTCTGGTAGTAACCACAAGTTACGCTCTGATTTCCTATAAGTTGGTTCTGATAGAATCATGACTATGAGATTCCGGTCCAAAATGAGCAACATCTCAATAGAAGAGGGCGACGCAAGTACGAGGACTTCCCATACAGAAAAGGAGACCAACTTGCGCGGGTCTTGAAACACAATGCTTCGTGTTATCGGGGTATTCGGGTCTCAGACAATATCAAATGCAAAGCCGGAATAAGGAACGGGTCACACATTAAGAAAAAGATTGTGGGTTACACCATGAAATGGAACTCATTATCCCAACATTTCCAGCGAGTGGATCGCGCTTGAACTTCATGGTGCGAAACAATAAAGGAGGAGCGCAAGCTTCTTGCAAAATCGTGGAGGGAGCGCGTAAGCGTGGTTGCCGTGCAATGACCCGCACTCTGACAACCGTTAACACCAATAGATGAAATATTGAGATTGAAGTTTGATATGGGTTTCCCTTTCCCTACATGGACCTGAAACTCTTCTGAATAAATCGAATCATAGTCAGATTCTCCACCCCGTCTCTATGCGGAGGTATATGAAGCACTAGGCCCTCATTTCACCTAGTTCGGGATCGAAAATTGCAAGCCCGCTTCTCTAGGTGCTTAAATGCAACGGTAGTTCAGCTCAGGATGAAAATTATGTGTACCTTATTATCATCATCATCAACGGCGCAACAACCGATATCCGGTCTAGGCCTGCCTTAATAAGGAACTCCAGACATCCCGGTTTTGCGCCGAGGTCCACCAATTCGATATCCCTAGGGACCTTATTGTCCCTGCTATTTACTCATTAATACAACGGAGAATGGAATGTCATTAAGCTTCCTTGAACCAACTTATCTCTCCCTCAAAATTTCTATTGTATAGCCTCATAGAAGAACATTTCCAAACTTCGAAGAAAGCCTAATTATTCGTCAGGATTTAATATGATAGAACAAAGACAGAAATAATTAAGAAATATATCAAACGGAAATCATCAACTGTGTTACAAATAAAGGGTTGAAACGCGAAATTTGCTAATGCGAAAATGCTAATAAAAGGCCCGACAAGAGGAGAACAGAAGAATGATGAATCCCTCCGGACCTATAAACATTATTTTGACAGAATTTAAGAATATTTTTTGGTAACTTGACCAGCGAAAAGTCAGAATAGCATGGTTCGCTGTTAGATTTTGCCCAGTTAGATATGCTATTGTTCAACGAAAATGATATGAGTATACAGCTGGAAGATGAATCTGGTTCAGTCCCACAATTGAACAGGACTAACTTTCATTACCGGTGTCCCAGGCATTTTAATAAGAAACCAGCAGGCAACTTAATTCCAGCTAGGGAGGCGATCTTTAGGAAATCTGGCAAGGCCCAAAATATTCAGCGAAAGCAATAGACCAGCGAGCTTTTGCAGAGACAAAGCGAGTTTTTTACAGAATGAAATGCGATTCCATGTTGCTGCACATTCCCCAACAGCAAATCTAACTATTGATGGAATAGTAAACTGTCTAACCAAGGGAGATATCGTGACTGCCGTAAAAGACTTGAGAGATAAAACCAGTGAGCGCAGTAATCAGAGAAGAGCCACTAGAAACTCGCGTGAAATACGGGGTAACAAAACTTCTGGTCCAGAAAGCAAACCTAATAAAGCTTCAAGTTTACGGTAAAGACAAGGTTGGATACATTACGAGGTTGTATGGAACATACATTGCCGAGAAGATCTTTCAGTATTATGGGGGTGGGGGAAGCTGGTGTTGGTACCTAAAACTGGTAAACCTTCAGGCGAGCTCTTACTGCCCAAACATCTTCTAAGCAAGAGAGGAAATAATTGATGTAAGGAAATCTGAATATTGACACCATAAAACTGGTTACTGGTTTGCTTGAAAATGTGCGGATGTGAGGAATACCCGGAGGAAAGACAACTCTAGTGCGAAGCTGATGATGGACTCAAGGAGTATATCAATTAGGACTCTATAGTGCATCCTCTATTGTGTAAGCAATAGCTACGACTAAAAGGATAATATTGGCTATTAAGTTACACTTTCTTACCAATAAAATGGAAGTAATATATTATACTTTAAAATATATGGCACTTCCCATTGTATCTGATTATTTTCGTGCGAAATGGAGGTTGAGGGTATAGATGCTAGATGATCGCAGTTAATGAGAACGGAGTTGGGGTTTTATATTAGATTAAGAAAAGAACTAGGTCTTTTTCCTTATTCTATAATTTTTTTATTTTCTTTAGCATACAATTGATGATGGAGGCTCCTGGTCCCGGAAACAATTGTATGCAAAAGAAAGTAAAAAAATTACAGAATTAAGAAAAAACGTAGTTCTTTTCTTAATCTATAATAACTGTAAAAGAAGGACACAAATTTCAACTTATTATATTAGGTTAAAATAAAATGTACAGGGGAAATAGGAATTAAGTAGAAAGTATCTTCCAACGTGATATATCCTAGGTCTATCCTTTTGTACATCCCAGAGACATATACAATTTTACTAAAATGACTTAGAGAAGTAAAAGTGGAAAGAGCTCATGTTCCAGAATTTGCTAGAATGGTGCAATTTGGGAAAGTGTTGTAAGACACTTCTGTGAAGCTGCAGTTATGTGCAGACTTGTTAGTAAAGTAACTGCTTATAATATTTCATGGTGAGGTTGACTCAAATCAACTCAGAATTGCCCTTTGACTATCACCCTCCCTGTTAATCATTCTTTTGCGGGCCATTTACGACAAAATTTAAATAAGTCTTATTTTAGGCAAATTCGACTAAAATACCATGCAAACGTTCTAGAAAAAGGGTCGATGATACGCATGGAGAAACCCCGCTTCTACCCCATTTGACAAAGGCGAAATAAGAGAACTCGATTATCATTTACGCGCATGTACACTTGTATTATTTTTTTGTAAATATGAAGTTGTTGCCCATGAAATGTCGGATTTCACAATGAAATGAAGTTTGTTGCGATTTTGATCTGTTAAACTGGGTCACACCGCAGCGGAGGCAACCAGAAACTTTTGCAGGGAATTTGGAGCTGATACGGTAAACGACGATCTGCGCTTAGTGGTGGAATCTGACCCACATGCTTCTCTAAGAGACATTGCAGAGCTTGGAAAGGTAAAGAATTTTGATAAGTGGGTTCCGCATGAACTTACAGCGCAAAACAGGGCGGTTTGAATGAAAATTTACAGTTTTGTGCTTTTCCGTAACAGAAAGAATCCCTTTATGCACAGAATAGTGACAAGTGATGAAAAATGGATATTGTGCGATGATTGTCGCAGATCAGCACAATGACTAGATATCGGTGAAGCTCCAAAACACATGCCGAAAGCGAGTCTTCGTCCAAAGAAGGTAGTGGTGACTGCTTGGTGGTCCGCAGCCGGAGTTCTTTTTAAGGTTTTGCGTAAAACGAAACCTTGCTCAAATCGGTTTACTGTCTATCTGCCTGTCTGTCACACGCATTTTTGTCAGACACCGCTATACCGATTGACACCAAATTTGGTGTAAAGAGCGCGCACGCATACCGTGAGTTGCATCGTCCTACGTAGATTTTAGGGGGGGTGGGGGGGTGGGTCTCCATACATGCAAAAGAGAGATGTGAATTTTATTTTCACCAAATATCGTCATGTGAGGTATCAAATGAAAGCTCTCGATTAGTGCTTTCCAAATCCAGTTCTGACATTCAATGCAATTCTCAGAGCCCATCCAACCGAAAAATGTCACAAAAATCACTATGCGATACCTACACTCCGAAATACTCTCCATGCCGGTATTTGCTCAAATAAACTTAATTATAGTATATTACTATAATTTTTAGTAATTGGCTAAAAGTCCTCCCTAGCCCCCCGCCGCACAAGTCCAACCTAGAGTTATGCAACAATATAATCTATAATATAGACCACGATCCCAGCAAGTTTGATGGAAATCACACTATTAACAAAGTTATAATAGGCCATAGTTGTCTCTTCTGTGCAAATTCTAAGAAACCCTGCCTCATTCACCATATTCACCCGACCTCTCGCCAACCGGCTACCACAATTAAGCAATGAAGCAGCTATCAAAATTGCCATATTAGAAAGTCGGACTTCTACGAAACTGGCGTAAATGCTTTTGTATCTCGCTGGGAGATACGGGTCGAATCTATTGGTGCTTATTTCGATTAATAAAATTTATGTTCATAAGAGTTACAATTATTTGAAATTTTACTACCAATCTAATAATTTAAAGAATAAATAGAGTCCTTCTTAGACCTTTCTTTCCGTGTACGATTACGTTATCGCCTACATATGCAATGTATATCCTATCCATACACCAGATTAAACTAGAGTATAAATTCGAGAATCTTGAAAAAGGGGTTTTCCGGAAGAACTGCAAACTCTAATGAATTATGCAGATGCTAGTTAATTCTGATTAATTCTTCAAGCTACAACGTGTCGTTCACTCGATAGACCACCCAACCTTTAATGCCTGGGCAGAGAGGAAAAATGTTGACCCTATTCTTTGGGGATTTACAATTCTAACGTTAGGTGACTTTACTTTGATCCCCTGACCCCCTATTATTAAGTGAGGTATCTTTTAGCTTAACTTATGTAGCTTACTTAAAATTAATACTACCGTTTAACGGTAAATAATAGTACTGCTATGAAGCACTCCCATCGAATCTCTTCTAATGATGTATTATTTTACCTCACTATCTGTAACTTCTAGTCTTGGAATACGAATATCTTTCGTCAACATCCATAAAACCTCAAACGCCAATATCGAAATAAGTGAAATATAACACTTCAAACGTAGTCCTGCATTAAGAAATTCTGGAGAAACAATCCCGCATCCTGGCATTGTTTCTTGCTAAAATAAAGTTGAAGATTTTACATACCACAAAGAGGAAAGCAAAGAATTGCTTGGCGAAGTCCGTAGAAGATCATTTTCTTCGTCTGTGCAAAGGCTATCATATAGTTTTAGCGAATCAGCATATTTTTTTCTTTCGTGCTCCATAACCTACGAAAATTAATTGAGAACCAAACATAAAACCGGGGGAAAGTTGGTCTTCACAGGCAACCATACTCTCTAAGATTGTTCTATCTAAAAGCACATATGGATTTGTATCTGTACATACTATATACCTGCAACGTAATATCTAGGGGCAGCGAAGGACCTCGCCAAGCGGATGATTTGATTGGGTTAGATAAGCTTAATTCTTAGGTTATTACAATATTTGATCATGTAACTAGCCTGATAAGTTGTCGGGTAAGTGTTGTTAGAATGTGTTTATGTGTCAATGCGATATTACCATCGAGGCAAGGTTATTTCAACTTAGATTTTCAGTAGTGAAAAAAGTAAGAAACGGCGAAACTTGTCTTCTACTTTCCAATATTTAAAAGTAAAGCTCTATCGCTAATATTCTCTATGATTCAAATACAGATAAAGGCATGATCTACTGAAATGGGGAACAGGGATATTTGCCAACTTTAAGGGTCTCTTACAAATAGCTCCCAACGTCTCACCAAGGCGCGGCTCTTGAAAATGGCGCATTCTGACCCAAACTTAATAGCTTAAATTGCCTTGTCCCCTTAATTGCCTCCCGAAACAACTATTCTTTGCCACATGTTCTATCTCGACGCTGTCAATTTTCCTGCCCTCTCGTCCCAAATGGCTTGTCATTTGTGGGCTAATCTGGAGGCGATTGCAATTAGGAGCTGAAAATTTACTAGTCCAATCTTCTTGGAAGTGTCCTTCCTTGCCTTTATATTAAATGGCAACTTCTTTCAATTATGTGCTCATCGATGCCTAGCCAACCCCAGTTTTCGCATAAAAATGCATAAACATCTGTTCTTTTATTTACAATAACTCATCTAGTTGCTGTCCCTTGGGACTAGGCAGCTTTTCGAGCATTACTGTAATAGTGTGAAGAAAGCGGAGGACATATTTTTGCTGGTGGTATCAGGCATTGCTAGTTCACAAGGACAGCAGTACTAGTCGAATAGATGAGAACAGCTACAACTGCAGAACTATAGCTCTGCTGAAACTACATATTGAACTTTCGCCAGCAATATTGAGATTGAAAAGTATAGATAGTTGGAAGCGGGAACCTCCGAATGGATGAGGATAAGACAGCCCGGAAAGTCTATAAGGGCAATATCTATGTTTTCTACCAGAAGGCGAGGCAGACCCTGCCTAATATGGAGCGATAGCGTAGGTCAGGACGCCAGACAGCTTTCAGGGATATCGAATTGGTGGACCTTGGCGCAAAACCGGGATGTCTGAAGTTCCTTATTAAGGCAGGCCTAGACCGGATACCGGTTGTTGCGCCGTTGATGATGATGAAAACTCCAGTAATATAGATTGGAAATTAAGATGATTACGGCATTAAACTTTCAAATCCCAACGCCGACGTTATTTAGGAATGGATAAAACCATCCATCCAAAACCAACCATCCATCCATGTTCCATGCAACATTCAAGGACTGTAGTTCTCCAGTAATGGGGAACATGGTTACTGTTGTACCTAATGCTACAAGAAATCATGGAAGAGTGAAACTTAACTCCCCCTAATTCATTAAGAGGAGTTCTTTCGCTTAGGAAGCCGTTTAATGAACTGCATGTGTTGATGGAGGAGTGACGGAAAGTACTCCAAAATATCTGGTTCTTCTACATGAAAGCGTTGGCGAACTAAACTCTAAACTAGCCTCCTTTTGAGTTTTTACATCAATTCGACAGGAGCTATCAGTCAAATGCAAGGGCCTATATGGAATCACTTCACGGAAAAATATCCTCGTTGCATTCGAAAATAAGTTATAGTTTAGTGGTCAAGAACAAAGTGTCATAAAGTACATGAGAAAATACTGCGAATCGTATTTGATACAGATGCATCGGGTACGCTGCGTTAGTCATGGGTAACAGCCCTTTTAAGAAACAATGGTGCTTCTGGGAACCGGT
Source organism: Hermetia illucens (assembly GCF_905115235.1). Taxonomy (NCBI): domain Eukaryota; kingdom Metazoa; phylum Arthropoda; class Insecta; order Diptera; family Stratiomyidae; genus Hermetia; species Hermetia illucens. The sequence goes on from NC_051853.1 coordinate 61,747,521, forward strand.
TTTGTAATTGCAAAAATCAACAAAAAGTTCGGATAGCTCAGTGGTTAGAGCACAAGGCTGTCGTACGGAAGGTCGCGGTTCAAATCTCACTGGTGGCAATGGGATTTGACGCCGGATACCAGTCGACTCAGCTCTGAATGAGTACCTGAGTCAAATAAGGGTAATAATCCAATATGGATTGTTGCGCCAACAATTATTATTATTAACAAAAAGTTTGAGTGACAAATTATCAATCCATTTTCCTCGAAATCAGAAGCTTAGGAATCGATAGCAGAAGGCGTACCCGTATCGAGACAAACAAGGTGCTTGGCTAGTCCACTAGAAGGAAATGGTGAAACAGAAACAAAGTATATTAATAACAAATAGAATGAAGTCGAAAAAACTTCAGTTTGATTTCCACTTGGAGAGCCATATCGTTGGTACGTCCACAAACATATTTGGTCACAGTCACAAAAAAAGGCGCGAACAACTGGTTAAATAATGAGCGTAAGCTAGCAACGGATTGAAAGAAAACCCCAAGCACGCGCAGATTCTTACTACGAACTCCGAGCGGAGAAGCGACTTCACAGAAAGAAAAAGGAAACCTTAACAGGTTTCGTAGTAGGCCTGTCAACGCAAGAAGTAGAGAGAGTAATCAGACCATGTGCAAAAGCTTTACCAACAAGTCAACAGGAGGAGCCATATACAGCTTGATGCTCATCCTGTCGAGAAAAAGAGAGAGGACTAATTTCCATATGAGCATATTGGTGCAATGAGTTGAATATTTTGATAAACTGCTCAACAACCAAAATATCGGAAAGTTGGCCGTTCACCTGAAGGCGACGAACAAAGTTGCCACCACCAAACATTGAAGAAACGATGACTACGACCGACTACACCAAGCGGTTGATTAACTTATGGTCAACGTTGCTGAATACTATCTATAAGATATTCTCCGCTATTTTGCTAGGTTGGATAGCCCCATACGACCCGAATATCATCGGCCCATATTAAGGAGACAACACTACAGGCAAATCAGTACGAGATAAAACTTTTTCTCCCTGGTATCAATTTCACTATCTCCTCATTGAGTTCAACACAGCCAAAAATAGCATAACGAGGGTAAAACCGTGCACGATCATGAGAGAATTCAGTATCCCAGCGAAATTGATAAGACCGACTAGGATGACACTGATTGTGCAATGTGCGAGGCCAGATAAAAACAGCAAGATTAAGCCAAAGGGATATTCTATCATGTATCCTTTCTAAAATGGACTTGGAAAAGGACTTGGCAGTTTACGCAACTACTGGCCTATGCTGAAGATATCGACATTATGAGAACAAGAACCCGAGATGTGCAATCTGGGAGATATTTGATTGTACATTAATAAAGGCAGGACGAAATGCACGATCGCCACGTCAGGGCACAAAACGACGGAAACAACATCAAATAGCACTGGTTAACTGAGAACAATAAGGGTACGAGAATACAATTTTAAAATCGTCGATAATTTCTCTAATCTAGGGTCGAAAATCACAACAGTTAACAGCTACGACGACGAAATCCGCGCATAATCCTTGGCAGCCAACTGAGTCTATTCCAGCTCAAAAAAACTGTTCCGCACGAAATGCCTCAGTCCTTTTTCAGAGCAACCCCGTTCAGTTGCTATGCACATCGTTATTACCCCTTTTGCAATAGAAATGTTGGGCCGTCTTCCACCTTAATGTTGCTTTGCTGCCGTTTTTTCTTCAAATGACACAATATGGTGGTCAAAACAGATTTATAATATTCTACCGTGTCCTGACCTTGAGGGATTTCATGTTGATGCAAAAATCCCTGGGAATCGAAGAAGATTATTATCATCACTTTAGCGGCACGAAAGCGAGTATTAAACACGTATTACGAAAACTGCCACACACGTCCAATATGTGCGCCGATCGTCTTAAAACGAGGTATAGATGGCCAAAAGGATGCTGAACACGATGGCGTGCTGTATTACTACCTAACCAATCCAATTTCCCTTCCTGCGACGGTAGAATCATCATTACTTTCTGAACAACCTACGTATGAGCGATATCATGACCATCTAGCTGGTGATAAAATCCAGTTGCGGTGACCGGGTCACCTAATCCGTGTGGGTGAGGATGTTCCAGCCCAGGAAGTGATAGAAAAAGAAGGCATGGTAGACCCTGCCTCAGATAGAGCGATAGCGTAGACTAGGACGTCAAACAATTTTTAGGGGGGAGTTTCTTACTAAAGCCGTTACGCTGCCGATTATGATGTTAGGAACGTTAACTGTCGATTTCTCACTTCATCACGGTTCTGAATCATATAACATCCGGTGAAAGTCTCCCTTTTTTGGATGATAGGGCAAGTCACCGTAACATGCTGATAGGGACTTTTCCTTCAAGCAGAAGTGAAATTATTTTTGCTATCAACGCACTCAAATGATACCTTAATAATGAGAAACCGCAAACAAATTGAACATTTTACGAAAACAAAAAATTTGGGGTCTGCTCAGTACACAGAAGAGAAATTATACAGTGAGATATACACTAGCTATTGCATCTCTTACCGAAATCAAATTTAAAACCTAGATGCTATCGCCCCCACACATATTTGCAGAAAGTTCCAAAAAGGCGCCAGCAATCGGTCAAACTAAAAGTATGTACAGAGATAGAAGCTTCGAGATGCTAAAGGAAAAGAAAGAAAAGACATTTTTCAAGTGAATGTCAAACGAAGCAAAAGCACCGCAAATTAGTAAGTGAAGAACGCAGCGCCCCACATAAATTCAGTTTTTACACCAATGTGCAAACATGGATTTTTAAATCCCAAGAAGACTATACAGATGATGCTCGGTGGACGTGGCTTCCGAGGTCAGGATCGCATTTCCGTTCTGCGCATCTTCATTGGTATTGGTTTTCATTTGTGGGATGGTGTTATTACATGTGACTGCGTTTGTAAGGCTGACCTTACACGATCAGTATGCCAGTCAACGCACTGCGATCTTGCCTCGGCCTAAAACCGGATGATTTATCTTTTGTCATACTTTTTTTGAGTAGTTTCACCTACTGTGTATAATCTTCTTGATCCCAGGGTTTAGTGGAAAGAAATTATTTAAGTCTCTGTATCATTCAAACAAACCATAAAAATCTAATGGGCTGGATACCTCTATTCTACTTGAACGGAGTGGTAGTAAGCGAAAGGACTTATAACTCTCTATTTAGTGGTCGTCGGTATCAAAGTCAAGCCTTATCTGAACTGATAACAAAACCGGAAGCTTCATTAGAGAATTCAAATGTGGTAATGTAACGATGCACGTCACTTTTTTTTAGATTCAACTTAATTTTCCTATGCACTTTTCTTCATTTGAACTTCATTTTCATAGCTTTTAGGGTTTATTCAGGTTCTGGGGAAACAAAGCAATGAAACCGATAACGAAAACACACAACTGATTTACTTTGGAAATGACAGTCTCGACAAGGAGGCCCATTCGGGCCCGCCCCGCTCATAGAGCTTGTAAGGGTGCTCTCGTCGTTCCAGGGCTCTCAAGGCACCCTTGAATGGTAAGTGTTGCGGCCTCCAAGTAGCGTCCACCCTAATGAGGACCTGCGAGCATGGCTTGACGTTCTTTAGGGTATCCACTTCCGGCGTCTATGTCGGGAATGTGGAGTCGGCCGCTGTTTTGAAACCGCGTTTCTGAGTAGACGCAGCATGCTAGAGTCGCTTAACCCTGATCTGGTATCCAGTAAAATGTCGGCGGGGAGCAGCAGATTCGCCCCGTACACCATCTCCGCGGAGTTGGCCGCGAATTCCTCTCGGTGGGCTGCGCAAAGGCCGAGACGGACGAAAGGCAAGCACTGGGACCACGACAGATCGCCGTGAGCCAATAAGGCGTCCTTTACCAACGTTCAAGCATCCCATTGGACTGCGAGTGGTACGCAGTGGTCCTGTGGCGGTTGAAACCCAGGAGATTGCCTAACTCCGAGAAAAGCGTAGACTCAAATTGTATTCCCTGCTCGGTAATGATTAATACACCAAAGCGAGGAATCCATTCACGACGAGGGCCTCGACACATGATTGTGCAGTAATATCAGTCCGAAGTTTTGCGTCAGGCTACCACGCAAATCTGTCGATTATTGTGAGGTAATACTTATAACGTGTGAGTCTCGCAAAGGGATGATGTCGAGGTAGTCGAGCTTGCTCAACCGAAGGAATACACCTATTTCCCTTTTTCGTACTTGTTGATCTTACACTTCTGGCACGCGAAGCACTGTCTGGCCCAAGAGTTTACGTCATTCTTGGCTGACATATTTTCTGGTGACTAACCGGCGATTCGTCGTTCTGATGGCTGGGTACTGCGTGAATACATCCTTGCGAAATTCAGCCGGAACAAATAGCCTAGGTCCCTTTTTCGGGATCTCGCAAAATAAATAGGTGTTTGAGCCGAAGATAAGAAACTTCTTCAACTTATATTTGGAGTTCGCCCTCAGGCTCTAAAGTGCTACATTATCTTTCTGCGCCTCGGCGATTGCCGTATAATCCACTGCGGCGAGGTCTGTAACCTCGGAGACTTGTGACAACGACGTTGTCTTTTCAAGAAACATGTCGGAAGTGAACGGGCTGAAGAAACTCAGTTCCTGAAGTTGAGGAGGAGACGGTTGATTTGTGGTTCTCGAACACCGTGAACGATCTGCCCTCAAGGGAGGAACGGAAGTATTTAATGGAGAGGTACGCAGCAAGTAGCTCACGATTGTCGCCGCTATAGTTTCGTTGAGCTGCGTTTAGCTCAATGATGGCCAGGTTTGGTTCACCCATTGGTGAAGAGCATTGTGTCCGAGGCATCTCCGAACACGGCTAGGGATCCATCTGTCTGAGGAAATGCCAGAAGTGAAGCAACCAGCTGTTGTTTGACGGTTTCAAGCGCGTGGACGGCCTTTGTATACAATGCAACCTCGCAAGAATATTTGGTTTTGGCTCCAGACAAATAAGCGTTTAGAATCGCTTTATGGTGAGCAGCCTTAGGCAGGAAACGACGGTAGAAATTTAGCATGCCCAAGAACGGCCGCAGATCTTTCACCGTGATCGGCAGGGGAAAGTTTTTGATCGCTTTAACCTTGTCTGGGTCTCTTTGAATTCCGTGAGGGGTGATCATGTGGCCAATCTTGTAGCTGCGCCGGCACAGTATTAATGATTAGACTAAAATTGTAAATATTAAAATAACTTTCGGAAAAGGATGCCGGAATTCAATCCAAGCAGAATTTGCTCCTAAATTAAAAACAAGTCGGGAAACCGGAAGCTAGACGCTTCAGGTATGAAAGGTTTTGTGTATTTCTTTTATAAAGAGATTTGGGTGTGCATTTGTCCCATTAGCATGTAGCACGTAAAATATTCATATATTATGTGAAAATAGCCACTTTCAAGTGATATTGACATTCATAGTCTTGAATTTGCAGAGGAGCGCAGATTTGACCTAGTATAACTTTGTTGGTAATAGTGTCATTTTCACCAAATTTGGCAGGATCATGATCTATACTGTAGCCTACATCGCTGCAAAATTGTGTGATTCTAGGGTGAACTTAAGGGGGGTTTTCCTCTTAATTACTAAAAATTGTTTTAATATACTATTATTAACTTTATTTGAACAGGTATCGATATGGAGGGTATTTCGGAGCCTAAGCACTATATAGTGGCAGCCCCCTGATTTTTTCCAGATTTTTCGGTTGGGTAGTTCCTGAGAATGGGTTCGTTAAAAAAATGACCACTTTCAACCCCCCGCACTCCCCACCTTTTCAGCAAAAGTCAAAACTAATACCGGCTTCGAAAAGTACTAACCGAGACCTTTAATTTGAAACCCTACATGACTATATTTGATGAAAAAAAAATTTACACCCCCCTTTTGCATGTATGGGGACCCCCCTTAAATTCGTCGTAAGAGGATGTAACTCACTGTATGCGTGAGCGTTCATAGTTTCCACCTTTCTACCAAATTTGGCGTCAATCGCTATAACCATCTCCGAGAAAAATGCGTGTGACGGACAGACAGACAGACAGATGGACGACACAAATCTGCCTCAAGTTCATGTAAACCCCGACGAAATTCCTGAAGTGGTAGAAGAGGAAATTTTTGATGCAGCAAGGAAGTTCGCTGAAAATAAGACCCCAGGGCCAGATGGAATCCCGAATATCGCCCTGAAAGTGGCAGTCAGGTCAGCACCAGGTATGTTTGCCAAACTTTTTACGGCATGCCTCAGAGAAGGAGAATTCCCCGAGAAATGGAAGGTGCAAAAGTTGATACTTATTCCGAAGCCAGGTAAACCATTGGGAGACCCCTCCTCATATCGACCGATATGTTTGGTCAATAGCATGGGTAAACTATTTGAACGAGTATTATACAACAGGCTGCTCGCTGTTGCGGAAAAGCAAGGAGGCCTATCCGACAAGCAATTCGGGTTTCGGTGCAATCAACATGGTGACTGGCCTAGCCCGCGCTGCAATACAAGGTGGCAAATGCTGCGCAGTGATGACACTCGATGTAAAAAATGCATTCAACACTGTAAAGTGGACGAAAATCGTAGATGCTCTAACCAAACTACAGGCTCCGATTATATTGCGACTCGGACGATGGACAGAAATTACTCACAATGACGTGCAGCGTACCACAGAGGTCTGCCTTAGGTCCCTTACTGTGGTTAATTATGTATAATGGAGTGCTGACGCTATGCCTTCCTAATGACGTGACAACTATTGGCTTTGCGGACGATATCGGGGTAACAATAGTGGCAAAACGCTTAGAAGAGATCGAAATCGCAAATGAAGCGATAGGGGAGATCAATTCCTGGTTGAAAAAGTCCGGTCTATCACTTGCTGAACATAAAACGGAACTAGTGCTAATCACCAAAAGAAGGAAAGACACGACCGTGAAAATTAAAGTTGGTGAAAAAACAATTTACTCCCAAGAGTCGCTTAAATATTTGGGAGTAATGATTGACAAAAGACTCAATTTTAAAAAACACATTGAGTGCTCTGCAACTAAAGCATCTTCCATCGCTGTAACGATCTCGAGGATACTACCGAACATTGGTGGACCAAGACAAAGTCGACGTCGTCTTATTTCAAGGGTAGTTAGTTCCGTGCTACTCTACGCAGCTCCAGTTTGGGCAACCGTTCTGGAAAACAAATCAAACTGCGGAAAACTAGGAATGGCGTATCGACTAAGTGCACTCCGGGTATGCAGTGCTTATCGAACGACATCAGGAGAAGCAGCATATGTACTGGCAGGGACAATCCCCATAGACATCTTGGCGGATGAAGGTCGGCGTCTCTATGACAAAATATACGCAATCGGGGAGTCTATTGTACTTCGACGGCAACTAGCACGGCGGGAATCCATCGCAAACTGGCAAAAGAGATGGAACGAGGCACAAACTGGCCGTTGGACCTACCGTATCATTCTACACATTCGAAGATGGATGGAAAGGAATCACGGGGAACTAAGCTACGAGCTAACACAGTTTTGAAGTGGACATGGAGGTTATCGAGCTTATCTTTATCGATTTGGACACGACGAGTCACCATGATGCCCAAGATGTGGTAACGTGGCTGAGAATGCGGAGCATGTTGTATTTGAGTGCCCAAGGTTTACAGCACACCGAACTAGGCTGGAGGCGATCGCAGACGGGCGCTTGACACCTAGAAATATAGCAGAGTTTATGTTGGAATCAACGGAGGCTTGGAATCAAGTGGTAATTGAGCTGAAAATGATTCATCAACAGCTAAGGCATGAAGAACTGCGAAGAAAGCAAGAAAGGGAGCGAACAATAATGCGCCACAGTTAAGAACTGATCCAGCCCCACGATGCAATGCTTATAGCAGTCCCGTGGGGAGAGTGGAAGAAGGAGGTGTTGTTTTACAAACAAAACCTTAAAAATAACTATTCGCACTCTTAATGGAAGTTTTCACAATTAGTACCTGGGAAAAAATTTTAGTCTGATAAAGACTGAACCCATTCGGACACTTTTATCGTATTCTGTAGCTTTCAGGGTTAGTACAAGGTAAAGCAATGAAAACGGTTAGCTTTTAGCGAAAACTAATAGCTTAGTAAAATTCTATTCATTATTGTTATTCTCCGAGCATTAAAAAGAAAACATAAGCATAAAGTACGGCCAAAATATTAAGAAAAAGACTCACCATATCTTCTTCCGCTTCTCGCAGTCGATCCATTTCAAGGCACTCAATAACTTCATTTCGGAGCTGAACAACCTCTACGAGCCGGGCAATAAGTGCTTCCTCGCGAGCCTTATCCGAATCCGTTTTATTCCTTTCGGGTTGGGCCATTAGAACACGAATTTCATACTCTAAATCAGCTTGCTCTTGTTCGAGACGATGTTGTCTACGTCTAAAAAAATAAGAAGACTTTTAATGACTGAATAATAAAAGAAAGTCTGAGGAGTATTGACTTTGCTCATGATGAGTATTGAACTAATTAAAAACAATCAAACACTTACAAGTACATCAATTCCGCTTGTCGCCGGAACAATTCGTTCTTCTCGTTAACCAACTCGAACAGTTGCATGATCAGATCCTCCACCTCCTTGGAATTAGTTACAGAACTCTTTGGCGGTTCATCTTCTTTGACATCATTAGCACCTTCCCCGCCCTCACATCGTTCACGGATCATTTTCTCAAGCATCACTCCCTGCTTTTCCAACCCTTGCTGTTGCACCTCAATAATTTCCAGTTCATGACGAATCTCTTGCAATGGAAGCATCTGGAGAACCTTCTTGGGCGGAACAGGCAATGCTGGAGCGGGACCTTTACGTCTCTTCCATTTTCCATGAACAGATTTATTGTAAAGCGGATCGTTCTCCTCGGTTGGTAGCGGTAGCGAAATTTGACTTTTTCGGTTGCGATTTTTCGCTTCTTTGTTGTCTTTTAGTTTTTCTAATTGACGATCGTGTGATTCAGGTATATCATCTTCTTCGTCGACTGAATTTTCTATTACCAAAGGAGCGATGGTCCGCCTGTAGACGACGGTCTCTTCCTCCTTGGGTCGTGAATCTGAGCCTCGAGCAAATGAATCCTCTAGAAGACTTGCATCAACGGTTATAAGTCGCCTTGTAGTTTTTGAATCGTTGTCGGCAGGTGGAATTTCAGAGGGAGTAGTAACTATTTCTTTAAGCTTCTCCTCGTCGCTAAGCTTGTCTTCGCCGATAAGCTTTTCTTCGCCACTTTTCACGTCGTCTGTTTGTGGTATCTTGCAAGGAGCATCAGAGAGGTGATCAGGGCTATCGGCAAATTTATCCACTTCTGGGGTAGCTGGAGTTGTCTCAATTACTGGTGGAGGTGCTGGCGCCGGTCGCTTCTTCCTAGGCTGGGGACTCAATTTCTGAGGATCAGGTGAGGGTGCAGGGAACAACTCCTTCGCTGTTGCATTCTCAGGCTTCGGAGGCAGGGGTGCTTTCTTCCCCTTCTTATATTTACCTCCAGACAAGCTACCTGTGGATGATCCAATCGAATGAGATGATCCCCTCGTATCACTTCCTCTTCTTAGGAACTCCGAGGAGGAGTGCAGGCCAAGGGATTGGTTCGTTAATGATGAACTGCTTCCATATTGATCGCTGGTTTGAGATAATGGGGTCGCATATGCCTGCCTGGACAATCGCGGAGTCGGTTCCGGCGTCGTGTTCTGCGATGATGTCCTACGATGGGGAGGAATGTATTTATACTTTAGCATCCTCAGTCGGGACCTTATCAACTATTAAATTCTTGTTCAACTTCAACAAAGGTAACAAAACACTTTCTTCTACCCATTCACACTGTTCAATACTCAAAACAGAACTGCAGCTTGATCCAAGGCGGGTACCATAAAGGTCGTTACGATAGTGGAAAAAAAATGATATTACGGAACTAGAAATGACGAGAAATTGATATGGAAAACAGTTAGTGGAGGTAGCAGCAGTAGCTCTCGGTGTTTTGTTGAATTGGATTAAATGTGCGACTTGGTAAGGTGCAAGAAGTAATATTCAAGAAGTTCCTCGTCGTCGTCTCACTGTCTTTGCTGGTAATTGATGTCGTTTTGTATTCAAAACTTGTCTTCGCCTTGCATATTTGGTTTGTTTAGAGTCACACAGCGGTTGACTCACTGACAAGACTTGAAGAAGCCGGTCGGAACCGGGAAAGCAAAACAACTCTATTGCAATTGAGTGTGAAACACTAGTGCGGTTTTTCACTGCCCTTTCAACTTGGATGGCAATCTGGGAACAGTGCATGGCACAATTAATTTCATAGTCTGTGCCAGTTCCTCCTAAACGGGTCTATTCGGAGGACCTCTTAATTCTTTCTAGGGCAGAGTTTAACGTACTCGTAGTACCAGAAGCTCTGTTCTGAAGTTAACCGACTGCAGTTGATGCATATTGCAGTTCATGACGTACACGGTGAAATAAACAATGCAGTGGTTACCCCGGGCAGGTCATTCCTTCTACCTAAGTGACTTCAGAAATATCATTTGCTTCCAAACGATCAATAAAGCATTCCAACCGTTTGTTTTCTATTTCACCAACTGTACGATAATGTCAACAACGATCTCAACAATTGAAGCCACACAGCAAGAATATAAATAACATTTTTTATTGCGGACTCCACAACAATGGATGTGGATAGAAATGGAGCCTCCAGCAATAACGAGCCGTAACTGAAGCTGGTAGCAAAGTGTGTAATGTAACTGTTTTGCATATTACTTCCGAGAACGATGCAGGCACTTCGTTAATTGTTATTTTATTTTTAATTCAACCCTACCCCGAGTTTGGCATAAGGTAATCATTGTGTGCTGCGTGGAGCTAATTAAGCGGGTAACTCATCACATTGCCCCCATCTACTTGGAGAGGTGTTGATGGTGGCCTGGTAGTACTCGTCACCAAATGAAAAAATATGTGTCACTAAGTCATTAGAGGTTGAATGAGGTTTTACATTAGATTTTTTACGAGTATCCAGTATCCAGTTTTGGATCAGCAAGTGAAACTAAGTACAGAATTAGGGCGACAGACAGGTTTATATACTCCAGGTTCGTTCCTATGGTCTATCTAACGAGCCTCATCTCTAAAAGAGGAGTACTTCCGGGTTTGAAGACTTTTATGTAAATTTCACCAAAATTCCAAAAAAATGGAAACGAAAAAATACGGAAGGACTGTCAATTTGACCTTCTGTTCTTAACTCAGTTTGTTGGTTTCCTTTTATGGTGGACATCCGAAGATAAAATTGACAGTCTTTCCCCACTTTTCTCTTTTCCTTTTATTTAGAATTTTGGCTAAAATCCAGATAAAAGTTTCTAAAACCGGAAGATCTCCCTTTCGATCTTAATTCGCAATAAACCGATTTTAGCCTACTCTTCATCTATTGCCTCTGAATATTTGTTTAGCCTAACTGGAAACTTTTTCCTTTAGTAAACACACAAGTGAAGGAATGGGCCCCCATGCTAAGATGTCCCGATTTACAAAGAAGTGAACTGTGTTTACACATTACCGATAAACTATATATAAGTCGTTAATTGGAAATTAGAAACGGTGAAAATCCACTTTCCATATAAATCTTAACATGCGAAGTCCCCCCCCCCACTGTCACCAGTGAGATTTGAACCGCGACCTTCCGTACGACAGCCTTGTGCTCTAACCACTCAGCTATCCGAACACAGGTAGGATCATGCTCTACATTATAGCCTACATGACTACTACCGACTTCAGAAAATATTAACCGAGACCTTTCATTTGATATCCCACATGACTATATTTTATGAAAAAAAATGTATTCCCCCGTTTTGCATGAATGCATAATACAATCAGGAATAAAATGTTACAAAACAAAAAAGCGGAAGTATCAACAGTTACCAATTCTATTGCCACGGACATAATCCAAGGTTGTCCACAGAGTGGGATAGTATCATCGCCAAAGAGGAATATAGTAGTAATAATTAACGAAGGCTTGAAAGAACTAACAAATACTGAAATAAAGGAGTTATATTAATCTTTAGAAGTAAATCTGAGAATACTTGTGACAAAATCCAAATGAGATTGAGGATTACTACCGACTTGACTTCTCTTCATTTTTCCAGGGGTATTGGCGAAAAAATGGCATTCTCTCAAGACGGTATCCCGAACTACTGATACTGTGGGAAAGCATGGTAATGAAGTTTCACTTTAATGAATGAGTGAATTAAATTGGAAAGCCTCCCCCCCCTTATTAGGTGAAAGTAGCGTAGAACGCCTCAGGTTTCGATAAAAGGTGCTAACATCTAATTCGTAAGAATCTGACTAAAGTACTCTGAAAGCATCAATGTTCGTACGCTTTCTTTGATATACAGAAAAAACAAGATGCTTACGGAGGCCAAAATCTGGGTGTGTGATATCCTGACTCAGATTGACTGAATATGGGAGTGTAGAATCAATGGCCATCAAGCTAGCTATGGTTACAGGGTCTGATATATCGACCTGGCCTTCATTCTCAAGGAAACACAGTTAACAACTTACTGGAAGGCCCAGGATTTAGACGAGCAACAGTATCAGCAAAAGGTTTCGACAAACAAAAAGTTAGAAGAAAAGAAAAGAGAACACCCAGATAACCAGTAGGTGCTTAAGAAACAAAACAACAGTTTTACGCACTCTGATATAGAGGGTTAAACGCTCAGTAGAGGGTAAAGTAGTGCTAAAAAAAATTAAGAATGTACAACAATTGGACGAACGCTGAGTTGAAAACAGAAAAGATGAGAAGACGAAAATTCACCGCGACCCAATTAAGCACGGGCAAAATGTTTTAGGTAGACATACTAAGGTTCACGTCTCGATTATCCTGGGAGAAATGATATAAAGATCTAGATGAATCAAAAAGGAGATCTGAATGTTGACACGCAAGGCTGAAAACTTCCGCAATCGAGAAAAAAACTTACGTGGTGGAGCGCCCCGGTGCGCACCTAAAGGCATAACATCTCTTTCCACCGCTATGATCTAAGCAAGATTACTTCTACGGCTAAAATCCGCATTCTCTTAATAGTGCATTTTACACAATTAGCATCTTTAGTCACCATAAAGAAAGCGTATGGGAGGCACACTTACGGCGACCATTCATCTACTAGTAAAGACAGCTTACAATATCCTAGACCTTTATAAAAAGATGATCCAAGTGTCTCTTTCATAAGTATTTTGGAAGGATATATGTAAGCGCTACTGATCGGTGCAACTGGTGGAAAAGCTGAGATTAAAAACGTTACATTGGAAACCTTGGAGGCATTATAGAGGTGGTGAAACCAGTAGCCGCCTTGTACGGCAACAAAACCATACAATAATGTATGCGATAGTCCAGAACTGGCTTCATGTGTGCAAAAAAAGGCTATATCTATGTCACTATTTGAGGTACGATGATCGAATTAGTTGAACATCAGACCCCCAATCTCGCTACCCCGAGTGTGAGTTTTTATTCACTAAGGATGTTTGTATTCATTTTTGTGCTGTACCGCTGCTGCGGGGTTATTACTTGTACAGAATTAAGCGTAATGATAATGAAACCGAAACTGAGCTACATATTGGGAAGTTCATGGCACTATGTTGATTAGCAAAGACGAAGTCAACACCAATCGAAACGAGGGACTGCTGCTACTATAGAAGTACCTATCATTAGTCATGTATTAACTAGCGATATTCATGTACACTAAGCCCACAGTGATCACTAGCCAATTGTGTACGTATGAGGAAGACCTCAGTTTAATCTGCAAAATCAAGGACGCACCCATTTATCACCATTCAACTGAGGATATCTTTGGAGAGCGTCTTATATATATATCATCAATACTGAAGCAGTACACCTTAAAAGTAAAAGTAAAAGGCCCAACTGCTCGAGGAATAGTGAGTTTTTCGACCGTTGAATTGACTAGGAGCCAAAGAAACGTACCTATAATTGTAATGTGGGATGCCGTAACCTCTATTAGGAGCACAGCATATTAACCCCACCTACACGTCATTGCTGTCGGTTTGTGACGATGCGTTTATAAACGCCACCCCTCAAAATCTCCGAAAAGCTTGCATTCTTCTTCAAATATTCTACGAGAAGTGGCTCTAGCGCATCCCACTCGTCCAACAATCATGGGATAGAGGAACCCGTAGCATAACATACGCCGTGACAGAATTGTAGTCCTTCCTAAAGCTGTGATCCATCCACTGCCACTTCTGCTTTCTAGTCAACTTTTCCTCAAGCGTCTGGCTCGTACGTCAACGGAGTTCTTCTTTTGATATTAGTTCAGACGAGAGTACTCCCTAGATACGACGCAGGCATCTCGGGAATGATGCCAATTGACATCCTGGCAACCGAAATGATGAACATTTATAACACCACGTCCATCTCTCCCTTATCGCAGATGAAAAAAGCCGAAAGAGAGAGATCCATAAGCAGATGGCAACAGCGATGGGACCAGTCAGAAAAGGGTCGTTGAACTTACAGGTTGATCCCTTCCATCAGGGAGTGGCTGGAGAGAAAGCATGGGGAGATCAATTATAATCTCACCCAGTTTCTCACCGGCCATGGAGGATACCGTCAATACCTGCACAGGTTTAAATTGAACACTTCGCCTAATTGTCCAAACTGCGACGGGGTCCCAGAGGACCCAGCGCACGTATTCTTCCAATGTCCAAGGTTCGTAGAAGAAAGAAGGAACCTAGAGGAAACTCTACGTGAAGTGCTATCACCGGAAAATTTTGTCCGGAGAATGGAAACTTGCCAGGAAGACTGGGCTGCGATCAATTTCATGATCACAGTGATCCAGGAGAAACTGCGAAAAGGAAAAAAAGTGAGGAAGGCGGGGTTACGAACCCCGCGGGAAGACGGAAGGAGACCTAGCTAAAGTAAGCTAACTCCGCCCCGAGTGATGTAATACCTAAGGGTGGTTCCACCGGGGAGGGGGAGGGGGGGAGTCGGGTATGGTTTTAGTGGGTAAAAATTCCACATTCCAGCACTCTGCCTAGGCCAGAGTCTTTTGAAGATTTCCACCTCCTTAAAAAAAAAGATACGACACAGGCCTGACTTAATAACAGTGTAGAGTTTTCGAGTAACAATGGCAATAATTTCCCATATATCATCACAGGGAGAACTGTGGTGCCGAACATCTTCAACTTGATATTAGTGATGAGATAGCTACATTTTCAGATTTTAGATAAAATAGCAAAGGCGGACTTAGGGTTATCACTCAACCAACAGCAAAATGAAGATCGCGAGAAATGAATATCAATGACAAGATGCAGCCCTGACGGACTGGACGTTGGACCGCGAATTCCTTCATGAATTTATCACGACACAGCAGAAGACATTCTGTGTCATCATATTTCGTTTTGATAATAGCTAGTTTGTCCGCAATGTCCTTCCTGTGTAGAGCACTTCACACACCAAGAAATGTCCGATACGGTGAAGCTAGGATTTAAACTTGGTAAATTTCACAATGATCCATGTGTTAATATGATCGTTAAGGAAAATCCAGAGCGGAAGGCAGCCTGCCTGTAGCCGTTAGATAATAATTAACCCATCAGCCTTTAATTGTTTGCCGATATACCAGCAAAAACCTTGATTAGATTCCACAAGCTCTAACAGGCTGATAATGTATTCTAAAATGAATATACGAGTACAAGAATCAAATTCGATAAAGATAAAACGAGGGGAATGGACCAAAGATAGAGCTAAGGAAAAGGTGGAGAGGCTCAATTAAGGCAGATACCATATGGGTTCTAAGGTTTTATAATTAAAAAGACGATAACTAAAGTGAGGCAAACCAAGAGCATCATTTAGAATTACACCGTTGCCCTGTCAGCACAAATCTTTAGGCTGGTTCACTAAAGGGATGAAAACATCAAAAAGGTATGATGCCTAAGAACAATTTTATTTGCAGATTCGTGTTCAAGGATGCAGCGGCTTAGACATGAATGAGTGTTCGGGTTCAAAAAAAATGGAAAAATGATCATCATATTCCAGTCGAAAGAATGTAACACTATAGATCTATTCTGGTATTCAAGCAGCGTTATAGCACTAAACGGTGATCCGGCTGAATGGAGTTGCCATCACGTACTGTTTAAAATTCGTCGACTGAACAAGGCAAGGGATAAATAAGTCACTAAATGTTCCAAAACTGGATATAAAACTAATAATCTAAACTCTGGGGCACCGTTCTGATGCCACAAACTCCTAGAACAGTGTTTTCTGTGGGAATAACAAGGGGAACAGAGTCTAGCCAGCTTAAGTAGATTCCGTTCTTTACAGTCACGAATAAGACCCCGATTGCGCCCATGGGGGGACAGAACCCTACCTCACTATGTTCCTATTTCTCTCTATGTTCCTATAACCAGGATCTCAGAGAAAAGTTACTTTGAGCGTGCAACTCAGATTGTTCAGCACCTATCTGCACTAGCTATCCAGTCTGGCAGACGACGCTCCTCAGTATAAGGCCGTAATGTTTGCTTGGCAGTCGTAACAATTACTTTGTTATGCTTGGGGCTAGAATTATGCACCAGCCTTTGACAGATCTGCAGTATCACTTGCAGCAGCGCTAGAAATACACTGGCATGTCTTGGAAACCCGTGCGACTCGTCTACACTGTGGGTATTCGAGAGCCTCACAATGATCGCCCTTAAGTGGACGTTCAGGACGCGCCGTAAAGTCTTCAACACGGAAAGTAAGGTGAGGCACCTGCCCGCTTTCAAAACAACAAGCATGCGTTGGATGCGGAAAGCCAGCTCTGGCTGCGATTATGAGGTGTGAGCCAGAAAATTTATATGTGGGAAACTATCTATAGTCTAGCTGATTTTATCCTCGATGGTTAGCAATTCCATGTTTTCAACCAACTAGGGCTTTATAACTGTCAAAAAAGGTTTTATTTCATAGAGTCTGGACTAGCAGTTCCAGAATCCCACAAGAAGATTCCACCCAGCAGCTCCCCGTTTTTTTGAGAAATCCTCCCCCTGCTCCCTAACCAAAATCTTACTGATTCTAGCAGTTTACACTTTCATACATTTTCCAAATATATATAATTTAATAAAACGAGTGCAGTACTTACAAATGACTTCGTGGTGTTGGTACTGGCCGTTTTTTCGCACTCTCTACGGACTTCGCGTCATCCTCGTCACCACCATCATCTTCACTATCAAATGGATTAGTAGACTTCAATTTTGGTGGTGGTGGCCTGGGTGGTTTGACCTTCTTCGGTGTTTCGTCCTTATATTCGATCTCATCGTCGGAACTATCGAAAGGATTTAAACTTTTCCGTTTCTCATCCTTACTCATCTTATCCTGATCCGCTGTTGACTTCGTCTTCTCTTCCTTTTCCACATCTTCATCCTCGTCTTCTTCATCACTTTTGAAAGGGTTCAAATCTTCTGGATATTCATCTGTTACGTTAGCATTAGACGACTTCCTTGCTGGTGATGATTTAGACCTGGGTGCTTTCTCTGGTAGATGGTCTGGTTTTTCTTCTTCCTTCGGTTTGTCTTCTAGTATCTCCTCAATACTGTCCTCTTGTTTAGAATAGCTTGCATCACTAGGACCTGTTTCAGTTTCATTCAATTCCAGATTCGTTGAACTGTTATCCTTAAAACTATCATCCTCCTTAGCATCATTTTCAGTAGTTTCAATAGTAGTTTCCTTAGAAGCAATCCTAGGCACTTCAGTTTCCAAAGTTTTCTTAGACGTAATAATTGTTGCTGTTGCTTGTGTGTCTTCATCGGTTTTTGGTGCGTCAAGTGCAATTGACATGGGTTCACTAGTGCTAGCTTTATTCTCATTAGTACTACTATCTTTATCGCTACGGTTACTAACATTATTACTAATACTACTCGACGGAGAATTACTTTTACTTGAAATTATTTCGAATTGATGTAGACGAGCACGCACCATACTTGAACGATTTGTTTGTGAAATATCATCGAATTTAGTTGGTGAAGCTTTTGATGATGTTGTCATTGCAGTTGATGAAGTTGTTGATGTTTCTGCTGTTGTTGTTCTCATCTTCTCATCATTATCGGAAATATCTTTGGTAACGTTTATTTGATCGGTTGAATCGACGTTGGTGACTCGTACGGTCGCTGAAATTTCACCAACAGCAATTGATTTCGTTGGGGTTTTAGATACTTCATTCTCTTCCTCTTGGGGTTTAGTTAGTTTCGGTAGATCTTCGTTTTCAGTTTTGTAGGTTTTATCGCTTGCTATTTGCTTCGTAGACGTTTTCAATGGGCTCGGTGATAAGGATGTGCTCAAACTAGAATTACTCGTATTATCAAAAGATAACTCAAGGCTGCTCTTGAATGTAGTTGGTGTAGTAGTTGGAGGTTTGTCTGGCGATGGCTTCTCTGCGCTCGGAATCAAACTAGGTGGTAGAGATTTCGGGAGCGCTGGGGCTTTTTCAGAAGAATCTTCCTCATCATCTACTCCGCTGGTTAATGATGCAGTCGTGCTGATACTACTGCGTCTGGAGCTTTGATTAGATTGCGTACGATCTGGTGAAAGCGCCCCCGAGTCGGTAATATCCGATAAATGGCTGCTCATAAATTTACTCAAGGCTGGATTTTGCTTGTACACGCTCTTCTGCGTTTCGGATATCTGCTGTAAACTCTGTGACTTCTCCTCATCACTAAGACTCTTCTGTAGAAGTTTCTTTCCATCGTTTTCAAAGAAAGCCAAACGCTCGGCGATGGAGCCTCGACTTGTTCCAGGAAGAGATGGCGTTTTGTCGCTACTACCTTCAACGCTCGGCGCCTCCATAGATTCCAGTTTTTCTTCATCGGGACAAGTTTCACAGCAATACTCTCCATCGACTTCAGTTTCATAAAAACTTCCGGGTGTTAGTTGGGATTTACATCGAGCACACCTCAAGCAAGTTCGGTGGTAGACTCTCTTCGATCCGCTACCACTTACGCCGGGTATTGTTAGACGTTCGGCTAGAAAAACTGGAAGGCCGCATGCAGAACAGGGATCTCGTTTGGGTACGCCAACAACATGGGCCATCTAGAGGGATTAAAATAAAAAAAAAAACTTGTATCAGAAAAAATCTATCAGATATTTTTCAGGAAACATTTTTGAACTGAATCCAAAAGAGCGTATTTACAAGCAAAGTGTAATATCCCAATTGCTCTCCTTCAAAATAAAAAGCCGTAACCGCAAATACTCAACTCCAAAACTTAAAGCTGTATACCTAAAGTGCATAGTGAATAAGGAATGGCTTTCCTAGAATAGTTTGACTACATCAGGTATTAAAAGGAAAAACAAAACTACTCGTAGTTATACTTCTTTTCAAATTAACTGTAACGAGAGGAAAGGCTTGTTTTTCCGAATGTTAAGGGGGAAACTTCGAACTACAGAACTACCCATAACATCGAAAAAATAGATATTGTAGGTAATTTTGGACTAATATTGAGGAGTTGCAAGGTTTAGGACGTTGGAATGTAACATTACTTTCAGAATGACCCCAAACACACAAATTTAATTATATTTGAAAATGAAGGACTGGGAGACATTGAAAAATGAACCGTCAAAAAAGGGGATAATGAAAAGGAAGGCGTCAAAAGATAAATAAAAATCCGCCGATTATGAATGCAAGATGTAATGAAGTGCGTAAGATGGGATGGTCAAGCCGAAAAAAATTGATAACCAGAATGCTCCCCTAACTACAATATACGCCTCCACCGCTACAACCCTCCCTGAAGCATACTCAACCAAATTGAATCATTCTGAATTGTCATCTTTATTAAGTCTAAATCCAAACTATACATGCAATGGGTTAGCTTAGCTTATCTTAGGGATCTACTTACTAATAGCACACTACAACTAGCAAACTGTCTTAAGAAACTGAGTCCTTAACATCTAAATGATTTACCTGGACATGTGTTAAATATGACTTTATTGTGAATCTTTGCTTTGCTTTGATTTATATCTTGTTCTCTTGCTTTCTTGGCTATGAATGAGTTTTTGATGATTTGATTTTTGGTCTTAATTAAAACGTGTATGCAGCGTATGTTTGCGTATAGATGAATTAAATATAAATCATATTTTTTAATACAAAATGCGATTTTCACTTTGTCTTTAAATATATATGCAAATAGATAAATAAATAGATGCGTTTGCGTGAGATATAAAGATGCTCGCGTGTACGCAGCAAATAGCAGCGATAAATTAAGATAATTTTGAGTTGGTTTTTTGTGTTTTCAATTTAGTTGAGATTTAGAGTTTTTTAGCAGAATATTTCTGGCTTATATTGACCCATAATGTCCAAGCTTTTCTCGTCCTGAATAAAAAAAGAAAAAGAAACAGAAATCAAAATTTGAGAAATATTTTGCGTCTTATAATATTTGGCTTAGTTAGGTCAGTAGAAAGTGAAGGTGAAATTTTAGTTTAGCTAACTACGTGGAAGTTTGGGTTAGGTTCTAGGAATTACTTGGAAATTAGTGGAAAGGAATAACTAATAGTAAAGTGTGGGCTCTAAAAACTACATCGATCTAAATTAGTAAAATGAAATAAGACTGAATACCATGAAAGTGGAAAGAAGGCCAAACGAATGGTTTAATAAAACATATAATCGTAAACGAAACAAGTCGGAAACCGGAAGCACAATGCTTCACGTATGAGAGGTTTTGTATAATTCATATATAAGAATATTTCGGCACACGACCATTCTGTTTCTATATAGTCAGCATTGGTCAATTCATATGGCAAAGACAAAGCGTGGCAAAGGGTGACAATGTTAACAATGACAAATTTCTCATTGTCACGTTTCAACAGGTGCCTGGTTACCAATAACATTCAACATTCATAATACTCAATAAGCTTTGTCATTTCACCAAGAATAGTTTCAAATTTGTCGATGTGTATAAATTAAGAAAAAAAAATATTCCGGCTCTTTTATATAGTAAATACGCAACGTGAATTTCGTCGTGAACTTGACCCCCATCATGGCTTCGGCGCGCGGGCAATACGTCACACTTGGAAAAGAGTTAGCGTGATAGGTTGGCATCAGTGGGTACTCCGAGGAGCCCAATTAGCCCCGTTCCGTTGCGAAGATCATAACTGCTGTGATAAGAGCAAGGAGTTGAAATTTTCAGAGCCAGCCCGTAGTATTCTCAGAGGAAAACAGCTCCTCAATCCTGCAACTAGAGATCTTTGGTCCCCACAGAATAGTATACCAAGTATCCGTAGCCTGGCTCTGGTTAGACTGTGCCCAACGAGACACTGCGAAGAGAACACTCCACCTGGCTAGTCTCTCAGTTCGGTTATTCCCCTCTATGTTCCTATAGCCAGATACCTAGAAACTGATCTACCGTGAGTACATTCGTTCGGACATTAAGCCATGAAACAAACGGAGATCAGTGTGGCGTTAAAAAAAACATAGCCGCCGTAGAGGCTAGTAAAACACATGCAGAAATGTCGAGTAGCCGTTCGGCTGATTCAGCATCGCCAGAGAATAACCACAACTTCATTTCCGGTTCGATTTGGACCTTCATCCTTATAAGCTTATTCTGGCGCAAGAGTTGAAGCCAGACAACCAGAGACAACGCTATGAAAACAATGATTAAGCACAGGAAAGCACTGGCTGGAAATTCCGATTTGGGCCAAAAATCATCTTCTGGAATGGAGCCCACTTCTGGAGTTAAGTCATAGACTCGACTCTACGATATCAAGCCAACCACTTTGGGCTAGCTCCAGATCAACTATTTCAATGATGTGCTACTGCGTACAAAATGTTGTGAATGTTGTTTTAGCAAAAAATCGAAACCACTTTTTCATCTGGTCACCCAATATTATGCATATATGTTTGCCATTTACCCTTTGGTGGTGTATAGCGCGCCAGCCACATCTACCACCACGCGCGGTTATCCGAAATGCGTTACAGCTTCCCGAGATGCCATCCTATTTCTCTATTGCGCCTAATAACCTTGAGGCGACCCACTTGCCGCCTACCTTCCAAATATCACCCATCCTTAATGTGTGCCAGTTCAGCCTCCAAATCACAGTACGTAAGAATAGAAGGGCTATGCGCCGAACAAGTTCTTCTTCTGAGAAAGCGTCAGACCAGCGTACTCCGATGATACGACCCAGAGAGATATTGACAATGACTTGGAGCTTTTGATGAATAGTAAGGTTGATTTTTCGTATCCTATTTCCGTATAGTAACACAGAAAAAACACTAGCATAGAACAGTCTCAACTTGATATTGGTGTTGAGATAACTGCATTTCCAGATTTTAGACAGCGGAGCGAAGGCGGATCTAGCGCTGTAAATGCGTCGAGCCGCCGTCGGCGTAAACCACGCTTCCTAGGTATACAAACTGATCGACGCCTTCGATACTCTGACCATTAACTGATTAACTGAGAACCTTAGTTTTGTTGGTCATCTTCAGTCCAAATTTTCTCGCTTCTCTTTCCAAATTCAGAGCTATTTGGCCATGATCCGTGAGAGAGAAAACAGATGACATAAGCGCAGTCGAGGTGTTTGAGACAATGGCATCGGTCCATTGAACTTCTCCACGTCCCCTGTCATGGAGAATGTCAGCAATAAGAAGAAATAATATCGGTATAAGATATAACCATGGAGGACTCCACTTTCGACCTAAGATCCCTCTAAAGATTTTACTCAGATGCAGCATGAGACAGTTTGCGCTACCATATATCGCTCGGATAACAGCTGTTAATTTCTACAGAATACTCCTCCTGTGTAGAGCACGTTAGATACACTCCCTATTCACGTCGTCGAATGCTTCGCCGAAATTGATGAAGAGCAGGTGCAACGAACTAGACCCCACGCACTGTTCTAAAATGATTCTTAGGGTGTTGATGTGGTCAATGCAGGAAGCTTTTAAAATATTCTTTGATACGTGCCAGGATTATTTTATCACCTTTGCACGCAGATACTCCTCCAGTCATTATACTAAAAACAGGTGCACTTCTTTGGAACCTTAATAATAATTTTTCTTCTTCCACTTTTTGGGAAATATCTCGAAATCGCAAGAGTTCCGTAGTAAGTAGTTGATCTACAATAACTGCACGTACAGCAATAAACAACTCTGTAGGGAGACGGTCAAGCCCAGCAGTTTTGCTCCATTTGTCCGTATCCGTATGTTATGATGAATAACCCCTTCCCCAGATGTGATACGGTTAAGAACAATGGTGAAATGATCTTACCGTCTCTTCAGCTTATCGTTATAGTGGATGAGGAGTGGGCTTCCCTGACCAGCGCAATAGCAAATTCCTTCTTGTTACGACGCACACTACCTTAAACTTCCCGGAGTTGGAGCGCACACCCCCACCATCATTCGTAGCAATCAACAGACCTCTGCGATAAGGAGTCTGTCAGAAATCGGTCCCCGGTCAAGAAAGCCTTGTGGTAGCCGTCAGAAACAACCCGACACGAAATTCGCTTAAGCTACCGCTTGACTTTCCAGAATACAAAGGCACATTGCCGTTACTCTGGCAAGAAGGAGAGGAGTACTCTCCAGAGACCCATCTTCTTACTTCGCTTAGGTCCAGAATGTCCAGCGTATATCGTTGGAATTGCCGTTCAAGTTGGAGAAAGCGAGCATTCTGAGGACCTTTACTACCATCTTTGAGGAGCGTGCGTACATTCCAGAAACTAATCATAATCCATTTTCGATTTTCAAAAGTCATAGCCATGAGATAAGCCTCTATCGAAGTTTCGGTAAGAATAAAATTTCAAAATTTGTAGGTTGGTGCTCCTAAAAATTTCTATCCCTTTTAGATGCTTCTTACTATAAGGAGGAAGTACTATGAGTGTATTCTGTGTGTAGGCTGAAGAAGACTTTTTTTTTGCCGATTTTAGGTTGTTGCGGTTTCCAAAATAATTCCAGTCTGATTTCAGGTTCGTACTTTTTAACCTCCAACTCCCGTACCCTTCAAACTTTGATTTGATACCCCACATGGCTATACTTGAGGAAAAATGCTGCACCCTCTCTTCGGTTTGAATTTGTGTGCTTATGCACAGGTTAGGTAGGTGGGAGGAAAACGACTACCCGCAGATAAAGTTGGCTATGGGAAGGACATCCTGAATAAGCAAAGGCGGTTGAAACTTCTGGCGTAATGGTTCGGAACCCCAATGCCGACGGCTTTTGGGAGTTGGCAAGCCAGCTCCAGGTTGTTGATATTCTTCGGCTGCAGTACCTCATTGGTGGATTACTTGGCCACCGCTGAATCTAGTGCTACAAAAAGTCTGGAGAAAGAGGTGTTTCAAACGCCCGGTGCAGAGACCCAAAAAATGTCTCACATTAGCCCACAATTGGGTGACTGATCCTACGATCTCACTGATGCCACAATCAGTGAAAACTTGAAGTTAGGAGAGCACCAAAACTATTGTATTCGGAATTGAATATATAGAATACGGACGAATCGTCGTTCGCCCCACTTAGAGGGAAGACAATAGAATTGAACAAACACAACGTGTACGAGGCAACCAAAAACATAGTCAGAGCTATTAGGGGTTTGTATTACCAGAATCAAGGATAAACAAGTCGGAATACCGGAAGCTCGCGCTTCGGGTATAAAGGTTTTGTGTTCATCTTATGTAAGAGACGCACATTTCTCTGTCCGTATATAGCTACAAATCCAACATAATCCTTCATATTTTTCCAAACTACGAGACATACGTACATATTAGAGCCATAGATATCACGCTCACCCTAAACAAACAAACTGCCTATTACCTGCTGTACACATATATGCACGTATCTAAATTTATCGTACCCATATTTCCGATTTACGTCTTATATCTATCTGAATTAGGCACTAGCCCCAAAGTTCATTAGCACGCATATATTATATACCTACATACGCATATGTCTGGTTGACAAATAACTATTATAAAAACTAAAACAAAATAATTCTCTGCGACCCAATTCATAAGAACTCATTTGGTTGTGGTATTGACGAATTGATATGTGATGATGACGTCGTACAGGTTGTAGAGTGCACGAAATTCACAAAAAAATGTGAAGTTTCACCCCCTATAACTTCGTTAATAATAGTTGGATTTTCTTCAAACTTGACCAAACTGTGCATTATATTCTTCGTTATACTCATGCCAAATTTTGTATTTCTGGGATGAACATAAGGGGGGGTGCCGGGTAAATTTCTAAAATGTGGAAATATACTATTATTAACTTTATTTGTTCAGATATCGGAACCGGATATATTTTGAGGCCTAGATTTCGTAGAAATGCAACACTGTGATTTTTTCCAGATTTTTCGGTTGGATAGGTTCTGAGAACGAGACCTGTTACACTTTTTGTGGGTCATATTTTCAACCCTTACTCCCCTATGTTTCATCTAATATCAAATATTGAACCAGATTCGGAAAGTACTAATTGAGACCTTTCATTTGATACCCTACTTGGCTACATTCTGTGAAAAAAAAATTTGCACCCTCCATTCACATGTACGGAGAGCCCCCCCTTAAACTTAACGCAAGATGGCGCCACTTACTGCATGTAAAGGGATCACCAGATTACATACTCTCACCAATTTTCGTGACAATCGGTCTAGCCGTTTCCGAATAAATCGGGTGTGACAGACAGACAGACAGACAGACAGACAGACAGACAGACAGACAGACAGACAGACAGACGGACAGACGGACAGACAGACACCGTCACCATTCTAATAAGGTTTTGTTTCACACAAAACCTTAAAAACGGAAGCGAATGATTATTTCAGACTTTCAGAAAAGGGGAAAGCCAACAAATAACCGAAATTGCGGTAAAGCCCCAAAAATAAACAACGGAACATAGACCAAGGTTGATGCAAACGAAACTACAGCCCGAATTTCTAAAGAAGGTAATATGACATACTACGGTCAAAGTCAAATGCAATCAGAAACAGGTGGACATTTAAGACAATATCAGCCGAATCGGGCGTTCCTAAAACGAGAATTAATGCTAATGCTGATTTCCGCAGCTGGCAAAACCTCTGAAAACTTCTTCGGCACTATGGAGAAGTTTTCTAGAGAACAGACTGAAGTACGGCCAATTAGGAAGCTCAGGAAGGCATTTGAAAGTATGTAAATGCCAACTATCAGTTTGCCGGCTGAAGAAGGGTTGAAATTACTGGCAGCTGATAAAGTGCAAATTCGCTGGGTCGTTTGTTGACGCAAGGAGCAGGTTGCAATGTTTTGAATTTGTCTACACCTCTTAGTCAAATAGGTACAGGAAATGTAGAGAAGATTATATTTTCATGGACTGCAAGTCAAGCAAAGGGAGTCGAAGTGGTCACAATAATCGATGGCAGCAATAATAACGGGAACTGGTCGACAAATATAACTAGTAAGACGCTAATATTATTTCCACACTGAAGTCATCCAAGAAATGATGAAGTTTCCGAAAACTTTATTCGTTATGGCAACAATAGCTCGCATTTGTATAGCAGTTAACCTACGAACACCAGAGGCCGTATTCTCCCCGAGTTTTTCACGCAGCTAAATAAACTTTGTTCTTGCAAATGCACCGAATTTTTGGGAATAGGCTTCGGCGGATGGGGAGCTGGAAAGGGAGGCGTTTGTAAAGATGCTATTTGGAGGTCATGATCTCGATAGTGGCGCTTCAGAAAAGGTAACTGAAAAAATGAAATCTATAACGCCATGCACAGGCGGCGAATTTTCGCAAATGGGCGGTTTAACTATTGGTAGAATGAAGAAACCGCCAAGCTGCGGGCTGCAAGCGTTTTAGAAAGAAGGGCCTGTCAGCGATCCAGAGAAAGAACAAACTTCGGTGAGAAACTGAAAGGGCTCGCGAATCTTCGAAGTAGGCTTAAGTGGGCTATATGCACCAGCAAGCGAGAATGCTTTAAAGAGGTGGTAGAAAGAGTTTTCCTTGCTCAGTGGATAAGGTAGAAGCTAGATTTGCTACCGAAGGCTAACAAGCAACTAAGATACCCTGCATCATACCAGTCGATTCGGTTTATATGTACAATAAGAACCATTCTACAAGGGGTTATTTTTAAAAGACTTCTATCACAGAATATAGGGAAGACCTATCGGAGCGACTGTTTGGTTATCCTTTCGCTCATTTAGCGATCGACGCAATAGACGCCAAAATTCGTCCAATTCAGCCAGCTGGAAGTGGATAAAAGCGGGTGTCGCGAATTAATTAATAAGCTACTCGAAAGTCACCTCCCGGCAAGGATACTTCGGTACGATACGAATGAAGGAACGTCACGACAGGAGTATCAAAGTTTTCAATGTTAGGTCTTCTCTTGATGGACGCGGCGGTAGGAACGGTAGGAAAACTAAAACCTACGATTAGTATTCGGGTTGCTAACCGCATCAATCACTTCGAACTTATCAAGTACCGGGGGGATTATTGATGCGGTCTGTCTATTAGAATGCGGCAAATACCAGTTATGGCTGGGGTGGTCCATATTAGAGGAAGCACTTCGCATTTGAGATCAATCGGAGGAAGGTAAATATGACATACCACTTAGTGGTGCTAAGGGCGTACAGTGAAGTGGTGTGGTTGCGAGAATGTTCCCCATGCCCATCCTTCCTGCAGATAAAATACTTGTCAAAGTGGTATTCTAGGAGATGTGTTCCAAAAGTATTCAACTTATACACATGCATAACTCTGTGGATTAACAGTCGATCTTATCGGTCCTAAGCCCCTTAGAGAAATGGGAATGGATGAGTTATTATAGGCTGAATGGTCGCGTAACACGAGGCATAGCGAGGGGTGGGTGGAAACTTCAATAGTAGTATGAGGTGGGATTAAAAATTCACATAAAGTATTCCCTGGTTGTCGTAAAAGGTAGCCAAAAGGGATAGAAATTTGCAGATTTCGAATTTTTTCTTGCTATAGAAATGTTATCCATGCTTCAGATAAGGATGGACCTATCGATAACAATATTTGGCTATCGTCTCAGAACACACGTCGATTTTTGGAATGTGCGTACGCTACTCGATAACTAGAGCATGAGTTTGCATTACAGGCTGCGCAATTACACGTAGTTCAGGAGACATTTGCTAAAGGAGACACTGTGATAATGATGAGTGGTCTGAATGCCTGACAATACTTTGTGCGGATATGTGGTGGTCTTGGCGTGAATAAGAACTGCTCCTCTAAAGAGATATGAAATCATCTCGGCCGTCAATGCACTGAAACGAAATATGGCCGCTGGGGCTTTACATTCTCCCCGCAGAAATAGGTGTTATTTCCACTTATACGAGAATCTGAGACCTTTCACAGAGTCAAAGAAGGGCACCCTTTTTGAATGAAACAATTGGAGAGGTAGTTGCGTGCTCCTTGCCGCCGGAGATAATAGCAAAAATAGCCCCAGCCGGCAGTTTGGTTTCAGCTTTAGGTCCTCGTGCTCTGACCACTTCAACCCCATACGAATAAGTTTTAGTCAGTTCACCACTTTACCTGTTGTTCATATATATTGAAAAGGCTTTCGACAGCGTCAACAGGGAATGTATTCTCAGGAAGGTGGCTTTCTGGAGAAAGCAATAGCTATTATCAGAGTGACATATGATGGTATAAAATTTCACGTACTGCAGCGAGGTAAAATCTCAGAGGAATTTGAAACCTAAAGCCGAGCCCGTCATTGCTGCATCTTATCACCGATATTATTTCTTTTTGTTATACGTTATACTGCCTTATCCGTAGGGCATGTTTTTTTTTGTGTTATTGTACGGGAATAGCACATGGAAAGCGAACACTACTGTTACTCAAAGGTTCCAAACCTTCGTCCATAGTTGCGACTTGGTACATTTTCGAATGAAGAACATCGTCGGTCCAAAGGTCAGTTACTCGTGGACTTGTTGATCTGAAGGTTCAGCAAACCTTCAATGCTCCATTCATGGGTCCCCCTTCCATGGACTATTTCCCTTTTATTTGATAATATATTGGGTTGAGCAACTTCCAGGACCTAGGCGTAGTTTTTAATGGCTGGTTTCTGATCGCGTCCCTCCTAAGATTTCAACTCAACTCCTCTCTGACTAAGGCGAATTCTTCTCATATTGGGTAACCTAACCGAAAATCAACTAGAAAATATCCGTTCAAGACTACTGCTGTAACTTGATTCATCAGAGCCTTTCTGTTTTCCAAGTTTCGAATATAGGATTGGTTGCCTAATTTCTTTTCCTTTTGAGAATTGGGGCTCATCCTAAGTATTGTTCAACTCATCATTATTAACGTCGCAACAGCCGGTATCCGGTCTAGGCCTGCTTTAGTAAAGAACTCCAGTCATCCTGGTTTTGCACCAAAGTCCACTAATCCGATTTCCCTAAAAGTTGTCTGCTATCCTGGCCTACACGATCACCTTATCTGAGGTAGGGTCTGCCACGTCTTCTTTTCTACCATAGATATTGCCCTGGTTCTTCGAGCTGGATCACCCTCATCCATACAGATTAACTGACCCGCCCACCGCAACCAATTGAACCGGATGTTATCTACAACCAAACGGACGTAGTATCGCTCATAAATTCCTTCGTTTTATGGTCCATCCTTATGTAGGTAGCCAAAAATTCTTAGAAAGACTTTTCTCCCGAACGGGTCTCCACGGAATACATGAGGACTGGCAAAATCATTTAGTCTCCTATCTTTACAGTTCTTATTTGACTAGTGCTGTTTGATGTTGTTGTTTTTTTGGCCTATGATGCTGCCGTTGCCACCATGAACTTTGTCTTGCCTTCATTAATGTGCAGTTGAAGATTTCGCGATCAAGGTAGATTCCACATCTCTGGTTGTTCTTCCCATAAAGTCAATATCGTCAGCGTAGGCCAGTAGTTGAGTGGACTGGAAGAGGATGGTGCCTCTTGCATTTACATCAGCATCGCGGATCAGTTTTTCCGGAGCCAAGTTAAAAGAAATGCATGCTTTTATCTGGCTTCAGACATTAGTTAGAGGCAGTCGCTTAGTGTAGTTGGTCGTATCCATATCTTGCCAGTTCGGCTGTAATTCCATCGACTCCTGACGACTTATGATTTTTGAGCCGATAAATTGCACGAAATTTTTTTTTCATGGATGATGCGGCAGTATTTGCCTCGCGTCTTTAGTTGGCGAGACCTCTAACTCTCCGATATTTTGGTCGAAGAGCAGTTCATCGAAGTACTCAATCGATTGCTTCAGAATCCCCTCGCCTTATACAATAAGATGAGTATCGAGTTGTATAAGGCTTTATTTTGCTGACTTGTTGGTAAAATTTCGATGCCTGCTGCGGTTGCTCCATGTGCTTCTCAAGTTCACAGACCTGTTGGCCCTCCCAGGCTCTTCTCCATAAGTACATAAATAAAAAGGAGCAAAGAACTACTACTGCCAAAAAATAGGTATATTCAAGTGGTGCCTTGATAGATCAAAGTATTCATTTCATTCCTGGCAAAAATGTACCCCTTTGTATTGTGTAAGGGTGTTATGATGATTGAGTATGTATTTTTCAGCACCTGAATCTTAAGCGAAAGCAAAAGAAATTATTATCTGAGGTTCTTAGCCTTAGGCATTATATTTCGTTTGTTTACCATGGAAACCTAGAAACGTTTAGAACTTGAGGCAAACTCTCTTTGAAAACTAATAACACTGAAAACCCTTCATCCACACTATAAGCAAGTATCTATTATAATAACCTCAATCACTTTAAAAGATAGTCGTCAACATATCCACGTTAACATGTCGTTTACCTTTTACCAGCGTTCGACCGCAATCCGTACAGAACGCAACCAACATTGGTATTCATATCACAAAAGGTAAGGCAAACTTTCGTGGCAATGTTTTCCCAGCATTCATTCATTTGGTATCGGATAATGGGCGCCGAACAACAGAAAAATCTACACATTCTTCTACCTACGTGAAGTAGAGTTAGTGAGGTCGTTGGGTCTCAATTTCTCAAGTCCAGTTTCCGCGGGGCTTTTTCTTTCAGAAATGTTCATTTTTCCTTAACTATTGTGTTTTCGAATCTAATTGTATATGCATTCGTTTACCACTTTCACTTGCAACCATTGACCCGAAAATTGTCACCAAAAACAGTCTTCGAAAGCCCAGGCCGTGGTTGACGGAGAGAGCAAGGTCTGTAGGGGTTTGAACTGTTCTGAATCATAGGAAAAGCAGCCAAGTCAGTGTTAATCTGACGAAAGTTTATTCGCCGGGCGATAAATCTGTAAATCGACTAGTTTATCTAAAACAACCAGCGTATGCGGTTACGATAAACTTTGTGCGTATGAGTAATATCATGGCGCACGCGAAGGAAGCTGCAAAGGCCATTTACAGATCATTACATCGGAAACAATGAACCAAATTTGCATAATCCGTTCTTACAATTGGCAGTAAAGCAGAACTAGCTGATCTATGTAGTTCAGACAACTGGGTCAGAATTTAAAGTATGAAAACTGGTAGATACAAGCGGCTGAGTTAGATGCTTTGTATGGAGATATTATTTTATATCTCGCTGCACTCAATGAAGCCGTAAAACATGTTAAAATATGCATCGCCGGTCTTCTGGCTCCTACTCGTAATAAGCGTAAATTATGGTAAATGAGAGGATTTCGTAACAGTGAACCAAGCGGTAAAACACGCAAGATGAATGAATCTGATAATCTTTCCGAGTAACCGTTTACCCGGACCCGCAAAGCCGATTCTTCCCCTTCCCAATAGAGCACCTCGGAAGAATGTGCAATAACAAATAAAACAAAATCAGGAATTCAGCTAAAAAGAGCCCCGGAACGTCCAAGCACCAGCGAAAGATGTTATTCTAGGCACAGCCAATTCTAAAAGTATCTATTCATCTAGTTGCTCGCAGAGCAAGGGGAGCAAGTTACTCACACCTTTGGTATGTGCATTCAACAATACTCCAGCGAAGTTATCTCAATGACATTGCGATTCTGTGTTGTTGCCGCACCATCAATCGAACTGTATTGATTCCATCGCCATAGCATCCAATTGCTGAATTCGGAAGGTTACTCATTTACACTTATAGCTTCGAATAAGGTTACACTCCGTCGTCCCCGATTGACACATCACTAACTTTTGCGAAACACCAGTCGAATGTGGGGATGCAATCGATTTTTCTCTAAGATGTTCGCGAACACTTGAAATTTCAGACACGGGGGCCCAATTATCACTTGAAGAATACACAAGAATTTCGGGGAGAATCTAACGAGTGGTCTTTTGGATCATTAATAACCAAAACCGGAAGAACTGCGATCTATCTCCGAACTGAAAATTCAGATATTTTGAAATGCCAAACGTGAAATGCCAAAATGTCATGCACTCAGTGGACGTAAATAGTACGTTAATTGTAGGAAAAATAACTCAAAAACTCGTATCGCTCCAAGGAGAGCCCCGTATCCACGGAAAATGCTGTTTCAAAAGCAAAAGCAAGCGCACAACTATACTCTTGAAATTATCGCCTGGCTCGGCGGCTGTATGTTTGAGCATGTGTTTCAGTACGGGAACAGCTGAATTCTAGACCAACAACAACAACAACAACAGCGGCTTTCAGCTCTCCCCTACGTGACTGTGCGCCTTCCACACTCCATCGGGCCATGAAAAGATACTCGTGTATCTAGAATATAAAACCCATACCGAAGCAGACTTCCAGAGTTCAGCTCTTCAGGCTCCACATGGTATGTTGGGTAATATCTATGCCATGCCACCGAGGGAAGCAACCACGTTGGCTAGCATGGAAATGGGAATGGTATGGACGCGATACCAGAAACCATACTTTCAGCAGATATGCTGCGTTGATGAAAGAAGTTTGTGGGTTTCTCTTCGATTTGCGCTGAAAGTAACAGAGCCCCAGTCTCTTTGGCATTAGCTGGAATAATGGACGTCGAAAGAGAACGGATTCAGTGGAAATGCCAGTTGTTTACATTGGAGTCCGTATCATCTGTTGATACGCTTGTATAAACATCAATAGGGCTCGGAAGAAAGTGCGGGAGGCATTATCAGAATCAGTTCTGGTGGAAACTTGGAATAATGTTTGTGCTACGCATACTTGACGGGTTCAGCGAAAAGAAAGGGAACTACTATAAAAGCTGGGATAACAGCGAATATGGAAATTAGTTGGAGATTGAAGGTTTCGCATGTATCTACTGTAGTAGTTTTTTTAAAAAAAGTAAAATTTCACTTCGGAACTGCTACTAAAGTACATAGATATAAATTTTCATTCATTCGGAGCCTGAACAAAGCTCTATGCTCTCGCTTTAAGAGTTTCGTTCCGTCTCCTACGAGCGATGAAAACGCATCTATTACAACAAATGTAAACAATTAAGATATTAGATGCTACATGGTCAAGCAAAACAAATAAAATATCCATGCAGCCGACGGGCATCTACAATGGTAAAATCTGCAGGACCTGCTTGTTAACAAATTTCCGAAGTAGTTGGAGCTTTCAGTGTCTCAAATTCTCACAATTTGAAATTAGATTGATTTTCAAAAAGAATGGAGTGACAGTTATCCTAATACTGTTAAATTGCAATAGATTGATGAAATAGCTTGAGATAAATATTCCTAAAATTATTGCATTTATGCGACAGACACATGACCATCAATGCGAGGTCACTAGACGAATCGTACCCAGTATATTTCTCAGTAGCTAAACAACATTGCCACGTCTGTAGATAGAGAGCCATCCATCTTGTTTTTCTGCACTTCAACTGTCGGCGTTTGACACAGTTTGGTATACACATGAGCAACTTTGACACAGGGTAATTATCCCCTACATAGGCCTGATTCGGAGGCAAGGGAAAATGTGGAAGATCATCTAAGTAATCGCAGTATTCATACTGATATTCAGCAAGAAGTTTATACAGTAAAAGTGAAACCACCCCTTCCCTCTTTCCATACGTTTTCTCCAAATTCTTCAGTATCAGCAGTGACAGAAATGTATGAGAAAAAAAAACGTATCTGATCAGAACACGTTATAAGACAGAAATCTTGTGCGAGGCCAAATGAAAGTTTGGCTAAGTCAGAAATGACCTGTGTGAGACAAAATGTTCGAAATCTTTTGGATTCCATTAATTATGAATTTTAAAATTTTGCTTCTGTTTCGATGATGCAGCCATTCGAACTATTATAAAAGGCTAAACGGCATCGAGAACACTTTTCATCTTTTATTGAGAATTGCAAATCGATTAATATTCCTAGAGAAAACATTACCATAAATTAAATGTAGGTACCTTTCCGCCAAGATATTCCGGCAAAGGCCGGCAAAATACGAGTATAGGCTCAAGATCATCGGACTAGTAGATATCAAAACTAAAAATGATTAAGGATGAACGCAAGAGAATCCATCTAATAGGAACATCATTTTTGACAAATGATCCGTCCGCTAGGAGCTGACAATCAATCAATGAACACCGATTGACTCCTGTAGGAACTGTACGCAAAAATGTCGATAGTTTGAAAATACTTGCTCACTTCGGCCACGTTGCTCCCAGGACAGAGATACAGGATGAGTTCCCTCTGCCATGGCCGAAACCGTAAGTCGCCTAAATTTTTTTAATTTGGATTCTAGCCCATAATAATGAGGTCCGTCGACCAGGAGGAAAGCTTTTTCCCAATTGGCGCCAGTTCGAACCTACTATATGCTACCCAGTGTGGTCAAACGCACCAGAAGGAAAGTTAAAAGAAGAAATATATGAGCTGCATATCGCGATAGCAGAGATGATCGCAATTGATATTCTACCGCGAGAAGGACGTCTGTATGATCGAGCGTATATCACCGGAGAACCTTCCGCTCGCTGGCGCTAGTTCGCTGAGATGCAACGAATCAGAGAATTTCCGATGGACCCATAGAATCAAATGGGATATTAGGAGATGGATCGAGCGACCCCACGGCGAAGTAAGTTTCGGCCTAACACACGGTGGTTATCGAATAGAAATTTCAATGCGAAAAGGGGGATAATAGGGGAGTCTGCATAGCTTTCACCCTGAGCCACGTTTTCCATATAGTTTTCACTTCGAGCGGGGATTTTCTCTAGCTGAAGTCTCGTAAATGGTCAATCTTTGCATTACTCTACATTGATGGAATAAATGACAGTATCGTTAATCGCTAGTTAGATTCGACGTATATACCTAAAAGCCTTGGGCCTAGATCTTATGGGGAAACACTAGAGTAAATGTGAATCAGTTACTACGAGCGAGCGCTTTTTAGGTTAATCTTCTGAAAAGCGACCAGCAAACATTTCAATCCGTCCCAAAAAATTGCAGATTTGTCCGAGAAATGGTCGCAATTTTTCCCGAACACGTAATTCTGTACCGAGGAACTTCCGTAAAGTTGATGACAGAAGTTTTCCTATTTAAAAAACAAGTCGGAATACCGGAAGCTCGTGCTTCGGGTATAAAGGTTTTGTGTTCATCTTATGTAAGAAATTTCAACGCACATTTTTCTATCCGTATATAGCTGCAAATCCAACGTAATCCTTCATATTTTTCCAAACTACGAGACATACGTACATATTACAGCCATAGATATTCCGCTCACCCTAAACAAACAAACCGTCTATTTCCGAATACTGTACACATATATGCATGTATATAAATTGATCGTACCCATATTTCCGATTTACTTCTTATATCTATCTGAATTAGGCACTACCCGCAAAGTTCATTAGCACGCATATACTATATACCTATATACACAC
Organism: Hermetia illucens; assembly: GCF_905115235.1. Taxonomy (NCBI): domain Eukaryota; kingdom Metazoa; phylum Arthropoda; class Insecta; order Diptera; family Stratiomyidae; genus Hermetia; species Hermetia illucens. The sequence goes on from NC_051853.1 coordinate 61,783,138, forward strand.
ATGTCTGGTTGGAGTAATTGATATTCATATACAAATGACTAAAAAACTAAAACAAAATAATTCTTTCCGACCCCATTCATAAGAACTCATTTCATTGTGGTATTGACGAATGGATATGTGATGATGACGTCATGCAGGTTGTAGAGTGCACAAAATTCACAAAAAAATGTGAAGTTTCACCCCCTATAACTTTGTTAATAATAGTTGGATTTCAAACTTGACCAAATTGTGCATTATGTTCTTCTTTATACGCACGCCAAATTTTGTAATTCTGGGATGAATATAAGGGGGGTGCCGGGTGAATTTCTAAAATGTGGAAATATACTATTACTAACTTTATTTGTGCAGATATCGGAACCGGATATATTTTGAGGCCTAGATTTCGTAGAGATGCACCACTGTGATTTTTTTCAGATTTTTCGGTTGGATAGGTTCTGAGAACGAGACCTGTTACACTTTTTCGGGGGTCATATTTTGAGTCCTCACTCCCCTATGTTTCACCCAATATCAAATATTGAACCATTTTCGGAAAGTACTAATTGAGACCTTTCATTTGATACCCCACATGGCTACATTCTCCGAAAAAAAAATTTGCACCTTCCATTCACATGTATGGGGAGCGCCTTAAACTTAACACAAGATGGCGCCACTTACTGCATGTAAAGGGAACACCAGATTAAATACTTCCACCGATTTTCGTGACAAACGGTCCAGCCGTTTCCGAATAAATTGGGTGTGACAGACAGACAGACAGACAGACAGACGGACGGACAGACGGACAGACAGACACCGTCTCGATTCTAATAAGGTTTTGTTTCACACAAAACCTTAAAAAGGAACTAATAAATTTAGCCTATTTCAAACGTAGATAATTGTAACCCTGTTCGTGTCAAAATCAAAATTAACCACTAATTCAAAGCTATCAAACTAACCGAAAAACTGATGAATTATGACCATCCAGGTCCACCAGTACCTGAGTGCAGTCCATGGAATAATCTGACGACACGTGTTTCCTTGTCTTTTTGTTAGGGAGTTCGGATGCGAAAACGAGAGAGAAAAAATCTACGACTGGTAGCATCCTCACTTGATACTTATGCCTTAGTTGTTGCTAAATGTCGGCTTATGGAAGATGGGAGGCATGGCAAAAGGTTGCAAGCAACAAGGCCGAAAGTAAAAAGACTTATCTAGGCATCGCAATCAAAACTAGTAACAAACTTCCTGTAGGTACTTATAATTCCTGCAAATTCATAACAGGAACCCAGTCGGCTTAGGAAGGTGTATAGAGCCAGGTTGGGGGCAACTCCGAATGACAATGATCCGCATGTGTGCTTGTCCTTCCTTCGTGCTTGATTTCGCCAGTTTGCTCTATCAAGGGGCCGATTTGGATGCAATCGCGAGACTTTTAAATCACCACCCAGCGTATAAACAACGGTGGCTTGATACGCTGGATGGTGATTTGAAAACCAAGCTTATTTATTACATTAATTAAATTGAAGATAGTGGAGGGCATGACGTCAGAAGAATGTCAGAGGAAAACTATGACAAACCTCACCAATGGTCCGGTAAAATAGAGGAAAATGGCGGCTACCGTAGCGATCAAACCGCATCGATTAAGAAAAGAGTCCGTAGGGGTTCTAATGAAGAATCAGTACCTAAAGGGTGTTCACATGCTTACAATCTTAAAATAACAACGAAGCAGGAGGCTAAATATGGGGTCATTCCTAATTAATATAGTAAGCATACTAGGACGACAGTACGGGCGAAAGTCAACCAACCGTGTGAGAGAAGTCGGCACTGCAAAGTCGGAAAGCCGGAAGTTGGACGCTTCACGTACGAAAGGTTTTGCATATTTCTTATATAAAGACATTTGTCATGTGCGTTTGTCCCATTAGTACGTAGAACGTAATATATGGATATATATGTGAGAATGGCAGTCTTCTGATTTTTTTCAGATTTTTCGATTAGGTAATTTTTGGAGAATGAGTCCCGTAAAGAAATAATCACTTTCGAACCCCCGCACTCCCCACCTTTCCTACAAATGTTAAAACTAAAACTAGCTTCGGAAAGTACTAATCGAGACCTTTTAATTTTATTAGTACCACATACTAACATACTGCATAGTGGTTTTTAAATTAGGCAATTTATGAGTGTCCGGCAAAAAGTATTTTTCGGAATACAGCTGGATTCTCTTCGATGCAAATGCAAAGATGAAGACTCCGAAGCCTTTTAGAAAACCCAGCAAAATGAATGGAAAAACAATAAATTCTAATATCAAGCGGGAAATCAAACGTAGATACCCTAGAGAATGTTGTGAATGCTACTTGGAGGGCTCCAAGAGATACAGTAAGAGAGCTCTGTCAGTGATTGACTGAAGACCCCTTTGAATTGGCTAGGAAGATCTTCAACATCTCCTAAAAGGTATGCTTGCCAATAGGAGATCCTGGTTGGACTTATGACGAAAGGAGCCGTTGGACAAGAAACTGAAAATTTTAATGAACATGAATGCAAGCTGCAGTGCAGACATTTCATTTAAAGAAATGCGGTCAGTATTCCCATCGCTAGAAAGGATCTTTGGAGGCAGTATTTGATTCAATTATGTTCGACAATCCAGAATTTACAGGCGAAGCCACGGACCAGCGAGAGACTTTAAATTTACTGGCGCATATTAAATATGTTATGTTAGACAGATCAGAAATGGATTACGAATAAGAAGATTCCAGCATGTGTATCTGAACGGAAGGCTAACTGAAACAAACCTCTTTGAAATGGCGGGTACGACTGGCTACCTTCCTAGCCAAAGAAAGAGTTTTTAACAATATAAACATTGAGCCTGTTGGAAAGGCACTAAAAAACTTTCACATATAATAATATTTGTGTTTCGAACCAGGATATTTGCTGCAAGGCTGAGAAACAAAGCAAAATTTAAAGGGATAGTTACGCTTGACATAAATGTATAGCATAACATAGCACATATTGGTGATATCAATATGACAATTACATAACAACGGGAAAAGTAGAAGCTATGAACATCTGTTCATAACAGTTCTAAAGAGGTTCAACAGTTTCCGTCTTTTGTCGGACTGAAACAAATTGTGTTAAGCTCAAAAGAAGAAACCCCAGAGGGAGATAGTACAGCTGGAAAACTGTGTTATGTGTTTAAAAGTAATTCCACTCTACGTTCCACATCTTTTTGAAATTTACTTGTGAGACAACTTATTCCTGGTATACTAGAAAATTATGATGGTCTTGTGTGATATCAAGCAAGAAAACTTGAACGATTATGACGTTATGAAACAGGTCGTATTTCGATATTGGCTGCGAAACGGAGGAATAATGTCCTGAAAACTGCAAACCACAAGCGAGAGAGGATTTATCCATAAAAACTGATTAAGTGAAGAATTTGAAATGAATCGTGATAGTCTCCTAAATCTAACATCTAGGCTTGAAAATTCATTTATTTCCAAAAAGCTAATAATAATACATTTTACGTCCTCCCTCAGTGGAATATTGTCAGCTCACTCTAAGAGCACAACATAAGCTTTATATAGGACTTGATACTGGTAAATTTAGTGAAAAATCTATTATTAATAACGAAGTTATTGTCGGTCAAAATTGTCCTTTCCTTACGAACTAATTACACCCTAAGGCATTATCGTTATTAGTATCACATTAAGGTAGTCATCCCGTCTAAAAGCTGTTTTTTTCGCTTCCTTTAGAAACTTTTTGTGAAAAACTGGATAAAGATACAAATACAAATTTTTCACCATCCATTTATTAATATCTTGAGCATGCGTAGCCCGATAGGATAGTTCATTATTGAAATACAGAGCAATTTATATATCCATCTCGAAAAAAAGGTATTTTTCTGCTGCCACACTAGAGGGCGCTGCGACCATCTTAAAGAAAACAAATAAACGGCATTTTAACGTGCGGGCTTAGCTACAGTCCGCAAACTAGGATTATTAAAAAATATTAAAAACAAAATTTTTGCCGCCGTGTTAAACTTTCTTTTGTGAATTTTGGTGTTTTTTCAAGGCTTCTTTAATGAATAAAAAAAAACCGAATGAATCGCAATTATGCTAGTTAGCGGACCGTAGAAATGTGTTCTGAATAAGTCATGAAATTTTCGAAGAATTTCGTTGGGTAGATTTTGGGCTATGGTGGCAGCAGGTTTTCAATATGCAGTTTCGAGAAAAACGCATTTAAAAAATAGAATGCGATTTTTAGCCATAAAATCTTAACTGGCCATTAATCTGCTATACCTAGTCCATAAAGTTTAGATTTCTTCAAGAAACACATGTACAGCCTTGGCTTCCTTTTAGCGAAGTCATTCGAATTTGAACCGATAAATACGCGCTTTATTACCGCGATTTAAATAAATCTGGCATACGACTTATTACGTGTTTAACACTATAACACTTTCCGAACGACTCCGAATATCAAAAAATCACTTTGCCCATATATTCTACACTGTCTCTAGATACAATCGATGCAAAAAAAAAATTCGATTCCGCGGATCCGAAACACGGGATGACCCCCTTAAAGTGAACAATGTAACGTACCAAAGCCTCATTATATAACGAGTGACATCACTGGAAAATCATTCTAAACCTCCGGTCTTGAGGAATACTGCCTAACAGAATTGAATTACATATACAGGATCCTTCCTGCACCCAGAGTCCAAATAAAGAAAACAACAAAACCTTTCATACTTGAACCACCCAGCCTCAGAAAATTTTGAAAGGCATTCAGCAACCTTTTTTGCAATAAAGTCAATAATAGGGAAGCGATCGTGAATGGTTTCTATCAATCTGTTTCAGAATTTGTCCAAACGCTAGGTATCACCGTAATTAACGTAATCAGATGACGCAACAATTCAGTTGGATTTGAGCCTTGGAGCGTGTTAGAGCACTTCATTCAAGACCGTAACGAGAACATACTAAAAGCTTTATTTCAATAAAACATGTAAATAACACATAAATCTGAAATACAAACTCAAAAACCGCTGTAATGAAACAAATTTCACTAAGCTATCTACCTGCACACCAGGTAAACTGGTGATTTTTTGGTTTTGTATCCATCTATTTTGAAGACGTTTACGCGCATTGAAATTACTGAAAGCTTATTTTACGTCAAGCTTTTGGTGTGTGTATTGGATTAAAGATACTTTCTAAAAGCAATGGCTGAGTAAAGTCTATGGATCTCTAACAATTTTAAAAGTTTATAAGATTAGTCAGCAACATTTGCAAATTAAACTCTTGATGAAGAGCTGACCGTGAAAATATGTTTTGATAGTTTTTCTGTTGTTCAAAGCTACAAAAGTAGGACCACTTCAAAGTCGTCTTCAGTTTGTCATTCTTGCTTGAGTTAGATAATATATCTTTTAAAAAAAATTATATATCTAGAATCTGACAGTGGAAAGATGAACACTTGTGAAACCACGGACTGCCATATATAGCCAGTCTTGAAACTGTTTTTCCGTCGAAACATATCCGCAATTTGTCATCAAGATTTTTTATGAACGCCCAAATATAGTTATTCATCTTAAATTCCCCCCATATTTATGGGACAGAGGTACATGAATATTTATGTAAATGTAGTTTTTGGATTGAATATTTCCAGACCACAATTTTGAGGTTTTGCTACTGATTGAAATCTAACACCGGGGTAAGTTAAGATAAGGACAATTCTGAGGATTATATTTCACTGCACAAGAATTTTCCTTGGATTTTTAATTCATTACCAACCACTGGGATAGGATTGATGTGAGGTAGGTCAATCAGATAAAAAAAACAATTAAAAAGACAAGAGATATGTATATACCAGTAAGAGACGCACAAATCTCTGATTTGTCTGGAAAGCATATCTTAAAATCATTGAGAACGGAGTGTGTTTTTCAGCCAATCTTTAAATGTATGTAAATCAGTAAAAGATTTTCCATTTTTGGTTCAATTTTTTTTCTTGGATAACTGTATATTCGGTAGTCCGTGTACCGTTTGTTTCCTTCTTCAGTGCGGGATCTTGTGGTAATCAAATAAAAAAATTTGAGTTAAAAACGGAAAATTCTTCTATTGATTTACGTAGCTTAAAACTAACTACCCAATTCCTTTCATAAATTTAAAGAATTAACCAAATGAAATTCTGAGACTGTTATACAAGACCATCTTAGTATTAATGGCTTGTTTCCATTTATGATGAAGCTCTGTATGAATATTTAGCGTTTTCCAACTTCTCTTATAGCTCAATCTTTTTCAACTACTGAAAATATGTAATGAGATGATAATATGTGGTCAAAAAAAAACATGTCTTGCTGCGATTTTAGCTGACTACACCCTATAAGCAGCCGCTTCTTGGAATAAGCCAAACTAACACCATTCTAATCATCAAACATGAAATCTGAAATTAATCTTTGGAGAGAAATCTGAAGAGAGAAATCTCTGAATGTACAATACAAAGGAATCATATAATCAGTGGGTAGCATAGGGTAAGAATGGACGGCGGTATCTTCTTTTAAGCCAAAAATCCAGCCCCGCTACGCGCAATCTGAGTAAAGGGTTTCTTCACAAAATCATCAAATTGAAGTTCTGCAAATTGGAAATTAAATTGATATTTAGCATGGCCCCCAACCAGAGCCTGAATCAAGGCCCAAATACGCAATCAACGAAGCAAAAACCGATCTGGATATGAACAGTACAAAGAAGCACTACGAGCGGCTGTGTAAGGAAGCTGATGGCGGGGCCACTGGGTGATGGCCAAAATCGAAGACTAATGCTACGCGCCCATTACTTGCCCTACCTTGCAACAAGTGATAGTGACGAACTTTTTCCCACAAAATTTGAATACCGCTAGCCTTCCTATTATCCAAGTGGATCCCGTCGAAATTCCAATGGTAAGCGAGGAAGAAGTCCTGGAGGCTGCAAAGCAAATAGTATAAAATAAGGCTCCTCGCTTAGATAGTATCCCCAAAAAGCGTTCAGTAATGAATATTGCGCCAAATACGCTTGCCGATGTATTTGCTGCATGTCTTAAGGAAGGAGAATTTCCCACATCTGGGGCATATAGTACCGGAAAACTGCTGGCGAGAATACTACCGAATACAAGTGGCCCAAGATCTAACCGTCACCTTCTTATTTCGAGGGTGGTCAGATCGATCTTACTATATGCAGCCCCAGTCTGGGTGGATGTACTAGAAAAGAATGTAAAAAGAAGGAAAATAGAAGCCACATATCGCCTAACTACACTCCGAACATGTCGCGCTATCGAACAATATCAAACGAAACAGCCTACGTAATAGCAGGTGATGATCCCAATTGATATTCTGGCGAGAGAGAGATGCATCGACTGACATATACATGGCTATACTATGTATATTTATCCTTTTCACAGTAGATTCTGCGTCTACATTCTGCGAATGCGTTATTGTCACTCATTTGTAATGCGGTTTGACACATCCTCTTTTGGTACCTCTGTCTACCTCTATCAAAATAGTATCCCGGAAACCACTTGTATTAGGATGTACTCTATTTCTTTATGCCTTCGTTTTTTTTAAAAGGACCATTATTTTTTCGTTTTGTTTCTCAAAATTTTAAATTTAGATTTTACGAGGTACCGCTCAAGTTGCTGCTTGGTAAAATTTCCTGCTTGATTTAGAATATCATTCTTACACGCAGGCATTTGATAGCTTTTTATATAGGTTTGACCGTTCTCTCTATTCAACTGATTCTACGTGGATGTGCCTCTCATTTTCAAAAAAAAAATCAGGGCTTCTGAATTCGCTGCTTTCTCTGTCGGTTCTGTGTAGATATTTAAGTTTTAGCAATTGATAATTCAGCCTTCACAGGCCGGAGACTTTCTCGATTATTGATTCACATTCTTCGCCAGCTTTTTGTAACCTTTTTATGGGAGCGAGTCATTTTATTTTGCCAAATTTCATTTCGTTTGGTTTCTTTCTCATTAGTCATCATGCTCTTGCTTGCTCATGATAACCACTCTAAATATGTGGTAGGATCGGTGACAACAAGGCCCCGGGTTTGGATGGCATCCCCAACCGAGCTTTGAAACTGGCAGTGAAGACTAGGCCCGACCTTTTCGGATACTTAGCGAATTTGGTGGAAAATTACCTCTCAGAGAAAACTCTCTGGTACGGGACGGATGAGGGCCTTAGAGAGTATATTGTCACAGCCGGGGTACCACAGGGAACGGTACTTGGCCCCTGTTGTGGAATATCATGTATAATGGGGTGCTTACTCTTCCCGTCCCAGAGGGGACCTACGATTGCCGGCTTTGCTAATGGCCTAGCTGTGGTTGTTTCAGCAAAATACCCAGGAGATGTGGAAGTCTACGAGTGGGAACAGTGGGAGCGATAAAGTCGTGGCTAGAAAGGGCCAGCTGACCTTGCCAGACGCAAAAACGAAAGCGGTCTTAATATCAAAATAGGAAAATAACACTGTGAAAGTGGAGGTCGGTGGATATACAAATCAATAAATCAAAGCCGACTATCAAATACCTGGGGGTAATAATTGACACCAAGTTGAGCTTTCGGGAACACCTAGAATATGCATATCAAAAGGCAACCAGTGCCACCACAGCACTCGTAAAAATGTTGTAAAATATTGGTGGGCCGAAACACTGCCGGAGGTTGCTTTAGCCGGAGTGGTGCGCTTCATTCTGCTCTACTCGTTGCTTGAGCGAACAGGGGCGCTTGCAAACTCAGAGAAAGCAGCAGATGAACTATATCAGATGAGGCAGTATTGGTAAAGGTAGGCATGATCTCTGTCGACATTCTGGCTAAAGAAATGAATGTACTGTAGCATACAAAACGTATGGAGGGCCACGCAGAGCGTAGGAATGCGGCAAGGTCAGAGTCGCATGATCTCCTGCAGTGCACTGTTGGGAAGAGTCTACGAAAGGTCGGTGGGTGCACAGGCTAATTCCCAACATTAGGGTGCGGCTTGAGCGGAAACATGGGGAGACCAACTACCACATTACCCACTTCTTTACGGGCCACGGTGGTTACTACATGCAGTATCTGCCCCGCTTTGGGTTGGATGATTCTCCGAATTCAGAGCATGTGATGTTTCACTGCCCAAAATTTGCAACGGAGAGGAGGAACATAAACCAGGTGCTGGGCAAGAGCGTGACCCCGGAGAGCTTGGTTGCGGAGATGCTGAAGTCCGAGGAGAAGTGGCATACGATTTGCTCCGCAATCAGGCAAATGCAGGAGGAGTTGCTGAAGGAATAAAGAAGAAGGAAAGCCGCAAATAAGAGAAGGACGAGTGCCTAAGGAGAAACTTACCCCGCGAAGTAATACCCAAATGGTGTCCTCGCGGGGCTGGGGCTGGAGAGACCGGGGGTGGTTTTTAGTGGGTGCGAATCCAACATGCGCCCCCTGTAGCTCAGACGTTCGGGCGATGGAGCAGGGGCGGACGTATCTTTCCAAGATTTTCTACCTTCGTGTACGAACAAAAAAAATAGGCACAGCATCTAACGCAATGTTATATAACTAAAATTAATAACACTTGACGATTATTAATTTAATATATTTTATTGATCTTAATCATCGTACAGATTCAACTAGACTCCCCCTCGTACAGTTCCAACTAGACTCGTAGTTATTTATTTAATATATTTTATTGATCTTCATCCTTCCACAGTTGCAACTCGACTCCCCGTTTCTAATCCTTAGTGCTACCTTAAATACCTATGATGCTCGCTCGTTTGTGCATCCGTTATGCAGGTGCACTTAATAATGTTTATGATTCTATTGGTTTGTGCATCCGTTATGCAGGTGCACTTAATAATGTTTATGATTCTATTGGTTTGTGCATTCGTTATGCAGGTGCACTTAATAATGTTCATGATTCTATTAGTTTGTGCATCCGTTATGCAGGTGCACTTAATAATGTTTATGATTCTATTAGTTTGTGCATCCGTTATGCAGGTGCACTCAATAATGTTTACAATGTTTGGGAATTAACTGTAAATGGGATATCTCCCTTGGCGACCCAAGCGGATATTTAACCTCTCCCCTATTTAACTTGAAATTCTCCGGAATTTTACTGGATTGCGAGCTTTTTACAACAATTTTCAATTTTTTTGTGTCCATGATATAGGGTAAGTATTATGATAAATAGTATTAACAGAAATGCGCTTACAATTGAACCAGATAGGTAATTTATATTTTTATGAAATTTTAAAATATTGATATGTTCCAAGTTTCTCTTATTTTCTAAAAGAACCTGTCAATAAATTTTACATTTGTTTTACCAAAGGTTTGATTTAGTATCTGGATTGTACAGTTATTGATGTTGATTAAATAGTTACCATTTAGGTGTATGTTTCTGTCGTCACAATAATTAACAATATTAGTTTGTTTAAGATTCTTACAGATTATAGTGTTATCATCAACCTTCACAATTTCTGTTCCATTATTTTCTACAAGTACGCACTTATTTCTTGTAATACTCTTACTCAAGGGTTTCAACTCCCTTTCATAATTCAATTTTTCATCATAAACATATTTTGTTGCATTTATTTCTATAAAATACTGATCTTCTAACATTGCTTGTACATTATTCGTAGTGGGTAACGATGTAATTAATTTGTACTTTTCAATTTTGTAAGAATTTGGAATTTTAAGGGCCAAAATTATTGTGTTTTCCTTATACTTCAGTAGTCCGGTTCGTACGTTTTTGAGTTTATAAAAGTCCAGTTTAGTCGTCAAAATTTCGGTTGCTGTTAGCATACTAGAGTGAATCAATCCATGTTTCATCATTGCTATGTTGTCAATAATCTGATTTAACTTCTCTTCCAAAATTCGGAGTTTTAAAATTTGGTCTGTTTTCAGTTGGTTTTTTACTAATAATTTTTTTCGTTTTCTGTAAGTTGTTGAAAGGTTTTACTAATTGCGTTTCGGTCAGACTCTATCAAATTTTTAAGGTATTTAATCGAGTTATTAAAATGAGAATTGAGTTCAATTTATTTATTAAGGTTTTGAACTGCATTTTCACAATTCTCTTCTATTAGTTGGATATGTTCTACTATTTCCTGTCTATCTGTGGTGTTGCTAATAGTAGAAGTTGCAGTGCAACTACCCAAACTGAGGTCATCACCTGCAAATTTACGAGGACGTTTTATATTAATGGGATGTTCTCTACCTAATACTTTAATCCTATATCTCGGTTCGTTCTTATAGTAATTACGTTTATAGTTCTTAACTGGAATAATTCTCCTAGTCTCCCTATAATCTTCTCTTTTCTTATTAAGCTTATTTATATATTTATTCTTGTACTCCTTCAAAGTCTTTTCAAGCATTGCAGGATCAGCCCGTACTGCTTGATTCGGAGTCATTTTGATAGAAGAGTGATATCTATCGTTATAATTACTTACTGCCCTATGTATTTTCTGTAATAAAGTTAGATCTAATTTCCTCATAGATACTAGTTTTTCCTGTAATGTTGAGTGAAACCTTTCGATATCACTATTCCCTGTATGGGTATTAGGTTTCGTGAAATGTAATGCTATACCTTGCTCTCTAAAGAAGTCCTTGATATTAATACTGGCGAACTCATTATCGGTAATAATCTTCTGCGGTTTACCAAATTTAGAGAAGTGTTCTTCCAACACTTCGATCTTCCTATTCCAATTTCTATTTTGCAAATGATAAATATAAGCTTTTTTCGTCAGCTTATCAATTAGCGTTAGAAATGCCTGCTTCATGAAATAGTATATATCCATATGCAAAATTTCGTTTATACTAGTGGGAGTTTCACTAATTTTGTATTTAACTCTGAAAGGCTTACGTTCGTATTTGGTTTCCAAACACGTTTTACAATTATTAATAACTTTGATTATCTCCTCGACTAACTTCGGGTAATACAATTTATTTTTTAGACTATTAAAGGTTTCTATAATCCCACTGTGCATACTCTCAACTGTGTGATATAAGGATATCTGTCTATGGATTTCCTCTGCTGTTTTTATTTCTCTAGCCCTCATTGTAGCTTTGATAAACTTTATGTTCCTATCGTCTCCAAATAGTTCGATTAATACTTGCTGAATTTTATTAAACTGATGGTATGAAAGTTCGGTGTAGATTCCTGTTATACCTGGTCGAATATACCTTCTTAAAAGGTCAACCCAATGGTCCCTATCCCTAGTCATATCCATATATATTATTCTACGGTTATGCAATATTTCTATTTCCTGATCTACGTCATATGTTAGTATTAACTGCGTTTTATATTTATTTACTATGGTCTCTTTAATAGGAATGTGATCCAACTGTTGTTCATCTTGTGAATGAACTGTAGCGTTATCTGACAAATCATTGATCGATTGGTTATCAGTGGAATTTTCTTTTTGATTAGTGGCTTCTGGAATGCGACTCAAGAAGTCTGCAACCTTGTTTTCCTTACCTTTGATATACTCTATATCAAACTGATACTCTTGTAGTTTCAGTAACCACCGTTGATTACGTTGACTAAATTCTTTCAATAAGTTTTCCATTTCACTTTTTTCTTCTTTATTTAAATGACTTAAGTCAACTTTCCCTTGTTCGGCATTAAGTTCAAAGCACTTGAGATTTTCTTCATTTTCTGAAGAATCTAAAGATATTTTACTACCATTATTTAGGATGAGACATTTATTCTCAAAATTGAAGATTTTCACAATTTTGGATAATATGTCCATTCCGATTAAAAAGTCATACGACTTCCCTAATAAATCCCTCTTATACCATTTGATTCCACCTTTTGGATCAAAGTTAAATTCTGTTGGAATATTTGTAATTACTCGTTCAACGCTTTCCGTGGTTGTATGGTTTATAGTCTGCAAACGGATGTTAGTCCTATCGAAGATTTTAAACTTGCTACAATCTACTCTAGCAGAGTTCACAATGCTCATTGTTGAACCTGTATCTATCAAGCACTTGTACAGTTTATTATCAATGGTAAGATTAGCAAAGATTTTGTTTCCGAGGCCTAATTCATAAAAAAATTCTGGTTCAATATTATGAACCTCCTCGTTTACTGAATTAGACCCGGGTGATGGGTCATTTCTATTTTGGTTTGATCTTCTATGGGTCACGGTACCTATCTCCATAGGTTTAGGTGGTGATCGCCTAACCTGGTCAGAACGATTCCAGGAATGTTGTCTATGTTGAGTAGGATTATTATTACTTCTAAACCCAGAATCTCGGAAGTCATTTAGTCGAGAATTTTGTCGATCTTGCCAAAAATGTCCCGAGCTACGTCTGTATTGATTTGATTCTACCCTATTTGGTCTACCAAGATTTGAATTGTATTGTCCATGATTACCGGATTGTTTCTGTCTATTGTCCTGTTTATTATGGTGTTTTCTATAGTCCTGACTGTTATAATTCTTTCTTTCATGATATAGTGTTTCTCGGTCTAAATTATCTTGATCGTAGCCCACGTACGAGTATAAAATTTCTTTTACTTCATGTAAATCAAACAAATTTCTTATATCACGTGACAAATTACCACTAACTATTTGCTTAATTCTATTCACTAATAATGCGTAGAAAGTTTGGCGAGTTTCCGCTGTATTCGATTCATAAGTGGCGAATGTATTGATTTCTTCTATAATATATTCAATTTTAGAGTTAAGATCGGAGATAGAACATACTTTGAGTTGCGTTATTCTTTTCGAAAGGTCCTTGTAGTTCGTAGATGGTCGAAAATGTTGTTTGAGTAAATTTCTAGCCGACTCCCAGTTTTCCGGACGATTATTTAACAAAAGTTCCTTTGCCGCTCCTGTAATTTTTATGTTATAAATTACCTGCCAGGCTTCTTCCCGTGATTCCTCATCAATAGCACTAAGATGACCACCAACGGTTGTTAGAAACTGCGTTAGCTGCTTCCTGTCTCCCGAAAACTCTTTTATGTAGGCAATTTGTTTTATTATTGTTTCTGCTCGATTTGGCCGTTGCAAATTAGCTAAATTCTCCAAAGCTGCTATCAATCGTTGCGTTAATACGTTATCCATTTCGGCTTGAAGGATGCGTCGATGGTAAATAGCTAGTCTGTCTCTACGTTGAGTCTTGAGGTGAGTCTATTTCACTGCACTTTTATATTAGATTTTTTTTTTTTTATTGCTAGGATTCCAAACCAGCCTCAGAATGTGTTTTAAGACGGATTTATGCTTGTTACTCCGCCTCCTAGCTTTGTATTTATTTTAGTTAATATATTTTTTTTTTATATTATTAAACGAATCGCGACACTTGATTTTTTTGGTTAAAACAACTTTGTTTCTAAAAAATTGCGCCGGTTCTTGAACGAATTTAAAGCACGTAACTTCGCGTATCATTGGATCCTGCTCGATGCATGGATCCTACCGACTGCGCCACTAAAATTAATAACACTTGACGATTATTAATTTAATATATTTTATTGATCTTAATCATCGTACAGATTCAACTAGACTCCCCCTCGTACAGTTCCAACTAGACTCGTAGTTATTTATTTAATATATTTTATTGATCTTCATCCTTCCACAGTTGCAACTCGACTCCCCGTTTCTAATCCTTAGTGCTACCTTAAATACCTATGATGCTCGCTCGTTTGTGCATCCGTTATGCAGGTGCACTTAATAATGTTTATGATTCTATTGGTTTGTGCATCCGTTATGCAGGTGCACTTAATAATGTTTATGATTCTATTGGTTTGTGCATTCGTTATGCAGGTGCACTTAATAATGTTCATGATTCTATTAGTTTGTGCATCCGTTATGCAGGTGCACTTAATAATGTTTATGATTCTATTAGTTTGTGCATCCGTTATGCAGGTGCACTCAATAATGTTTACAATGTTTGGGAATTAACTGTAAATGGGATATCTCCCTTGGCGACCCAAGCGGATATTTAACCTATATACATGTATCAACGACGTCGGACTAAAACGGCGCATAATTATGAAATAGGAAGAGAATCAAGTGAAGTTATTGAAGAATCTGATATACATAATTTCTCGCAGGCGCGGCAAAGCCATGTTAATTTGCTTTTCGTCAATTAATCGCACTAGTTTGGTTCATAGACGAGGAGCAGCTTAAATACTTCTTAGCCTTTATTATTTTTCCATTTCTTTCCAACCTGGATTTTGTATCAAGTGACCCAGATTTCCTTCATACACGCAAGTTTCATCAAGTCATGTCTAATACAACAAAATTGCTTCAAATATGTAATTGGAAACCACACGCAATACTTTACTTTGCGGTCGACCAAATTAAGAATTTATTAAATTACCAGTTAATGCTGATTACGAGGCTTAGCCACTTATAAGCGTTTGTTTATCACAAGACTAAGCTCCCAAGCCTTCACTTTAGACCTTATCCATCAAAACATTGAAGAAATCTTAGTTTCGCAACAGCTAAATAGTTTTGTAACCAAATATAGCCACCACCACCTGAATCACATATGATCCCAGATCCCATGTGCACATAAACTCCATCCGCTGAGTGCATCACACAATTATGGTTATTAGAGAAATGCACCTACATCCATTACGGCTGCAGACCAAACATCGAGGAAGCTGAGTAGAGAGTGCAACTCGAGAAGATGCAATTATGATCACGTTACCCACAATATGCACTCAGGAGTGCACGATTTCAGGTAAACGTGTATGGCCGGCGTGTGGAATGAGTAAGTGGATTGGAGGAAAATTCAGAAATATGAGATCGATTTTGGTGTCATGATGATAGCAGTGACTTTTGAAAAAGTGACGGTTCGAAAGTAATCCCACTGCTATGGAGGAACAGCGAGGCAAATGATAAAGGCATTAGACAACAAGTAGCGCTCATAATGGTGTGAAAGAAAAGCATAAACATGTGAACACGGAGGTAAGTCTTGAAATGAAATGAAACCAAACATTTTCCCTGGAAATGCGATGGCCGAGAAGAAAGTTTTTCTCTGATTATGATTTTTAGAATATGGAAGGAGAGAGATATGTGGGGTGTGTGAATGATGTTGAACTAGAATTTGGATTTGTGTTAAACGCAGGTGAGAAATTTCACTGGTCTCTAAGTGGAAATGACCATACCTGCTGCATGTCTCTTGGGTATCACTGGAATGATATTTGATTAAAATAATAAAACTTGTTGTTTCTTTTTCGTTGGTGTGGGTATTTATTCTTGCAAATACCGATATTTCGGGAACCACTTGTTCCCTTCATCAAGAATAAATACCCACACCAACGAAAAAGAAACAACAAGTTTTATTATTTTAATTAATTAATCGTTGGAAACACCGCATAATTTCACTTTGATGATGATATTTGATTTTTAAGCGATTCGAGAACTAATAGGCACAAGCAGAAGAAATTAGAGCTTTCCAAAAGTAATATTCCCTTTGAACTGAAGATTAAAAATCCATAAGCAATATCGATTGTTAGATAACTCAAAATTAAGACTTATAGTTATAAAAGAAGGTGTGAAGTGTGATTTCTTTTGGTTTCTTGACACTGTAAGAAAACCATTATGGTGAGCTTATTGCAGAAGTCGTATTTACCACTTCGGAGTGGCTCGCTAGCTAATATTTTAAGTATTGAAATCTAAATGTGTTTCCTAATTCAATGTTTTTCCTTCTGTCTTCTTCACTAAACAAGGAAATAAGGCTTGATCGCGATAACTGGAGAGTTATCGGCGCGCATCCTACTGTTGCCAAGATAATGATCCTTGAACGAATCAAAGAACATCTCCAAAGGAGAATCAAGATTTCTACACTGAATCTTCCTATGTGGACTCCGTTCATCCTTAGCATCATTGTGGAAGGAGTAAAGGTCATGACTCCGGATTTGGACAGCGTGAACATTAAGAGCATCTGGAATACTTATGCAGGAGGTACTTTCCAATGAATTTAATAGCTATGAACTTATTACATGATCGCACAAAATGTTAAGCATTTGATCCACGATAATTTTTTTTCATTATTGGTGATGTCCTTTGTACTGCGTTATCTGGAGGTCACGAGTACTCCAATGGATCATGATATCTTTCCTCAAATACCTCCACCACATATTTTAGGTAGACGCTCGAGATCCGTTCATTGTACAGCTTTAGTTCTCGCCATTCAACCGGTGTACTGTCGTATAGCATAACCATCTTTTATACGTTTTATTAGATTAGCAGGTCAGTTCCTCCTTCATCGTAGGTTTATTTTGACTGAATATGTATATAGTGTATATAGTGTAAGTAGGAACAGCGGCATAGACGTTACTTTCATTTAAAGAGACTAGAACTATTTTTTTTAGCTTTTAACTCTACATCATACTTTACATAACTGATAGAGATTCATTGATTACCATCACTCTAATGGTAGCTGATTTATTGACTTTTACCTTTCTAGCAGAGCGCGATGTCTAGGTTATAAGTGAATCCCACCAGCGGCAGAGGGGCCATTGAGGGGTTCCTTCATTTTCACAGCCGTCCTTTTCCTCGAAAATTCGGATTGATTTTCCACATGATCGACTTGTTTTGAGTGCTGAGTATCATCTCCGGCTGCTCGAGTAAGCGAAAACAGAACCAAAAGATGGAGTATCTCCCTGCAGAGGCATCAGTGGCTGTGGTAAACCAGAAGGAAGACCTTCAAAAACTCTTTTAATGCACCCCGTGTAGGACAGATTTCCCATCCCTTTTGAGATTATCTTTTGTTTGTATTATTGACCTTGAAGGAAATACAGAGAGAAAACGGTTTGCGGGAAACAAAGAATTCAAGGATTGGGTATGCAATTCGTTTTGAAATACATAGAAGCAATCCTGTTCCTTTTTTGTAACTTGCAGTCTGTTTTGACTTTCATTTTTCATTTCATTTCATCCCCCTATTTCGAGAAATAATGCAGCTATCGTTGCAATAGTTTCAGGGTGCATTATAAAGAGTTTGCTTGTCAGCAGAGATTTAAATTAATTCATTCCACTGCGTGGATTTCGGTGTAGAATCTTTTGAGTTGTCTTGAGTGTTTGAATGAAAAAGGCTGATTGTTTCTTAATTACACAACCCTAGTATATTTGATCGCATATATCGATACTTCGGAAACCAATTCCTCCCTTCCTTAGAGCTTACAATCTGCTTACAAGCACTGGGGAAGGGAGCGACTGGCTCCAGAAAGATCGACATATGCGATCAAACACACTAGTGTTGCCCTTAATTAAAAAAGCAATCTGATTTTTGTATCCATTCCATTGCGTCAATTTTTGCAGCCTTACCCTTCAGGAGACCCTGTCGCAAGAGGCATTTTTTCAAAAGTTGGCTGCAATCCCACTTCTGTGAAGAAAAGTGCTGGTCACACCAATCTCTCAGCCACTTTAATAACAGCGATGCACGGATACGCTGAACCCAATATCAGGATTCAGTCGAATAAGTTGAAGCAGTGGTGGTGGTTTCCTACCAACTGCCTTGATAAGTGTTTTTTTAAAGCTGTCAGTATTGTTTGACTATGCGAACATATTTGAATGGTTCGAGCTAACTAGGTTTGTCGCAGACATTCTTCTGCTATCAACAGAATGCCATATATTCTCGCCTGTCATCATCAACGGCGCAACAACCGGTATCCGGTCCTTAATAAGGAATTCAAGGCATTCCGGTTTTGCGCCGAAGTCCACCAATTCGATATCCCTAAAATCTGTCTGGCGTCCTGACTTACGCCATCACTCCATTTCAGGCAGGATCTGCCTCGTCTTCTTCCTCGCCTGTATACGGCCGTAATTTTTCTTATGGGTTAAGCCAGTTATACTTTTGAGTTTTCCGGATATACCTCTAAGCCTTATACTCTATCGGTCCGTGGAGGTTGCTATGTAAATAATGTCAAATATGGTAGTAGGAGGCTGTCTTGCCACCACTCTTTTTTCGGCGGATACAACAAAGTATGTCTTCCCAAAAAGGAACCAGAAATCATCTAGTCCACGGGCATCGAAGCAAGCTTATGGAAGGAATTTCCAAATTCAATCTGCGGGTGTTCAATAGGTCGCTTCTGGAAGCCAATTCTTTGGATATTTCCGCCCTAGATTGGACTATTGTCAACGTCAAATCGAGTAGAATTTCCGATATAAAGAAAGTTATCAAATGTTTGGGTGAACTAAACCTTCGGGAAAAATCGGATGTATTGTGAGTTGTCGCGCAAATTGTATCAGGACAGGGTACCCCGATGTCATAGCCAGCAATGGGGTTGGAAACGAAGGTTCAGGGAGCAGAAGCGGGAGGGAGCAAAGTTTTGAAGTAGACGGAATGGGTGAATTTACGTTGCACTGTTTCAAGGACAACACGGAGGAGTACTCGACGATATTTTCCACGAAGGAGTTGAAGAAAGGCGACGATATAATATAAGTTTAAGGTCGTCGACATAGAGCAAGCAAGAGCACGTAAGGAGAGGGGAAGGTCATTGATAAAAAGGAAATGACAATAATAAAGGTTTAGTATAGAACGAGTGGGACGCCAGAGGAGGGAAAAGAAACGGGATGTGCAACCATCAAAAGACCCGCAGCTTGATTGGTTGGAAATGTAAGATACAAGCCATGAAACAAGTGATATAGGAATGCTGACAGTGTCGAAAGCTTTAGCAAAACAGAGTATATAGTATGCACTTCCTATCGTGAACTTCGACATTTGGCACGAAGCTGGTGAAGTCGAGCATGTTAAAGCAGGGATGTACATGGTAGGAGATAAAAGGTAGGCTACATCCACTAAGAGGAGAGAAGAAGAAAGAGGAAGGGGAACATGGACTGAGGAAAAGTACCAACAGGGTAAATGACAAGACAGTTGGGGAGAGTTAGCAAAGCATCCGGAGAATTTAATGAAAAGAGTAGAGAGCCAGGTGGGACTGCGAGAGTTTCGAATGTGAGACCAGAATGGTGTGAGGTTTCCGCACCCCAATGAGGTTTCAACAGTGGCCGCATATTCCTTTCTGGACTTAAGTATTGAAGGTTTTACCAAGGAACGAAGAGTTTTGAAAAGAAAACGGAGGCAGCATTGGTTTCAGAAGAGAAGAACTTCTTTCTAGGGAGAGTGGAGGGGAGCCCAGCGGATTGTTGCCAGTGCTGAGTTCAGACTTTCAAAATTTGCTTTACGAAAGTTAAACTTGCCAGGCTTGCGCACGGTAGGGTAGTAAAGTCGAGTGATCTAGACATCAAATTCAAAAGGAATATACTGGGCGTCAAGAGAAACGTAACCTTGAACGTTACTTTATGATTGCTACAGTTGGACCTCATTTCTTCTTACAAAAAACTCATCCAACTAGATCAAGCAAGTGCTCAAACCAATCGATGCATTGGTAAATTAAAGGTTATCAAAGTGCTCTTGATCATAGTTCACTTTCAGAAATCGCCATTTAGGAAATACTCTGAAGTGAACACCAAATCTGAATATAAGTCATGCTTGTTGCGGACTTTCGATAAAATGCACATCAGACCTTGAGTTTAAATCCGTTCGGTAATATAAGAATTCGAATTCACCCATTAGCATTCGCCTTTCGGCACATCGCTTTCGAAGAGTTCACTAATTTCCTTGCAAAAAGAATGCGCATTCACATCGATAGTATTTTAATTGTGGCCATGTTACGATTACGATGTGAGATAACTTAGTTGGGTAAGTATTATTCTCCTGATCTTTATGCCTCAGGTTCGAATCCTGATTATGGATGCTTGTGTTTGTTCCAATGCTGTGGGCAAAACATAGCCTCATAGCAAAAGAAAGACTGCGTGGGGGTCCTTGGTTTCATAAAAGAATACATAGGAGAGTTGTATCTACACATGTCGTTCTGTTTGCACCATATACCACCATGTTTAAAAAAAACTAGCTTTGAAAGCAATGTCTCTGGTGTCAAAAACTAAGTGATAAGAAGGGGAAATTCATCTGATTTCATTAGAAAGTCGATGTCGATGGTTCTTTGGCTAGTGCAGGCGGTATAATTATCCGCTATGGTACTACATAATGTAAAGCTAATACTCAATATTGATTAAGCGATAATAGCAAGGGGCTACTTTTCTGGTAAGCACCCATGGGGCGGCACGACATTCTATGATGGAATTAAGGATTGGTCTTGTTTTAAGCTTGTCTTGTTTCAAGCCAATGCGCCTAAAGCTAGCGGACTTATATGTCACAAGGCTTACAAACATAGGAACTCTTTTCATCATGGATGTATATCACGATTACTATCAGGAGGAGGGCAGCCTCCAGGATTATGATGGTAGTAGGGCCATAATATGAGGGATATGAAGTCGTGGCGATTGTGTTTACACAAAAGCGTACTACTACGGCTTTGGGTTCGACCACATATTATACTATAACCGAGACTTAGATACGGTCCCGTTTGTATATTGGTGTTAAGGGACTCTCATCTTTTAAAAATAGTTCTCTAGCATCTGGCGTTTATGTCCATCTCAGAAAGATGTACCTATTTACATCAACAGTTCACTATACTTCTTACGGGTCCACGGGAACTGCCGATTGTCAACTTGTGAATATAAGTAAAAGCTTTTTAAGATTTTATGTAAAATAAAACCTTATTTTATTTTTTGCAAACAAGGGATTTTGGAAGCCAGTTGTTCTTCAGTGCGTCTTCCGAATTCTAAAAAAATAAAAACTTCTTCTTCCTTTTTTTGATTATTTTTTTTTTTAATTTTTGGGAAAAATGTTAGGATATTCTGGGAAATAGTTGCTTCTTTCTTTAGTGCCAGACCTTCTCAAGAACTTCTTTTAGCCAAAAAGGACAGATTTTTACTTATACTTATACTTAGTATCTTTATCGCAGGGAGTATTTCATTTCATTTCGTGAAAGCAATCTAATTGGATTATTGCAGAAATATTACATAGATCCTACATTCCTTTGCATATAAAGGCCCATATAGAACCCTATGATTACATTACGTATGCATTAAAATCACTGTTGTGAATGCTAAGCATGTACGGCGATCTTTAATTTCATCCATACACTGATTAGAAACCCCCCGAAGAAAGACTCAAACGCTACTTATAGGTGAATATGTTCACCCTAAAAGGAAAAACAAATGGTGTTCAAAATGCGAGAAAGAAATGACAGATATGTTTTCCAGACCCACTCAAGGAGAGTTTATATCCATTAAACGCATATTGATGTTCAGATATAAAGGATATAATAAATTGTTGTGGTTTCACCAATGTATAAGCATTGTAAGGATAACTGCCTCTAATAGCTCTTAAGGTAATTGACAATAGTGGTCTGAACTGTTTTTTTCCTCCAATTTTTTTGAAGATGTTAATTATTCTTTTCAGTGATTATGAAATCCCACCCAGTTTGGATGCATGATTTTGAAAGAAATGTAAATTGGTAGCTTTGTACTGACGAAGGGGGAAAGTCGCCCCTGAAAAATATATATTTACGTTTAAAACCAAAACTTGTAGTTTGCAGGAAGCTACCCCTTGTCTATTAATTTTAGGCTGGACTACAAGTAGCAGACGAAAATCTAATCTCTAAGAAAATGTATTCAAAATACCTCATGCCAGCTACTGGCTTTTAGATGAATCTATTCTGACTTAGCATGCGAAGCTTTTTAGGTGCTCCCTAAACAATCTACAGCATTTTTTTAACTACTCGTATTGTTGGTTATTGTCATTTAGTTGATTCGAAGAGAATAGTTCGCCAATTTCAGGGTGTATTACCCTTTCTTGGACCTTTCAACAATAAATTTATTTAGCACAAAAATATCTTACTTCAACAAAGTAAGGATATCCTTGTGTATACATGAAATTGTGAAAATGTCGTCCTCAGTAAACAGCACTTGATGAGCTGTAACTTTTGTTGAACGAAGTCCACGATCCATAATTTTTTGTCGAAAAGAGAATAGATGCCTACAATAAACTCGGTGTAATGAAAAGATAATACTGTGGTATCTTGAATTCATGATTCTTTGCATAATTTGGTTGGAGAACTAAACAGTCTAACCAGTCTCAGATAACGCAGTCATATAGGTGCCGGGGCACATGGTATCTGTTTTAAATTAGTAAAATACGTTGACAGTTAAAAAATGAGATAGAAAGAGATTTCGTAAAATTTTGAATAAAGTATGTAAAATAACTTATACTGGTGTCACGTACCACACCCTATCTCCAATTATATTTTTCCCCAACCCATTTCAACATATCCACATACTTGGTATGAGGATTTACGTTTGCAATTCGTGGTTACATTTCTCTCTCTCCGAATCTTCACTGTATCTGATCATTTTCGTAACCAGCTCCTATTACATATTCGTAATAAATCCATTGGTTACACAATCTCGAATGGTTACTCAGTAAGATTTTAATTCATAATCGTTAGTACTTTGGTTGGTTAGAAAATGAAAACCGAGAAATACGAAAATACGAAAATCTGTTATAAAAGAGAAATGGAAAGCATGCAAGCAAGATAGAAGCCATTTATGAATATGATAATTTAAGCAGAAGCCAAGATGATTGATAGAAATGAGAAAAACGTTCAAAATACACACCTTAGCTGGCGGGCCAGGGGGCTTGCTAATAGGCGACTTTTCGGTTGTCGCCGACGTTCGCTTCAGTCTGTGAGATGAATCTGCAATGAGAGAAAAAAAAGAATTTCGCCTTGAATTTATTGCTCCAGAAAAACAGATACTGTAAAATCTGAAAAGATACTTTCTATATGAACCATAAATAATAATAATTCCATCTTTTGTCGGTGAAGACAAAAGTTTCGACATGGAGCTCATATTTTGTTTATATTTCTCATGGGCTTATAAATATTTCATATTGTTTCAAAGCTTAGTCAAATGAATATTGATAAGTGCTAATAAAATTAGTAATTCTTTGAGTTGCGTTTGGTTTTGCATTTCAAATAGATAACCTCCGAGTTTTTCCCAGCTTGAATGCCAAATTTCCTCTTGTCCACGCTCTAGGGGATATTGCAGCTAATTTGGCAATTGATTTATAGAATTGAAAGCGGATGCAAATATTATCGCCGGAAAATTTGTCGATAAATGCTACAAGATTTTAGATATGTTTTTACAATTTTTGGGTCTTTTGCTTTCACCTCAAATGAATTCAGTATGTTTTTGTCACTTCTTTCTTTCTAGAAGAAATACATTAACATAAACAATTCAAAAATCTTTAAAAGTTGTTTAAAAAAATTATTCAAAAAACAGTTTTTATTTTTTGGACATCTCAAGGTTACTTACTACCTTCGGAAATGATATAAACTGCTTGAATCCTTTACAGACCTAACTCATCACCTAACTGACTGCACTTGGTAATGAAAAGGGCTGGAAGCTTCAAGAGAATAGAAAAGCATCCTACGGGTTGTGTATCTGGGGAACTAGTTAGAAAGTAGGGAACCTTTATCCGCTTCTAAACGATACCGCAATTATACCACTAGCATCCGGAACAGATGATGTAGAAAGGATTAAAAGAGTCATACAGTGGGCTTTAAACGTTGCCTGTGGTTGGGACCTTAACAAAAAATGAATTCTTGCCACACCTGCACTAGAATTGCCTATCCTGACGACCGACGAAAGGATATAATAACTATAGAGATGATACAATACAAGAAACGATGGAACAACAGATATATGGTCATAGTGGGTAAAGTTTACTCAATGAACCGACTTTTTCATGCGGTGGATTACATTGAAGAGTGAGAGTTTGAAACAAATAATTTCATCATTTTCCGAGCAGGCGGCAGGTAACCATTGTATCGTAGAAACCGCAATGGAGATTTTGGCCTTCCTTAATATATAAACTATCCACTACCACTACCACTTTCTGATCAACACGTCCACGGGTCTTTGGCCCGTGCATCGACCAAGCTTTTTCATTAGATATTGTCTCGATGGTGATGGTCGCTTTCCAGGTACGACCCCCATATTACAGGACAGAGCAGATTGACGCAGATTTGATGTTGGTGTTGCGTTAGTAAAATTTCCGGCTTTTAGACAAAACTGTGAACATGGATTTAGCGCAGTTGATACGTCTATCGACATCAAGTTCAATTCCACCGTCATTTTCGCCTTCGATTTCCTTAGAGATTTTATCTCGGTTTGATAACAGTTATAGATAGTTTCTCCGGAACTCCTCTCCCGTGCAGAGTGTTTCAGATAAACTCCTTGTTCATGCTGTCGAAAGCTTTTTCAAAATCTGCAACCTGCATTGACAAAAGAATCCTAGTTATGCCAAACTGTTGTGAAGCACCTTCTCCAGAGACAATATTAGAAGTCTCGAGAAGTCTCTCCAGAACCGCAAGTTCTTTAAAACAACAGGTTCCCTGGTTGCCTACACTAATATATTATTTAGGCACCGTCGAGGCTTAACTTTATTTATTGTCGAAGCAGAAATTCAAAGGTCAATATCATATTCAATCATTGACGCGATGAGAATTAGTTGCTTCATTTCTCAACAACACATTTCGTAAAAACCACCGAAAAAGAAAAATAGCCATCTGACAGTTAAAGTTCCTCGGTATTGCAGATATGGAAGTTCTTACAAACGGGTCAGATATGGTAGGGTGGTTGGATTTATAGCTATTTTCGGAAAATCTGCGAACGATGAACGGTTAAACTGGTCTAAGATAGGAGGACCATATTTCAAACGGAAATTGACGTAAAGATTTGCTCAGTTGCACCATTTGAATCAATCTGTCCAGAAAGGCAAGTAAAACTGCCCTAATCTCGATATATGAAAATGGATCACTACAAAACAGACATCCTGAACTTAGAAAGGCTCTTAATCGGCGGCAAAAAGTCACTACGAAAGAAGACAAAGCTTCTTGAGGATAAGGACATGGGTGTTCCTGCACCTCCAGCAGGTGATAAATTCAGCGAGATCTCAATGAAGTTGGTTTCTTAAATAGGAATACTAACACGAACACTAGAAAAAAAAAGGACTTATGCACAAGCAGCAGCTGAACTTCTAACTACTATCATTTAAGTTTCCTCTAAGAATGGCAAAATATCAGAAGGACAATTCGCCATCCTGTGAAAATGCCAATGGAAAAAAAATGTTTCAGCATGGACCGCAAGGTTTAACATTCAAGGTTGTCGTGATGGGCTCCATCATTTGGAGTGCGCTGATGAGGCCCACCTTCAAGTGGCTTTAGTAAGCAATTTCAGCTATTAGTTCTGGTGGTCGGCATAAGTTCACCATCTGGAATATCGAGCTGAACGGGGCAGAGCATGTCAGATGTTGAATGTCCGATCCTCTAAGGAAGGGTGGGGGACCTCATCAGCATGCTTGGGGGCAGAAGTAGGGCATTAATCTCAAACATTGAAGAGAAAAATTAGTGAACGCTAAGAAGGATAAATCCGCAGATTTGAAGGGTTTCAGTTTGATGTTTAAACTGATTAAAAAGAGTCTAATGATCATCCAGGGAACCTCGATATGATTTTTCCTTTTTCCTTGGAGAGACTGAAATTTAATTATATACATCGGTGAGCTACATAGACCACTTTTATTTGAACAATGAAGAAGGATTATATTCTTAATTCATACAACACAGAGCCAATTATAACATATTCAAGGCGCTTTTCTACGACGAATTTGCGCGCGGAGGCTGGAATATACGAGTACATTAGCAGAGCCCCTGCATGCAGGTTCAGACTGATGTAGGGGCTAAATTGTAACTGTCGAAATTAACTCCACACCTTAAACGGAACAAGGAAGAAAAGGAAGCTAATTACGCGAACGACATAGCTAACAAATAGAAGCACCACATCGAAAGCAAAAGAATGCTTTGGGTAACGAAACAAAACTGAGGACATGGGCACTGCGGCAATCCAACGCGGCAATTTTCAGAAAAATCGATCGTATGGAAACCGAGAGTAAAGTGAGAAGGAGACCTGGTAACAACAGTAGGATTCGAACTAACCTTGCCTTACGTTTTCAAATAAATATACAAAAGGCTATGGTTATGTTAAAGAACATAAAGGTTGATGAAATGAATCTGGCATACTACCTCTTATTTTTGCTGCCAGCCAGGTCGACAAAGTTGTAGGCCTGCCTTATATCCTTCGGGTTTAAGAAACATGGCTTCGGTGAAACGAGATCTATGCCATTCGATCAAGCTGCGGCTATTTTAGAATATTATGTAGGTTGATGACACGGGGAAAAGTACGATAGTCGCCTCTTCTTACCGTTAACTGCCGACCCAACCTATCTCTCAAGATCTGTGAACGTATGCAGGATCAAGTGATGCCGAACTCTTACCATATTTGCTAGGGATTAGATTTTATCACTTCGGCTGATCTCATGACTGTAATAGAATCCTGCTCCTTAGGGGACTAAGAGCTCCTTTAACAATAGAATTTCAATTGGAAACTCACAACTGCACGCTTTTAGAAAAGACATCGTAATACCTGAGCCAAATGCGAAGCAAAAATTCTCTGGTAGAACTAAAAACTGCAAAAACGCAGAAAATCTTGCAGACGACTTCTGAATTTAGTTTGCGAAAGGGATAAGAATGGAGACTGGTTGAACCCCAGGAACTTAAAACGTGAATATAACAGGCTAGTAAGGAGTTTGGAACGAGACTTCTTTAGAAAATACTGTGACAATCTAAAAGGCGAAGAGGAGAGAGACTTCAAGGTTGCGCAGACTTCATGAACGGGACGACTAGCTGTCCTAGATAACCGAATGATACTTTCGTAAATTCGATAGTTCACTGGAAAACAGGCAATAGATCTCTTGAGGCGAAAATTAGCAATATCTGCAAAACCTTTCAAGAAAAAAGAGAAGCCATCCTCCGGGCATTTCAAAGTATCTCGTATTGATGGCATCTATCCAGCCATGTTTAAGGAGTGCATAAAGAACCCAGAGCGATTTCTAGAAAATATTTTTCTAGAAAGCTTTTCTACGCGCAACATACCTTCCTCTTGGCAGAAGGTTAAGGTAGTATGCAGTCCAAAGCTAGGTAAGGGTGGCAATTAAAACGCAAAGAACTCCAGGCAAATTGGTTTAACATCATCCTCGCTGAAATGTCTGGAAAGATTAGTTGAGTATCGCATTGATGAGAGGGCGCTAAAGTCATACCCTCTAAAAGAAAACCAACATCCGAGGAAAATCCTATGAATATGACCTTTACTGCTTAGTTATAGAGAAGAGGACGGAACTCTGAAAGCTGAGTACGTGATTGGGATATTCGCCAACATTGATTTTGTCCTTTTTCAAAATTTTTGTAGTACTGCAACAGAATATGATGATTTGACTTTATTTGATTTGATTCACAAATGTCCCGGAATCTGGTTGGTAGAAGATGTAAAGTTATTGTTAAACGCAAAGAAAACCTGGACGAACCAGAAAAATGAGGTCTCTTAACTAGACCAGACTAGAGCAGGCTTCTGAAGCAGAGGTCTACCTTCAAATAAAAAGTAGAAGTAGGCTTTTTATTTGGGACAATATTCAATGGATTTTGAGGCCGAAGTGAATGCCATCCTAACAGCAGCGATCTGGATGACTGACAAGTATCTGAAAGACAAACGCATCGTAATCTGCAACAATAGCCAAACAGCCGTTAAGCACTTCTTTGATCACCTCGCAAATCCTTGCGGAATATGTTTGTGGTGTAGAAGAATATGAAATCTCAAATGCCTTAGTAAAAAAAATGGATCGATTTTTGCTATGACGGGACTAGGACTAACAATTGGAGTGTCAGTAGCAGTGGCTAATGTACTGCCAGAAACTGACAACGAGTCTTCCATAAGGAATCGGAATACAACAAGACGATATGTATGCGTAGTCTATGGAATACTTCCTATTGAAGAGCCCCTCTTTGGATACGTGAGGCATCAGATTCTTGGTGCTGGTGTACTCCACGTGCAGTGAGTATCACACCCTCTAACAGAAATCCTGAGATACAATAATAAATTGGAGATATTTTGTTAGACGGAGGCATCAAGTGTACCTGAATGTAATTAGGCGGTGTCTCTAGCGATTAATTATTTGAAATAATAAAAACTTGTTTTTCCTATTCACTAGTCTTGATTTTTATTTACAAATACCGATATTTTGCGAACCACTTGTTCCCTTCATCAGTGTTAACAAGTCCTTGTTAGCGACAAGGACTTGTTAGGGAGCAAGTGGTTCCCGAAATATCGGTATTTGCAAATAAAAATCAATATCATGGTAAATGTTGGAGAATGCAAATATACGTAACTAAAATAATATTATAGTATTAAACTCAACAGTTTTTTGGCAACCCACGTTGGTTTCTGAAAGAGTTATCCAAGGTTCTGGTATATTTTGGAAGGACTGCTTTGGTGGTTCGCTCATCATAATAGGCCTAATTTATTATGGTTTTATTGTTGTTTAACTTTTCGAAATCTTTGGGTTTTATTGTTCTTGAAAATCATTTTTCAAAAAAGTCTTCAAGTTTTTTGTGCTTTAACCCATTTTATTAAGAAAATTAGACCCCAAGATGTCCTTTACTTGAAAAGGCAGGAAATAAATGACAGATGCATTAAACTAATTTTAAGAGCATAGATGAGCAAATAGCATCTAAAATTAAACTTAGTTGCATTCGACTAGACGTTCAATAACCGCAAAAGCATGAATGGATGAAAAAGTAACCAAATCCATAAAAAATCTCATTTGAGTTCGTCAACCGCCAATATTCACTTGACCTATTAATTAAATACTAAAACTCGCCAAAAAGTGACAAGAAAAAAGGAAAAGATATCATTGAGGCCAACGTTCGTTTCAACTCGCTCCTCCATCAAACCAAGCCGCACACTAGATCATTTTTGACAGATCCAAGCCGATACTTTGGAACCTCAGCAAAGTCCTACAAGTGCAATTACCACTGACCGCGGCCACCTTACAAGCGAGTATATTTGATATGTGAAATGTGAATGGAATGGATCACA
This sequence comes from Hermetia illucens, assembly GCF_905115235.1. Lineage (NCBI taxonomy): Eukaryota > Metazoa > Arthropoda > Insecta > Diptera > Stratiomyidae > Hermetia > Hermetia illucens. Next base: position 61,812,979 of record NC_051853.1, read on the forward strand.
TATGTATCCACTTGCGTATTTTATAACCACATATGACCGACTGCGGCTCACTGACCGGCTCCATACTTTGGCTTCATGATCTGCTCGTTGTCAACGTTATGCAATACACTCCAAGAGTAATTGGCAGTAAAATACTAAAAGTTGTTAATTGATCCCAATCCTAAAGTGATCGTGCGTGGAGGAATGTTGTCATGCCTTTTTTATTTTTATATTTGAACATTTTATTAAATTCGGTCAGCGTAGTCTGAGAAAGGGGGAGATGGGGCTGTGGTGACAGGCAACAAGAATGCAAAGAAATTGCCAGATTGCTACGTGGACCAAGGTCTGCCACTAGTTTTGATTTATGCCTGGGCCACGAGGGACGACCAAAATGACTGACTTTATTTTATGTCCCCCAATAGACATATGTGTACGAATGGTCTCTGAGATTTTTTGAATGCAGAAATGGACCTTTCACTTTAAAAGTTCTGACTGAAACATTGCGCACAATCTCAAGAACGCTTATCTAGCGATACTGAATCAAGAAAAAATTTGCATTCCAATATACCCACCGGAATGAACTGCAAACAGTCATTCTCCTGTGCGTCAGCACGGATGAGGGATTATACCCTAAAATCTATGACTAAGGCAGTCAGAGAATGGATTTATGACTGGTGAATGCCACGCTCGTATCTTCAAACGTTATAACATTTTATATGAGAACTATTCGAAGATTGCTTAATTGTTTCTTTTATAGCTTCGCAAACGGTGGAAGACTTCTATGGTTGTAGTAAAATGAAATGTGTTACCATTGTATGCCCCATATTTCAAGATCGGTGATAAATATCCTAGAAGTCCTTTGCAGATGAAGAGCTGAATTATTCCAGTAAAGATGGAGAGGAACAATTAGAGAGTTCAGTGACCCACTGCCTCTTGATTGTGATTTGATCAATATGCGGAGGACAGAGGACAACATTGGATTAAATGTGGTGAAAGTAGTAGAATGTTCCTGGAAATTTCCCAGCAAGTGAATCGACCTCTAAACTGTAACCTCATTTTAAATAGTTCAGACTCTTCCAGTCGGTAACACCAACCTATCATATCACCGTCGCATTTATCAACTTTTATTACGTTATTCATCATAGCTGCTCAGTTAGGGTGTCCAATCTTATGCAACAATCAACAAAGGTAGATAGATGCCCACCATCCTGAGCCTGCAGACCTCTATGCTTTGGACATTTTTAATGCCTTTTGCTAATTGAGTAATTGCTCGGCAGTTTCTGTTGCCTTCCTGATAATAAAAGTGGCCCATTGTGTTATTTTCTTCACACATGAAGGGGCAGTTGAGGCTGCGGCTTACTTGGAACATGCACCCGCAAGATGACGTGACTAATTGATGCGGATCGTCTGACTTAAGATAAATCTACAGCTGAGTGTTGGTCATGAGAATTATATGTGGAAGCAAACAAAAAGCCAGTCAATGACTCCTCGAGATGCAAACTCTTTTGTTGAGACATTGATAGGGCGAAGTATCCAATTGTGTAATGAGCCAAGAATTGCATAATATGAATATTAATATTTGGAAAGAAAATATACAAATATCTTATGAGATATTGTTTCGTTATCTGTAGTTTTCATTCATAATAGTTGTAGCTCGAGTGTTCTGTAGTCTCCCTGTAATCTTCCACTCTTTTCTTCTTGCTGAATATAAGTTGCTGTTCATCACAATAACAGATTTAATTGGGATAAGAGGTTAATTATCCAAGTTAGTTCCCTAGATTTAATCTATAGATATGATCTCAGGTGAGTGATTGTTGTGCACATTTAAATAATTGGAAACTGTCCAATTTTTCGTCTTCCAGTAGATTTTGTTGCACTCATGGTACACTATAGTATTATTTGTATTATTAGTACACACAGCGGTCTCAACCAGGATCCAATTAGACCTTATATCATATTCAAACCAAAAACAATAGTTTAAAGAGAATTTCGGATATTGGTTAAAGGAATTTTTTTAAGTAACGCAAATACTATATTTCGGGAACCAACTATCCCCTTCATAGAGGTAAGACAGGATCTTCTCAGAAACACGAATACTACTACTATTCCCGGAAACAACTGCGTGCTACCTTCGCTTCTCAGAAGGGAGCGCCATGAGTTTGGTTCCCCAAATACAATATTTCTGTTACTTCAAAAAAATCAGAAAAGCCAATGTCGGGAAATTCTCCTCAAATTTCTTTCTTTCGTTGAATGATTGAAATGTCCTCCAGTCATGATCTTGACAGTCGAATTTAAGGATCAAATCCAAGCTGGATTCTTAAATTCAGGGAAGATTCCAATAGCCTGGATAATGAGACCTTCCATGCCCTGGAAGCTAAAAAAATTTGGAAGACACGAAAAACCTTCACGCCAAATGTCCTCTGTTTGTAAATGTAAGCCTTTTGCTCATATATGGCTTATGCTCTTGAACTGTATGATGATCGAGATAGTCGCATCATTGGCCCATACCAAAGAGGCTTCACTCCAGACAAATCATCAACAGATCAGATTTTCTCTCTGCGGGAAGCGATGGAAAAACTGTTGGAATATGGACATCAGTTGCACCATCTCTTCATCGACTTTAAAGCTGCCTATGATAGCATAGCCAAGGTAAAACTGTACACGGCCATGAGAGAATTCGGTATCCCGACGAAATTGATAAGACTGACTAAGGTGCGAGGTCAGATAAAAGCAGCAGGATCACTCTCAAGACCATTCGACATCAAGTACGGTCTACGACAAGGGGATGCCCTATCATGTACCCTCCTTAACCTGGCCCTCGAGAAAGTGATCCGTGATGCTGAGGTAAATGCGAGGGGTACGATCCTCTTTAAGTCCACCAAACTAATGACCTATGCTGACGATATCGAAAGCATGGCAAGAACGATCCGAGACGTATAAACTGCCTTCATCCAGATCGAGCAGGCGGCGCGAGATTTTGGGCTGCACATCAATGAAGGCAAGACAAAGTATTATATATGGTGGCAACGTCAGCACCAAAAACCAACCAACCAACAACATCAAACCGCACTGGTCAAACGGGAAGAATAAGGATAGGAAAATACAACTTTGAGACCGTTGATAATTTCTCTTATTATATATAAGGTCGAAAATCACAACCGATAACAGCTACGATGATGAAATCCGCGCAAGGTTTTTGGCAGCCAACAGCACCTATTTCAACTTATAAAAATTTTTCCGCTCGAAACGTCTCACCATAGGGTCAAAGCTCTTAATGTACAAGACAATGATCTTGCCAGTCCTCATGTATTCCTCGGAAACTTGGGTTGTTAGCAAGAAAAATTGCGAACTCTTGGCCGCGTTCGAGAGAAGAAGAGGATGGACGATTCCATAGCCTATACAATGACAAAATCCGTATGGATGAGGATGATCCCACGTGGAAAGTCTATAAGGGCAATATCTATGGTAGAAAAAGAAGACGAGACAGACCCTGCCTGAGATGGAGCGATGGCGTAGGTCAGGACGCAAGACAGCTTTTAGGGATATCGAATTGGTGGACTTCGGCGCAAAACCAGGATGTCTGCAGTTCCTTATTAAGGCAGAGCTAGACCGGATACCGGGTGTTGCGGCGTTGATGATGTTGAAGAGAGCAGGATGTCTCACTGTGAATGGTGGCGAATAGTGGATTTACCCCCGCGTTGAGCGGAATATTATTTCGGTGTTCGATGCTGGCTAGAGACTAAAGAAAGAAGGTTCTTGTTCAAAGAAGGCTGAAAGAAAACGCAAAAAAAATTTCCGTATTTCACTGAATTAGCACGACTGAAAAAATCAAATTTCGGAGTAGACAAAGAAAACCAGAATCTATAAATAAATAATTGTAGCCGGGGGCGACCATTTATGTGAAGAGATATTTGATATCACGAGTCCGATGAATTTCGTGCGATTCCACATATTATTAGGACGTTAGTATTCCTCGAAGTGGAAAATAAAAAGGAACCAAACGTCCAAATGGCGCGATGGTTGAGGGTGTAGATCTTCAGCCTCTCGATCTCATTGCCCGGTGTCTGAACCTCGGTTGTCACAGGTATCTTGTGCTCTTCTTTATGCTCATATTCGCTACTGCAAGTATGTTAAACTTAGGAGGTCGCAGCTTTTCAATCCCGCAAAAAGTGGTGAACGCAACACGCAAGCAAACGTAAACGATCCCTTTCAAGGTCGACGTCAGTTCTTCTCTTGCTACGCACATCCAGGAGAGAGCTCCTAAATCTAACGCTGACCAATCTAATTCCTAGTACAGCGTCGGTCAATTAAAACCCAAGTGACAGGCTCTGCGCTTGAACAATGTGCCACCAATGACGAGGCGATGGAAGTTTTCGTTACCGTTGCCGTCGCCAAGACTGTGTTCCTCCAGACATTTAGGAAGCCTCTCCTGAACTGCGTTTAATAGTCCATACAAAGCATCCTTCTCCACTACATCAGAAGTGTCCATTGGTGCATAGCATTATACAATTGTAGTGCTCCTTAACCTGAACCAGAATCTTGCAGTTAGAAGTCTGTTAGTTACCGGCTTTCAGATCAAGAGGGTGCGTCTTGCCATAACCGTTAGAAGCAACCTGACACCGGATTCTTGGCTTTCCAGAGTACAAAAGAACATAGTTGCAAGAGGAAGAGGAGTACTTTTCAGAGTCCCACCTTCTTACTTCGAATGTCGAGCTTATATTGCTAGGATTCCGGCTCAAGTTGAAGAAAGCGAGCATTCTGGGGACCCTCGATACCCTTATTGAGGAGCGTGTACACATTCCAAAAAACGAATCATAATCCGTTTTCGATAGCCAAAGGTGTTGTGGACCCTTCGGTAGCACTAAAATTTCAAAATTTTCAGTTTGGTAGTCCACAAATTTTTATTCATTTTAGACTCAACTCAAAAAGTCTCTTTTCGATAATGACTATTGCGGCTTTAATTCGTTCCACTTCAGCATTTCCTCTGCAAGTTTCAGGACGTTGTCCAACTTCCTTCTCTTCTCCATGAACCTTGGATAATTGAACGTAATGTCGGGAGGCTCGTACAATCCGAAACTATGCAAATACTTCCTTCTGATCCGTGTCAGGTGGTAATTTAATTCTCTACATGTTCAATCGTCCCATTTATTAATATACGTTTGCTAGGGCCAGTTTTCACATTCATAACTATGATTTGACAACATGAATGGTCTCACCTCTATACAGTTTCAAGTCCGCAAGGTGTTTGTCATTTCAAATTATTGCTAGGTCGTTTGCAAAGTCAATCAATGTTGATATGCGAAATCCAAGCATTCAACCATACATGACTAGAGATAATTCTCGATTAACCGAGGCAAGCAACCAGGGACAACCAGCTTAGTCAGGAGCAGCCACACGGCAGGTAACTTTTGTCTTTTCAACTGGGTGGGAAACAAACCTTCCACCATGCACGATAGTCTTTTCGAAATGCCATAGACAGGAATACACATACTTAATATAATAGGCCTGTCCTACAATCGGGCTTATTGTAACTTGTAAATCCTGAATGTGACCGGCATGTATGTATATGTTACAATATATATAAGCCTTGAAATAAAACATGATATTTGCTAGCATTTTCATTTAAATTTCGTCCAAATGACCCAGCGTTTTTGGCAGAGACGAATAGTCTCTCCCATAATAACAGTGACATTCCTGATGTCCATAGTGAGAATCAGTATTCCTCGGTAGTGTTTCGGGAATCTTCTCGCCTTTCTCGCCGTACCACTCAGGAGTTGGCTCAATTTTCAGTCATTCTGAATTAGGTTGCATATTTTGGTTCAAGTGATATTCTTAAGCTTCGTGCCTTGCATTTGTTTAATTAAAGCTTTTCCTACTGCTGTCAGGTGCCAACAGGTTTAAATCGAAACCTTATTAAAGTCGGTTTGCTGTTTGTCTGTCTGTCTCTCACCCGCACTTTTCTCAGAAACGGTTATACTGGTTGACACCAAATTTTGTGGAAGGGCGGGAACTGTGAACGCCCATGCATGTAGAAAGTAACATTGTTCTACGTGGAGACCCCTCTTAGCCTCCATATATGCAAAAGGGAAGGTGTTCTTTTTTTTTCGAAAAATATGGTCATCTGAAAGGTCTCGGTTCAAAAGAGAGAAGGCGGGGGCTGGAAAGCGGACATTTCTTTCACGGACCTATTCTTAGAACCTACTCAACAGAAACCTGAAAAAAATTGCCAAGCTCCGACTGTATGGGGTCTAAGCTTCGAAATACCCTCCATACTGATATCTGTTTAAATAAAGTTAACAATAGTCTTCTTCTTTTTCTTTAGCTTTTGTCCCGTTCATAAGTGGGTCGGTTGCGTTTGTGTGTCACTATAACCCCCTTGAGTTGTTCCTAGAAAGAGTAATATAAGCTACACTATAGAGTATGATCTTACCAAGTTTGGTGAAAATCGCACCGTTACTAACAAAGGTAGGTACAAGTTTTGATTTCAATGCATATCCCAAGACTTTTAATGGCAGTATCACGCTATAGTCAATATTCTGATATAATATAATATTTATATACATTACATACATGCTAGGTACAAATTGAACGAATATTTTTATATAAGAAACACACAAAACCATTCATACTTTAAGGGTTCAGCTTCCGGCTTCCCGACTTGTTTTCTGTATGGTAAAGCGAACTTCTTTTCTAAAGAACGAACTAATCTCACATCTCAGGAAAAATTAAGCTGGGTGCGGTTGTTGAACCGAATATTTTCAGGTGTATAGTGGAAAGCTGCTTTTCAAAGTGGATTTTTCTTATCAAGTACTTTCAATAAGGCAAATTAAGCTCGAAAATAGTCATCAGGTTTGGATTGTTACAGGATGGTAAGAGGAACAGATAGCAATTAAGAGTCTAGTTGAGCTTCCTCAGCATCGGTAACATATATCTTCATATGGCGCTTCAAACATTCTATACGAAATTGCAATTTCCAACTGCATGACGAGTATGTGAATTTTACTGACACTTAGCGGTAAGTAACATGTAGGAAACGCCAAATATACCAAGCGCACATTACTATCTGCCACACCATTGTGTCCTTAAACCAGGCAGCAGCACAGTCACGGTGAGGATTATATTTGATATGAACATAGACACCGGCGATTGTCCAGGATGATTCACTTGCAATTTTATTCTGCTTTAAGCTACCAAAATACGTCCTCGTGGCTGATACCGAGAAAACGTATCTCCAAATTAAGCTTTCCGTACAAGATAGAAGATTTCAATTCATTAACTTGAGATATAATACAAACAATACCAGTTAAACACAGACACATAAGGAACGCGATTAGCACCTTAACCAACCAAAATAGGTCAAACCAAATACCTGTGTGCACCAGAGGAAATTTCACGAAACTGTCACGTGGATGACATTATTCCCGATTTGGGTAGTTTGTCAGAACTTTTGTAGTTGATCATCACTAGCGTCAGGAGGATTCTACCTCCCTTCCGGCCTTTCAACTGATGTCAAACCTAGTGCTACTGTCAGTGCTAGCAGCATTTACATTTCGTTCAGATACCTTTGTATCTATTTTATGTTGGAGAATAAAAAGTTTGCATTCTTTTAATGCTATTGAATGCAATATTTCTATTAAAAGCAACATTTGTGGGGATTTCTTTCCTTTGGTTTAACTCAAGCTACAAACAACTACCCTAAACGTTATTTGCGGTTACCTAGATAGAAGTAACTACAATATTTGCCCCAAGCATAAATCAGTGGTTATGAAGGCTCATTCTGCATGGAGCGAATTGACCACCAAATATCTGCTGAAAGTTTGTGAAATTATCAGAAGTGAGAACTAAAAAATATCAAAAAAAAATTGAAAAAATACTGTGGACTTTTTATTCAAGAAAGTGTAAATCATGAAATATAAGTGAAAATATTCGTACCTTACAAAAAAGATACATTTCATACTGATAATCTTGAAAGATATCACTGAACGGACAAATAAGGAGAAAACATTTTATAAGAAAGATGGCACCGTTTACTTTCATCGATTCAGTGACATCATAGTTTCATTCTGAAATACTGGAACACAAATAAAATATTATTTATACAAATATACATACATATGCATCTGCAAATCTTTAAATCAAGATTTGGGACGGTTGTCAGTGGCTATTTATAACAAGAGTTTCACACGAAGCCACCAAAGACCCGCAAATTATAAAAAAATGTGAAAGTTGGCTTAAGAACCCAGATTAGATCTTCCCAAAAACTAGGCATGAAACTCTGATTTAACATAATTAGCAACATAGACCAGTATCTTTGGATGTCAACAAGTAGTAGCGCTTTCCACGAAGCGGCATCTAAAAAACAGAACACCAAACAAGTGTCCCAACGAATGACAAGCTGCTAATTGCCAGAAACCCAACTAATGTCGTTAGCAAATATGTTTTGATTCAACTTTCAGAAATTCAAATTTCTTTCTCCCCGGAAGAAAAATTAGTTCTGCATATTTAATTATGACGGAATGGCGCGGAGACGAGATGCTCAAACTCGATCCAAGGCATGGTCTCCAGTGGAATATCTCTGGCTGCCCAATCATATCGCAAACAAATTGTTCCCTCTCGAGCGAGCAGGGGAGACAGCAGATAAATCATAATTTGCCTAAGTAGTTCATGTTAACTTGATTTGATACAAAATGATAATTAGAGGAATGTAAATGTGCCAACAAGTACGAACCACTTGAGCATTGAGGTACCGTTAAGGAAGGCACGTAAGCGTACCTGAGAACATGACCCATTCGTGCCACTACCGTGGATGAACAGCAATCCCAGAAGTGGCATTTGTAGCTGGACTTGAAGTTAACATGCACAATTTTTTTTAAGTGTGTCAATCACCTGAATCCTGACCTTGTCTGATCTTGAGACGTTGTGACTATTATATCTTAAGGCAAAAGGCGAAAAAACCTGCAGGTGCATATGTAGATTCGACTAATCCAGTTTGTATAGTTGTCATAATACTATCATTCCTTCTCGGTGAGTAATGACTGCACGGCTAGTCATGATCAGGCAAACTGCGCATTGGCAAACGCAATCTTTGCAAAAATTTAGTTGAAGTACCTTCACCCAGATACCCAGTGGAGTATGAGAAGATCTTTGAGGTAAGGTATCGATTCTCTGTTAAATTCAACGCATTTTTGGAACCATATAGTAATTATTTTTTGTTGAGTAGGATAGGGCGTTGAAGAGACTTATTGGTAAGCCGTTGGTCTACTAAATCTACGACATCAGAGAACTAGCTCAGAACCGTCTGGCACACAGCTTAAAGCCGCCTTAGCGAGCCTTCAAGTAAAGCAATCCCATTTACTAATGGGAAAGAAGGTTTAGATTAGTTTAGTTTACTAGGGTGAGCCGCAGCTCCGAGCACTCAGGCCATTGTTAGGCCCATTATACTATCCCCGTAAATCGCCTATTCAATGGCTTCCCGTCTACGGTGTTCGCAGGCTTTAGCGAATCTGAGAACATTCTCCAAAGGCAGAGAGTGTGCAGATTCTTCATTCAAGAAAACCTTACCAAGGTGTCTTCGTCTGAGATCTGAGGAGGCCGGGCAGCTGCATAAAAAGTGCACGGCCCTCCTCCTCCTCCTCCTCACATTGGCTGCACACAGCCGAAACCACCACCCCAATCTTTTTCATATGATAGTTTAAGGAGCAGTGTCCCGTTAAAAGCCCTACTAAGGTTTTCATGTCCCACTTCTTAAGGGACAACAAAAATGCCGCTGTAGCGACCCCAGATTCTTTCACAAATTTTCACCTGCCGGTAAGAGTTCAAATTTCTCCACTCGGCTGCGCGAATCCTTGCAATTTCACCCTTCAGAGCAAGCTTGACAGTGATTCCAAAAGCTGCCCCACCATTGTGGATCCAGATCCTCGGCGGGCCAGTCTGTCAGCTTCCTCATTATCAGCGATGTTTGAGTACCTCGGCGCACACATCAGGAATGCTTCGTTCAGTAGCACCTGATGACAACTCCACACCAACTGACTTGATATGTCGTTGCTGTTTAGTGTTGATAATGCCGCCCGACTGCCGGAACGATTCGAATGTGTTCGACTCTTCCATTTTTGTCGCAGACATTATTCCGCTGCCAATGAAATGGCATATATCTCCGCCTGGAATATGGTCGTCATTTTTCCGAGGGGTCGGATCAGTTCCATAATCGGATTCCCCGAGAACACCCCTGCGTCCGATCCGCTCGCATAACTGATCCGTCGGTGAAGATTATTAAGTCTGTAATCTGAAAAGACTCATAGTCATTTATTGACCATTCTTCTCTGTTGGTGATTATGATAGTGTATGTTTTTTCAAAGACGAATCTTGAAACCATATGATCGGCCTGCATCAGAGCTACCGGATGTTTGTCAAGAAATTTCCAGATAGACGCATGATGGTATGATTGGCCGCCTTTCCACGCCCCCATGGTATCCAAGTGAATGGGGGTAGATTTAGAATAGCTTCAAATGCCGCAATCGACGTAGTACTCATTGCTCCAGTAACACTTAGGTAACCAAGCCAGCTTCCTGCTGTTAGCAAAGTTCAGTCTCGGCAACCAGATGACGCATGCATATATCAAAATGGGTTTTATTATGAATGAATGCATCCAGTATATCCGTTTTGGTGAAAGTCGCCAGGTCTTACCTATCGCATTTCTACAACCCCAGATCAATCTGCAGGATTTCTGATATTGTTCCTAGATATGTTGCTTCCACGTTAACTTGGAGTCGAAATGTACTCCTAAAAACTTGACTGTTTGCGCCAGCTGGATTTCCGCCCCTGGTAAGGGGGGTAGTGGATAGCTACCCCACTTGACGTTCCTACTGAACACAACTAGTCCAGTTTTCCTAGTGTTCACCGTGAGTCTTTTGCGGAGGCACCAACTGTGGATTTCATGCAGAGTTGCGTTCAAGCGGTCACATACTGGGTCCGCAAACTTCCCGGTAATTATTACGGCTAGGTCTGCGAATACTTGCGTGAAAACTTTTTTGTCCTCCAGGAGCCACAGCAGGGCATCCATTACCAACGGGAAAGAAGAGGAGGAAAAGAATTTCTAGTTCAAAGATGTCCCTGCATTGTTCGAGGTCAATCTTTTTCGTAGAAAGAAGGGCCAGAATGTTGCAATAATTAATGTTCAACGCAGCTCGATCTGTTAGCACACCTCAGCATCACCCCCGTACCCCGAGGCCTAACAGGTTCTCTCAGCGAGCGTTTTAGAGATGCGGCACTAGGATGAATCTCTGAGCTATCTCCGCTGATTCTCTAGCATCACATAGAGCAGGGAGTGGTCTCTCAGATAATCGCTCTATGTCTGTAAGAAGTAGACCGGCACTAGGAATGAATTTTCTCGTTTGTCATCGGTTTCAACGAGTAGCGCTCCTCGTCGCGCTCCTCGTCACGCTCCATGACAGATCCACTATGAAACTCCTTGCTCTTAAAGTGGTGTTTTTTTTGGACAAAACCCATACAGCGCGTATCGCTTCAACGAGCTTCCTTATAAGCTTCGCAAACCCTTTCTCGGTTGTGTTAAGCATACCGAGTATGATTGGTACGCAAGCTGCAATTCAGAGTATCCTTTGCCTCTCAACTTTCCAGACTCCCATTCAGGTATTAAGGTCCGTTCAACTGTACGAAATTGAGCATGGTTTTTCCAATACCTCGATTTTTCGAGTGATCTCCTTATAACCGACTCTCCTCCCCACTCTGTTCATTGTCATAAACCCGAAAGTTGGGAACGAGTAAATGATTTATTTATTTATTTATTTAATGAGGACAATACACGGAAGACAAATTCCTTATTCCATATTGTCCTCAGAGGGAGCAGCAAGTGAATGGCTTATTTTACGCTTAAAACTAGAGAAGGAAGTACAGGCAAAGGACCCAAGCTGAAGGGCGTTGTAGGAACGCATAGCCCCGGGATCGGAGAGTGGAAGTAAATCTCGAACTCCGCGAAGGGTACAACAAAAATGTCCGAAATACGTGTGTTATGAGACGAGGCGATACCGAAAGTAATATCCGAGTTGGCGGAGCAGTTCATCAGACAATTGCAGAGTTTGAAAAGAGTACACATATCAAGACAGATACGGCGTTGCTGTAGGGAATGGAGATTGAGGGTGCGGAGTCGCGACGGATAATCAACTCGTGGAAGGTTCTTTTTGTAAAAGAGGGTCCGGGTGAATTTGCGTTGCACAACTTCAAGAGCGCGGCAGTCACGAATGCGAAAGGGGGACCAGACTACACAGCAATATTCAAGGATATTTCTGACAAGGGAATTGAAGAGTGTTAAGGAGGGCTGGATTGAGGTAAAGTCGGAGGAGGGAGGTTTTATCCTAACCAGACATTTTGGAAGCTACAGAGTTGATGATATCAACGAAGTGGGAATTGAAACGAAGTTTGTCGTCGAATATTACACTCAGGTCTTTGAAGGAGGTCAGTAGTGAAAGGGGTTGTCCACTGAGAGAATAGGAAAAGGATGTTGGGGAGGGTTTAAGTGAATACCACTCCCAGTGGCATTTGTTGACATTCAATGTTAGCTTGTTGACCGATCACCCAAGGACTAAATTATCAAGGTTGGACTGTAAGACAGTACAGTCCAACGGAGACGAAATTGAGGCAAACAATCTAAGGTCGTCTGCATAGAGCAAATACGGGCAGGCCTCACCTGGAGGAGGTCATTGATAAAAAACAGGAAGAGTAGCGGGCCGAGTATAGAGCCTTGGGGAACACCAGAGGAAGGAGAGAAAGAAAGAGATAAGTAACCATGAAAAGAAGCTTTGCAGGAACGCTATGAGAAATAGGAGAGAGACGATGACTGAGGGAGGGAAGTCTAGTAATGAAAGTTTAGAGAGGAGGAAATCGTTTAGAGAGGAAAAATCGGTATAAATAGCATCTACCTCCTGGCGTGAATTCAAGCATTTAACAACAAAGTTGGTAAAGACTAGAAGGTTTGAAGCCACGGAACCATGCTGCTCTTTGACAATGGGGTGACCGAAGTGCGCAGTCAACTAGTCTTTGACGATCTTTCGAGGATTTAGGCGAAATAGAAAGCTTCTCTGCTAGTCACTTTAGGGTGGTTTACCAAATTGTTGGTATATCGGGCCCTCACAAGTTGCTAAAAAATGTGGGCCTGGCACCAGAATGGATTTTATAACCCAAAACAGAGTCCCAACAATTGAAGAGAAATGGCAAGGAAAACTTTTAGTCGCGCGTATGGATCCAAACATCTCGTTAACTCTGAAGAGTCTGTATAACGGAAGAAGCGCCGATAGATTACATCCTTGTTTGATTCTTTCTCTACTGTTTATAGGCTTTTTGGAAGAATGATATGAGATTAGTCTTCTTCCCCTAAATCCAATGTTCTTACTGGAATCCTTTTTCCATCTTTCCCCCTTCGCTTGAATCATATCTCAAAAAATCGATACTGTCTTATTTCGATACTAAAACGTTGACAGTAAAGTCACCCATTCCACCATAAATAGATACCCAACAATCTAAACTAATCAAGTAACATTTTCAAGGTAAAATCAAGATCAGATGCAAAGAAAATAATTATAAATTTATTAACGGTTGCCATCACATTTTTCCTTCTCAGGTGCATTTATATACGATAAACGATCGCTTAATGATCACTTAACCCCCGGACTTCAACCTCAGGTATCCACTCCAAACACTAAATTGACACAGGCAATTCATAGGAAGCCGCGTGTTATGGAAAAAAACCCGCTCGCTACCTTCAAAGTGAAAGACTTGGCCCGATAAAAACTGTCAATCAAAATGAATATCTTTTTTCTTCATTATCAATAAATCGTTAGATACTTAGTTACTTAGTCAGTCAGTTAGCCTGATCGGGTGAATCAAAACGGAAAAGATGGAGACCGTGATGAGGATGATGAAGGTGGGCGGCTGTGGTAACGGCAGCAACTGGCACACAACAGAAAGCAGCAACAACAAGAGCGCGGCATGATCAATTTGATCCATTAAGCCATACAAAACGTGCAGCTTGTCTGAAGGAGTATCTAAGACTCCAAGTGGTCGGCTTGACCGTGTTCAGGTTAATGGATTATCCATCCCGCGTGCTTTTGACCCAATTTGCGAAAATACTAATTGAATGGCCGATGAATAGGCCAGTCGGAGTGGATGGAGTTACCTGCAGACCTACTTATTGAGAAATGACAAGCCAAAATTTGAAATTTTGATTTATGCGTAGCCATCAGATACCCTGGATGATATACGAGGTTACGGTGGACAATGATGACCACGTGATCAAAAGATAATGTCGAAGCAAATTTAATTTGATCAGCGAAAAAAATCCTAGCGCTTATTCAAGAAGTTTATTAAGCTCTTCGGGAACCTGGGGGATATGAATGTAAAGGCTCTTTGTTTTAGATTAAGATGCATCCAAAGAGTGTCAATCTTTTCATCAGAAAATTAGGTGAAATTGTGCTATTACTTGGAGATAAATTCTAATAAAGGAAGCTAATAGAAACGAACATGCGAGTCCTATATTCTCACTTTCAAATCCGAGGTACCCAAGAGGTGATTCAAAATGCAGTCTACACTTACTAATGCCACCTTCGTAAGGAGCCTACCTTGCTTTTTTACGAACCGTCTAATCTATTACTAACTAATAAACGATAATTATATCTCAGGTGGCTGGGGGGTGGTGGATGTTTCTACTTGATGTCCCTTTTAAAGGGGAGATAGAACCGAGGCACGTGTTCTCTATTGCCTCCCTCATATTTGTAAGGCGCGAAGAATACAAAACAGCAAACGAGGGAATATGATCACCACTGGAGACTTCCAATGTAAGAGTTGGCAGTGTGCTCCTGATGGGCGATCTGATTGCCAAGATAGGCTCTGACAACACTTTTCTCGAACTTGTGATGAGGGAACACAATTTTGGTGACCGTAACGCCGACGGTGGGAGATTTTCAAGGTTAGTTGGGTTTCAACTGAGCGACAGCACACAATTATCCAAATCTACCACAGTCGCATCAATAGTAGAATTAGGAGCTGTCCTCTGGAAGTGCATAAAAAGAAAGAAAATTACCGCCACCCTCAGTCGTAGCAATCGTCTCCACCGGGTCAACGGAGCAGGTTTGCAAGCTTTTTCGGAAATGCTTGAGAAAATCGAGACATATTTTAGCAAACCGACAATGATGGCCGCTGGACGCGATTGACGCCAAAGGAGTGAAAGGCTACCATATGATATATGCGCTGTGCAACAAATTGGAAATAATTTTACAAAAACTCTAATCACTAGAAATGCTGCAATTCGATTCCGTACCGGAACTGAGGATATGAATAGAAATATGGATTGAACATTTGGATGCTGCTTATAAAAAGGATCCACTTTTCCAGTTGCAGCTGAAAGAAAAAGAGAATGGTTTGACGAGCATGCCGGAACATTTTTTTGTAAAAATGCAGAGGCAGAGGCATAGGTAGAAAAATGGGTAAAATATTCTTAATACTTCCTAAATCACTTTTTTCAAATGCAAGCAAATCGTGTTACCTAGTAATTTATGGTGCCATTTTGGAGGTTTTAAGGATACCAACGAAAATGACAGTAGCTCTTCGTTTGAGACTATACCAGTTAACACTTTTATTATATCATGCCACAGAGAAGTAATAACGAAAATGACAAAGAGAGAACGTTGGCTCCCATACCAAGCTTTAATCTTCTTTCCTTCAGCCTTTGTCCCGTTCACAAGTGGGGTCGACTCGTCGTGATCGGTTTTGCCATTTGGCTCTATCGAATGCCTGATCTGGGTGCAATCTCGAGACTTTTAAATCTACATCCGGCGTATCAAGCCACCGTTGTTTAGGCCTGCCTTTTGGTCGTTTACCACCGACTTCGATGTCCAGACCAATCTTGGCAAGTGAATTCTCGTTAGCACGAATTGTGTGACCATGAAGTGGGATCTCCATGAAAGATGCCTCTTTCGCAACTTTTCCACGATCGGTTCAACCCCTTAACGATGGCGGATATCCCCATTTCGGATGTGATCAACATAACATCATCGTCTCCACTACCGCAAGACGCCGTTCATTGTCTTTCATAGTTGGCCAACATTCATAACCATACTGAGCGACTGGACGGACGACATTGCGGTAAATTTTAGATTTGAGACGTTCGTTGATACGTCGATCACAAAGAACACCAGTTGTGGAACGCCACTTCATCCATTGCGTTAATGCGTGAAGCAATTTCATAACGCAGTTCTCCATTGGCTGATAGCGTTGACCCGAGGTATTTAAATCGCTTAATTCTGGGCAGATCACTGCCGCTGACAGTGATTGTCCCTGTTTCATGGGGATCGGTCGTCAAAAATTTAGTTTTGTTTAAATTCAATAGACTATGACTGTGAAACCTATTGATCAAATCTGGCTTCTTTTGCCATGCCTGAAAAGGCATATGATGTGCCCCATATTTTGCAGAAGATGAACTGACCACAGCAACGGAAATACTAAAGAACAGACTGGTGGTTAAACTACTGAGCCATCCGGACACACGAGTTCTTCTGAATAATGCATAACGCTATTTGGAGGAGGAGTCCTGCTTAGTAAGGGCTATTCGCAGGCAAACCCCTTTATATGAAGGGCCCAGCTGGAAAGGAGCTATAATACTAAATCGCCGGCTGACATAGGCTTTTCAAAATTCAGGTGGCCCTGCAGGAGCAGTGATGGCATGCGAAGAAAACAAATCACCTTTGGTGTAGCTCAAGACCCCATTCTAGTTCCCGATCTCAGGAATATAACGTACGACAAGATCCTACGCACAGAAATGCCATATAATTTTAATCTGGTGAGGTGCGGTGAAGATATTCCAGCCGTAATATCTGCTCACATACAGAAAACGCTGGACGAAAGCTAAGAACTCGGTCATCGTTGTAGGCCCACGGTTTGTAACCGAAGAAAAGTCGAACTTAAACTTCTATTTCTTCAGCCTTTGACTCGTTAAAAAGTAGGTTCGGCCTGCTTGATCGATTGTCATAATCCCTTTAACCTACTTTCTCAACAACGAAAGAAGATTTGGAATAGAACAAAAGCTTATGGAATTCAAGGGCCATGAAATGAGCCTTCTTCAGATTTGAATATTTTGTCAAATATCTTCATTGCCTGGGAGTTCATGATGCGGGAATACATAACGTTGGAAAGAAGCGAACAAAGCTCGAGCCGAGAATTAGCTCATACAATGTTAGCAATATTGTTGCAAATATAACCGAAACCAAAGGGCACTGGTAAATCAAATCAACATTTATTGAAGATATCTAACGAAAAACCTTACTTCGATGAAACCAGGGTCAAAAAAGAAAATTGAAATCAGAGAATTCAACAGAGTTTTATAAGCTTTGAAGGCGAAGGCACCACAGACTTAGAATAGAACTACTCTGAAATAATGTAAAAGCGGTTCCAGAGTGGAGAATCCAGTTTTGGAAGTAGTCAAGAATACACCAGCCAGGTGGTAACCTAAGTGATGCTACATCAAGAATTTTACCGACCTTACACTCAAAAACCAAAAAAAAAAAAATATTGATACAATTCGGAGAGGGCCCAAAACTGGATAGACCAATTGGCGTAATTATGAGAGATATTGTTATCCAGGACTAAAAGAAGGAAATGCAGTCAAATAGTGTGAGCATGGACTAAAGAATGAAATGGGCTGGGAAAGTTGATGAACCGACATAGTAATCTCAGAGAATATTAAAATCAAATTGGGAGAGTAAAACCAAATAAGCATAAACCAATGGGTAGCCAGAAGTTCTTCATTGCTTAAATTATCAACTATCGCTCTCTATGGTTCTGGGTGATAGCCGACTATAAAAGACAATGAACGACGTCTTGCAGTAATGGAGACGAAGATGTTGCGTTGGACTAATGGCGTGACACGTTCTGATTACATCACTGTTGCACCGATGGTGGAAAAACTGCGAGAGAGGCGTTTTCGAAGCTATAGTCACGTAATTCGCGCTAACGAGAATTCACTTGCCAAGATTGGTGTGAACATCGAAGTCAATAGCAAGCGACCAAAAGGCAGGGCGAAACAACGGTGGTTTGATACGCTGGATAGGGATTTACAAGCCTCGCGATTGCATCCAGATCAGGCATTTGATGGCGAAACTGATCACGACGAGCCATCTCCGCTTGTGAACAGGACAAAGAAAAAGAAGATCAACTGATAGGTCGAAACATGCATTTAACGAGGGAGCTTGAGATTTCTTATCATCAATCAATAGAACATAGTTCCTCGTTGAATATATAACGCTTTTCTTTTCTCCCGAAAAGGAACAGTTCCTGCTTCGTTGCTTTGAAACATTCATTAGGTATGCCCATTATATAGCAGATAAACAAATTCAGTCAGCGACATTATCTCAAGAACTGTGGGGTTTCAGTAAGGAACTAGGTTTCTGTAATCTTTAGTTCACACAGGACTTCGGCCATGGATCTACTTTTGCCAATGCGGTCAAATCAGAACTCATCAATATTGTGGAAGCATCCCCGATATTGCGAACCTCGCGGAGAGTAGCGGGTATCAACCAATATTATATTCTAAAACCCCAGGCGTTTAGGTTTCGTAATGATTGAAAATACTTCATATGGTTGAAGTTTAAAATCCGAAGAAGATCAATTAGATGATCTACAAACTGGTACTGACGCTCCTACCTTGTATAATTTCTCACTATGGAGAGATTCTGGAGAACGAGAGAGTCTTCGTTGAAGAGGAGAGCGAGAAAGTTTTTGTGGAAGTATTTGATCCATCCGTTGTGACTATCGGTAAGTTCTCGCAGGAAATATGTATGAGATAGTATAGGCACAATTTTGCAGCTCATTCATAGAAATAATATCCAAAGTCCTCTAAATTTATTTGGTACGTAAGACCAGAGAGTTTTGGCTACTGGTCTAGCAGAAAACTACTGATACTTCATTCCAAAGGTACCTACGCCTAACCATCATTGACACACTAAAAACCTAGGTCGTCCGTGGCACTCGAAGCTTTCCTGAATCTACTAGCCATTCACTTTGAGGTTAAGCACAAACTAACTACCAGCAAGTACGGACCTGCTACCAAAGGCCAAAGACCAGTCGTACAGCCAATGGTAGTTATTACGCAACCGAACGCAAAAATTTCAACTCCTGTTGAGGTTTAAATCTTTGTTAAATAATGTGTCGTGTGGATTTCTAATTAGATACTGCTCCCTAAAGTGTAGAGAAAATCGATGTGGTAGGCTCAACTATTTACCTAGATTGTGAAAAGGAGAACCTTACCTTAGAATGACAGCCGTCTGCGAGCGTGGCAAATAGGAAACTCTCTGAATAGATGGATCATTGGACGCAGAATAGGAAAAGCTCCGAATCACTTGATTTTCTCAACTTAATTTACAACTCTGTCCTATCTAAATATTTGGTAATGATTCTAAGTAGAACAGATGGCAATCGAAGTGAAGTTTATTTGGTGTTAGTGAAACGCGGAAGTTTGTACTATCCAAGGCACACGTACATAATATGCTATTCGATTTTCATGATGACTTAATCACAACCGAAGTGGCGTAAAAAATTTAAGCTGAGTATGATGGAGTGTCAATAAGTGTCAATATTGAAGATTGCTCTACATTTTAACCTTAATGACATGCTACACAAGGCGTTCGACTCGTTCGGAATTAAGGATTTAGGATTTATAGTCAAACGATAGCAAGCCTCAAGGTATTTGGGTTTCCCCTAACAACTTCCTAAAGGCAATAGCGAACAACTTGCAATTCTTTGGTAGCAAGGTTGAAAAGCGGGGGTCGCTTTTGGCCCGGACGATGGAAACTTAAACAGAGTTACCACGCTCCTGTTATTTTCTTTTTACAGCCCAGCTTGCCTGTTAACCATCCAAAGCTGCAGAGAAAAGCTTATTATCCATTTGTAGGTGGGAGGGGCAAATAATAATCGTTGGCGCAGCAATCCATATTGGATCAGGGTCTTGAAGTGTGTTAGAGCACTTAATTCAAGACCGTAACGGTACACTACAGGATTACAGTACCCTGTAGGGGGCAATGTGGTTAGCATTGCGCTCGCCCGAGATTATAACCCTGATTTGACTCAGGTGCACATTCACAACTGAGTCGACTGGTATCCGGCATCAAATCACGATACAAATTCCACCGCCACCAGTGAGATTTGAGCCCCAACTTTCCGTGCGACAGCCTTGTGCTGTAGCCACTCAGCTATCCGGACACGGAAGAAAAGGTTTCAAACTGTCGATTTCAGTCTGTACCATGTCGGTATGAATTTGCTTCTGCCTTGACAATCGAAACCGTCAACAAAAATTTCACTTTTTAATTTTTGATATTAGGTCTGAGAATAATTTCCGGCCTTTTTTTGTGAAAGGGATTTTTTTTTATAAATATTTTTCTGTTTCAATTACTGAGTAAAGTCTTCAAATCGAAGAAAAACATTTTTATTTTCAGAGTCGGAGCTATGAAATGTCAAAAGAACATTTCTGTCATTTTGTTTTAGACTAGTTTCATTCTAGAGCAAAAGCAGCTGAGGCTACAAGGAACATGTGTGCCGTTCATGGTAAAAGTGCTATCACCCGAAGGACAGCTCGAAGGTGGCTTGCGCGCTTCAAGGAGGGAAATTTTGGTTGCTACACTCTGGACAATCACCAAACTTGGATGAACACCATTTGGAGGCAATAATCCATGATGATCCTCGTCAAACAACACGAGAAATCACCAATATAATGGGTTACGACCTTCGTTGGACATCTGAAATTCATGGGTAAGATTCAAAAGTTATTAGTATGGACACCACATGTTTTGAACGGGAATAGCAAAAATCAACGAATTTCAAAAAAGAGCTTCTTTGCCCACTAATCATCATTCGGCACGACAACAGCACAAGTCGTTTTTGTGTCGCTTAATCAAAAGCGATTAGAAATGGTGCTTGCTTTCAAACAAAAGTAGGGAACGCCAAACAAGGTCCTGATCCAGAAAAGACGAAGATGTTATGTGTATGATGGGACCAACGGGATATCATTTACTACCGAATTACTCCCGGGAAGTCAGACAATTAGTACTAGTGATATCAAGCGGCTTTTCAAGAAAAAGACCTGAATGACAGCACCAAGTGGATTTCCAGCACGACAATGAGCGTCCTCACATAGCAAATGTGACAAAAGTGGTCATTTAAGAGCTTGATTGGGAAGTTTTTCACGCCCGAAATATTCACCGTATCACGAGCCATGCGATTATCATCTATTTCGAATACGTTCGAACATTTTGAGCGAAATTTCCTTCAATAACAGTGCTAATACTCAAAATTCACTTCAAGAATTTTTTGAGTTCAAATCTGGCAGTTTTTTCAAGGAAGCGATCGAATAGATGCCGGAACGTCGGGGGGGAAGAGGGTTTGAACTACTTTAAGCGTGCAGTATACGACTCTCCAATGGTAGTTCTGTTCCTTTTTTTGAAACTCAAGGTCTTCAAGAAAGCGAGACCCGTGTAACCGAACTATTGAATGGTCTTGAAAACAGCTCATGATGGAAGTTTGCCATGCAAATCTAAGAGAATAAAAATAGTTATTTTTTGCACATGTGGACTTCTGTGAATGGAAAACTTGTTTTTGGCTAGTTTTTAAGTGATAAATTACTACATAGACCGGAAACCTAAATGGACGCAATAATCTAGAATGAATATCCTTTGACTTCTACGATTTTATATGGATTATTTTGTCAGTCTAGTGGAAACAATAAATAAAGTGAATGCAAAATTCAAATGCACCTGGCTCAACCTTAGATGCCAACCCTAGCCATGTACGAATCCCTGAAATCAATAACAAAACGCCAATTCAATAGCGTTTACCAATCAGAGTGCTAACACCACCCAACAACGGTCTAACCTTCACTAATCCATTTCTTTACTTCATACTCAACTAAAAATTTCTTTCTTAATCTTTCTTAAGATTTTCAGGATGACTGATTGGGTTGTCAGATTTATTTGGCTTGTTCAGAGTACTCCAAAGTTCGTTTGTGCTAATTTTTTTGCATACACTTAGCATTTGAAAATAATTGTTTAACCACGCAGGCATGCAAAGCAAAAGTCAAAAATGTTGAAAGCAAACCAAACAATACCCAATGAAATATGAATGGAGAATCAATTGATCAATCGCAAGGTGAAGTATCTTTTTTTTTCGGCTCTTTGTTAAATACTGTGATTTCCGCTGACAGGGCCCTATGTGCCGTTTGCAATCAATTTGCATACAATTAACCTAAAAAGTTTTAGATAAAAAATCTTTGACCCCAGACAAAATTGAAAATTTTCTGTAAAATGTTGTGTTTGATGTTGATTAGGTTTGAATGATTCATGAAAAGGTTGGGCTTTAGGCCTCCAGCATTGATTTTCTAATTTTATATTTTATTGAAAAAAAGTGACATTTTTTTTCTATTTTAGCTTAATTAGACGATTGGTCCATCATTAACCATTATCAGATATATCAAAAGGAGCGATTGCTAATTAAATTCTAATATAATTAAAATCATAAAATATATCATGGATTAACTACGTTTGTTTTAAGAGGTTTTCACCCATATGATTTCGGCTCAACGTTGATAGCATTATAAGATATCAACGTAGTACTATTTGTTATTGGAAATTAAATATTTATATTCTATGTTTGCCTTAGAAGCGGCTGAAATGGAGCCGTGTGTAAACATAACGAAACAAATTGCAGAAAGTTGAGGAGATTTGTAGGAAATATAAAATAATTTATTAACAGAAAGTGATTAAATAAAGTTTCGAAAATACCTAAATATGTATATTACTGAGATGATTTCAAGTGAAACTTATAAAACTCTGGACGAAACATGAATATAGACATATATCGGTAGGGTTTTCAGATAGATAAACATTTAGATATTTACTTAATCATTATTTTACGGTGAACAGAAAGTTACTCCAATTTCAAATTGTGTATAAAGATACTGCGCAAATTCGCTTTGTGAACGTGGCCAGAAATGAAGAATTAACCTGCCAGTGATTATATTCAGGTCATATTCTAATAGATCCGGAATTGTATCTTCAGAAATACGGAAGGTTTCATTTCGTTATGAACGAGGCGCAGGCATAAAAAATCTTCACTGTTGTAGAAATAGCAGCTTAAAGAAAATCTGACCGTTAGGATAACTAGAGTAAGGAAGCTTCTCTTCGGAGTTGGTAGAAACTACAATTATGATAAATAGACCATACTATGGAAAAGTACCCAAGAATATTTCAGACGGTTGAATTTGATAGATAGAATGATCGAAGGATAAAACCAGACATTCTGGAAAGTCGACTTGGACGTCGACATAATGAAAATTAAATCGAAGCTTACTGTCAAACGTCACATTGCCATCCTTGTAAGAGACGATCACTAATAAAGTCGACTATCAAGATAGTTACCGTATGTCGAAGGAGAGGTTTTCAGTAAATATATTATTTATGAATAGCGTTTCCTTACATGTTATTTACATAGCATGCTGGTTCTAAACCCACGTAAAGGAGAACGATTTGAGGCAACATGCTTTGTACTATCTTCAGTAAAACAAAAATAAAATGTTGAGATCAGGGAAAGAGATAAATCAATTATAGTTGGAGTTATTCCACTATGCTAAATCCTACCTGATCTCTCTTGATAAGGGGTCCCGCAACAGGCCAACCAAAAAATACATCCAATGTCGTGAAAAACAAAATGATCGTGTTGAGTCCTGAGCCTCCGGAATATGTTAGGGTGTCGACGCGGTAGGACTGGCTCCTGTCCTGGTGAGAAATTAGTAAGGGGTCTTGATGCATGGAAGGCATCAGAACGTAAGGAAATTAGTCCAAGTAAAAGAAATAATATTGGGAAGACCGAGGAACTTGTCAAAGTCCTTAGGAAAATATCTGACATCTGGGCTCTACAAAAAACCCGATCGTCTTGTGCAAAAGCTGTGCCAAAAAACGCGAAAGTGGGAAAATGGCTATAATCTTCTCTATTTAGTCAGCCCACACACTCAATACGGTTTTGGCATTGCCATTTCAAAGGGTTTCCATAATCCTATAAAAGAAATAGAACGATTTTATGACCGGCTGATTAAGCTCGCCATTATATCAGCTGGTCACACTATTCACTTCTTCACCGCATATGAACCACAGACAGGTCGACCCGATGGAAATTACTTCACACATTAGGGGAACCTGGATGAAGTGGCGTTCCACAACTGATATTCTTTGTAATCGACGTATCAATGAACGTCCCAAATCTACATGTTACGGCAATGTCGCCCGTCCTGCCGTTCTCTATGGTTGTGACTGTTGATCGACTATAAAAGACAATGAACGGCGTCTCGCGGTAATGAAGATGTTACTTTCGATTAGTGGAGTAACACACCTCTATCGATATGGGGTTGCACCGATCGTGAAAAAATTGTGGGAGGGGCGTCTTCAATAGAATGGTCTTGTAATTTGCGCTAACGAGAATTCACTTGCTAAGATTGACGTGAATGATACGCAGGAGAGTGATTTGAAAGTCTTGCGACTGCATCCAGATCAGACCTTTGATAGAACAAAATGAGAAAAGAAACAGCTTTGTAAACTCAAAAAGTACAGAGAACAAGCACACCAGGCTTATATGTTTCAACGATAAGTCAGCTCGATGCTCATCCTGTCCAGACAAAGAGAAAAATCAGATTTCCGACGGTGTGGACATAAGGAGGACCTCCAACCCACCAACTGAGGGACAAATGGTGCTATCACGAGGAGCCGATGGAATTACAGCCGAACTGGATAAATGTGAGGACGAACAGTTACAATGCTCAAAGCTCAGTCAACGAGGCATTATTAATTCCAAACAAATCAGCAACACGGCAAACTTTCCCTCTGGGCTATCACAGGAAAAGATGCTCGATTCAATCAGCTTAAACATCTCTTCATCGATTTCGGTACCCCGACTAAATTGATATGGCTGAATAGGCTGACGTTAACCATTGTGCAAGGTAGGATAAAAGCAGTAGGATCACTCTCGTGATCTTTTACGATCAATAACGGTCTAAGAATAAGGAATGCCCTATAATAGATGATTTTTAATTTGGCCCTCGAAAAAGTGATCTGCGATGCTGATGTTAATGCGAGAGGCACCATCCTCCAACTACTGGCATATGCTGGCTATAGCTAACCCGAGATGTATAGCCTACATTCAACTAGATCGAGCAGGCGGCGTGAGATTTCGGGATGCACATTAATGTTCGCAACGTCAGCACCCAAAAAGCAAAAGAGGAACAGCATCAAATGACACTGGTCAAATGAGAACAGTAAACGAAGGAGACTACAACATTGAGACTGTTGATAATTTCATAACAGCAATGCCTTCCAGTCACATACACGTTCCGTTGCTGTCAGTTCCTGAAAATATTCTTCAGCTCCTGTCACGCCTTTCTAAAGTTCCACGACGTAGGCATCAGGTTAGAGGTCTCAAATTTGTAGCAGGTATATCAAAATCCATTCATGTCTCTGTCGCTGTTCATCAAGGAAGCGGAATCTGAATAACCCAGAATTTTTGACGACCTACCCCAATGAAAAAGGCACTATCACTGTCAGTGCCATGAGCTGAGGGATTTAAACATCTCGGAATAACGCTATCACCCAATGCTTCTCGTATCAATGCATCCTAGTTGAATTGGCTTTCCACAATTAGCATTGCTTGTAATTGGCGTATCAGCGTACGTCTAAAATCAAAATTTTACCGTAATGCTGTCAGTCCTATCGTACTCTATGGTCCTGAATGTTGCCCGATGGGCCGATGGCGAAGGCAATACAAACGACGTCATCAGCAACGGCGACAGAAAGAACTGAGATCAAAATGTAATCCTGACTGACTTCACTTACGACTTCAATTTCCTCAACTTCGTGACATCTTATATCGTTGTGATAACAGGTGTTAGTTTCTCCGGAAAGCTGTTCTCTAGATATACTCCCCGTTAACATTTTTGGAAGTTCTTCGAAGTCAACTATTGGCAAGTGAAACGGATATCTAGACGATGCCCAAGGCTCTACAACTATTTGCAAGTAGTTGATACTGTCAGTGCAGGGCGACACAGAGCGAAAACCTGTTTGTTTTTTGGTGGGGTGATCGCAAGGGGCATGCAAGTCCCAATCCAACTGCCTTAAATTCAGGTTCGCCCATGACTGAAATCTACAAGGCAGTCCTAAAAGAAAGGTCATGAGCTGACGATTGATTTTTCACAGGAAGAAACTTCGAAGATACCATTTCATTCAGTAAAATTATAAGAAAAATACAAATATCTATTATATGATGAAAACTGTAATCTGGGTAGGAGCCCGGCAATATGACTGAAATAGTATTTCTATTCCTGGGGGATTGTAGATCCATGAACATTAAGGCTCTTTTTATGGTAAATAGTTTGCTGACCAGTCGATGAATTTCAGCATGAAGACTTTGCAGGCTTCTGCTAGTGAAGTTATAGAACTCCCACCCACTTCCACCGGATTCACTTCCTATATAGTGGAGGCTTGTAATAGGCAGCTTACTGACAAGGTGAAGAAGATCCCGATGAACTTCATGGAAAGGTTCCATGTAGCTCGACAGATTATGCTTTGGAGAGTCGACAGCTTACGACAAGTATTTCAGGGAGACAAACAATGTTGATCTTTCTATGCAACCGGGATTTCTAAAACCCGCACCGTTTATCACAGCAATGCTAGCATGATGAGAAATGACTTGTAATCCTGAAAAGGACAACATATAATCTCTATTGAATTTAGAATGCATACACCAACAAGCCTTTAAGGAGTTCAACGGAAGTTATTTTCAGGATTCCTCTCGCTGTAAGATGCGGAGAGTAAGTATCAAACTGTATAAGATTTTGTTCTCTTTTTAGGCTGTACATCCTTAGATTTTAGGCAATTAAGTTGCAGGGACCGCTACTCTCAGTCACCTTGCATGTGTCTACTTACAAGGGCTAAGTTACATAATATTCACTAAGGAACCAAATCATTTTCAGCCAAGTGTATTCCCATTTTTGTTACTTATTACATAAAGGTCCAAAGCAACATTTGCATAACCGAACTGTTTGTATAACGTATCTTAATAAATCCGCTGGATTCATTCTCTAAGCCATCTTCGTTGAAGATTTACCATATAAGCTATCACTGCAAGAGAAGCGGAAATTTCTCCTTCCAAAAAAAACGATCCGTAATTACTCCTCGAAATACACTTGCCATTAAATTTGTTCATCTCATCCGAAAATTCACATATTCATAAAACAGCTATTGATTGCGTAATACATGCGTCTACCAGACTCACATCTGCTGAAATACGCACGTAAGCAACTGAATAATCTGCTCAATCTTCGGCCAACATCAACAGCTGGACCGCATAAATGAGTACTTGCTTTCATTTTTTCCGAGCTTTCCTCGCCAAACAGAATGACTGTATTGTTTCGTTGCAACAGAAACGTCTGATTTTTCCCATTTTACTCCACATCTGGTCGAGATCGTGTACATTTTTATTATATCATGCATGACGTGAGGTATCTTCTGGTAAAATCTTAATAACACAAGGAAAGGAACGAACCTTCGTCAAAGGGCCTCCAACCGTATTGTAGTCGTATGTGAGTACATAAGTGAAAGTACAGTTCAGACTGGAGATAATGTGAAAAAAGCTACAGTGCGGAAGGTGAAAAATCAAAGAAAACCTCAGTTTCACGACATTGCTGCGGCTGCTCCAGCAATAAAGGTATTACGTTCGTCATGCCTTTAGTGCTTCTATTATTAAGCAATACTCTGCGCGTTTGGATCAATTACTCTTCGTTTCTGACAACATGTACCAATTACCTGGTCCGTTTCCACGCTTTAGATAGCCCAATAATTTGTGGCGATCGAACACTCGATCGGCGGAATCGTTCCCACCTTCCTCCATAATTATCTGGTGTTATGTCGTCAGGCTTTTCGCGAAAAAGTTGCGAAATTTCCATATGCTCCATGCAACTGAATTTTAGTTCTCAGAAGGCCATCACGATCAAAGATCGATCAATTTATAGATTGCAATGGTCGCAGCACAAGAAGGGGCCAAGCAAAAAAGAAGCGCAACATGAAAGAAGAATCCAAAGATTATTGTTTGGCATTCGTAACCCACTCTTGTGGTATATCACGACTCGAGATCGTCTGGAAGATCGAGGTCTCGGATCGCTCGAATAATTGCATGAGTAACTGAGTTGAGAGCTGATCTAGGTAACCAATTCGCCACCCACTGATGTAAGGCTGGTGGATCTTTACCGAAGGAAGATTGGCCAGTGCAGTGTTGTTGTGTAGATTGGTGATCTTGATCCAAGGTTTTGTTTTGATCGTTTCTAGGGGCTCGGTGAAGCCTCCTTTGACAGACTTGAAATGCCAATCATGCCTGACTGCCGGATAGTTGAGATCACAGACGATACACCAAAAAAAGGAGTTAATTTTTTTGTACACATCTAGGGTTGGTTACGTTATTGCAATTCGAATCAATTTCAAGCAACCTGGATCACTTGCTCCTGCCTGTAATGTGTGACAAATAAAGCGAATGCCATACGGCAACATTGTCCTCCTTTAACAGTGTAGGCCGCCCTTCAACCTCGTTCGATGCATTTACTTTGCGCTAATAACCTTCTCAACAATCTTCAATGATGCTGCTACAATTTTGAAGATGCACTTCTGTTCGTTGGTCGCATGAAAGATGCGTTTCCCTTAGTAATTGCAATAATGAGGCCTAACTCGCTCTAATCGCCTAAGTTACTTTCGCAATAACTCGGCGACTGAGATCAAATAGCACTGAGTTTCTGGGTGAACTAGATTAGGTGCTCCTAAGATTGGAGTCCGCTAGTAAAAGTACGTAATTCGGATCGTAATTATTCTTACTCCCAGAGCAACGCTACTTAACGAAAAATCTGAAAGGGTAACGGTGAGTGGCAGATACTTGTTCGAACCGGTATTATGGAAATGCAATGGTGACCTGTTAATTTGCAGCCGAGCTTTATTTACCTTTGGAATGATTGAGTCGATTGGTAAATTGCAGCAAGAATAAGTGCTAAGCGGATTCATGAAATTATGTATGTAACGCAAATTGGAATTTGAACCCAAGGTTACCTAAGCCAATGTGTTGGTTGATAGATGTGATAGGTTGACTTGCTTTACGAAGTAAAAGTTGACACCGAAGGGAGGTGACGACCAAAAATTTATTTGGCAAGCAGGACAATTGTGGATGTACATGATGATCAACCATAAGGGGTTAAATAATTAAGCCATTTCCAAGAATGCATACAACCGCGATTTGGTGTTGTATCGTGGTAACTACTCCAATATATAGTTAAAAAACAACAATCTCGGAGAAAATGCGTGTGACGGACATACAGACAGACAGACAGTAAACCGAACTATAACGAAGAGCAAATCCGAACATTTCAAGCAGATGTGTACTGAAGCTGATTCTGATTCATGGGGTGGCGCCTACAGGTCTGTAATATCATCACTGAAAAGCAAGCGCTCCCCACCGATTACATGTCCTAAATTACTACAAAACATAGTGGACCCTCTCTTCCCAGAAGAGGTGAACTACACAAATCTGAATAAAGTCCATGCAAACCCCAACGAAATTCCTGTAGTGGTAGAAGAGAAAATTTTTGATACAGCAAGGAAATGCGGTGAAAATAAGACCCCAGGCCCAGATGGAATCCCAAATATCGCCCTGAAAGTCGCAGCCAGGTGAGCACCAGGTATGTTTACCAAAGTTGTTACGGCATGTCTTAGAGAAGGAGAATTCCCCGAGCAATGGAAGCTGCAAAAGTTGATACTTATTCCGAAGACAGGTAAACCATTGGGAAACCCCTCCTCATATCGACCGATATGTTTGGTCAATATCATTGGTTAATTTTTTGAACGAGTATTATACAACAGGCTGCTCTCTGTTGCGGAAAAGGAATCCGACAAGCAATTCGGGTTTCGTAAGGGGAGATCAACCATCGATGCAATCAACATGGTGACTGGTAATAAATGCATTCAACACTGTAAAGTGGACGAAAATCGTTAACGCTCTAACCAAACCTCTAACGGAAGTACATTGTACGCATCGTTGTTGCATTTCTTCTTGGAAGAAGATTATATTGCGACTCGGACGATGGACAGAAATTACTCACAATGACGTGCAGCATACCACAGGGGTCTGCCTTAGGTCCCTTACTATGGTTAATTATGTACAATGGAGTGCTGACGCTACGCCTTCCTAACGGCGTGACAACTATTGGCTTTACGGACGATATCGGGGTAACAATAGTGGTAAAACGCTTAGACGAGATCGAAATCTACGCAAATGAAGCGCTAGGGGAGATCAATTCCTGGTTGAAAAAGTCCGGTCTATCACTTGCTGAACATAAAACGGAACTTGTGCTAATCAGCAAAAGAAGGAAAGACACGATCGTGAAAATTAAAGTTGGTGAAAAAACATTTTACTCCCAAGAGTCGCTTAAATATTTGGGAGTAATGATTGACAAAAGACTCAACTTTAAAAAACACATTGAGTGCGTTGCAACTAAAGCATCTTCTATCGCTGTAACGATCTCGAGGATACTACCGAATATTGGTGGACCAAGGCAAAGTCGACATCGTCTTATTTCAAGGGTAGTTAGTTCCGTGCTACTCTACGCAGCTCCAGTTTGGGCAACCGTTCTGAAAATTAGGAATGGCGTATCGACTAAGTACACTCCGGGTATGCAGTGCTCATCGAACAACATCAGGAGAAGTAGAATATGTACTGGTAGGGACAATCTCCATAGATATCTTGGCAGATAAAGGTCGGCGGATTGGAAGGAGCCACGGGGAACTAAGCTACGAGCTAACACAGTTTTTAAGTGGACATGGAGATTATCGGGCCTATCTACATCGATTTGGACACGACGAGTCACCATGCTGCCCAAGATGTGGTAACGCGGCTGAGAATGCGGAGCATGTTATATTTTAGTGCCCAAGGTTTACAGCACACCGAACTAGGCTGGAGGCGATCGTAGACAGGAATCAACGGAGGCTTGGAATCAAGTGGTAATTCAGCTGAAAATGATTCATCAACAGCTAAGGCATGAAGAACTGTGAAGAAAGCAAGAAAGGGAGCGAATAATAATGTTCCGCAGTTAAAAACTGATCCATCCCCCCGTGGGGAGAGTGGAAGGAGAAGAAGGTGGTTTTAGTGAGTAGGAGTCTCACATAACTGCATGGCAGGACCCAGCAGTAGGTTTTGGACCTTTCCAGCTTCCAACGATGAAAAAAAAGACAGACAGACAGTAAATCGATTTTAATAAGGTTTTGTTTTACACAAAACCTTAAAAAGGATACGTAGGGCTACCTGACCTAGGGGAGCTTAGACCCTTTATTCTAGCGAGAGTGAAATTTTTCTAAGCAGGCCACTGAAAATAAGTGTTGACCCGGTTTCTAAACCAAAAATCATGTTAGTAGGAGAGAAGTTGGTGCTAAATGCATCATCGGGAGGGCTTTGGAAAGTGGGACCAAGTATGAACTGTCATCTGCCAAACTGGAAACAACTGTCGTTAAAATAGTCACAATGGTTACAAGACCATCCCTGTCAATTGTTCTCTGGGAAAGAAATATAGGAGTGGGCACAAATCTAAATAATTGGCAACCGCAATAGACAATGGGATTGGAGCCCTTCTCTAGAGTTTAGTTCCTGAAGCTCATTCCGCAAGGAGATTGCAGAAATGAGTAGGCCGGCACAAGGAGAAATACAACAATAAATACCTGGAGAAATATTTGAGAACGCAATATACTGCAGACAAATGTAATCAAACACAGGTCAAGGTCGACTAAGCAAACGGAATAAGCAGACTTCACGTAGGCAATCAAACCGACTGTGGAAAGTTAACCAACAACGAGTATTCAATAGCCCACGCTAGTCGAAGGCCTTTTACAAAATGACGAATAGAGAAGATGTTGGAAATAACTATCAAATACTTCTCTGATTTTGCTTCAAACGAGAGGAGACTTCACTCAGGTGACCCACGTACTACGTCATAGTGTGAGACGATCCGTTATCCTAGCATTTTTCCAGCTCATGGTCGTCGCAAGCGAATAAATTCCTAGGAGGCCTGCAGGCTGCATCTAACTGTTAAGGACGCGCATTGAGAAATTTAATGCCCAATGCCTCGCCAGCCTACATCCTAGTCGGGAAGAGTTTACATATTTTTATGTATCCTAAATTAGGTAACGTTGTTAAAGTGGAGTGAGTTTAAAAAGAAATACATGAATCTCATCGTTTTACATTCTACACCACTGATGCGGTATCACCAGAAGTGGTTTAGCGTTCCGCATCCATTCTAGCATCAAAAGCAAACACAAGGTAGACAGCTGGGAAATCAATGAATAAGTTGAGTCCTTTTTGGTTTTATTATTAGTACCCAAATACCTGTATGCAATAGGTAACACGTAAACACGTTAATGAAGACCGCCTAATCTCAGATAAAATACATAAAATCTGTCAGACTTTGTGGTTCATCTGAAGACATGCAAGAAGGTCATCAGGATTGCTGAAACACAATCCTGGCCTGGACCGCTGGCAAAATATTTAAGGCACTAGCGATTCTGTCAAACTCAGCAAGATTCTGTCAAAAGTAACTACGAACTGGTCCAGAATCTTCTAATGACATAAGGCCATTAATACCCTGCGAACGAGGAGGGGTGAGCGAGAACACAGTTTGGAAGCTGGGCAATTACATTCACCAGAAAATCATCAATAGATCAACATATAAAATTCCTGCCCTTGTTGAGGTACACTTTAACACAAGTCCTTCCCAGTACTTTGGCTAATAGTCAAAAAAACTGTCTGTCTGTCTACCTGTCACAAGCGCTGTTCTCAGAAACGGTTATACATACTGACACGAAATTCGGTGGAAAGGTTAGAACTGTGAACACATGCATGTGGTAAATTATATTGCTGGACGTTGAAATTAAGAGGGAGGTCCCCATACATCTGAAAAGGGGGTCCGAAAGGGGTCAATTACTTCGAAGACCGGTTCTCAGAGACTATCCAAGCGGAAAATCTTAAAAAAAAATGTGGTGGTTCGTGGTATCCTTGAAATATCCTACGTTGTACTTTCTACTCAACTAAAGCTAATACAGTAGAAGAACGTGTAAATTAGAACAAACAATTTATCTAGATGTGCCGCTCTAAGATTAGAATAAGCGATTCTAATTTCGGGCCTTAGAAATTCGCTTTTTGTTTATGCTGTGTTTTTTATGTTTTATTTCCCTTTTTTCTCGTATGTCATCATATTCCCATTTCTTTCTCTAGGAAGCGTAGGAGAATGTGTTTTACTGATTTTTGGACTCCTGCACACCTTCCCGCCATTAGAGAACTAACCGTTTGAGACACTACTTAGGGTTAGTTTTCCCATTCTCCCGCCTTAGGGAGCCTTCAAATCTGGATATTCCTTTCACCAAAGGAAGGGAAGGAAGGGAATTGTTAGCTCAAAAACTCTTGCCATCCCGGTAAGAACCATCAACCCAAACCTCAGTGATATAGAACAGAACAGACTGCGTTGCACTCATGACGAAGGTGCGATCCGTAACGTTTGCCATTAACCAACTTAAGGTCGAAACTTTGCCTTCCGTCTTGTTCACTGCTGCTTTGAGTTGCTCGAAAGCTCATCTTCGAGTCGAGAGTCAATCCAAGGTACTTAATCTTTGGTTTTAACTTTATAAACAACTCGCCGATCGTCACGGGAGACAATGGCGGGATTCTCTTTTTACTATGGTTTTTTCCTACGCAAAGCTGAAACACATCATCTGCTTGTTCAATAGTGCGTCCGGCAATATATGCCGCAACATCATCTGCATAATATACCAGGCGCGACTATTCCGGCATGTCCTGTCTTATCAGAAGGTAGTAAGATGGCTTTCAAGAATCCGGCCCTAGCATGGGTCGTTGTGATAACATAATCCTCATCTTCCTGTGGCCTCTAGCTTCTTCTAGAGCAACGAGCGGTCTCTTAGATAATCTTTCAATATCCGCAAGAGGTAGTCACACACATGAAATTAATTTTCTAGTCGAGATCAATGCTAGGTGACTCAACTCAATGCACAGAATTCACAACCTACATGACAACATCCACTGTGGAACTCCCTACTCTAAAACCGGACTGTCTTGGGGATACGTTCCTAGCAGAACAGATCGCTTCAACAAGTCTATTCCTCATGAGCTTTT
The DNA here is from genome assembly GCF_905115235.1 of Hermetia illucens. Classification (NCBI taxonomy): domain Eukaryota; kingdom Metazoa; phylum Arthropoda; class Insecta; order Diptera; family Stratiomyidae; genus Hermetia; species Hermetia illucens. The sequence continues at coordinate 61,847,248 of NC_051853.1, forward strand.
CGAACATTTTCATGGATTTGCATGAGCGTTGCCACCACCCAGCGACAGTAGGTCCTGGTGGTTTAACGCGAATACTTGCTTTGTGCGCATAATCCCACGGTCCTCTTCGGACACGGATTGATTTGAAGAACATAATCAGAGCCCCATCGTGACTGGCATAGGGGTACAAGTTTATACTGAGTGCACGCTTAGCATTCATAAGGAGTACGGAACTCGAGTTGTTTAGCGGAACTCCACGCTTAAGGCGACAAAGAGCTCGCCTCTACCCGCAATATGGGCACAACCAACATGAAACTCACGGAAATAACCGAACCAAGAGTTCTTCAGAAATTCTCTTGGTACCAGATAGCCTCTGGTAAGGTTTCGTAGCAAGGGACACTTCACATGACGCCCTTGCAGACTCGGATCTTATCATTCTACTTGGGCTCAGAGCACTTGTCAATCACATCCACGACCAGCAAGTCAATGTGAATAAAGCGTTCGCTGGTGGCACCACTTAGAGGTTCCCCCTTGCCTATTTAATGTTGACTCAGCAGACCCATTTGCCTCCTAGCCATCTCTGAGCACCACTTTCCAACGACAAATAAAAACCTCCACCTTCAGATATGCATTGAATACGCCGAGCAATAGGGATATTTTTTGTAGAGAGGACTGCCTCTTCCAGCTCTTTCATAGTCAAAAGGCAATCCCCGGCATCTCCCACACTTTTGTGATCAATCCACATAGGATACGTAGGGAATAATGTCCGCACAAACGAATCTTGCTTTTATCTTTACATAGCTTAGTAATGTCATTGTATTATAGCCGGTATCTAATTCCTGTTGAAAAACAGAAATTCGAAAACAACAAAAATTTGCAGATGAATCAGTCAACGCTTTAAAAACAGAGGTCCTAGCCGTGTTTCCTTAAACCTAACATGTTTAGGGTCTAATATGCCCTAGTTAATTACTTCGAAGGAGTGGAGTTTGACGTGCCAGCCCAAAAGTACTGTGTCGTCCAAAAAACGCAATAAGTTGACTAATGGAAACTCCGATAGAAAAATGTTCAGAACTCTCGAATTTCCGCTCAGACTCTTAAGGAGGCTTTCAGAAAATATTGCAAGCATGCCTGCACAGCTCCTTCAAGTCATGTCTGCTTTATAGCTCCAGTGTCCAATACCAAACTTCCTCGAATATTACAAAGGAGAGACCTCACGGAAAACGATTTTGGCCTAATTGGCATTAAGGAGAATCCATAGACAGGGCCAACGGGGAATAATAACGAAAGCCCAAACAAATTGGATGTAGGTATACAGCTAGCCTAGTTCCGTGTTATCGTTCTAGCATTCCGACTCAATCTTTTTAAGTTGTTATAGAAGCTTCTATTCCAAGCATCCACAATACGAAAGATCGTTTGTTGCCTCACTCCAAACATCCAATCTATGTGTGCAGCACTATCTTTTTCTCGCATTCATTTCGTGCTCATTGATTTGCTTCACCAGCCACAACATATTCCTAAAACAGGTCTTTCTCCGCTGATCATTCTTTTGAACAAATCGAATCTTTTTCTATCGACAATCGTTTGATTGGCCTATATTCCTCGTAGCATAAATTAATTTTCAACTCCATTAAACGATTACAAAAAAGACCAGTTCTCGAGAGAACTGAGCTCCGACCCGGTTTACAAGGCAAACTGGAATTATTGTTGATAGTTTCGTCCGATTGTGGTCACTACGAAGCTGCTCCTATCGCCGTAAGGCTGCAGTACTGTGGCTATGCACTTGGTTTAACTAATGCATCTCGACTTGTTGCAGCTTAGAAATCATAGAGTTGCAAGTAAGTCCGAATCGGTCACAATTTCCGCTAGAAATCATTGAACGTCCTGCAGACATTGACGGGCATGGTGGATTTATAGATACTTTACTTTGTTTAGAAGATTTATGCCAGGGCTTCAAATCTGATGCAAAAAGATGCAGCTTACAGTTTTCATACCATTTGTTTTGCAAGCAACGACATCCGAATATTCTACCAATAAGAAGTTCATTAAAAACTCCACCTTCACCCCAATTTTAGTACAAAAATGCTGTGAAAGCTCGATATAAGTGAGCTATTATTACGAAATCAGTTAATGAGTTGGTGCAAATCTCTCAACTGCATTCGGTGAGAAACCACTGCCGCAGCATGATTCGAAGCCCACCATAACCAGCACAGCTCCTCTTGCTAAAAAACATTTTCCATATCCATTTAGCGGTTTGTCAGTTGATTTCCAATTCTTCTTTGCCAAGAAATCAATTGCATCCTTCATATCTCCGCGAATAGTCTTAGAAAACTCATCTGCAAAAATAGATCTCGACACCACCTCGATAGATACTTGCTTTAGATCTCATCCGGCCTGTTTCTGACCCAACGGATATTAAGCAATTTATCATCGTCATTCGACCAGCTTTTCTGCAGTTTCCAATGCATTTGCAGAAACATATGTTGGTCCGAGTAAGTGGTTTGTCCGAGTTAGAAAAATCAGACAAATATCGCTTTAATGATGCACATCTCAGCATCCGCACGTATGATTTATTGCATACTAATCAGCCGACATACTAAGCAACGTTATCTTATTCAAATGATGCTGAGAGATTCATTTGCTGGGGAAAATCGCTAATTTCGTTGGTGATCAAGGGGTCGATAACGAAATAAAGTGACTTCCATGAACCGTTCGACTCTAAATCTTCTGAGACGCCGAGTAACTTTTGCGAAAACTCGCGTCCGCGTTAAAGATAGATAGTGAAAGTTCTGGAGGTAATTTGTATTCAAGTTGTATGAAAATTACTTTGTTTTGCTATTTTTAGTGCAAGTGCCGTTCTCGGCTTTTAATGGCTTGATTATGCAGTTTTTTGTGTGGCGGCTGGAAATGAAATTTGCCGCTGCGAACGTTGGGCTGAGGCGTTTTTGGGCCAGCTTTCTTGAGTTGTAGGGAAAATATCTGCATGCATTCAAATTGCTGAATATTTAGAAAGCAGGATATAAATTTTGATTGGTAAACGAGATGACCTTGACTTGATATGCTCATAGAAAGAGGAAGGTTTCACCCGTTCTGCTACTGGTTTACTTAGAAAACAAACATGGAACAATTACTGGTGGCTTGTAGTTACACTATGCTGACTATCTCAGGAATCGATGCTACCAATAAATTAAAGAGAGTATGTACATCAAAAGAACTGATTTTACTTTTTCTAATTTCATCTTTCCTTCTCTCTCTCTCTCTCTCTCTTCAGAAAGGAAAGAAAAATATACGCGTTGCAAGGATTCAGTGTCCGGGAGACAGGACGAGGTTAACCAAATGTTTGTGAAGAAACTTTCTGCAATAAGGGGAGAGAGCGAGGACCTGGGGTCAAGCAGTGCATTGCAGAATAGACTGACGCGGAATATAGCTCCCTGGGGCCAACCAATCTCTCTATGAAAGTGGGCTGTCTCTCCTCTAAATTGATGTATCGCTTTCGAGGGGCCAAGTCTCTCGTCTTTTTTATTTTTATTTTGAGGAAGTGGAAATCTTCAAAAAACTCCGATCTAGGGACGCTAGAGTGTGGGATTTTTCTGCCATCTGCTTATGGATCTCTCCCTTTCGACTTTCACCTGAGATAAGGGAGAGGTGAACCTAGTGTTACCAGTGCTTTTTCCCAAACTGGGACTGCATACAGCATGATAGAGCTCACCACCCTGACTATGAGCAGCCTGCAAGTATGCGGCGGGAGTCCTACGTTCGGCATCATCCTTGCCAGAGACATACTCATGGTGGATGCTCTTTTACAAGTATGCTCTATGTGCTGCTTAAAATTAAGTCGTCCGTCTATCATCACCCCCAAGTATTTGATGACCAGCTTGGAAGTGATGATACGATTCCCGATACTAATGCAGGCGTAATTTCTTTTGCGGCGCTTAGTGATGAGGACCGCTTCCGTCTTTTCCTCCGCGAGTGCCAGTCCAGCACTCTCTAACCAAGCCTTAACAACACTGATTGCTTCGCTTGAGTACAAAAGCCAGTGCTATATCATCGGCGTAAACCACCACCGTAGCCTCTTCCAGAACCGGAAGGTTAAGTACATCATTATACATGATGTTTCACAGTAATGGGCCCAGTACAGAGCCCTGTGGGACACCCGCGGAGACAACATACTCTTTGGGTCCATCATCGGTATTATACCAGAGTGTCCGCTCTTTTAAGTAGCTATCGATAATAGCGGCGAGGTAGGTGGAAGCACCAATCGTCGCCAGAGACTTTCGTATAAGGTTCCAATTGGCGGAGTTAAATGCATTCCTCACATCCAGGGTCACCACCACACAATATTTTATGGTACAACCTCTTCCGTGCATTGCATTTTCGGCCAAGCCAGCAACCATTTTAATGGCATCAATGGTTGATCTGGTTTTACGGAACCCATACTGCCATCTGAAAGGCCTCCTTGGCTCTCGACGACTGAGAATTAATCTGTTATAAATGAGCCACCCCAACATCTTCCCCGTAGTGTCTAGAAGACATATGGGTCTATAGGAGGACGGTTCCCCTGGAGGTTTGCCAGCCTTAGCCAACAGCACCAGCTTCTGCCGCTTCCATAGTGCAGGAAAGATACCCTTGGACATGCACGTTTCGAACAGCTCCGGGAACATATCTGGTCTACATTTGACGGCAAGTTTGAGGGCCTTATTCGGTGTGCCGTCAATACCCGGGGCTTTACTGGCGCCTATTCGACTGCAGATCTCCAGCAGCTCGTCCCTAGTCACTGGTGGAATCGGCGCCACATTCAGGGGGCACTGGAAGGTGTCAGTACCACCCTCTTGCTGGGGAAATCACCCCTGGATTATTTTCAACAAGAGTATAGGGCACGTGATCTGCGGAGACGATATGCCTCGTCTACCAAGGCGGTTAGTGAGCAAAACGCTACGAATCTAAACTTGGAAGTCGAAAAACACCTCCCAATCCAGGGTATTATGCGAACCATGCCTATTGGATAGTTTGCAATCGGGGGTAACTAATTGTATTCGAACGGAGCCTCATTGATACCTGGTCGCGTCAGTGAGTAAGTTTGACCTTTACCGTACTACGGAGAGCTATGGAACGGCAGACCTCCTAACCCCTATACTCGTGGGAATCGAATGAGTAACATTACTGAAATAAAGAAAACTATAACAAAACAAGCGGGACCCCGTACCGCACATAAACTGGTTAGCCAGGTGAAGGCACATCTCTGAAATATGGAGAACCCAGTGATTACACACAGAAAGGGAGAAATTGGGACGTCAAGCAATAAATTCAACGCCAACATTGGTATGCTGCGAGGACAAAAACCAACAAAGACATCTGCTCAAAAAGCAGGGACCAGCAAAAGCACGGCTGAGATCAATATATCAGACGTCCAGAAGGATATAGATCTCAGTGGCGCAGGTGCTAAATGATACCTGCGTTATCTGCAGGAATGCCTGAAACCAGAAGAGGCCCTTAAGAGGGCTCAGGATAGGCCTAGGCCATCTTTATCGCACTACTGCATGAGGGGAATGCTCCCAAAAAATCCAAACCTGAACCCAAGAGGGGGGAAAACCCGGATAGGTCAGGGGTGAAGGAAGGAATCAGGAAGCCCGCTACTAGCTATGCTAGTGCGGTTAACGGCATTCGACTGGCCATAGTGCTAAAAATGTTTCCCGAGCAAATACTCACTCGTGAGGAGCAGGAAACTATCGAAGATCTTGTCGTGAGGCAGATATGCAAGGGATGGACTGCGGAACTTGTGTTCACCGGAATACGATTTCGACCACGTCACATACTGGTGACCTGCACGACGGAAGGCACTGCAGAATGGCTTAGGGCCATTGTTCCTAATTTGCCAGGCTGGAAAAGAGCAGAACTGTTAACATGTGCTGGTAATGATATACCAAAGCCCGAAACCGCAACAATAGAGACGCTCAGAATGAGATTTTCCTTACGCGAGAGAGAGACGTGAGGTGGAAGACAAGGGTAGACTCCTCAGATCGGGGTAGATGACCGATCCCTGGAGGCAATCAAATGTCAAAGTTGACATATCAACTATCGATTTGACAACATATCTGTGCACGTGCGCAGGGGAAGGTGGAGGAGAAACACCGCGGAGGAGACATCGGGTGGAAAGTATACCGATGTTCCCGAAGAAATCTCAGAAGCCATAGAAGCGCAAAGCACTGAATCAGTCAGGGAAGTAGACCTGCTGCCCAGTGAAGAGCAGAAGCTGGACGACCTAGACCTAGGACTTCTAGGGCTCAGGGTGGACAGCGACGAACAGCAAAGCGCCATGTCGGAGGAGGATAATACTCCGATAGTGGAGAAGAGCTCCAAAGAATAATGAAGCCAACGAGCACTAATTACTAGCTCAGAAGCCCTGGGTGTACCGGGGGCAGATTCGCAATCTGCAATGAGGAAGCATGCAGGCAATTTGGGACTCCTCTTGTGAAAACGCAAGATCTTGCATAATTCTTAAACGTAATTTAATATATATATGTATTTCAGAGTTCCTGAGTGGAGACTTTGTGGCTATCCAAGTCTCACTGGAAGCCGGGGGAGCACTCGAGAGGCAGTCGTGGGGTCAGGCTATTTCCCAGAAGGCAACATTCGGGTTCCACCGGGCGTTACCACTTCTCCTCGGCTGGGATGCCAACGTCCATCACAAAATCTGGGGAAGCAGCGATACCAATCGAAGAGGTAACATAGGGATTTCTTCGACATTTGTGACCAGCACTAGACATAACCTTAGGAAATACTCTAATGGAGGGCTTCGGATGAACTCTGTATGTGTGAACACAGAATAATCAAATGCGACATTGAGGGCAATTCCGAAATAAGAAGAATAATGAGGAATGCCAGGAAAACAGATTGGAATTCCTATGCAACGCACCTGAGCAAAAATATGGTCACCTTCAAGGAGGCGGTGACATCAGGAGCGACCTGGAACTAGAAACAGTGGTAGAAAACCGCAGCACAGTCGCCATTGACGCATATGAGACCCGCTGTCGGGCTAAGACAGTTAAGTTATCAAGGGATATACCCTGATAGAAGAGGAACTTAGCCACAATGAGAACAGAGCTATGAAAACTCTTCAACTGGGCAAAACAAACCGGGGACTAGCATAGGTACAAAAAAGCACTGACTGCGTATAGCAAAGCGATGGGGGAAGCAAAACGGAACAGCTACAGGGAATTCTGTTAAGGGATCGAACAAACCACAGAAGCAAAAAGGCTATACAAATTTGCAGCCACAGACGGGGCAATATCTTCTGTCTGTTTGAAGAAGGAGGATGGGACATTTACCGAGAATAAGGAGGACAGAGTATACCTGCTTCTCAGAACTCATTTCCCCGGGATCCTACCCCATGGAGGCAGACGACAACATTCTATATGACACCCCAACAATGAATAAAAGGTGAAGAAAGGAGAACTGGAAACTAGCAAAACAAGTATGCTCGGAAGCTAGGGTAAAGTGGGTAGTGGGAACTTTTAAACCACTGAGATAACCCGGATAGATGGCATCTTCCCAGCACAGAAAGGCCTAGAAATCATGTTAGAGTCTCATCTGAGGGTGATAAGGGGCAGCACAGCCCATAGCATAGGGTACGGAAGCGGATAGAAACAATCCTTTCCACCCAAAATCTTTCAGACCAATTTGTCTAACATCGTTCGTACTCAAAAAGATGGTGAAGGTCATAGACAATTATATTCAAACTAACGTTCTAAAGCGTAATTCCCAACACCAGTGTCAACACGCTTACCGTGGAGGACAGTCAACCGAACCTGTTCTGTATCAGTTGACGGATGCACTAGAGGATGCAACAGAAACAAAAGATGCGATAACACAAGGTGACCTGATCCACAAGGGAGTGGGAAACACCCTGGCTTTCTGGATGGGCAAAATGCTAGAGGGTAGGTAAATAGAAGTACAGGTACAAATTGTATTGTCATGAATACTAGTCAAGGTTGCCCATTGGGCGGGGTACTATCACTGCTTATGTGGAGTATGATGGTGGACGAACTCCTGACAAATACTGAAATACAGGTCCAGGGGGCAGCCCGAAGATACTACTTTGGATATACACTGCAATAGTAAGGTCAATGATTACCTATGGGGCGGTAATCTGGGCAGAAACAACCGAACTCAGTCCACAAGCAGGGAGTTACGTAAACTCCAAGGACTGGCTTGCAGGTGTAGCAGCGCAATGAGAACGTGCCCAATAGCATTTGGATGTCCTTCTGGGATTAACCCCTCTCCACCTGCACATTCACATGCAGGCAAGTAGGGCAATCTTCAGAATGGTCGGGAGTATCAGTGAGGCAAGGAGCTATCTAAATTAAAGGAAAATTGATATTTTTTCTAGGCTGTATCCCCAATTTTTGATACCAAGGAATAACATGACAACGAGGTTTCACTTCGATAAGAAGTCAGATCCCTATCGTGGAATCGGAAATAGGTTCATGGCCATTACATTAAAAAATGCAGAGGAATGGTTAGGGAACTATACTGGCCGGCTCTACCAGGAATGGAGCAGTCCATTAAGCTTATTGGAGGATACGAACCCAAGCGTACAAAGGATTGCTTAAACCTCCCCAAGAAGAACCTCCGAATCACAGTGGGAATTCTCAGTGATCATTGCCGCTTAAACTATCACCTAGGAAGTTAAGGATATCTACGGACGCTGCCAGCAGTTTCTGTGTGAAGTGTTATGAAACATCTATAGACGTTCTTAGACAGTGTCCGGCACTTGTGCAGAGTAGGTTGGGGCACTTGGGAGAACGCTTAATACCAGATGTAAAGTTGAAAGAATTGGAAGTAGTGAATATACTAAAATTCCTAACGGTTATAGGCTTGTCTGAGATACTATAATTAATAGGTACAGTGCAACCAGTAAAAGAGGCACAACAGTTCTTTAAGGGTGCGGTGGTAATTTACAGGACCAGCAATTTTTTAATTGGACCAATCGAAAATGATACATTTTAATACGCTATTTATAGAATTGCTCTCAAAATTCGGAACAAAATAAAGTTTGTGTGTTTGAATTATTTTTAATTTAATTTACTTACATACCAAGCAAATCAGTGGAAACTCACCTGTAAAAATAAAAAACAATTATATTCATGTTTTCCCTTTCAAATTGAACTTAAACTAAATTTGAATAAATATAAGCTCAGGTGCGCCGGTGATACCACTTAAAGAGTTGATTTCTAGTTGCGGGTAGTGGACCATGTCACAAGTTCAAGTCGATGTTGATGATGTATAAGATAGATAGGTAGTGGCTACTCTAAGGAGGCCAGTTAATGCTATAGTGCGTCATTTTGATGCCACAAACTTCTAAGACCATGACTGCGGTGGGAATGACAAAAGAGCAGAATCTTGCAAGCCAGGATTATTGGCTCGACAATCCAATAGGATCAGGATCAAGACCGTAACGGTACCATACAATACAGGATTACAGTGCCCTGTAGGAGGCAATGTAGTCAGCATTGCGCTCGCCCATGATTATTACCTCGATTTGACTCGGGTTCTTATTCACAGCTGAGTCAAGTAGAATTCGACGTCAACTCACAATACAAACCCCACTGCTAACCAGTGAGACTTGACCTTCTGTATGACAACCGACTGCCTTACCCAGTGTGCTATTGGGACACACAGCTTTAAATAACGACACCATATTTAGCCAGTTGGGGAGGAACTATTAACCGTTGCTAGTGAAGCTTGGTCAACTGAACGAAACATTCCATGGCACTTGAACACCGCTGAGGAGGCCGACAGACTGACTCACCAAAGGTCCGGATCCACAACGGTGGGAACGGAGCCAGCTTATGTCCATCCTATTCCGAATAGTTTATCAGATCATAAGTTCATTCCATGCTGGATCGTCATCGACATCCCCACTTACGTTAGTTCACCACCAGACTGACTGGTGTTTATTCGGAGATAGCAGCTGGGAGGCGTGAGAGTTTTTCCAAGATAAAAATGGATCATTGCTATCGGCACCGATTTGCCCCTAGATATTCCAACACAGAGCACATTAACACACTTTGGGCGTTTTATCACCCGGTTATGGAGCTTGGTCAACTGACTCTGCATTTAGAAAAGGAGGCGAAGGGACACCCAGAAGCACAAAGCCCTGGTCTTCATTATTTTGTTCTCATATGTAGAATTGTTGAAAGCGTTTACGCACTGAATTTCCCTCAGAGGAAAGCAATCGGGCTGACAGAGAACTAGCCTGGAACCTTTTGACATACTACTTTGAGCTTGCTCTCCTTAGAGAGCCCTCAAGTCAAGAGAAGGAGAGAGAAGGAAGGAAGGAAGGAGAAGGAATAAAATTTGTCAGTTCAAAGAATCCCTAACTGCAAAACACTCAGTCAGAGGATTGCGCCTTCCCAATCTAATGCAAGCAACACTGACACTCTATAAAGAAATAATTAATCTCGCCATGGTTTCGGTTCGATCACGGACCTAAGGTTTGATAAGCTGCGCAATCCATCCGCTCCTTGATTCGTTTCCCTAAGAGGTTCTGGCTCACTCAATGTATTCTGCCGTTTTTCATGACTATGATTTGAGCACACTCCATTGCGCTTCCAGGTATATTACATTGCGTTCCTTAGCACAGAGGGGATCACTCCCACAATCACCATCATAGTCGGCTTTGATACCTGCCCTAATATTTACGCAAAGCACTTACGATATATCTTCCCGCCAAGAGGTTTAGCCTACACCTACGTATCGTACAGTAGAATAGACTGCCCCTGACTCAGGATCGGAATTCTCCCTTTAGTCAAGATGTCTGGTACGATTTTTTCCAGCGAGAGGCTGAAACTATGAACAGTCATCGGTTCACTTACTCGTCACATCAATATGCCAAATATACTTTGCCATGTTAAACAATGAATTCGGCAATATAATTTGCATAAGAAGCCAGACACGACTCCTCTGACATGTCGGGCCATAGAAAACTATCGAAGGAAGCGTTTCAGAAATCTGGTCTTAGCATGAATCCCCCCAAGTGATCTTCATCTTTCTCTAACCCTCCAGTATCTCATTGCGCAGGAAAAAAATACTTAATATCCGCAAGAAGTAGCTCGAAGCATGAAAATAATTTTTGTAGTGTGCCTAACATACCCGGTTAGTTTACAAAATTGAGAGCATCACAGGTTACGAGCAGCATTGCCCGTCGAGCTGTAGACCTCAGCTTCGTGAACGGTGACGTGGAGTGATTGGTAAGCAATCATCAACTCAGGGTCTCTTTAACCTTGGGCAATAATCGGTGGCTGCCACGCTCTTGATGTTACTACAGAATGCGTATCTATTCGACATTAAATTAACAGGTTCCCCTAGAGATGTGACTTATTTATAAACAATTCCCCAGGGATTCCCATCAACCTGGTCAAATAGCTCCTGCCACTAGCTCAGCAGTTTTGCTTTTATGTATAACACTTCGGAGGTCATTTTAGCTGATCTGGATTCTGGTGCATGCCTCCTCCTTGTCTCCTGCCTGTTCCAAGAGTTTCGTTAAATATTCCATTGTTCAACTTCGTAACGTCGACTATGTTACCTTCATAGCCTGGGATGCCTGGGAGCCATAGGATGAGGCATGCTCCATTCAAGTGTCCTGGCATTGAAATTATCCAACACAAGGTAACGTTCGTGAGAGCATCAGACCTATATCGAAAGTCTGACATGGTCTCATTCGGTGCTAGATAGACACTGAAAAACGTTGTCCCTAAATAATGAACCGCTCTATAATCTCCACGGATGGATATCAGCCTTTCGCACAGTTCCTTAAAGGAATTTCGCTTACCCTCATGGTTTGCCTTCCGCAACTCTCTCCGGCAAGCTTTGTGCCTCGCCTTCTATGTGCAGTTTGCCGTTTGTGCACTGGTAATTTGTTCTCTCTTGCAGGTATTCGGTATGCAGTTGTCTGATTCCGTCATTCCAGTAATCTGGAACATTATTTCTGCATCTTCGCTTAGAAACGTGACAACGTTCCTTAAATATCTCAGCGAAATTTCCCCGTCAAGCATCCTTGAACTACACTGCTTCTTCCGAGATGTCCTTATGTGAACAGTTTTTTATTTGCTACCATATGTTTCCAAAAGAAAGACTTCTGTTCCAACCTAACGGCGCGGAATTGGGTTTCGAAGGAAGCCTAAGTTAGATGTTGGCTATTCGACGTAACCTCTTTATTTACAGCCGGAAACTTCCGCAATCAAGTTTTCCCAGTCAATAGACCCAATCCATTCGCCCGATATGCAAATGAATATTTAATTTCTCCGTAATTGTTTAAACCCTTTCCGTTACTATCAATCTCCATTTTCCAAATGAACCTCTGCTTTTTCCGCTGCCATCTATCTTACCTTCGGTAGAAAATAATATAATTAGTATTCTTATCCAATTACCATCGTCGTCGTCTCCGTTTGATTGAGGAAACTTCAAGATGTCAAGCATGAAATAGCATGAATACATATTAGAGATGGGATAAGAAGCTAAGATACACACGAGCAGAGCATGTAATCCGTTACAACGTGCCTATAGTCGCGCAACAGCACAAAACGTACTTATCTTAATTGTAATGCTCCCATGTACACTTTCATCCGAGTAATTGAACGAGCAAACGCACCAACGGACAAACCTTTCTTCAAATTATGGAAGCAACTCACGGAAGATGCATTTCTCTGTGATTTCAGAAGAACTGTACACATCGGGACTCATAGGCCCGTTCTGAGGTGGTTAATATGCAACGGCCGTCCAAGCAGTTAGAATGGAAAGTGTTGATGAACTCCTAAAGGCTTATAATTCTTAAGCAAGCCCCGGCAAGAGAGAATATTGTTTTTTAAAGAAATTTATCTATTTTCACACGCGTGGCGACGTGATTTTCTTTTGTGGTATCTTCAATCTGTTGGATAGGTGAGAAGTACTGATGTGCAGCAATCACTTTACGGGATTAGGCTGAGAGGCCCCACTGCATCTTTTTCCAATTATCGATCTGCAGATTTATGTGCTTCTTGTACAAGAGAGTTGGGAGATCTCATGGTAATGCTGGATAATTCCAATCTGCTCCTCAAAGATTGGATGATAATTGAATCAGGAATACTTCTTCCAAATAGGAGCATTTCTTTGCAAGTACGTTTCCAGGAAACCTTGCATACGATTTCGTATCTTCATTGATCCTGCCTTAAATTTAATCATAAGGGAGGCCGATGATCGGGGTTACACATAGTCCTCATGAACCCTTATGCACCATGACCCTCCTTTTTAGCACCTATGCCTTGATGACTTATCCACAATCTGCATGACATACATTACCCAAAATTTCCTCTGAGGTGGTAAGCAATTGAAAATTAGCCCTGGGATAACTTCCTCTTCCTCCTAACCCTCAATTCTTTCTTTTGCTCCGGAGTGCCAGAGTTTCTTTAAACATTATTTGGAGTCTGAAGATGTTTATCTGCAACAAAACTGAGTCCCAAGCGATATGATGCATTAACAACTTATTTAAATAAAAGTAAGCCCATAATGTCTCCAAAATGCATTATGTCCATGTGAGAGGAATACCGAGAACACAAGGTGTCAACAGAAAACAATTTTTTCAAACCCACAGTTCTCAGCACTATCGTGTACAATATGTGGACGCAGATACCGCTCAGATAACAGTCACTGTCGCCAGAGGAATTTTGTCGTTGGAATACGTCGATTTGTTTGTTATGTTCATAATAATTGACGGCTTTTCTATGCGTGTTGAAAATTCTAAGAAAACGAACAACTTAAAATGCAACGAAGCGTCTTTCAACTTGTCCGCTGCAGTTTGACTTGTTGCATCTTTTCGTCTGCATTTTAAAATGCAATCAAAGCAATCATGGGTGGAGGTCATCGAACGTTCGTTATCGATGTAGGTTGTACAATATTCATAATCTGGGCTTTATGGGGAATACTACGATGCAACATTGTCTATTTCTCGTATTTTGTGGGATTTAGTCGGGAAGATGGTCAATTGATTTCTTGGCTGTAAATTCGAGGATTACAGTCGATTTGGAGACAAACTTGTTCTGATGATATGAGCTTGGTTAAGAACATTTCCGTTAAACTAAGGGTTCCCAATATACGAGTAATTTGATTTATTTCATTTAGCTTTGATGGCTTCACGTTGATCCAAACTATGTTCACTGTGGACTGACCAAACATAATGTGATCTGTTATTTTTCATTAGCACTGAACTCTCAATAAATTTTCAGCCCCACCACATTCCTCAAATGAATCTTCTTGCTTTTCAGTATTTGTCCTACTCGCAGGGGTCAGCCTATCTAGATCGAAATCGCGACTTTTCGCGGTCATAGGCTTGATCCGGGTAGAGTTGAGAGGCTTTCAAGTCGCGAATTTTAGATAGCGATTAGAAAGCCCACAATGATTCATATATTCCTCTTTCCAAGAGGTCAAAGGGGTGTATCAAGATCTGGCTGATTGCGGAATCGTGGAAGCGGTTTGGTGACCAGAAGGAGTTGAAGACTGTGAGTCATGGTCGACGTGACGCGCTCGAACTCCGATACCGAGCAAAATCCCGAGCAGTTCGCCGTGGTGCATGCCGTGACAAAAGAGAATTTGCTATTGAGTTGGTCAGGGAAGCGGAAGATGTCGCAAATGGCAATGATTTCAGAATGCATACCGTATCACGAAGCAGCTTGTGGTCTCAAATCTAAAGGACGTCAACGACCGACTTCTCATTCGCGATGATGAGCAACCGAAGAGGTCGAAAGAAGACTTCATCATCTTGGGAATCCGATTCCTCTCCGGAGAGTGGAAGAAGGGGATTTTTATTAAAATTCCAAAGAAGGAAACATGTTATGAATGTGACAATTAAATGAGTATTAGCGTGCTCCCTGCCTATGCAAAGATACTAGCTAAAATAATCCTGGAGCGCATCAAAGAACATATCGAAAGCTTGATCAACAGAGATCTCCGGCATTGACCACATCAGTGCGCATAGTTTCGACCTTCGCTGCACCTACTCTTCATGGATTTCAAAAAGCGTTCGATAACGTGAGCAGAGGGAGTATCTGGAGTGCTCTACGCAGGAGGGGCATTCCGTAGAAACTAATACAACATTATCAGAGCGACATATGATGGCGTAAAATGTCACGTGCTGCACCGAATTAAAATATCAGAGGAATTTGAGGCACAAAGCGTAGTCTGCCATGGTTGTATCCTGTCATCGATATTATTTCTTTTGGTTATCGGTGACGTTCCTCATGCTGCCTTATCCGGAGGACGTGAAGGAATTCAAAGAACGATGACATCTTTCTCAAACACCTCGACAATCCTGATGACATCTGTTGGTTCTCTCTCCAGATCATGGACCTTGGTCAAATAGCTCTGGATTTGGAGAGGGAAACACAAACGAGTTCCCCAGCGAGGTTGGCTCGTCGTGATCCTTTGTGCCATTTTCTTCTATCAAAGGCCTGATCTGGATATAGCCGCAAAGTTTTCAAATCACCATCCAGCGTATCAAGCCACCGTTATTTCGGTCGGCCTTTTGATCGCCTACCATCGACTTTATGTTCAGACCAATCTTGGCAAGTGAATTCGGAGAAAATCATCTGCATAAAGCGATGTATAGGGCACTGGACATTGGATGTCCCGTGATAATGTCATTCCTCGTCATTCTGATGAACCGTTTACCTGGCTCGGTGACCGCAAAAATTGCATAGGCCCCTTTATGAATCGTGCCTTTAACTTGGATCTATGATTCTTCTACATTTCAGACACTGTTTATTGGTGCCTCAATTTGCAAGACGGCAATAAACTTGCAGTCTGTGACGGTGGTAAATTTTTTTAGTCTTATGAAAATATAGTCGATTTGCGTTTTACTATTCGTACTATAAAATGTAAGAAGAAGAGGCAATCGTTTGATGAACCATGTGTTCACAAGTACAAGGTCATGGGTGTCTCGACTATACACTCGCCAACCTCATTGCGTGCTCCCAACCCTTTTGTCCCATGATACTTGTTTCCGTTTGCTATTCACGCACATGAACATTAAGCTCGCCTGCAATGATGATATAGTCATCAGCCGTTACAGTTACAAGTTTTTGTGTTGAGAAGCTGCCAGAAGTCATCTTTCTCGGCATTTCCTCTCGACCTGCCTCCTACTTTACCTACGCTTGGGACTAGTATACTATGTAAATAAACATCGCGGAGGAAGGCAAACATCCCTTGTAAATAAATTACCAGGCCAGAAAGCCTCCAATGTCGTGCCCTAAGAGGAATCAAGGAAGGAGGACGGCATACAATGAATTCAGTACAAAACATTGACATCTGTATCATAACTCGTAAGCTCTAGTAGATGAGTTGTCTTCCCCTCGGGCACCACATTGTTGTGGTGGGTAAGCCTGTATTAGTTTACTATTACACTAACAGTGTTCAAGAAACATGAATATGAATTGGAGGTCTCCAAGTGACAAGAATTCATAGACTTCGAATCCACCCGCAATCATGAGTATTCAGGTCGCCATCAAGACACGGATTTTGGAAGCCTAGCCAAATTCACGAAGGAATATGTAGAGGACATACTTTCCAACTCAATGGAAAGCTTGCATTTAGTGCTGCTGCGTCGTAGCCAGCTAAAATCTTTTTTAACTGGCGTAGTACGTAGTACGGCAACTCTCAACTTGGGAAAAACTGGAAATCTGACTACTGCCCGTAAACGAAAGAGGAAGACTCGGCAGGGCAGGCACTAAAGAGGGGGAACTACGGGCTGAATCTGCTTTCCAAAACCTTCTTCTTCACCCTTACCAGGAAGAACGGAAGAAAGGGAAGCTGATGGCATAAAGGTTTAACGCCCTTTATGTGCAAATTGGGAATGAAGACATGGACGTGGCTCCACCACCTGGTATGGTAATGTCCGGAGAAATCAGACTCAAAGAAGGAGAATCTTCGGCGGAAGGTAGGGACAAACTGGTAACCTCGTTGAGGCCCACACTGAACGAACCAAACTCCTCTGTTAGCGATAATGCGCGCAAGATGCATAAGGCCAATACATCTGAGGGGGAGGGGGCTTTAATGTGCTCCGCACCAAGGCCTAGTTCCGCGCCCCGCAGGAAAGGGGACATATGCGGACCCTGCAGCATCATTTCTGACTGTTGCCCTGGGAGTTTCCTCCAAGGATGGCAAAATGTCAAAGAGACAATTTACCATCTTCGGGGAGTATCTGTGAAAAAAAAGCTGAAGCCTGGAGCGAACCCCAGTTTGAACAGGTCAGAACAGTGTCAGAAACTCCTGACTGGGTCGTCCTGGCGAAAGGATAACAGAGTAAAGCGATACCAGTTTGTGTAATTGAATCTATACAAACCACACATCGCAAAACAATGAAGGTGCTAAAACAATCCGATGCTCTGCGTGTTGAGATGAGACCTTTTGTGGATGAACTCAATTTAATAGAATGGCGTTGAATCAGTAAAGAGGGCTAGGATCTTGCACGATGAAGAATCCATAAGACCGAAAGCTTGTGTCCTTATGTCAAGACAATTAAAGGCAACCGTGGTGAGACAGTTTTGTTGCGAAAACCTAGTTATGGTCATCGTACAATATAAGATTAATAGCGAGAGAAGAAACATCATAATTGCCTCTGCTTATTTACGCTATGATTCTTTGTGTCTTCCACCGACGTAAAAATTAATGAATCTGACAGCGTTTGCAGAATCAAGTCGTCTTGCACTCTTAACAGGTTGCGATTCGAGCGCTCAACATATCTGTTGGAGCAGTAGCAAATGTAATTCCAGAGGAGAAAAGCTATAGGATTTCATCACTTCAGCTGCTCTCATGACTGCAAACGTAAAGTGCGCCCCTACGTTCGTGACCGAGAAGAAATGAAATAATTGACCTAACAATTGTATTTTAAAGGTGTTAGAGTTGACTACACACCGTCGCGTGCTGGATGATGTCTCACGGTCAGATCACCGATACCTAGCTAACGACGCATATAGGCTTCATACCATTGGTGCGTGGAAAGGCGGCTAAAAATACGGTCATTCGTCCAACTGGTAATTTCTTGGCAAACATCAGGTGGCTCTGATTCCCGCTCTAATCATATGGTTTTCGGATTCTCCTTCGAAAAGACATATTCCGTCGTAATCACCAAAATTAAAGAATGGTCACGAGCCTTTTGGGATTACAGGCTTAATAATCTTCACTGACGGGTCCGTCATAGAAAACGGATCGGGCATAGGAATGTTTTCGGGAAATCCGATTATGGAACTGACGCGAACTCTCTGAAAACCATATTCTAGGCGGGGATATATGCCATTTTATTGGCAGCAGAAGAAAAGAAGAAAAAGCAACGAAATATCGAGCCAGTTGGTGTGGAGGTATCATCGGGTGCTGCTGAAACTTGACCGACTGAACGAAACATTCCTCACGTGGGTGTCAGGGCACTCAAACATCGGTTGTAATGAGGAAGCTAACAGACTGGTTCGCCAAGGTTCTGAATCCACAATGGTTGGACCAGAACCAGCTTTTGACATCCGGCCATTTAGTCCACTCTGAAGGGGGAAATGAGAAGGGTTCACGTAACCGAATGGAGTAATTTGAACTTGTACCGACAGGCGAAAATCTTTGTGAAGGAACCCGAAGCCGCTAGAGCGGCATTTTTATTGTCCCTTAAGAATTAGGACATGAAAACCCTAGTAAAGCTTTTAACGGGACACTGCCCCTTAAACTATCACATGGAAAAAATCGGACTGGTAGTCTTGGCCATATGCAGGCAATGTGAGCAGGAAGAAGAGACGGCCCTGCACTTCGTATGCCCGGCCTCTCCTCCTCCTCAGACGAAGATACATTGGTAAGATTTTCTTCAACGAAGCGTTTGCGCATTCTCTGCCACTGGAAAATGTTCTAAGATTCGCGAAAGCCTGCGAATGCCGCCGGCGAGAGGCCAATGAATAGGCGTTCTCCGGAGATAGTACAATGCCAAGCAAAGTTCTGAACGAAACAGTTACGAAATATTAGAGTTCAGGACAACCCTGAAATTACATGTTAAGTCTTTTGTGGTATGCTTAAACTTTACATAGCGGGTTGGAAGGGGATAGGCGCGTTCGTTATAGAATTTGGCGGGTGACCAACATATGTCTATTACTCTAAAAATGAGCGTACCGTAAAACAAAGTTCTGAGAAACCCATCCCCGTTTCTATTTGGCAGTCCAGATTTTAAGTTTTGTCCTAGGCTATTTTTCTGAGCATCTGTATTTCGCCTACTGTTCTGAGTCTTTAACTCGACTTTTCGATCATTTGCCCTAAAACACTTTTCTGATTTCAGTTCAATTTAAAATCTAATCGGGAGTATTTAAGTCGAAAATTCTCTCCCCTCGTGACTACGATCAGCAGTCGGGCACCTGTGTTCTCATTAGCGCCGATTAAAGCCTCGTCGGCCACTTTCATAACAATTGTCTGTAATTTGCAAAAAACATCAAACCACTTTGATGTCTCTTCAATTAAGTGCTCTTCGCGACAGTTTATTAGCGCCCAAAATACCCTTAATTGTTTCTCATTATAGCTCTGGGCGTATTACTGCGTGCGGAGAAGGACTAAATAAAGAAGTGCTTTGAAGAAGATTAGTTTAAGGAGGTAGATCCAGCTACAAATTTTCATTAGAGCCTTTGATAAAAAAATAAATTTATCATGAAACGTTTAGTATCTCTCCAGATGTTTGCATTAGTCTCCGTCAAAGTCTTAATCTTGAAAATGTTCACGAGCTAAACCACAACTAGTCGATTTGAAATCTACATCCCGGCTGGATTCCCCTTAAATACAATTAACAAAATTAAGTCGACCACCACAACAAATGAGTTTAACCTCAGGGGACCTCTTGATTTAATTAAACTGAAATAGTCGGACCAGTTGAACCGCCAAACAGAACGTCTTTCAGCTTTCCTGGAGTACTTTGGTGTTCTGAGTACAAAAGAAGACATTTCAACACTTTAGTCACACTGAATTACAATAAAACTATTTGAATTCATTTGGGTGATTACAGGAGACTGAAAAAATTATAGTGTGTCATTGTGTTGTGTCATGGTGACGGCGTCTTAAGATCTTCGAGTTAAGAACTCTTTTTCTGACGAACTACATTTGCTGGCTGTCATGTCTTAATAACTCTTGAACTTCTTAACTTTTGTGTTCATCTGTCAGCGCATATATACCAAACTTTTACCCAGGTGTGTATGCCTGGAACCACTTAAGCATGACCACATCTTAATAAAGTCTTTTGAGGTACTTCTCTTCTTTTACAATTCAAATTTCCCTTAAAAGGCAATGATGGACTTGAAATCAAGCATAATTTTTTCAGCCTCTTCTGGTTATTACTGACAAACTATGTCAGAACCAGTACCAGATTGGGTTCTTGGTGGAGTTGTTGACCAGCTTATGGGGAATGAAAATGTTTGAATAACAAACAAATTAAGATCATGAGTTGACCTCGTTTTTAAAGTGGGAATTTTTCGGAAGGGGGTTTATGATGATTGAACTGTGAGGGCAACGGAACACTGGGTCCAAGGCGGATTTGGATGCCAACATTGTAGGTACTTACAATTTTATTACATGAAGGAGCAGATTGCCTTTTCAATGCGTGTGGCCTTCTCTGGCTCATTTAAAAGCTTGTGACTTCATTCGATCTGGAAGAGTTAGGTGTGGGAAATGTAGCTCCGGACCCCTTCTTGTAGATCGACTTAAACCTTGCTCATTCTATCAGTTTCAACAAATGCTACGTCCAGTCTTCCCTACAACTACATTGATTTTATACAAATTGTATTATAACTGGTTTGAAGTATAGCGTCCAAACACGATCATAAATTCTAGTAAATATTCCGCGCCTTCAGACGGTCTATCGATCTATCAATAAATTCCAGCTTTGCAATTAAGCTTTTCTGAAATATATGTGCTAACCAGGCAATAATGCTGTAATTGCAGTTTTATTTAACGACTGGATAATTAATTGCACTGACATAACTCCGAAGGCATTCACAAAATCGAAATTTGTATCTTGATAGGCCCAGGCCCGGCCCCGAACCACTCCCTGCGTTGATCGAACACTTGGTTGCGAAGGTGGCGGCGGAATTTACTTTAGAAACGCGTACATTGAGTCAACAGTCTAAGAAAAGTTTCACAAGATATTTGCTTGCTTGTAACCTTATGCACCAGTACTCGTACATTACTTTTGTTTGAACACCTCCAATCGGATTCTGTGGCACTCGACTCCGTTTGGTCAGTCTGTGTACTTTTTGTGCTTTACTCGTACTGTTTGAGATAAGAGCAAATGGCTAACCAGTTAATAGTAAAAGCAAATATTAGAGACTGGCAAATATGGTAATGTGGTTTTTGAAGTTGATTTTTGCGAAATTCCACACCTTTGTTGATCCGCTGATTCGCTGCATTGACCAACCATAACAGCCAAAAGATACAACCACGAGAATATGTTTGGTTGGTTTGTCATGTGATTTGATTTGAAGGGGCAAATTATGAGATTTATAAGTGAAAATTGCAAAACTAGGGAAGCATCAAAATCCTTGGGGACACGATCCTAGATACGAATCACCAGGAACCGCCTGGACTACACTTTGCAGAATCTCAGCTTTGGTATAATTCAGCTATCAGATTGGCTGTTAAGAACTACTACACATTTTTATCCTTGATGATATTTTCGGGACTGTCAAATGCCATATACTCTTTGATGTTTTCCTGACAGCGCGAAAATCCTACCCATGCCCACCATGTTAGCGTTATTCATTTTGTCAGGTAACCAAACCAAATTCGATTTGCGAACTCCTCCACCAATTTTACGAAGTTAGTTTGCACCTATGCCGTTGGCTCCGAAGCATTTAGTGTGCAATGACAACATGAGCATATTGATCTGTCACTACACTAGTAGTTGTACCTCAAACTCTTTGGATTTGAACACTCCACAAATCCTAGAAAAGTTTTCTTTTCATATTGAATCATCCATCTTTGTAAGAGAACTTGTCTACTTTGAGTGTTTAAAAAGAGACGAGAAGCTCAAAGCTAACCGATTATCAAACCCCAATACAGAGTGTCATTTGGTGCGTATTAATTGTTCGAGGTCACGAATGAAATCAAAATAGCATCGCATGTCTACAGAAATCATTGCGTGCAACCACCATCAAATACCATCATACTCGTGCGGCCATATTTGGGCAATAAGAGACAATGGCGCTGACAAATGACACGATGGAACAGCCATGCGAGCAAGATGAAATTAAACCCTGAACACCAAATAGAATGGAACATCTGTGGCGGTGGATGCGTTCCGTGCGACGCACTGGTAATGCAGTGTGTGGTTCGCGTTTCCGCTACGCCGCCCCAGCCGAAACCACATGGGTTCAGCGGAGAAGTACAGGACACGATTCCGCCAATGGTGTTACCATTCGGGGGCAACATGGGTCATCTTGGCGAGACTGAAACCCTTCGCCGAATTGCTCCAACAAAGCATTCACGAAGCATCAGATTCGCCCGGCAACACCACTGGCGGAATTGCGTCCCGGATTCCTCAGTTGAGCCCACATGGTTTCAGCTGGGGGCGGAGTGATGTGGCGTTTAAAACAACAGACTCTACGGAGGTTACAACAAGAAGAAAATACCATTGCCCGCGAGTCCCATGCTAGGCCGCCAGATGTATCGGTGGTGGCTCAGTGCATCGGCGGTGGGTGCATTTCGTACGATCGGCAGTGGATAATGCAGTGTGTGGTTCGCGTCTCCACTGCATCGCCTGACATCCATAAACACAACTGAGGTAAAACCAAACCCTAACCCTATCCTAATAGAAAGAGCAATTTTGCCACTTCAAATTCTACGGAAATTGTCATGGATGCTTCTAAATTCGATATAGATAAGCCAATCCTTAAAGGAAAGATGCTATCTGGAGCCCAAAGACGAAAGAAAAGACGCCGAGACGTGGGAGGGCATTATACAGCGGCGCAAGTGATCTACAACCAAGCTTAAGACTGGAGCCAATAAAACCATAAGTGCAACCAAAAAGAAGCAACCAGGCACCACCGGGAATAGGACATACTTCGGAAACTCCTCTAAAAGACTAGAGTACGAAGATGCCTTAGCGCCTGAACACTCCAGGGAAGTGCTCTTCTCTACTGTATGGTAGTTACCCTCAATGAGCACCTGGAGGCAAAATTAACCTCCGAACAGTCAAACTCAAAATCTAAAAGACAGAGCTCAAAAGTTTAAAGTGAAGTATCATTGATTCCGCGCGCGCGTAAGAATCAAAAGCCAACGGCTGTAAAGATTACCTTGACTTCTTTCAGCTAATCTTTAGAAACATTACCACAAAACAAAAGCTGAGGAAGATAAACCTTCAGTACAGTGAAATCGTGACAGCAGCAGTTACCCGCCTAATTGAAGCCGAGGGTTTGGATATAGTATGAATTTAAAAAATTGCCCTCAAAAATGAGGACTAACAGTTTCATCTATAGCAGAAGTCACTCATTCGATTGGCCTTAGAATTTAGAAATTAGCTCTCATTTATTATTTCTTGATGTAATTTTACGAACAATACATTGAACAGTGAAAAAAATTGACAGAATCGAAGACATCAGAGAAGTCGTTGCTATGAATTAAGACATTTAGCAATGAAGTTGGTAAAGTCAAGAAGATTTAAAGCAGTAGATCGATGTTTTCCAAACCATGCCACTCTTCGCTATTAAGTGACTGAAGGGTAATGAATAAGGTAACGACTTCAGTAACATCACTTTTCCAGGAAACCCTAAATACGTATATTTACTTGCCAGTTCAGCTACTAATGGATGAAGACCCAAAGCACTAAGAGAGAGCTGTAAAGGTGATAATCATCCTTTGGCATAAAACTGAAAAACACAGCTTTATACATGTCGGTAGGTAGCAAGCGTTATTTTCGGAAGTACATTCGAACATTGTAATTTGGCAAACGCGAAGGTAAACATAAATAGGGTTTTCCTCTTCCACACAGGATGGAAGCATACTCGTTGGAGCTCCTCTGTAATTACCTACCTTGCCATCTTAGGACAACTTAAATTGCACCAGCGCTAAAAACCCTCCCGAAAAGTTTTTCGGAGTACTGGATGCGTCTAGTATAAATAGTCTTGCCCGCCTGGAGGGATCACTAGTCTCGTCATCTATAAGATACCGTCATACTCAGTGGACCACGTTTGAGAAAAAAAAAACAAACAATAACAAACGGCGATGATTCTATAGGCATTAGGGTATGATCAAGTCAGACTCAGACCACCAATGGCAATGATATTCATGAACCTTAACGGGAAATAAATTTTCTGGAGACCAATGGCGTCTGACAAATCCATGCCGACTTGCTGCTTTACAAATCGATTAAGTGACCAGCCCACCGCAACCTATTGAGCCAGATACCTCTTATATTTACATCATCATCCCGGATCGGTTTTTCCCGGGACCGGTTAAAAAGGATGTATGATTGGGCATTCCTTTGTCTAAGATCGGTGTTGATGGTGAATAGTCTCGAGAAAGGTCCTGCCGCTTTCATCTGGTCTCGCAAATTGATCACGGGCATCCTAGCCAGTCTCATAGCCGGGTACAATTTGACGGCTTTGAAGTCAGTGAAAACATGGCCATATTCAAACAGTTTTTCCATCGCTTGCTGTATAGAGAAAATCCAGTCTGTTGCTGGTTTGCCTGGAGTGAAGCCCCTAGTGTACGGGTCTATGCGGCATAACAAGATAACACAGAATATCTTATAGATGGTATTCATCAACGTGATACTTGTGTAATTGCTGCCACAAGTGATATCTTCCGTTTTATATACGGGCAGACATTGCCTCGTTGCCAGACATTAGGCATTAATTCGATATCCCACCCACTGATATAAATTGATGAACCGCTTCACTTCCATATTTAACCAGTTCGGCTATAATTCCATCGGTTCATGGCGACTTACTGTTTTTTTAGGCTTGGTGGTAACAACATTTTTCCGCCGTCTTCAATTGACAGTTCCTCCAGCTCGCCGAGTTGGTTGGCCAATGGTGCATCAAAGTGGTCAGCCCAACGTTCCAACATGCCCAAAAGGTCTGAAATCAAATGTATCTCCTGGTCTCAACACGGTGAGCATGGGAGTGTATACGGCTTCACCCTGCTGACTTGTTGGTAAACCTTCCGTGCCTAGTGGGGATATTTCTTGTACTTCCCGAGTTAACAGATTTGTTAGTTCCAAGGTTTCCTTTTTCATTTTGTGTTGCTTTTGAACTCCATACAGTTCATGATAAGTCCCTGCGTGCGCTCGCACCCTTGATATTGCAGGCGCAATGATAGTTGAAACTCGCTTTATATCCCTGACAGCACCGAGCAGTAGGCGCGCCCGGCTGACGCAACAACAACAAGGAAATTGCGCGGGTGGTTACGGGGTAGATAAAAAGCAGCACTTCGAGGGTTTGTTCCAAGAGATTCGGATTTTTCTATCAAAAACTTAGATAGTAAATTATGCGATTATAAAAATCATACCATTCCATAATTATATATAAATAAATAATGTTGCAGGTTACTACAAGTAAGCAAAAGCTTTGTTTGGTATTTAGATCGTCTCCGCAATCCTTCTCTGTGAGGAAATCCATAAGGTTGACGGGTCAATTCACCAACGAGTTTGATCCCTGTATGCCGATTACCTTCACAAATACTTCTCTAACGTCGAGCTGAAGCCTGGTACGTTCCGGGATATCAGAAAAAACTTGTCCTTGCGTACGGCGAAACAATTCAACAAACAGCGATCTTAACCACAGCTTCAGTCCTTTCAGTACCGCTATTCTTAGTCCCCCGATTCCTGAACCTAATCCTATAAAAATCCTACAATATGCGGATAACCAACTTCTCTGCACTTCCACCAAAAACATTTCTCTCGGCGAAATTCGCTTGAATTCCTATTTAGACGATATCACGATGCAAATCCGTGTACTCGACCCTAAAAAACTTAGCCTGTCTGTAACAAGAGAGCTGACCAGGCCTCCTCTCATTTTTGGCTTTATCTTTTGGCCTGATAGTGCCAGTGCACTAATATCGAAAGAAAGAAGAGCTTTTTAAAATTTATTGTTAACCAGATCGTATATGATTCCTGCTAAACTCTCTGCATCGCCTATCCTTACCCGTCACACCGTTAACTTCCTAGCCAACTGTCAGGTATATCAAAACCTAGGGTACACAGGTCCAGAATGTAGAAGAGAACTTTCTTGACACTCATCTGTTTCCTCAACTTTCTTATCCCTATTCTCAATTCTCAAAAACTATCTCTTCTCCAAGTCCAACTGTCAGGTATATCAAAACCTAGGGTACACAGGTCCAGAATGTAGAAGAGAACTTTCTTGACACTCATCTGTTTCCTCAACTTTCTTATCCCTATTCTCAATTCTCAAAAACTATCTCTTCTCCAAGTCCAGTGAAGTTTCCGAAAGTGCTGATATCTAGATCCTTTACTTTCTGCCAAATAATGCTGAAAAATCCAGTGCTAACCTTATGCCAATTTCACATTTATATTACCTTAGCTGTTCGGAATCCTCCTCGAGCATTAAATGCGCTTACATATACACATTATACAAATATTTCTTATTACTTATTAATGGCGTCGTTATATATTCTTGCGAAAAAAAATAAAGTCATAGTAGAGCTAGCGGAATATTCGCCAAAATATAAGGGCCATGATTAGAGGCATCCGATTGGCATAGGGCAAAGCCCAGAATGAAAGATGAGTGAAGTCATCAGGTAAAAGTAAGTCAGGTGACATAAGTGACACCCATTCAAAACTCGGGAAAGGAGAAACCGGGGAATACGCTGCGTGAACGGATGAATAAGTCAACTGGCCAGCAAACCCCTAAGAGGAAAAAGGGCTCAACTGGAGCAAGTAAAAAGAATTGCTCAATCTGCCGGTGAATCTCATGTAGCCGCAATTCCCGTGAGAGGGTGTGGATCCCCCAAGGAGGATGTGGAAACCCGGAGAAAGATAGCAACTCGGAAAAGGGGGAATAGAAGGAGGATACGACCGGAGGTTATTATCATATTTAAACGTGGCGAAAGGTCATACGCTGACATTCTCAAGAGAGTGCAGGCTTACAAATTCGGAAGATAATGTTAGCGACAGTAGACGGTCTCAGAAAGGAGACCTTATGCAGGAGTCCAAGAAGTTAAAGGATATAAAGGCAGATAAATTCATGAGTCAAATTTAAAAGTCCTTGGGATAGAAAGCCGAAATCAGGACTAGCAGGTCGAAGATTTCTATAGTCTGCAAGGATATAGATAACCTCACCACAAAGCAGGAGGTTTGCGAGGCTTCAATTCAACCTTATTGGGCTTCAAGGCACAAATTGGGCTATGCTTCGTATTAGAAAACAGGTGTCACCAAACCGGTGCCTTAGATACCTTGACTTCGGTCACATCGCGAAAGCATGTTCCAGTAACAATGACAGGTCGAAGCATTGCAGGAGATGCGGAACGGTTAGCAGCAGGAACTGTGGAGCAAATCCAAATTACCCACTGTGTAAAGCTAGGGAATCACTGCCAGAGGCGGCGCTGGATCTACTATTCCAAACCATCTCCGAGAAAAATATCGATCTGGCCATAGTTAGTGGCGCAAATCGAAATCATGGTGGTGGCATTTGAGTGAAGGATTAAATGGGCCAAGCAGTGCTATGGGCTTGCGGAGAACAAGCCTTCTAGGAAATAATGGAACACTCGGAGGAAGGCCTCATCAGAGTGAAGGTGAAACGAGTTCAGATATGCAGCTGCTTAGAGACGTTCTCTGCGGCGGTTGCTGTGCCACAGTGGTGGTGGATGTGAAAAATGCATTCAATTCCCCCAACTGAGGCCAAATTAAAAGCGCTCTGGCTGACATAAGTATTCCTGAATATTTGACGTGTCTGGTCGAGAATTAACTCTCAGATAGAACTCTCTGGTACGGTGAGGACGAGGATACTAAAGAGTACATCGCCACAGTAGGAGTACCAGTCCCAGAAGAGGTTACGATTTTCGGCTTTGCCGACAACCTGACTGTAATTGTTGCAGTAATGTGGTGGCTTACGCTATCTGACTACATTGACCCTGGCGGATAAGGAAACGGAAGAGATCTAAGTAACGAACCGTAGAAAAAAAACACAGTGAAGGTAAAGCCGGTGGATATATGGTCGTCTCTAAGCTAGCTATCAAGTACCTGGACACCAAACTGAGCTTTAGGTAGCACCTAGAGAATTCATGTCAAAAGGCAGCTATCGCCACCACGGCACTTGCAAGACTGTTAGCGACCCATACTGCTCTACGCGTCGCCTGATTGGGCGGAAACGCTCGCGAACTCTCAAAGACAGACCGTGAGTTCGATTTACCGACTGATGACTTTAAGGGATTGCAGTGCTTTTAAAACCAAATCAAATGAGGCAGTACTGGTGACGGTGGGCGTGACCTCAGTCGACATTCTGGCGAATAAAATGAGTGTATTATTCTATGCGAGACGTATGGAGGGGCACATGGAACGCAGGAATGCGCTGAGGTCAGAGTTTTATGATCTTTGCCAGCGCAGGTCCATTTCCAACATTAGTGTATGGTTTGAACGGCAACATGGAGAAATCAACTACCACTTTACCCAGTTTCTCACGGGACACCGTGGTTTCTATAGGCAGCATCTATACCCCTTTGAGCTGGATGATTTACCGAATTGTGCTGCATGTAGTGGCGCACCGGAGGATACAGAACATGCTTCACTACTCGAGGTTCGTGATGGAAAGAAGGAGCCTTAGACAAGCACTGGGAAGGGACGTGAGCCGGGAGAGTATAGTTGCGGAGATGCTAAAGTCAAAGGAGAATTGCCTTACAGTTTCCACCGCAATTATAAAATTACAGAATGAGTTCTTGAAGGAAGGAAGGAGGAAAGGTCAAAATTACGAAAATCGAGAGTGCCTAAAGGCAAACCTACCTCGCGAAGTATTACGTAACTGGTGGTCGCGCGGGGCTGGGGCTGGAGAGACCGAAGATGGCTTTTAGTGGGTGCGAATCCATTACGCGCCCGCCCTACCTCCCTCTACTAACAGAAAAAAATATATTTTTGGGTGGTTACAAAACCTCAAAGGCAACCATTAAACTATTCGCCTCCAACCCGGTGCGACATGAAGAAAATATGGACACCCATGCAAGCCTGTTGAGAGAGAGCTATTTCCCGGAACCGAAATAGAGAAACTTCCACAAAGTTAGGCAAATTATGTAATTTTTGATTTTCGCTCTAAGTCCGGTTCTTCCACCCTACGACCCTGATTGTACAAGTGGCCCCTTTAGCTGTTGCCCCCAGTGGTACAGAAAGGGGATACTAAACACTGTTTTTATAAAGATACTCTATATGCCGAAGAGTAAGGCTTAGGTTCATAGCTGATGAACATCAAAGACAGTTCACGACTAAGACCCCAATAAAAAGGTATTACCCGCCTGTGGTCAATGTCCTTCCCCCTGTTTTATTCTCTTAACAAGCAACAAATTTCCTCAACGTTAAAAACAACTTGTCATGTCGCGCAATAAATATTTCCATCAAATACTTGCATATTACTTAAGTCGTTAACCTTCGTAGTACATTCTCAGACAACAAGTGATATATAATCCCCGAAATCACTTGAAATGTGTGTCACCTCAATAAGTGACCACTGCAATCTCTGAGCACTTTCTTGCTTTTATGCCACCAGGTAATGAGCTATTTTTGGATATTACTTTTATTGCCTTATAGTCGGTGGAGAAATATATTTTATGACGAATTGCAATCTCCATAAAATCTAGAATTTATGCAAAATGGTCATGACTTTACGTCCTCGTCTCAGAAAGGTGAAGTTTCTGTGGAGAAGCTGAAGATGTGGAGATGACATAAATTTACATTTCCATTGCAATAAATTTATGGGGAAACAAATCACCAGGCGTAATTGAAGTAGCTTATTAATTGGATGTTGCATTACGGGTAAATGGTGGTAAGGCCGACCCACTTAGTTTCTTTTAGGGAACAGCACAAATGGAGTGAATTCATTCAAATAAAGATAACAAGGTAATTTCATACATTTTTATTTTGAATGGTTTCTGCGTAATTGAGAATTCAATTGGGGACATGATATATTGGTATATTGTCATCGGGAATTCTTCATTGCGGCACGGGAAACCTTTTTCTGAAGCCTCACAAGACTAGCACTACAACCTAGGGCTTGAATAAGAGAACTTTTGGGGATGAATTTTGTCTACTATATCTTAATTCGAAGCACATTTAATTTGAGAATTTTTACAGAAACTTACTAAAGCATGTTGATATTGCCGCTAAGATCCTAGAGGAACTTAAGCCGACAAAAAAATGTTCCCTACCTAAATGGGATGAATGGTTACCGTCGGCCATATCCGGACAGTCCGATTCTCAATGAGATAACGTTTTCGTGTTTTTTAGGTTTACGAGGTTCCGTATCTAATTTGGTTTAGATTTGTCCCTATCTTGAATATAGGCTTAGCCCAGAATGAGTTGAGAGATATCATATCATAGATATCATTCACTATCTAGCTCTCGCTGTTTTGGTCGGGCTTTTGGCCGTTCCCTATCGACTGCGATGTTCTGACTAATCTTAGCCAGGGAATTCTCGTCAACGCATGACCATCCCACCGAACATGCTTCGCTTATAACGCCCCAACACGTACGAGGACAAGTGGGGTCTTAAGGCGAAAATAAAACTTACAGAAAGACAGCTCCTATGAAAAAGTAAATCAAAAGAAGAATACGACCGAAAGTAATCAGAACTTCTAAAGGAAGGAGGGAATGTAACCAGGTATTCTTTGAAATAAAACTGTACACGGCTATGAGAGAATTCTGTGTCCCGACGAAATTGATAAGACTGACTAGGATCACCCTGACCAATGTGCCAGATAAAAGCAGCAGGATCAGTCTCGACACCATTCGACAACAATGGTCTAAGAAAAGGGGATGCCCTATCATGCGTCCTCTTTAACCTGGCCCTGGAGAAAGTGATCCGTGATGCTGATGTAAATGCGAGGGTTACGATTCTCTTTAAATCCACCCAACTAGTAGCCTATGCTGACGATATCGACATCACGGGAAGAACGACCCGATACATACAAACTGCCTTCCTCCAGATCGAGCAAGCGGCGCGAGATCTTGGGCTACACATCAATGGAGGTAAGACAAAATATATGGTGTCAACCTTAGCGCCAAAAATCAAAAAAACAACAACATCAATTCGCACTGGTCAAACGGAAATAATAAAGATAGGAGACCATTGATAATTTCTCCTATCTTGGGTCGAAAAACACAACCGATAACAGCTATGATGATGAAATCCGCGCATGGTTGTTAGTTGCCAACAGAGCCTTTCAGCTTACAAAAACTGTTCCGCTTCAAATGTGTCACCATAGGGTCAAAGCTTTTACTGTACAAGACAATGATCTTGGTAGTCCTCATGTATTCCCCGGACACTTCAGTTCTTAACAAAAAAAATTGCAAACTCTCGGCCTCGTTCGAGAGAATAATTTTTGGCCCCCTTCCGTAACTTACATAACGATGAAGTCTATGACCGATACCATGATCGTCTGATTGTAGATAAAATTCGGTTCAATAGGTTGCGATGGGTCACTTAATCCATATAGATGGGGACGATCCAGCTTGGAAAGTCTATAAGCGCAGCGTCTATGGCAGATAAAGAAGACGAGGCAGAAGCTGCCTGAGATGGAGCGTTGGCGTAGCTCAGGAGGCCAGACAGCTTTTGGGGATATCGATGTCGGGATGTCTCGAATTCCTTATTAAGACAGATCTGAACCGGTTGTAACGCCATCGATGACGATTCTCTGAAATTCAAGATAGTCCCCTAGTTTTCTTTAACCTTGCGCAAAAATGCCAGTCATATTAGAAGCTGGTAGTTAATTCCATAGATATAACCAGGATCATCATCGAATATTAAGACAACGATGAGATAACTATGAAGGAAAGAAGCTCTGGCCCACCAAATTGTATCCTTATCCAGCGATAAGGACCCACATAAGATGGAAGTAGCACCGCCCGGATAATAGGAAGACTGTGAACGAAAATGAGAGTTCAAATTGGTACAGATTAACCTTAATCTGTGCGAAGGGGAGGGGGCTACTTTTGGAGGTCATTAGTAGGGAAAACATTGCAGAAAATTTAGCGGTTCTCCGTGGCTATAATATAATAACTACACTAGATGAGAGATGGGTCCATTATGGACGTATGAGGAAAAGACTTGGAATAATCTGTATCTGAATTCGTAAGCGCCAAAGTGCAACGACGAATATCGGGAGACTTGTCCTGTTCAAGCCAATCCTGAAACTGGACACGGTTCTTATGAATATCAGAAACACATTTTTCAGGACGAAAAGTCATTTGGCATGTCAGTGAGCGATAATCTTATAGTGACCAAAAAAGAAGGTGAATTTAGGAGTAAAAAAGCCGGTTGAACGGAAAATCCTTTCAAAGGGGACATATTTTACACAAAACAGTATTCAAACTAGACAAATGGTAACGGGGGCGTGAGATGCCACCAGAAGACGAGTGCTTCTGGTAGTATAAAGAAACTGCAACGACGACTCCGCATGATTCCATACAAGTAATACAAGCACTCTAGCAGACGACACGTAGAAGTACCTCTAAAGCAACTTCAAATGGGCTCACAGATTTCCTTACCCGAAATAATAGAGCTACAGGGATCTTTAAGAAAAAATAGTAGCCACTCTCCTCTATTATCCCAAAAATTGCGGAGAGCAAAGGATGGCGCAATCAAGCGAATTTGCGGAAAAACGCAGGAAGATCGGCGGCGGCAAGAACCCAGTTTAGATAGCACTCCTAACAAAGCTATCAAGTTTATATCTGATCAAATGGAAGCGCAGTAGTATTGTTTCATTCATTCATTCCTCCGTGGAGTATAAGGCACCCACAAAGTTCGACTGTGTTTCAGTTTCACTATCATCACCCTTAACGCTATGCAAATGATAAGCTCACAACAGCGAGGCAAACACAAGACAAAGACAGACACCCATGACGACTGGGCTTCGCACCCAGAGCAACGAGATTGGAAGGCTGATTCTTTACCCCCTCAACCATCGCGCAGTCAAATGAAAGCGTGCCTGAAAAAGTTATATTCACTGCCTAGTGAGAAAAGCACAAGTTGTACTATCTACTAAACTTCTGCTAGTGGTACAAGCAGAAATAGCCTCATACGGGGTTGTCTGCCAGTTGAACATAATGGGGTTTAAACATATCCATTTCACGAATGGCGTAATAAGCAGCAGTTGTGCCAGTGTTGTGCCGTTTTGGGCGTGAAAAACGAGTATTGGCAACAAATAAAAGACGTCTTGGTTGACACAAGTGATCCTGGATACTAGGGAAGGGGTTGAGAATTACCTTTAGAAGAGATTTCTATAATGCAGAACCACGAAGAGAGTATATCGTTATATCTGCAAGGTTCGGTACTAAGTGAAGTGGAGTATGATTTACAATGCAACCCGCGTACGTTTGTATCAAACGAGGCTATAATTGTTGGCTTTGTAAATCACCTGGTCGTAGATGCCTAGAAAGAGCTGGTTCATATTTGGGGAAGTTGAAGATAGAAATAGCCATGATTGAAGCTGGCAGAAAGAAGGACATTATTAAGGAAGGAGTGGCTTTGCAAACTTCTCGGAGTCTAAGGGTGATAGGCACATCGAATGTGGCTATTAAAAGGGAAGGCAATGTAATCACGGCACTTGAAAGAACGGCGTTCAATGTCACCAAGCGGAACCCAGCTGGGAACTTCTTATACGTGAAGTGGTGACATCAATACTTTTGGATAAGTAGCCCGTATGGGTAGAGACACGAACTCACAGAACCATAGTGATAAATTCTGAGTTACAAGCGTTAGGGAACAATGCCTCACAAAACAGCGTTGATCGTATCACGCATGATCCCAATTGGATTGTTCGCATGAAAAAGATGTCCCTTGTACTGGAGGAAATCGATAGACTTATCGAAAATGGGCACAGAATAGAGGTGTTGTGTTATTACTGACATCGCAGATGGGGCGAGCCTCTCAAGAGCCGATGGAAGCACAAACTCATCCCGAATATTGATCAGGCGGAATCACTGGAAAACAAACTATTACATCTTGCGGTCACGGAAAAGCACACACAATTTCTTACAGAAGAGACTGTTAGAGACAGTTAACTCCTTTGGTTTGGATGAATTTCCAAATTATCCTAGATGCACCAGCTTTCCAGAGGATCCAGAACGCGTGCTACTTAATTGCCTATGTTTTGAGGCTGAGAGAAGAAGGCTAAATGAGGCCCTGAAAGTGAATGTGCTCCCTGAGAATATATTCGTACTACCAGAATAATCTTCACGTCAGAGAAAAACTAACTCCGAAACTTGGGGAGTCAAGATCCTCCATGATGTAGTATTTAAATGGTGCCCCATTGTGCAGGAGCGGGAGTAGTTTCAATAGATGAAAAACTTCCATGCATTCGCTCTAGTTCCGACGGGACCAGAAGCAGAAGATGGCTTAACTTTTGATACCGGCGTGACACAAAGAAACTGGACCGTTGTAGCAAACTCAAAATAGACTGACGAGTGAGTTCTGATGTCGCTACCTCATAATCTACGTTAAGGCAAGAAGAGCACAAATTCTACAATTAAACTCTACACTACCCTAAAAAAGCCCTATGATCCTCTTTTTTATTCAGACTGAAAGGTGCCTCATAAATAAGGCGCTCTCCAAAAGTAGTGTCCGGATAGCTGAGTAGTTAGAGCACGAGGCTGTCTTACAGGAGGTCGGGATTCAAATCTCACTGGTAGCAGTGGAATTTGTATCGTAATTTGACGTCGGATGTGTAGGGTCGTGAAGGAAGCAGCTGATCTACAAACTTTAGCAGAGGTCAACTACCCGAAGCATTAGCGAATATTAACGCAGAATAAATGATAATAAATGTTGGAGGCGTAAATATTTTTCTTTGATGAATCTGTCATTTGTATCTGTATTAATGAGCACTATACCCACAGTGACTGCCAATCAGTGTTAAAGATGTAAATTAAAAGTTTTCCGGCTCCCGGTTCTACTACAAAGGGTTTCGTCCAAATCTCTAGCGACCGGCATAAAACTTTACGACACTGCCATCAACAAAACCATTCAAATCGTCCGGTCGGTGAGCAAAGCGAGCGGTACCAACAAACAAATGGGGGTCATACATAGAAGCGCAGGAAGTTATTTTAATCGATTATGTGAAGATACCGATATGAACCCCTGGGGCATTGATCCCCGGACCACACCTTTCTGACAAATAGTAGTCACTCTTCACCCCGATCACGAAACTGTCGAAAACAATGGCTACACATTCCAACGAGTGCACAATACCTTCATGCGGGAGCTATAGGAAATACGTGAAGGATGAGCGAAAACAAAGCTCGAGGTATGGATGACATTCCAAAAGAAACTTTGAAGCAAGTGGCGAAAACTGGAATTAAGCAATTCGAGAATACCTTGGAGATGTACTTAAATAAGGAAGATGTTGGAGAGGGTCCTTTCTATCAGACTTTCACCCATTGCTGACCTGGCCTGTCTCAATGTCAGTACTGGAAGTGTGCCCAATCTTATGCTGCGCAACGTCGCGTTGACGTTGAACTTGAAGAAAAATGAGTTCGCTAATGAGCAATAAATCTAATCCGCATTGGTTGAGATAGTTTTTGTGGGTATCTGGCGAGGTTGGTTTCGTAATCGCCTTTCAGAAAGGATTCTCTATTATGGAAAGGATAACGGAGTTTGAGAGTACACCACAGAGAGGGTTCCACAAGGTTCTGTACTAAGTCCCTTGATGTAGAATATGATGCACGATGGACTTCTCTTGTTGGTTGTTGCGGATATTCCCACAACTTAAACTGTGAGAAAGTTATGGACGTAACTGGAAAAGACTAACTTGACCGGTAAAGAAGATGAAGAAAAGTGGAAGACAATGAATTTACACTTATCAAACACAAATAAAGCCATGAAACTAGGGTGAGCTCGTATAATCTCTGGCAGCAGAGAAAGCACAAGTCTTTGAACAATTGAGGGACGTAAAAGGGAATGGGTAGAGCGGAGTCAAAGGTAAGCAAAATATCACATCACATAATCACGGAGAAATGAACTACTACCTCAGTTCTTTACAGGATAAGCATGCTTTGAGAGACCAAATTGGCACGTTTTACGTAGAGTGACTTCCGAACTTTTCTATACAGAATAACTCGCTAGACGACTTAGAATGCATACAGCTTGCCCTGATTCAAGGCTGAGAGAAGCAGGCTGCTCGGGACGCTGAAGGCTAACGAGTGCCCTGAGAATATAGATGGAGAAGTACTCAAGTCAGAGGAAAACTAACTTGTAGTCAGTTTCGCAATTATAAAAAGACAGGGCGAGTTATTAAAGTAAGCAAGAGGAAGGAAGGCCGTTTGAATCACGATGACTTTATGGTAGGGTTGTATAGTTTAGAGTCACCTTCATCTCTTAAACCTTTCTTCATTTTTTTTCAGTTCAGCAATAATGACAAACCTACTGTTCTCCTTGAGATTTCTAATTTAGTTTCTAAAATTGTTCCCCTTGCCAGTTTTCAATATCTGCTTAAATAGTGGTCGTATATGCAAGCTAATTTTCTGTGAATGTGGTAACAATTACTAAACTGGTTTTAGGTTTTTTAACGGACAAATGTATGTTACAGGGAGGGAGGGGTAACCAGTTAACTTGAATCGGCATGGGATCATATGTTAACAGCGGCTACTGCCTGCAGACATTAATCGTTCCCTTCTATTTACTCGTAAGCATGATATGGTTATGGATATAGTAACCAAAACCGATTGGTTTAAAGGTAAATTGAACGAAGTCGAAAAAAGGTGAAGTCTGATGAGTTGTCATTGGACGAAACCTCAGATTAATTGCGGCCGGCCAAACAAGGTGGAAAAAGGTTTCTCGCCAAATGGCCTGGTCCACCATCAATGAGGACTTTCTCAATCCTAAACCTGCATCGGGCTGAAGCATGAAGTAAGCGGTTTTCTTTGTTAATACAACTCATATCCATTAAGTTTCTTGGATCTACATAAGGAAGCGAATAATACGAAAGAACCACTTTCGACCCGCTGCTTCTAGAGCCTAGGTGAGGCAACTTTAGATGAGTTATCTCTGGCCTAGGCGAAACCGCATCAATTAGGTAAAAAGTGTCCATTACGTTCAGATGCCCAGACTTTATTTTTTGGGTAAAGCTCCCATTTTTTCCATCAAAACCAGTGACTGGCGATTCCACTCCGGATTAAATTGTTCTTGTCGGGGGCCGAATAGGAGGAAAAGTAGGTTATTATTATTATTATTCTGTTAAAGGAAAGTCGCACCGCGTCCTTGAAGAACTATTGTGCCCCTTTTAGTGGTTATAGTATACCTATTCATCATAGTATCTCAAGCAGGCCTGCAACCATTCGGAACTTTAGTATGTTCCCTACTTTCAGATGTTTCAGATTTGCATCTGGTATTAAGTGTTCTCCCAGCATTTGATAGAGCCAAATGGCGAAGCCGATCACGACGAGCCGACCCCACTTGTGAACGGGACAAAGGCTGAAGAAAAACAAGATTAAGCATTCTCCCAGATGTCTCGACCTACTTTGCACAAGTGCCGGACACTGTCCCAGGACGTGTATAGAGGTTTCGTCGTCCTCCTCACAAAACCTGCAGGCAGTGTCCGTAGATATCCCTAGCTTCCCTAGGCGATAGTTCAGCCGACAATGACCAGTGAGAATTCCCACTATGATTCGGAGGTTCCTTTTGGTGAGGTTTAAGCAATCCTATGTGCACATGGGTTCGTATCCCCCAATAAGCACCCTGGACTGCTCCATCCCGGGTACCTGGTGCACTTAAGAGTTAATATTGTCAACTTAAACACAGAACCTCCCAACTCCAACTGTTTGGTGTGAGTGAACCCGCGTTCACCAAGAAGAAAGGACGACTGTAAGCTAGCCTTGCTGATGAGAAGATAATATTTTAACCTTATACAATAAGTAAAACATTTAGTATAAATTTGGCGTAACTGTTACTACATAAATTACATCTTTCAATTTCCTTAACACCCACCAATAAATTACATCGTCAGACGCCCATCTAATTTTCAAGCTCCACACCAGTTTTCTATTTCGCATTTTCCCTGTTGCTAGCTTTCACTTTTCCAGCTGCAAATCCCCGACATACTATCAATAGCTCAATAGATATTAAGCTAAGGCGGAGACTTTTCACCCAATAATAATTTCCGTCATCTTGTCGATAACGAGATAGATACTTTATACACCAAAATGCCATGTTCCAATCATCTGCAAAGTATCTTTGTGGAAATTTATAGCCAACGGGAAGTCATACTGCCCGTGACTGTATTTCCCAGACGAGCAGCGGGTTATATGTAAGCATTTATTACGTAAACCAAAAAATTGCATAGTGCAATTTAGCGGACGGAGAGCACCTTCCCGGGATCATTTCACTTATGTTCCAAGAAGCACCCGGGGCCCCAGCCGTTAAGCCGAATAATTCTGCAGCTTGCACATGGCGTGAAAGTTATATTGTATCTTTGTATCTTAGCGAATCTATCTCTATAGGTGAATTCGTGCAACGTACGACAATTTTTCCGTCTTTTCGCAGAAGAAAATTTCCGCGTTTACTGAAATAGCACACGCGTTTTGAGGACGATGCCGACTACGGTTCAGATGGCATTTTGCCGAACGACTGGTTGGCGTTGTTTTTGTGGTTCGGATTTCTAATGATGGCGATGAGGTTTTGCGGGTACGGCGATGTCTAGTTATAATATTTTCCTAGTTTGCGAAAGTTGAATTGCAATTTTTATATAATTCACATGTGAACTGGTTACATGCCGCAAACGGCGAGAAAACGCAAGTAGCGAGATGTTAAGATAAAGAAACTGCAGCCTATGCCATGGTTCAGGTGAGCTCACTATATTTCGTAAGGAAATTCCAACTGCATATTTAAAACAATCTGGGGTTGATTAAGCATTCGTGTGACACAAAGTACGTGAAACAGATTTGTTCGATCCACATCCATAGTTGCCTTCCGGCTAACGTAAATATCTTTAGTCAAGGCGAGCCATCGAGCGCCAGTCACTGCTTCTAATGTTAAGATAAATACGGACCGCTGTAATGCATTATGTTATGAAAAGGGCCTCCATGTTCGCTCAATACCACACTTCTGGCCACAATACGAGTAATTTACTAACAAATTACCAGCCTAACATGTTATTACGACAATCTCCGTCCTATAGTCAGCGCCGTACTTCGGTACTCATTACACAATTGAAAAATATCTTTTTTCCCATAGACGAATAGCAACAAAAATAAGAAAACAAAAAACAATTTGAAAACCCGATGACCGTGACACCTTGCATGGATCGTGATAAAATGGCAAAACACGATACTAATGCTCTTTCATATGGCAGCCATGCTGGGTGGCTGTGTTTTCCATTCCACTGGCACTCTGGGATGCGGATAATACAATAATTATGTCATAGAAAGCTTTGATTTGAGCAGCAACAAAGAGATAAGAGTGACGCACCCAAAGGTCAACCTGCTCCAAATATAATACGTGTAGTTCATGGGGAACGCTTACCTTGAGATCCAAAAACTTGGTAGAATTGTGACAGATATGTGAGTATTGATAGACGATCTGGAACCTCGTATAGGGCCATGTCGCTGGCGTCCAAAAGGGCAGGTATGCCTAGGTGACGCTCTGCTGTGCGGAAGGCCAAATCGTTGTTGTAGTAGACATCGGCTTTGTTTAGTTTATCGAAATCCCTGAAAAAAAATGTTAGAATTTAAAGAGGATTTATGCAGAATAATGTATGGAATCGTTGAATTTGTACACTGGATTGATTTGAGCAACCTAGGTTTTTCGGCAATTATCTAAATCTAAACTAGTACGACTCATATTAAAGGCAGCTTATCTTTTCAATTTCTGTCAAGAAGAATGCAACCATACGTGGTCGGTTCTAAATCCTAACGTCCCCTTCTAAAGAAATTCATCCCATAGAGACACGGAAATCGAGAATTGTCAAAAAATAGTCGTTCACGACTATATGTCTTTTATAACATCAAAATCTAAGAAAGCTTCAATTTTAGTGCAGCATGAAATTGATTTATACTTTGACTGAAGTCTAAGTGGGAGAGGTACAGTGTATTCTCTATTCACAAAAGTTATCGTACCAACGGACGAACTTGTTGACAGAATCAGTGAGATCCAAATTTATGACTAAACGTCAAGAAAGAGCAAAGTAGGTAACCTAATAATTGAAATGCATGCTATTTGTGGCCTTAAGAGTCAGAGTGTCTTATTCTCGAAAGAAAAGATCTGCACGGAAGCAGCAGGATCAACTGGACAAAAAACTGGAACTGGAAATTTTTTTTTTGAAAAATGCAAAGTGAACTAAGACATCATTGCTCAAACGCTTAACATTCCGGATAACATCCGCTTGCTCTCTCATCGAGCCCTTGGGCAAATGATCAATGCAAGGCTTAGTGAACGTAAATGCCAAAAGAACAAAGATTCTCAATCTACTTCGCTACGGCCGAACTAGAAACACATCGAACGCATCAAAATTTCAACAGGTTGCCCGTAATTTTGACGCTAATCATGTCTCTCTGAACATAAGTGTCATTTCCAGTTCTCCAAAGGAACCGAAACCAAAAGTACCAGAATAATTTTCATTGTTCTATCTCCACGCAAAAAGTGAATATCTGCCGTATTCTCCGTGGTTAGCCATTCGAGAATGAGAACATACCTTCCACAAACATAAACTCTAGTTAGTTAGTATGTGCAAAAAACACTCCGGCATTCACTGGCTATTCAGGAAGATGAATTGCTTCGGATTAGTCGTGCCACTATCAACAAGACCTCCAGGAAAATTCCCCGAATAAATCCCCGGACGCAGATCTTCTCCAAATTATTGTTAACTCATTCGACGAGTTCGAAGCGGAGGATGGTCCAATCCATGAGGCTGTTTACCTTCTGCATCCAAGAGATGTTACTACCATCGACGTTCTGGAGAATGTGCCACGAAGTGAAAAACACCTTGCGACTAGAACGAGCTCGAGGGTGACATCAGAAAAGACACTTGAACCTTAAAGACTCAATTGTCCGATTCCTATTTTTAGTCGACTTGGTGGTGGTTTTCTTGTTTTACCCAGGAATAATTCAAAACCATTGACAAACCAGCAACCATGAAATGTTCACCCCAACGGCGGGTGAGACGCTTCTTACAATCGACGTTGGTTTCCAAGGTCACTTTTCCTAGATATTTACCATGGTGGATACAGTCGCACCGATCCTTGGAGCAGACTTCATCTTCGATTTTGGAATCATCACAGATCTGCTAGACAGGAAGGTCATTGACAAATTCGCAGGAATTTCCATCTAAGGTGATATCGTTACCAGCCTGATTATGTTCTCTTCAATCGGTAACATTCAACTCTGCCACGATCCTTTTACGGAATTTATGAATATTGCACGTTCGTTGCAACTATTTAAAATAAAAGAGCGTGGCTTGCAACATCGCAATTTTATATGACTAGGTTTTAAAGTAGCCATGATACCTCGTCGCCTTTCTCCTTACAAATTGAAGATAAGCAGGGTATATTTCCAACAAAACATCGACAAAGTTTTGTGTCAATCTTCGAGTAGCCCTTGATCCAGCGCAGTAAACTTACCTCCAAAGTGCGAGGAAGAATTTGCGCCATGCGGCGATGACAGAAACATCAATGCAGCCACTATTTTTGCAATCATACTGCGTGATATCCAACTATCTGGCAACGAAGCAAAGTCCACATTCCCTTGATGTCCGAACATGCCAAATGGAGAGCAACTTACTCTCACATATCTCAAACAAAAATCCAGCTTAGGTTCAAACTAATGGCGATTTAAACTTCTTTGACGTGTTTTGCGATTATATAAAGGAGCCTTTTCCACCTGTTGTTACTTTCGGGCATGCTGCTCCCAGGGTGGAAGTGATGCAGCGTTTGATGAGTTGCCTCTGCCCGAAACCGTCAGTCTTTTTACCTCTTTTTCTTTTCGTCTTTGGAGTCCCTGAAATCACCTACTAGGGATAATATGCCACACCAGAAGGAATTTCTGCGGAAAAAGTTAATGCGCTGACCTTCGTCATTTTTCAACATGACTAACTTCTGTAGGCATCGTTTGTCCAACGCCAATTCTAGTCTTGGCTCTTCGGGACTAAAAAGAAAGACAAACGATCAATTCCGTGAACCCTGAAAGAAGAGAAGTAGTTCGAAGCTTCCAAGCAGCAATTCGCTAATGCAGTGTTCCGGAGACATCACTCATAAAATTGCGGAGCTTGCCATGCGTACTGATGCTTTTGATTATGCAAAGGGGGCTATCCTCCAATAAACTGATGATGGAAACTGGAACTCAATCATTTCTTATCCAAGGAATTCAGTAACACTAAAAGAAAGTACGCAGCATATGACATTGCCGTGCTATTTACAGAACTCTCCAGGACTTGCTTGACCTAATCGAAGGTTACCCGCGCTGAACAATGACTAATTACACTTTAACTTTGCCAATGGACTTGCCAGTTGTAGTTGCACCACTAGAACTCTTGGGACTAGCTTTCAACTTCCAGAGCTGGGATCAGATGACCTTCATGTTAGTCTTCTGCAACACCTCCACGAAAGTGCCTCGCCACAATATCTCTGCGCCTTTCCGCAGTTGCATAACTGAATTGGATCCTTGAATTGCGGTGGGAGAGCCACAAAGAAGGTGATTTTTACCAAGTACATTTGGTCAGGCTTAGCCAAGGACATCGCTCAATGGGCCAGATTTTCTGACCTTGTGAACGTTGCAAGATTTCTCGGCCCCACATACCTCTAGTAGGAAAGTTTGATATTCCAATTTCTTGTTTCAAGCATGTCCTCACCGATATAGCCGGACCCCGTTCTAAGTCGCGCGGAAATACTTCTGGTTACTTGCATTGACCATTCCACCATCTGGCCTGAAACGCACCATTTCCGATGCTTTCATAACGACATGGGTTAAACTTTTTGGTAGTTTAAGAACAGTTACGGTAGTTCAAAGATGTTGTCTTTCAGCCTCTCTGTAAACTCATCAGCTTTAAGAAGTTAAGGACAACGACTTGATACTCCAGAGAATGGAGAATGGAATAATCAAGCTAGGCCACCGTTCACTCGAGGCATTTTTAATGTGCCCCGAGAAAAGAATTGGATTGGTAAACTTGTCGTCGTTCTCCATGGACTATGTATTGCTTTGAAAGACAACGTTTAAGCTTTTGCTAGCTTCTCTGCTTCTTTTTAGAACAACCTTTCGTTTTGTTTGAGAATTGTTCTTCGAAGCCGAGTATCCACCAAATCCAATTTCATTTCTAGAGAGAGAATGCGTACAGTCCAGCCTACACCTGCTGCTGTTTCATATTCAAAAGTTCTCATAAGAGCACCCACCTTTTCATCAGAATGGAGAGAGGCTCTTATCGCGTCACTGTTCATCCCAACAGCAAATATTATCTACTCGATATGATGGAGAAGAATGCTGTTAGATTCTTTGTTTGTTGGATAGCGAAGTCATACGACCATAGTAGCATCCAAGATGAACTACCGCGGGAATTCCGGCATTTCCAACAGGCTGAGGTTCAAGAGAAATTTCGAGTTGAGACTTCCAAACAAGGCACAGCAGGGGTGAGTTGCCACTTTTGATTCTTTACTGATGCATCAAGAATGGTCTACGTAGTCGAAGCGGAAATGTATTTCGTCATACATA
Source organism: Hermetia illucens (assembly GCF_905115235.1). Lineage (NCBI taxonomy): Eukaryota > Metazoa > Arthropoda > Insecta > Diptera > Stratiomyidae > Hermetia > Hermetia illucens. Next base: position 61,891,095 of record NC_051853.1, read on the forward strand.
GAAACATACAAAACGATGAGTGAACCGGTAAGCGAAGTCTTCAGCCGCTTATTCCAGATGATGAAGGTTCTCCACCTGCACTCCAGTCCAGGAAGTTCTGGCGCCCCCCCCCTTTTCCAAGGTCGGCAAGATCGGACCATCACCTCTCAGTGAGACCTACCAGATAACGCTGCCGACGGTAATAGTGCATGCAAGACGATCTATTCCCGGCTATCAGCAAAGCGCCGGCAACCCTACCTGGCATTACGCAACGGCAAGAACCATGCAAACATGATAGACTACTCTTTTGAAACTTGGAATATACGATCCTTTTACAAACCGTGAGAGTCGTCAAAGCAACATCAGAGATGCAATAAATTAATTATTCACCGTGTTCGAAAAGTGCTGAGAGTCCAATGTCGACATCTACCAGTAGCCTACAAAAAGTCCCGACCCGCTAGCCCCTCTTACATCCCTTTACCTTCAAATATTTCGTTGTGTATCTATTCTGAGCCCATCGGAGAATTTTGGGCCTGGAGGCAATCATCTCTTTCAACCTCCCAGGTGATTTGAAAGCTTCGCGACTTCATCCAAATCCGACCTCTGATCGATCAAGGCGAGTTAACCGAGTTGTTTCTGAACGGGACAAAAGTTGAAGAAGAAGGAGAAGTTTGATGATATTTTGCAACGAGTTTACAAAATTTAACGTTCGGCCAAATATTGGCCAACTTAAAAAGACGATGCGAATCTTAAAAATGACGGGAAGTTGTCCCTCTTTTACAGCAGTTTGTGACAATGGGTGCTATTTTCGTTTTCGGTTCCTCGTGTTTATCTTCACATGGTTACAATCTAATATTTTCAATACCCAATGTTATCTTTGACAGTTTCCACTACAGTCACTTGTCAAAGGTTGGGTTTATCGTTGTATATTGTTTCACAATAATGGGCAGAATGCAAAGCACTTTCGACTGCTGGCGGAGACAATATACTCTAATAGGCCATCACGACTGTCGTACTAGAGCGATCTTTCCTCCGGATAGCTATCAGAAAAAGCAAAAAGATAACTGGGAAAGCAAGTCATCGCTATGTACCTCTCAACACAGTTGGCTGAATTTTATACATTTCTCATACTGATGTATTTTCAACCAATTTCACGGTTTTAACAGCTCGCTTCACGGAAATCAGTCTACTAAGCACGTTGATAACTATACATATTTAAGGACCTTATGATAAGTACATATCCTCCCTATCATAAGGTCAAAATACGTACATAGGAAGGCGTAACTCCATGCCTATGAAACAAGTGTCACTCCTGTGTTGTATTATGAAAGCGAACCCGGACTTTGACTTAGGCTTCTGAAAATTTGATGACGCCTTTGAAAGGAAGGTGTTAAGGAATGCCCTTGAAGCAATTGGAAAGGATAATTGATGACGAAATTGTCAAAATAGACTAAACTGTACGATATATATGAAGGCGCGGAAGTGTCTAAGGTAATAAAACCGATGAAGCTCCAATTGGCTGGCCATATTTAACATAACGAATGGGCGACTCAGGAATACTCAAAGGAGTATTCCAAAGCCAAATTTATTCAGACAGGGGAGATCCACAGTGAATGCTATTACGGAGGTCGTAAATGCGGTTCATCGAGCCGAGGCACACGCTTGATATCAGAAATGCCTTCAATTCCGTAAGATAGACAGACATGTCAGGCACATTAGATACCTCATTCCACGTGCCAAGCTATCTCTTGCGGATATTGAGGGGTTATCTGAAAGACAACTCCCTGCTCTATGAGACGCTAGAGGGCCATAGGATGATGGAAATCACGTCGGGAATAGCACAGGGATCCATCCTAGGGCGGGACCTCTGGAACGCTTCCTATGATAGTCTATGAGACTCGATATGCCCGAAAAGTCGCACCTAGTCGATTATGCAGACGACGTTGCGGTTCTTGTTGCCTGACGTACTGTTGAACAGGGGCAAAGCAGACTTGGCATATTGATACGGCAGGTAAGCGGGTGGATGAGTGCTCACGGTTTCAGCCTCGCGTTGGAAAAACCCGAAGTAGTCACATTGACCAGAAGGAGAATCCCGAACCTGCGACCCTTATAGATCGGCGAGTTGACTGTAGAGTCAAAACCAGTGGTTAAATACCTTGGTTTAATGCTCTACTCGAAGATGAGCTTCTTCAAGCAAATCACAATCGACAATTTAGTCCCGCGGTTGAACCGAACGCACAGTAAGATTGATTATTTCCTTACCCAACTTCTAAGCGGGCATGGAGGCTTTCAGTCTTACCTGCACAGGATTGGGAAGGTGCGATCTCCTGATTGTGTGCTCTGCAATGGGGCAGCGGACTCTTCTTATTGCGAAGAAGATTGAACTCGACTGGCAAGGGATCGGATGGATGGTAAGGGGTTCCCTGAACTAACAACTCCCTTCCTCCCCTCCCCTCCCCTCCCGTTGGTGAAAGGGATTATCAGACTTCAAGGTTCCCAACGCGGGGAGAGCGGGAGGGCTAGCCCGAAGTAATGTGTCAAACGGTTCCAGGCTAGTGCTCTGATGGCAGGGAGGTGTTTACGTGGTAGTCCGACAACGAACTGTTACGGGAGTCCAACACCCTATGCGTAAGCGCATTCACCTACCCTACGCCCAAAAAGAGCCAAATTTATGGTTTCAGGGTAGTTGTAAAGCCGAGAAAGCGATGAGAGGAGTCAGTCGATCAGGCCGACAGGACTTTATTATTGGATGTAAGGAACTGGCAGACGAAACCATTGGACCGGGAGGAAAACCGACAATGGGGGAGGGCAAGAGACAGGAAGAAGGAACCATGGACAGAACCCTCTCATTTAAACAAACCATTATATTCCAAATATTGCACTACTATACATGAATATGCAAAATTCACATATTGGGGTAATATAAGAGCTTAATTACCAAAACGGAAAAAATTATACTAAGAAGAAACACATGCAGCGTTTGCCGCTGTTTTGATCTATTATGCAAGTTAGCGGAAATACTTAATGATAATATAAGCAATTTAGGAAAAGATACCAAAATTTTAAAGTCATCATTTTCAACACTGCGAAAGCTTTCAAGTCATCTTTCATTCAACAAATCATCTTTACTACTTCTATGCAGTTGCATTGCATAACGATGAATGCATTAATCCATTTTTCATCCACGATTACTTTGCATTACAAAACCTGACCAGTACAGCAATAACTACTGCATAACATTGAAATGAATAAAGAAATATCTCCAATCGCGGCCGCACGTAATAAGAGATTCTAGCGCCGCAACAAATCGCGATTTTTCCCGGCGAAATTGAGGATCACGAACGAGAATCAATTGCGTAAAAATCACCAAAGAGGCCATTAATTGCGAGAAAGAAATCCACATTCAAATCTTTTCAAATAATTGTATGTGATTCAATTGGCAAAGACACGCGGAAAGCATGATATCTTAAAGATGCAGATTCCATGCATTAAGGCAACCATTAATCATGTAAGCTTATTGGGGGATCGAGACCCCATGCAGACTTTGCAATTTTTTTATGCGTTTTTCATCTTTTATTTTACATCTTTTTCTTTTACTTTCTTGTTTAAAGACCGAATTCGGCGAAAAGTTTCCAAACGCATTGGAAAATTGGTGTATTTGCTGTTGGAAAGTACCAGCGCGCACATAGTGGTATGACATGATGATTGAAGACGCGAAAATCGCGAAAGATGAAAAGAATCCGGCCTGGATGCTGACTGTAAAGAAGGCCGACGAACACCATAACTAATCGATTCTTCGCCCAATGCAAATGTTGTTAAAATGCTGTCAAAACAATGAATTGGGTGAGCAAGCATTGAAGAGAAACACGCTGGACATGTTGATGGATCGATGGTGGTGGTGGTGCCAATCTAGACTTTAATGATGTTACTTAACGAAAGTGTTCCATATTTCCCAGTAATTCATGGACCATTTTCTTGACTTGAAAAATTATTCTGTGGCGCATATGGTGCAGTCCTAAGGGTAGAGTGTCTCGGGGCTATAAGTGGATTGGGACCTGCCGAAACAGGGAAGGAAGGGGGTGATTAACCTCAGGAACCTAGTTTTTTGAGGGGCATGAAATAACAAAATAATTAAACAAAATTAGATTGCTTTGCGATTTACGGGTTGCCCGTATAATTTTCGGAACTGGCTTGGAATTTTCTCCTAGGGCCCTCCGTAAACTCTTTATCTTTATTGCGTAAATACTAAAAAAAAAGTTCGCTAAAAATACTTTCGGCAACCTTTGGATACTTTTCTTTCCTACAAGTAGGGAACATAAGTCACTGTTTAGTAAGCCTACAAGAAGTCGGCCTGATGTACCAGGTAGCATTGACACTACATCCCGAAATCAAGTTAATTTTCATGAAACTAGTAAGGTTTATGCTTTTCAATCTTAAAGCGGTGGTAAAAGAGTAGTATAGGTCCCACGATGAAACGTGGATGGAGCATAAAACCTAGAAAACGCCTACTGAACCAACACCAATAGCCCTACTACCAAACCCTACCGATGAATGTTAGAAGTTCTTTCATAACGAAGAGCTCTTGGTGAAGAAGGATGAAGGCGAGTCTCCCTCGCCTACAATCCGGACAAATTGTACCAATTTTCCTCCAAGTTCGGAATTGGGTAGGACTGACAACTCTACATAGAAAACTGAAGTTACGAAGCCACGAAAGGAGCCTCGGACTGGTTGGATTTTATAACCACGAAATCGACAACAAAGACAGACGAACGATTTGCGCATTTTCTCATGGAACGTGCGCTCCCTGTACAGATCGAATGCTGCCCAGTAGCTAACCGAAATCCTGTCCCAATATAAAGCTGATGATGCGGGGAACAGGGACCGGTTTCCTGGAAAAGCCATACACTATATATTATAGCGGCCATCCGGTAAACCATGTGCTCGGAGTAGGTTTCTTAATCAGCCAAAAAAAATCTGCTGTTATCGGCTTAGAAAATATAAGCGGAAGGCTATGTACTCTGCGTTTACAAGGCAAATTTACAAATATGAGCCTCATAAATGTTCATACTTGGAAATTTCAACAGTTAAGTAGGGACGGAGGCCGTATTCAGGCGATACTTCGACTCCCATAGCTTACAAAGGGATACTAATGACAATGGACTGCGGATTATTCAGTTAGCAGTATCGCACGAAATGGCTGTTGGAAGTATCTGTTTTTGCGCGGAAAGCGATCCACAAACATACGTCGACCTCTCCAGACGCGACCAATTTCAACCAAATTGACCAGGCGCTGATTGAACGCCGCCACCTCGCAATCTTGATGAATGTCAGAACATATAGGAGTTGGGGGGGGGGGGGGCAGTATAGATAGACTCGGATCACTATCTCGTTGGCATAGTGCCCTGGGCTAGAATCCCCTCTGACAATCTGGTGAGAGTGAATATTGAAGCCATTCACAGCACAGCCCTCCGTAACACCTGTAAGGGAGAAATGGATGCCGCAATAACTGCAGTCAACAGATGTCCTGGAGATGAAACATCAATAAATGATCTTGACAACCACCTACAGGACGTTATCATTGATACGGCCACAAATATACTTGGCACCAGCTGCAAGAAAAGTCGGAACGGCTTGGTTAACGATGAATGTAAGCTAGCAACGGAACGGAAGAATGCCGCATACCGAGTAATGTTACATTCTCAAAGAACGCGGCACGCGCAGAAACTTATCACGAACTCCGTCGAGCGGAGAAGCGACTTGACAGACGGGAAAAGGAGGCCTGGGAGAAACAACAACAAATTACAGGGAACAACCGCACCAAGCGCGGAAGTTTTACCAACAAGTCAGCAGAATGAAGCCTTATACACCTCGATGCTCATCCTGCCGAGACAAAGAGGGAAATCTGATTTCCGACGGATGAACTTGAATCCACCGGCTTAAAAACTATAAGTCTGAGGCTTTATATGCCCTATACATAAAAAGAGCGATATCACGCAGTGCAATAATTATAGACGTATCACGTTGCTGAGTACCACCTATAAGATATTTTCCACTATCTTGCTAGGCTGGATAGCTCCATACGCCTAGAACATCATTCGGCCATACCAAAGAGGCTTCACTCCAGGCAAATGAGCAACAGTTCCGATTTGATATCCGCGACAAGCGATAGAAAAACTGTTGGAATATGGACATCAGTTGCACCATCTTTTCATCGGCTTTAAAGCCGCCTATGATAGCATAGCCAGGGTAAAACTGTACACGGCCATAAGAGGATTCGGTATTCCGAAGAAATTTATAAGACTGACTAGGCACCTAACCAATGTGCGAGGCCCTGGCGAAAGCAATTCGCGATGCCGACGTAAATGCGAGAGGCACCATCCTCTTTAAGTCCCCCCAACTACTAATGTATGCTGACGATACTGACATTATGGGAAGAACAACCCGAAATGTATAGTCTACCTTCATCCAGATTGAGCAGGCGGCACGAGATCTTGGGCTACACATTAATGAAGGAAAGACGAAGTACATAGTGGCAACGTCAGCGCCAAAAACCAAAGAACGAACAACATCGAATCGCACTGGTCAAATGAAAACAATAAAGATAGGAGACTACAACTTAGGGTTGAAAAGCACAACCGATGGCAGCTTTGACGATGAAATCCACGTACGGTTGTTGGCTGCCAAAAACTGTTTCGCTCGAAACGTTCCACTATAGGGTCAAAGCTCTTAGTGTACAAGACTATGATCTTACCCGTCCTTATGTATTCCTCGGAAAACTGGGTTCTTAGCAAAAAAAATTGCAAACTCTTGACAACGCTTGTGAGAAGAATCCTCCGAAGAATTGTTAGCCTCATACGGATGGACGATTCCGTAGCCTACACAACGACGATATCTATGAACGATACCACGAACGTCTGATTGTGAATAAAATCCGGTTCAACAGGTTGCGGGGGGTGAGTCACTTAATCCTTAGGGTTGCGGATGATTCAGCCCGGAAGTTTATAAAAACAATATCTATGGTAGAAAAAGAAAACAAGACAGACCCTGCCGGAGATTTTAAGGATATCGAATTGGTGGACCTTCGCGCAAAACCAGACCGGGGGGTCTGGAGTTCCTTTTTAGGGAGGCCTAGACCGGATACGGATTGTTCCGCGGTTGATGATGATTATGAATTGTTGGAGATTAGGATTCAGCAACTGGAGAATCACATCGGAGGCGCAAGATAAAAATTACAATTACGACAAGACAGATTAGCTAACGTCTACTGGGAGAGGCACGACACTACAGAGTACTTATTAACTTGTGTTTAGCGTAGAAAAATGTCTCCGGCTGCCTTAGATAACTGACAGAGAAATATCTGTGCATGTTTTACCCATCAGACAGACTTTCGACCCCCCGTACTCCCAACCTTTCCGTGACTAATATATAATATCTCTTATGTGTAAGACAGACATAGACATTTATTGGATGCAGGAAAAGATTTCGTCCGAAACATGCATTTGTCTGTCTGGCTGTTGTCAGAGGCAGTCGGAGACATTTTCCTACGCTAAATAAGTTAATAATAGTATTCTCAATATGTTTATCTTCCAAATGCACTAGGCAATATTCTCTCGCGTCGTTCCCAGTGAGCGTTAGCTAATTTGTTGTGTCGGTCCAAGTGGACGCGCTTTTTAACTCTTAACTTACTAAATTGGTGGCAACCCCGAATGAGACTTTGTCCTTTTCGAAAACTCACTATATATATATTACTATTCATGGTCAGCATCCCCATCACAACCCAATGAAGACGCTGTAATACGCCGACCACTTTATCGTTCCCACTTCCACGGAAAATATCTTCGTGAACAAGATCGTCATTTTTAAGGTTTTGTGTGAAACAAAACCTTATTAGAATCGAGACGGTGTCTGTCTGTCCGTCTGTCTGTCTGTCTGTCTGTCTGTCTGTCTGTCTGTCTGTCTGTCACACCCGATTTATTCGGAAATGGCTAGACCGATTGTCACGAAAATTGGTGAGAGTATGTAATCTGGTGATCCCTTTACATGCAGTAAGTGGCGCCATCTTGCGTTAAGTTTAAGGGGGGGCTCTCCGTACATGTGAATGGAGGGTGCAAATTTTTTTTTTACAGAATGTAGCCAAGTAGGGTATCAAATGAAAGGTCTCAATTAGTACTTTTCGAATCTGGTTCAATATTTGATATTAGATGAAACATAGGGGAGTCAGGGTTGAAAATATGACCCACAAAAAGTGTAACAGGTCTCGTTCTCAGAACCTATCCAACCGAAAAATCTGGGAAAAATCACAGTGGTGCATCTCTACGAAATCTAGGCCTCAAAATATATCCGGTTCCGATATCTGCACAAATAAAGTTAATAATAGTATATTTCCACATTTTAGAAATTTACCCGGCACCCCCCTTATGTTCATCCCAGAAATACAAAATTTGGCATGAGTGTAACGAAGAATATAATGCACAGTTTGGTCAAGTTTGAAGAAAATCCAACTATTATTAACAAAGTTATTGGGGGTGAAACTTTACAATTTTTTGTGAATTTCGTGCACTCTACAACCCGCATGACGTCATCATCACATATCAATTCGTCAATACCACAACGAAATGAATTTTTATGAATTGGGTCGCAGACAATTATTTTGTTTTAGTTTTTTAGTTATTTGTCAACCAGACATGTGTATATGTAGGTATATAATATATGCGTGCTAATGAACTTTGCGGCTAGTGCCTAATTCAGATAGATATAAGACGTAAATCGGAAATATGGGTACGATAAATTTAGATATGTGCATATATGTGTACAGCAGGTAATAGGCAGTTTGTTTGTTTAGGGTGAGTATGATATCTATGGCTCTAATATGTACGTATGTCTCGTAGTTTGGAAAAATATGAAGGATTATGTTGGATTTGTAGCTATATACGGACAGAGAAATGTGCGTCTCTTACATAACACAAAACCTTTATACCCGAAGCGCGAGCTTCCGGTATTCCGACTTGTTTATTTTTGGGCGAACTTTGTATCGGCAAAGTTTGGAAAGTAAAAACTTGCCCTCAATCCTGAAAAGTATTAGGCGGTTATCTTTCGTAGGAATAGATGAAATTAGCTGCGAGAAGTTTTTAGATGCAAAAGACCTACCACTGAACATCAATTCAACTGAAGTCCCTAGCATTCAACTCCAAACGGCGGCATTAAACACTATCTTTCGCTATAGCAAACCCACTCCTAAAAGGTCAAAATGCTGGAAATCAATCGGTGACTCCATGGAGCCTATTCATCGTTGTTGCTACGTGCTGAACTCAACATTTCTACGTGCCGGTAAGAGGTGGCACGGCTGTGCGGACATTTCCTGACGATGCTGTATGATAAACCGTTTTTGTTTGGTCCTCCACGAGCCCTCAATTTTTCAGCCACTCGTTCATAGCAGATGAATATAACTTTACATCCGCGAGAGAGTTGCAACAATAATCGCCGCTATGTATATATATAGGGTAGGCCATTAAATGTGGGCCCATCTGGCAACCCTGTAACTTTCGGCCGGAGTGTCAGATTGACTAATAATATACCACGTTTGAAGCGTCAAACCAAGCAAATTTCTAGCATGAAGCAGTACACTAAAAAAGAACGCGCTGAAATAATTGAGCTTCACATTCAAAATAAACTCTCAATTGTGTTAACTCCAGGTGCATTTCGTAAAAAAATGACATGGAAGGCTTCTGGTTTCAGCAAGACGGAGCAACTTGCCACATTTCACGCGCTACAATCCCCGGAAGGTTGATATCCAAAAATGGTGATTTTCCACGACCACCGAGATGCCCATATTTGACGCCACCAGACTTTTTTCTGTGTAAAATAAATAATTTTTAATATGAACAGTAAAAAAATATTTTTTTTTTCATGTTTTTTTCCAGAAACAAATGGGCCCACATTAAATAGCCTACCCTGTATATATACAATCGGCGTAAAAAACTATCATTCCATAAAAGAGCAGGCAGAGCTTCCTTAAAAATTCATGAAGGATTGATTGCAATGGATCTTATTGGAATCGGTGAACGAATGATGCTTTAAAATTTCTCTACAGGAAGCTCGGTGGAAACAAACACGAGCAACATTCTCGGCAATTGGTCCATGTTTGCTCCCCTAGAATGTGGAGTGGAAGGTTTCCATACGTGGAACTGTTATATTTTACAGGCATATTATAGAACATCCTAAACCAAGTAAGCAGAGTATTGTTTTTTGAATAGAACAAATACTTTTCGTCCGTTGCTAGCATTACAAATCTTTCCTATTGCTTCTTTCTCCATTACTCCTAAAGGAGTAGTCATTTAGGCATCCAGGAGCAAATTAGCAGCTGAATCCAAGATCAATCTTTTAGATGCATCGATTTCCTGCTGGGATGGGATGGGGTAACACAAGAAAACCAGCTAGGCGACATCGACACCCCAATACGTTAACCACATGGGTCATCATCCATTTACCTACCTCATCCCTACTGAAAAATTGCATGGTACTAAAATGAACTTAAGGGGGTTTTTCCAGTCAATTACTAAAAATTACAGTTATATACTATTATTAACTTTATTTGAATAGATATCGGTATGTCGGGTATTTCGGAGCCTAAGCCCCATATAGCGGCAGCCTCCTTATTTTTTTCAAATCTTCGGTTCAGTAATTTCTGAGAATGGGCCCGTTAACGAAGTAATCACTTTCAACTCCCGCACTCCCCACCTTTCCAACAAACGTCAAAACTAATACCGACTTCGGAAAGTACAAACGGAAACCTTTCATTTGATATCCCACATGACTATATTGGATGAAAAAAAAATACAGCCCCCCCCCCCCCCCCCCCCCTTTGCATGGACCCCCTTAAATTCGTCGTAGATTATGTTCCCACCCACCTCTCAATTTGATGTCAATCGCTACAACCGTCTCCGAGAAAAATGTATGTGACAGACAGACGGTAAACCGATTTTAATAAGATTTTGTTTTACACGAAACCTTAAAAAGAAACCCCTGTATGGTAAAAGGGTGGATATAAAAGCATATGCCTTTTTCTTGGTTCCTAATTTCGCGGTATATATATGCACATACATAAACTACATGCGCTAGTTGGTAACTCTTAACTGATCTCATCAATCTTCAGATCGATCCACTCCATCACCACCATCTTTGCGGAGCTTTGATCTTTAATTTGAGTGGCTTGTGTAAAGACCATCGGTGAAAACAAATAACTTTTCGGAGAAAATGACTTATGATTGAAAAATTTGTACAAATAAAAGAAGACAGCCTCACTTCACCGGTACCGCATCAGCAAAGAAAAAGTATCTTAAAGATCGCCACACGAGCGAGAAACACAAAACAAACAGGTTGATGCCGATCCAGTGATCACTTCCAAGACACGGGTCTGCTGGTGTGTCTACCTTGCACCTACCCAAATTAGGTAAAGGTCAAAGACATGTTTCCCCCCATTGATGATTTCATCATCCTCATCACCGTCGATGACCATTACTCGATTTCGATCACATCGCGATCAATACAATGTAAGATTGGATCGATTCGATTCACATCTCGCCACTGGGTCCATTGAATTGCGGAGAAATTTGTCAAGATGTTTGCACGGACAATTACGGTCACGATCAACGAACTTGGGATCATGGCTCGAGTAGCGCCGTCCATATTTCATGCAGTTTTGTCGTTTTGGGACCAGGTGATCTCAGGTTGCAAATTTGCGCGATTAATGAGACAATGCAAAGAAGGAAACGAAAAAATTGGTGAATGCAAGAGTCATGCATAAATGGCATTTGAATGAGCACCTATGCGATTGGCTAATTCGATCCATTGGTTGTACCGCCATTGCGATCGCGTTTTTCACGATCGTTTGCACAATGAGTTCACAAATCGAGAGACTATTGATTCCGTTGTTGGGAGCTTGCATACTCCATTCTGGGTTTTCGAAAGGGTAGATACGTTTTCGTAATGTGGCATGACCAGAATTTATGTATTGTTCGATCGCGAAATACTTCAGCGCGGAGCAAGGAGCTAATAATAAGGTGTTTACGTCATGTTTGATATAATTCCAACTAATATTAGTCAAAAATGCGAAATTTTATTTATTTGCTCGAATCAGTGATGCAATTTCAGATTATTGTGCGAAAAATTCAATTAATAGCTATGATGCTGCTGAGAACAATGCACGACTTTTTGTTCGATGATTAATTTGTCCTTTGGAAGAGAATAGCAATTTTCAACTGATAACCTTGGCCAACAGATAAACGTTTTGCACACTAAGTGAATTCTCACAGTTAGATAGAAAGGACTCTCTTGAGTCTTGTTTTGATACATAATGACCAGCCTACATCGCTAATACTTCAATTTCAAGGAAGGTAGGCTAACACTCAGGAAACGCTGATTACTATAACACCAAGGTCAAATTCAGGTTTCCTCCGTGATATTATTCAAAAGCTCCAGGCCATAATGAACACTTCTCTAAGCAGAACTTTTTTGGGCAGCACCTGCAGTCCCTGCATTCATTCATTCTTAAATGAGGCACAATCCGAGCCCAAGCAATGAAGGACGGCTATGATCGTTAGGATTTCGAGGAAGGACACAATGCCACAACTTATGGCCGTCATTCCTCCAAAAAACAAAAAACGTCAGCAAAGACATGAAAGCGAACTGATGGAACTAGACGAACTACTAGACCGCATTACCTTTTGCAGGTAAACATGAAGAGCAGCGGAAGACGCGTAAAAGTCAGAAACTGCCGCTCTTTCCGCTGAGGACATTGTAAACGCCAAATGGATTACAGACAGCCCACTGCAAAGCGAACAAAGACTTTATCCAAGTGGTTTCTAGGACCCAAATAAAGAAGCAAAGAAGGATAAAAGGAAAGAACGCGGTATGCCGTCGGAAACCCGTCTGTCCAAAGGCAACGAACAGAAAATCAGTAACAGAAAAGTCTACTCTGTTCATAAAGCTGACGGAAAGCAAGACATTAGCGGAAATTTTCAGCGAAATCCGCTACGGTGAAGACGTCGAGCAACGTACGAGGGACCTCCTTAATAGCGGGAAAATCAAAAGTGAGTTAGTAGTATGCATGGTATGATTGCGGATAACCCGCACCAAGTACTACAAGTATCTAAACTATGAACGCACGTCTGCAACTTTCCAGGATGCACCAGGAGGATAGCATGCCGGAGATGCGGTCGGGTAGCTCACCAAACGAAGATCTGCAATGAAAACGAAAATTGCGTTCTCTGCAAGGATTGTGGCGCGCTTGGTGGAAGTGTTACACACACTGCGGGTTCGGTGCCGTGTCGACCCTTCGGAGCGGAACTAGAAAGGACTAGGATACGTCTAGCATGATCCGCATCCTACAAATGATCATGCACTGGAGAGCAGTAGCTCATGAGTTAGAAGCTGATCTAGCGCTAATCAGCGATACCGGAACAAGGAGCCGGTTTCATGCATTCCGACTTATTAGATACCGCTGCCATCTGTGTTCGACTTCGGTTCTTGCTCAAGGCCAATGGAGTGGTTTCGTCTGAATTCATTGTTTAGGGATACAATTTTTTAGCGTTTAGCTTAGGCTTGATGTCTTTGGCACGCCGTTCTGGATACGGAGGAGCAAATCCTGATAGGATGTGGCTTTACTACAAGGGCCTTAAATGAAGTATGTCCCACCCAGACTCCAGAGGAAAACGGAGCCTAGAAATGGCGGCGAAAACCGGGCATGTAGTTTGAAACATCAGATCAACACGAACGTTCTGGAGTCCATGCTGTGAAGGAAATATCCTTGACGCAACTTTTGCGTCAGAATCTCTGGCACTGCCGGTAAACGGTAAAAGTGACTACCAGTACATCGCGTGAGAATGGTCGGAACAGGCAGAGTTGCGCTGAAGGGCGCTTCGGAGGTGGTAGGATTTCAACTGAGTGTCGATGTCGTAAATTCAGTGACGAACCTGGTAACGACATGCCTCGGAGTTTCCCCAGCTTTTACAAACCGTTCATGTGTTAGTGGACGGCGGAAATTGCCGGCCTACGGAGGGAGTGTCATAAGCTCCACCGTTTGACACAACGTTTACATGCCTAAGAGGAAGCATGAGTCACAACGTATAAATCAGCCAAAGGGAGACTCCGTAGCGCGATAAATAAAAGTAAAGCTCGCAGCTGGTAGAAACTAGTGACGTGTCACCCTGAAAATCGGGGCTGTGCGACAACCCTGCATACTTAGTACCGACGAGATGGACCTCATTATACGGGCATTATTCCAAACACAAAACCCGTATGGGTTGATGTCAACAGCACGGAAGGTGTCGAGGACTGCCCCCTTTTTACCACGATAGAGCCCAAAGAGGCAATTCTCACTATGAGAAATAAGAAGGCGTCAGGCACTGATTGTATCCCGGCGGAAGTTTACAAACTGGTATTCCAACAACGGCCAGACTTGCTGCTCAGGACGTTCAAAACTTGCCTGAGGGAGGACATTTTTTTCTTGTCGCTAGAAGATGGTGCTCTGAGATGGCCACAAGGAAGACAAAGCAGTAACCCTGTCGACTGGACCAAAACCAAGTGGCCGACTGTGGCTGAGGAGAACCTCCACATGGTTTCACTGGGATACGCTGTACTCACTATGGTTTGTTGGGCGTGATGCAGTAGGCGAATGCCCCAAAAACCTAATCAGGACGATCAGACTCGAGTCTACACGGAAGTGGCTTTAGATCACGAAACCATGTCAGTGGTATATTGGTACCATGGGGACCGGGGTAGCTCCTAAATTCTCGTGTCTCAGGAGAATTCCTACGTTCAGTTCGGTTGTAGCAGTTGGCCCCCTAGTGGAAGTTTCATGGGGGTTGTGGTTACGTTCAAGCGAACGGATACATTCGACTCAGAAAAGTGATGTCGCGTTTCAACACGCGTGCTGTACTTTTTAGTTCGGTAAAGATTTAGGTAGGTATTGCATCCACCAGTATGAATAAACTGAGCCATGCTTTCAGTATATGTAAATGACAATGGTACCATTGTGTTTGCTTCAGTGGGAGTCTGATTATGGTCACAAAATGAATTCGTGGCTTAAGAAGAGCGTGGGATTAAACCAACTTACGTTAAACCACCGTAGATGTAACTGTCGCTAGAAGGTGGCGAGTCTCGCCCTGATGAGCAGAAGAAAAGGACACCCTGAGCTGCCGTCTGCACACCGACCGCTGCATATGCTTCACATCGCCGGGAAGCGCTTGCATAGCTCATCAGGAGTAGACTCACTGAAGCAATCCATGATACCGGGGACTTATGCCTAAGGCAGTTCGGGATCAGAGTAGGGAGATCCAAGGTGGATGCTGTTATAAAGCCGCACATAGCTGCGGACCTCAACGAGTAGCGCTCCCCCCTAATGCTTGATGTCAGAAATGCCTTCAATTCCCTAAGATAGACAGATATGCTAGAAACATTAAGAAACTCATTGCACGTGCAGAGCTATCTTGCACATATTGAGGGATTATCTGAGAAACCGCTCCCTGCTCTATGAGGCGCTAGAGGGCTAGAGAAGGATAAAAATCACTTAGTGAGTAGGACAGAGATCCATCCTAGGACCTCTGGAACGCTTCCTACGATAGTTTGCTAAGACTTTACATGCCGCATAAGTCGCGCTTGGTCGGTTATGCAGACGACGTTGCGGCATTTCATGCCGGATGCACCGCAAACTTGGCATGTTGGTGCGAAGGTTAATGGATGGAAAACTGAAGTAGACTTCTTAACTAGAAAGAGAATTCTGACCCGGAGTCTCATATAGATCGTTAAATATCTTGGTTTAATGCTCGACTAGAAGATGAGCACCGTCAGACAAATCAGTATTAAATGTTGGGGGCCCTATATCTATTAGGAAGCGTCTTCTTATGAAAACAACACAGTCCGTTCTATTCTACGTTGCCCTTCTTGCTAAAGAACGTAAAGCCATCTATAGCTGCAAGGGGGAAGAAGATTTAGAAGAGGTGGTTGCCATGAAGAACGTCAACGCAGACCTACCGAATCGAAATTCTTTTGGCAAAATGAATTAAGAAGTGAATGAACTGCGAGGCTCATTGTCAATTTAGAACCTTACCCAACTTGTAAGTGGGCCATGCCCATGGGTTTTCAGTCTTTCCTGCGAAAGATTGGGGAGGCGCAATTTGCTGATTGTGTTTTCTGCAATGAAGTGACGAACGACGCCGAACAAACCTTTTTCTCTTGTGAAAGGTGGGATGGGTTCCATCGGCCACTTGGTGAACTCAATCTAGACAAAGTTTTGAAAGAGATGCTGAGGAGCGCTAGCAGATGGAGTCGAGTTTCCATTACTTCCGGGTTCTACTTGTTGCGAAGAAGATTGGGCTCGGCCGATGAAGGCTGGCATTAAGAACTCCCTTCCTCATCTCCCCACTCGTTGGTGAAAGGAATTCTCTGACGTGAAGGCTCCCTGAGCCGGAAGAGCGGGAGAGCCAGTCCGAAGTAATGTCTCAAATGGTTCCAGGCCAGTGTTCTGATGACGGGGAAGTGTATAGTTAGTAGTCCGACGGCGTAGCGTTGCGGCAGTCGAAAACTTGTTGCTGTCATGCATATAATAGCTAAAATTAGTCGGGAACGATGCAAGGGACACCTCGAAAGCTTTTCTGTTTTTCTGCAGTTTGGTTTAAATCTCGATTTTCCTGTACCAACTACGTTGGTAGCTTTGCATATCTTTCGTCGATATAGACATGTCTTTCACCAACTTGAATAAGGAGTATGTCGAAAGCGCTACGATTTTTCTGAAGAAGTTAATAGTTATTATCAGAACAATATAGGAGGACATGCAGTACTTCAATGGCCTAAGACTCTTTCCCCAAACACTTCGACTATACGCTGATGGCATATGTTTGATCTCCCACTTTAGCCAAATGGCTCTGAATTCGGAAAGAGGATTAAGTAGAGTTAGACTGAAAATAAACACCAACAAAAACAAGGTTCTCAGCCTGACGAGCCATCGCACTCTCTCTATCTGCATTAATAGGCAGAGTATCGAAGGCTTCGATCAATTTATATGCGTCGTTTCTATTGACGGTGACACTGAACTGGCTGCCTTCTCTAAAATCTGTAAATATATGTAGTTATGTTAACACCAAAATCACATTGAGACTATTCTGTGCTAGTGTTCGTTCTGTGTTGCTATTTGAGAGTAGCGCATAGAGAATGACCCCACTGTCATTCGAAAACTTGTATCATCCGAGTAGGCTGGCTTAATACAATTTCAAGGAAAGAACCTTGTTGGCGTACAGGGCTTACACCCGTACGCAATGTGATCGTAAGGCGAAAGTAGCAAAGGATAGGTCACACATTAAGGGACGAGTTGACAATTCCATTGCAGGCTATGACATGCGGTGTAATTCACTCTGGCGGAGAACAGTAAAGGAAGAATGCAGGTATCTCGGAAAGTCGTGGCGGGAGCTGAAGCGCATTTCGGTGAACGATGGCGTATAAATATAGTTGAGACGGTTGTATGGCAACCATACATAATGAATTCTTTTAAAACATAATTGATTGTTGACTGAAAATTTTCAGGACCTTGTGCCATATTATGCAAAATCGGTTTACTTTAAAATGGTAACATAACTCCAATTTAGATACCTTCAACAGTGGTCTTACCTAACATAATCCGGTGTCTGGCACAATGAAAAGCCGAACTTCCTTTAGAGGCTTGAATTTTCTTATTTTTCGATAAAACCACGTCTCAACGATGAAGATAACCTGATCTTGACAAACCAGATACTATTCATTTTGAGAATGATGGGGTCCTAAGTCCGCATCAACTTAATGCTGGACCGGACCAAATGGGGAGCAACTTACTCCCTCTTTTCTGGTCCACGGACCCCTCGCTTAGGGCTTGCACCCAAACTTTTAAAAAAAGTCAAGCGACGACGGCTTTACGGTTTCTTACCAGGGCAGATACATTAATTACAAGCAGTTTTCTTCTTATGCTCTTTGCATGCAAAAAAGATCCTTATGCACAGCAAGGGATTCTGCTGTATAGACCGGCAGGCTAGGTGAACTTAACTGATATTTTCCATTAGTAAACTTAGGAGAAAAGCCCTGCAGAAGAGAAAGCGAAGTTGCCCTATTGCTGCTAGTTAAGCTTGCTGAGAATGTAGTCCAATGACACACCGAAAGAGATAGCAGTCTAAACAGTTGCTTTAGAAGGAAGCAGCAATTAAGGACCACTGAAATAAAGAAAAGATATAGTCAAATCCCCTGCAATGTGGAGCATACAAAGCAAAGGAGATTGGATTCAACGGAGTGATTCAGTCTTTTACCGAATATTTTATTTCATAGAAATAACGATAATGTGGACGGTTCTTTTGAAAACTAGAAGGAAGTTATAGAACGCCAAATCCATAAGTTGGTCGCATTTAAAGGCAGCATCCTTTATAAGGTGTCAAATATCTAATGACCGAGCTGCTGGTGTCATCGAAAATGAGAATGATCGGTGGGATCAATAGGTGCAAACAATTAACTTCACCGTATAATGCCGCTTAATGGTAAACATAGCGTCATTCCAAGACAAGGTCCTTCTGCAGGGTCCAAACCCCACGGACTATTCTGTGAATTTACTCCGAAAAGACTAGAGAACAATTTTACCGAAAAATGCTGCAGAAGGGCACATTATCGGTCCGAATGACGTTCGAATGACTTCGCTAAAAGGACAAGAATTGAAGCCAAGGCCATACATGTGTTCTTTCAAGAAACCTAAGGTTTATGGACTAGGTATAGTACATTAATGGTCAGTTAAGGTTTTATGGCTAAAAATCGCATTCTACTTTTTAAATGCGTTTTTCTCAAAACTGCATGTTGAATATCGGCTGCCATCAGAGCGCAAAATCTATCCAACGGAATTCTTTGAAATTTTCATGACTTATTCCGAACATATTTCTACGGTCCGCAAACTAGGATAATTGCGATTCATTCAGTAGTGCATTGAAGAAACCGTAAAAAAACGCCAAAATTCAAAAAAAAAGCTTAGCACTGCACCAAAAATTTAGTTTTTAATATTTTTTAATAATCCTAGTTTGCGGACTGTAGTTAAGTCTGTACGTTAAAATGCCGTTTACTTTTTTTTCTGAGATGATCGCAGCGCCCTCTAGCGTGGCAGCAGGAAAACACCTTTTTTTGGAGATGGGTGTATAAATTGCTCTGTATTTCAATAACGAACTATGAGATTGGACTGGAAAAATTACTATGCACGCTCAAGATATTAATAAATCTATGGTGAAAAATTCGTATTTGCATCTTTCTCCAGCTCTTCACAAAAAAATTCTAAAGAAAGCCAAAAAACGGCCTTCACACGGGATGACCCCCTTAAGCTAATTTTGAAATGGGTTCTCGAATAGATTTCGCTTGGAAAAACGAACATGCCACTAGCGGAAAAAAGTTCCAAAATTTCAAATGTTCCTATGGCTCATACTCTGATTACTCCATATATGCACACCAGGTTCTCAAGATTCTCAGGAAATAATTCAAAGAACACCAAAGCAAATAGGAAATGCAATCGGAGTTACTAAACGAAAGGTACTCATTTCTTCTTCAATAGGGCGCTTAGAGCGTCACTGCACCTTGACGGATAAGCTTAATTGGAATTTGGACTCATTTATTTATTTTTTTTTATTTTTTACATATTTGCGTTCAAATGAATGACCAATTGCTAATCTTTGCAATGTGAGTAAATCTTCAGATCGAAGGCAGTATTTGATCTTCGTCAACTAGACAGTAGCCACATTTGGCCTTTTATTTACTCTTGTTTCCAAAAATTCCAGCTAATTTTTTAGAAAGCCAAATAGCCAATATTTATCTAAACGTGGTGATTCATAGTTAAGAGACATTTTTTCACGTAGTCTTAAACCTGACTCCGCTTCCCCCCGCAAGCAAGCACAACCGTGGAAAAGTGAACATTCAACAATAACGCCTCACCACCGGAACCAATGGTAGAAGCACCTAACAGCGACTCCATCGTGCGATACATGCTCCTCATTATAATTTAACTAGCCACTTCCTTTTCCGTGAATTTAGCAAAATTCTCCACGCTTGGAAAATAACAATAATCCATAATGGTTCCATTGGCGATGAACAAACCTCATCACAAATGCGAGTGGTTGACCTTCGTTTAGAAACTTCGTGGTTTTGGGTGTTGTATTTTGTGATTGCAGAAATATCTGTTGGTAGATTTATTTGGAATTGGTTTTGATGATGTGTTATCTGTTAGATCTAGATGTAGAGTTGAATTCAAATGCCTTGCGAGTACTGCACCTTGAAAATTAGTTCTTGGAGCCAAATTTAAAAAGCAAACACGGTGCTTCAACTGCTCCCTGCAAAGTTTCCCAGGTTGTTAATTACGTAATTACTTCACGTGTCGAAATTCACCATTTAGTTTAATATACCATGTTAAATGTGTACCATTTAATTCTGGTAGCAGCTCCCGAAAGTTGATAGCTTATGAGACCGCTATTTCACATATAAGGACGCGCTTCTAAAATTCAATAGTTTTAGTTTACACCATAACTTCCTTAGAAGGCGCTATTTTATCGTGTCTTCAACGGCAAATTTCCCATATAATATGAACTGATATCACTTATTATGTAGGCCTCGCCTGGTGTATTCTTTTTTTAGTTAGTCCCAGCAGTCCTTCGATTTTCGAAGTAAAACATGAGGCCTTGTATCAAGGAATCGTCTACAAAATGCGAAACGCCCCGTATCGTTAAAAGATACTAGATTATTCTAACCAAACAGTTTATAAGAGAAAGGAATTAATTTCTGGTCTTTGGTCGGTACCTCTGTAGCTTGAAATCACTGCCGAAAAAGAATTTGTGGCAGGCTTTGTGAAACTGTTTTTTATAGTTAGAGATATCAAGGGTCCTCAAAAATATGAAGGCAGGAACAATATTTCAAATATTGCTCTCTAAGTTTTTTTTCAAAAAGGAGAACGTGCAATTTCGTCCAGGGCGGAGACGTTGCCTCATCGTGTGCATTTATCCCAAAAAGAGAAACCCGTGAACGGTGTAAAAAGGCTTCCTCCCAATTGGTCTGGTCCCTCATCAAGTGGATCTAGACTCAAAAGTTCCTCAAACCCTAAACAAACAAAAATCACTTCGACCTAATTTAGGTCTGAACATCAGGCAATTTTCATTTGGATATAATTCGCACCCACGTCGTGTTTGCGATTATATTACAAAGGACCGATTACCAACTAGGACCACTTTCGATCACTACTCTTAGGGTAGATGCAAGACAGCGTCTGATGAGTGAATTCTACACTGGACGAAATCACCAGTCAGACTTTCCTCTCCTATATTACTGCCAGTGGAAAAATCGTTTGCTATAATTCTTCAAATTATCAGAAACAGCATCCAATTCAAGAACCCAATAAAAATCCTCATCCAATTCCTTGATCTGGATTTACTGTCTGAAATTCCTAAGACCATGGCTACTGTAAGAAGGGCAAGCGGAGCAGAATCCAACCGGCTCAGATTTTGGGAGCTCGTAGCATTTACGAAGGACAGCAACTCCCCACTTTGCAACTAGAGAGCACCATAAAATCCCCAACGAATTTATTACAATGTGTCCACACCCTGTGGCTAGAGCTGGGCAATCCCAAAGGAAGTGTCTGAGGGTTTCTTACTTCTCTCCGCTACTTCGGTATTGCCAATACTAGTGTATGCCTAGTCCGGTAGAATGGTGCTGTAAGCTAGTACCCCGCACAAACCGCTGTAATCCTATACGCACTTGTTAAAGCAGGGCCAAATCATCCTTGAATTAGCGTAGGTGGTGAGCTTCCCGATCTGAAGTCAGGGGCTGTTAAGCAGAATTGCTCCTTCCCTCTATGCTTTTCTGACCTGGAACCGAGAAAAGCGTGCCTCCCAGTCTGTTCAGCACGCCCCTGCACTTGCCACCAGACCCGGGTCAGAATGACTACGTGAAATTTGAGCTGGAATCAAACCCCAGCTATCAACAGGCTTCCAGTATCGGCCACACTTCCGTTTAGAATATAATGGCGAGTTCCAGAAGACCGTATGACTTGGCTACACTATACATATCCGATAAAACACATTCGACACCCCCCCCCCCTCACCCTCCACAAATCTTCCCCTCTGCCCTGGTTGCAAACCCCATGTCAGAAATCTTCATGAATTTCGACTTTCGTGTGGCATAATCCATTGGGAATGCCCAGTGTTCCTAAAGTACTTCGTCAAACATGATACTATGTCTGTAGGGCTTCGCCGTTTAACGTAGTCTGAAGGCACTGCACGTTACACGTGTAATCAACGTGGAGTTACAGGGGAAAGAGGTGCAGGAGTAGATTGGGAGCATCTGACGAGTTGAACTGCAGAGTCCCAAGAGTACTTTTCACAGGCGGTTCTCTCAATCTTATTAAGCTTGGATATATTGCACTCTTTACTCAATGTATGCCACCACATAATGGAACCGTACGTAGGTCCTCTTGCAGGTGTAGAAGGTTATACATTCCTTAATCCTCAGTTATATGTTTAGTCTACAATTTAGCTTAGGATCGAAGATCACTTCCAGATATCTTACATTGGAAGAAAGTGTCCATCTTTGTCTATTTAACCGTGGGAAGTCAAATTTATGTCGATCACGCATCTTATAATTCAAACGCACACCTTTACCAAAGCACCATCCATGATTTCACTCATAGGGAAACATCCTTGACACCAACATCACCAGGTCGGCGGCACACGCTGCCACCTTCACTCCGCTCCTCCCAATATCCGTAAAATTTCCTCAATCAATATCAACCAGAGATAAGATTGGAATATCCTTGTTTCTAGCATGGATACTATTCAATGTATAAGACACCCCTCCAATCTTACTAGTAGGGGCTTTGGTACTAACATTGGTGAATGCTCCCTCTATATCCAGGAAGGCAGCTGGGTTATATTGCTTGTAATGTAGCGACCGTTCAACCGTGGTTCTTTAAGGGCGATTTCTGTGGATTTGCTTTGTGAGATAGGCATACTGAAGGGCATCCTCCCAATGATCGTCCTTAAGTGGATGTCCAAAATCCGCTTTAGGGTATTAAACACGAAAGAAGTGAGGCTGAGTGACCGAAAGTGCTTCAGGAACTCAAGGTCATACCTGACCAGAGAGGTCGGTGCGAATCCGAATTAAATAAAGCTTCGCCAAATCTCAACAATCAGCTGCATAACCCTAGCAGTATGTAATCCGGGCCCGGCGATTTATACACAGAGAAGCTGTTTACTGTCCAGCTGATTTTATCTTCGAAAATTAACGATTTGATAATCTCACAAGGCAAGGTTCAGAGTTACAGTTACTCTCGATCGCAGGAAATACGTTTGCATCAGCAACTACAAAGACACACCAGAAGATTCCCTTCCGAATTTTTAAGAAAGAATGGGTTCGTGTGTACCTTGAACAGAACCTTACTGAGTCTCGTAGAATTGCAGATGCTTCAGAATGCTGACAATAGCCCAGCCAGGACCACTTCCTGGCAGTCCTGATGACCGAATTGGTCCTCTTCTAAGCAGCCCCTATATGAATCACAATATTTGTGCTTGCAGCATAAGTTGAAGACCTCTCTAGTCAGCAGCTTCTTGATGTTTGACAGATCTTCATACCACCACGGTGGGAATGACTTTTTGCTATATTTGGCGGGGGACGAGACTTTGAAGACCGTTTTGAGTGTCTTTGACTGTAATTCGTCTGTCATGACAATGTAAGTTTGTTCGTGATAACTTTACCAAACTTCCTGCAGTCGATCCTCCTGGAGTTTTTAAAAGGGTTTAGGATTTCTACAGCAACATTTAGTCTGAATCAACTGAAATGATAGGAGTTCTAACAATTAAAGGGAAGCAAGATCTTGTCAACGGAATCAAAAGTTTTGAAGAAGTCAATGCAGATTGCATGGGCATCGCTTATAGGTTTCAAGACAAACTTTATCAATATCGATAGTAAACTTCATGTTATCCTGTCATAATAAAAGCCCCAAATATGGAAGACAGTCTTTTGATGTACCTCTCAGCAACTTTGACAAAGTACTTTACAAATGGTATAGGGTGGTTTTCCAAACGCACACCTTAATGAAAGAACGAATATGCAAGAAAGTCTACATTCAGTCGAGTCAAGTCAAGTCGTTTGTCTTCCTCGGGATTCCTAGCCATAAATGCATGAGAACGAGTGAACTGATCGGGCAAGACTCCGCCTTTGGCAATCCTTCGGTGAGCGTAGTCTCTGTTCCGGTGACTGCGAAGGGTTGAATCTAGTCGTACTACTCGACAGCCGCCGGCTTCGGATGACGAAAGTCTACCACCAGAAGATTAAGCCCTTCCAGGACAAAAATTATTGACGCGGAATTTTGGACCATAGGCGCGCAAACGCGGGCAGAATCATGGAAGTTTACACGAGCCAATGGATAATAGCGGACCATACCATCAGGCTCTCCATATCACATAATTCGCATTATCGAAGTTGCGAAGAGGAGGAGACTCTCAGACACTTCCTCTGCAATTCCACAGCCCTGGGTTGGAGCGCTTGAGGAAAGGAAGAGAATTCAAAGTAAATTCCTTCACTTTAGAAATATTCTAGTAAAACTCATTATTAGGAATCTAAGTTCATCTGCCTCCTTTAATCTCCAATGGAACTATTGGGACAGAACATTCTGACTGACAACCAAGCGGCAATCAAGGCACTTAGGTCCAACCCTACCCTAGCAAGGACGCCTTTACACGGGCCAGATCGCTTCTACGGAATCGGAAACCGGTACATAGCTATGACGTTAAAAAATGAAGAGGAACGGCTTAGAGCACTATACTGGACGGGTCTACCAGGAATGGAGCAGTCCAGGATACTTAGGTACAAAGGTATTTTTAAACCTCATCAAGAAGAACCTCTGAATCATAATAGAAATTCTGACTG
Source organism: Hermetia illucens (assembly GCF_905115235.1). NCBI lineage: Eukaryota > Metazoa > Arthropoda > Insecta > Diptera > Stratiomyidae > Hermetia > Hermetia illucens. The sequence continues at coordinate 61,916,025 of NC_051853.1, forward strand.
GTCACTGCCGACTAAACTATTACCTAGAGAAGCTAGATATATCTACGGGCATTAGCTTCAGGTTCCATGCGGACTGTGTTGAAACCTCTATGCATATTCTGGGACAGTGTCCGCCACTTGTGTAAATTAGTTGATATTAATGTCAGAGGCAGCATTATTTTCAAATTCACCCTACTACTAGTCTATACTGACGATATCGACATCATGGGAAGAATAACTTGAGATACCTTTTAGATCGAGCAGGCGGTTTTCGGTGAGAGGTTCTGGACTGCACATTAATGAAGGCAAGACGAAGTACATGGTGGAAACGTTAGCACCAAAAACCAAAGAACCAACAACATCAAGTGACACTGGTCAAACGATAACAATAAATACAAGAGACTACAACTTCAAGACTGTTGTATTCCTCGGAGGCCTGGTATCTCAGCGTGTTTGAGAGAAAAATCCTCCGAAGGATTTTTAACTCGCTACATGGGGTGGAAGGCTCCATAGCCTACCGACCGACTAATTGTGGAGAAAATACGACTGAATAGGTTGCAGTAGGCGGAAGCTTATAAGGGCAATACCTATTGTAGAAAAAGAAGACACGGCAGACCCTGCGCCAGATATAGGATGGCGACAGGACACCAGACAGCTTTTAAACATATAGGATTGATAGACCTCCACGTAAAACCGGGATGTCTGGAGTTCCTTATTAAGGCTAGCCAACACCGGATACTGGTCGTTGTGCCGTTGATGATGATGACCCAACTCCAATTCTTCCGGAAATAAATGAAAATCCGATACGGAATTAATGCCAATCAAATCCGCAAAGCTTTAGAAGTCGGACTCTCACATATGATATGGGGACATAATCAGACCACGCGGTGAGTATCACAATGGTATTATTATACATGCAGATTCAATATTGATACCATCGAGTACCTCTGCCATAATTAAAGGGTGAGAGTCTCGAGATGAAAAGGCACTCATTGAGTCAACAAGGAATTTTGCCGACGATATGGTCGTAACCACCACAAGACACCAACATCAAACAAGATGACATTTTACAGGAATTCTCCTGAAATATATGCTTTTAGAGGACCAGCCCAATTACCATTATACCAGATAAATTCCGTGGAGCTTACCGGGAAGAGCCACTTCACATTACTCCGTTTCAGACTATAGTCTGACTGCCGTCCTCGAGCATACGGGGACGCCACACCCTAATAGCGTGTAACTATCATTTCTGGTCCTCCGAGATATCCTAGGATTTTCACAAAGTTTAACTGAAGTAATGCGGAATAATAGTTTGATTTTAAAGCAAGTGTCTTATATTGTGCGAATAACTACCAAAGCTCTTTCCTGAGAACATAATCTAAGAATAAATACTTTCTATCAGCCAATAACATCTTGAAAAATGACGACAGAATATTCTCTATTCTAAGGTTCGTAAAGGTAATGTAGTAAATGAAATGAAAAACGCTACTTACAATAGATCTGGTCGGAAGTGATGTATGATAGCGCAAAATGCTAAACCGTCTCGCCATGATGTCGTCATATTTGTTACATCAACTCCAGGGTATCCTTCGGTCATACGACGGCACCATAGTTCCAAAGCTTTTGTTCCTCTTCGTTCGCCCATTTTTGTTGTGATGGCACTTTTATACTTAACTTTCTCAAATATAGTTCGATACTCTGTATTCTGAAAAGGAAAGAAATAGGACTGTGTTAGAAAAAGGGGTTTTTTAGTTTAAGTCCGAATCTTAAAAGAATAGAAACCACCGCTTCACCCGCTATTGCTCTTAATAACCCAGTATCGCTAATAACACATAAATAATGCAGACGAAAAGAATTGTATATTCTCTGCTTATGAGTAATGTTTACATAATGAAATCACAAATGCTGACTGCGATTTAATAGCTCCCAATTTTTGTTAACACCGAAAACACGAACCCCAAACAACCACAGAAGCCATTCCCTCGTTATCTCGCCATATCGATCATTTGATAAATCAATCGCGTCACATTGACCGACATGTGATAACAATAAATTATTACCAAATGAATTTATATACAAATACTTTCCGTCCGGTCATACCCACGAGCATTCGCTATCAGCCCAAGAATTACGCCACCGCATTTCTCAACAATGATTAGGGCCAGTGGTGCCTCGAATAGCTGTCTGTACTCCGAGATCAGATGGAGCTCGCAAGCCTTCTTTAGAGAATTGAGATACCAGTCGCAGATATGTCTATTTCGAATTACAAGGGACCTTTCCTCTGCCAACTTGTCGTAGTTCAACAGTAAAATTGTTACGCAAGATCCTCTCAATTGGCCAAGTACCAATAGCGCGGAATGTACCCGATGGAGGCTTGAAGAACCAACAGCCACAGCTGCTTCACGGGTGCATTGTTTATTGCTTCCAACTGAGGCCTAAAGATGCAGCTGCCTTGCCTGCCTTCACAGAATGCAACACTTTCTTCAATTAGACAATGATGCCATCAAAGTTTTTCTTTCAACGAAAAGATACTCTTTATTTATACACAATTATCGGCCATCAACTGTGTTTGTTGATGTTGTTCGCGGAGAAACATGACTGAATTGACATTTAAACATTGAGGCTAACATTAGCAAAAGGCACGACGCATGCTTGTGTGCATGGAGGAGCCCCAAGTAGGCCAGGTTTTGTAGGCAACCCACTTTTCAAATGGTGGTGGAAAAAATGTTTTGGAATTGCACTCTATGCTTACAAGGATGACAATAAGATTAGCAATGTTGAATGATCTGACGAGGTGATAAGGCGAAGTACCAGACAACAACATGAACAAAATGTTTAAATGGAATTGCCTGGTTTTCCGCTTGGTAACCTTAAGTCAAAACACCGCTCATCATTCGGAAATTCTGAGCTGGGAATAAACATTAGTCAGTAAAAATAGGTTGTCCCCATGTCACGTTCTAGTTCTTACTCGTACATCGCATACCTGGCAATCATCTTATCAATTTTTCGGCAAAAATGATCAGGCTAGGCAATTATTTTCAAAAATATCATCTTTTGCGATAGAAACCACAAATGTAAACGAAAAAAGAATGAGACGTGGCCCAATCTTCCTTAAAGGTAAATGGAAAACCTCACGCACTGGTATGGAGGTGGGAATTGGTAAGACAAAACAGAAGCCATTTATGAAGAAATACCGAAATTCCCTGGATGTAGGCAGATAAGAACTTTATCTGATATCAACAAAGAAAGTAGTCACTTTTAAGATCTTGAGGTATAATATAACTAGCAACTGGTACAGCCAGAGGGTCCATGGGCGAAACATTATGATTCCTTAGAAGAAGTTTTGATTACTCGAATCTGAAGTCTGAACGAGGATATTTGTGGACACCATGGTATATAAAATACGGAATAAGCTGCCCAATTTACTTGGAAAAATATTGGCCTAGTATTATTATTATTCTGTTAAGGGAAAGTCGCACCGCATCCTTGAAGAACTATTGTGCACCTTTTACTGGTTACAGTGTACCTATTGATCATAGTATCTCAAGCAGGCCTATAACCGTTAGGAACTTCAGTATATTCCCTACTTCCAAATCTTTCAGCTTTGCATCTGGTATTAAGTGTTCTCCAAGATGCCTCGACCTACTTTGCAAAAGTGCCGGACACTGTCCCGGGATGTGTATAGAGGTTTCATCATACTCCTCACAAAACCTGCAGGCAGTGTCCGTAGATATCCTTAGCTTCCCTAGGTGATAGTTTAGCCGACAATGACCAGTGAGAATTTCAACTATGATTCGGAGGTTCTTTTTGGTGAGGTTTAAGCAATCCTTTGTGCACATGGGTTCGTAACCCCCAATAAGTACCCTGGACTGCTCCATCTCTGGTAGGCCCGTCCAGTATAATTCCCTCAACCGTTCCTCTTCATTTCTTAGATTCATAGCCATGAAACCGTTTCCGATTCCACAGAAGGGTTCTGGCCCGTGTAAAGGCGTCCCTGCTCCCTTCTTGGCTAGTTCGTCCGCTGCCTCGTTGCCTTCCAACCCAGCATGGCCTGGAACCCAAAGTATCCAGACCTTGTTGGACGAGCCGAGTGTATTCAGTTGGACCTAAGTGCCTTGATCGCTGCTTAGCTATCGGTGAGAATAGCTATGTTCTGCCACCTGTAGTTCCCTTGCAGATTAAAGGAGGCACAGGCCTGGAATATGCTAGTGTACCTGCCATTGGCTCAAAGTACATTCCGCCTAGTATATCGAGTGTGCATTTATTTTAAGATAAATCAATTGGATTTGGGCTGGCTTGGCCAACGGCTACATAAAATATAGCCGCCACTGGAACTGACTGAAATAATTTATCCTTCTTTGGATCTGTTTTTTGTTGGTATGTAGCACCATTGCTGGCATACTTATTAGATGACATATGCCTCACATTGCTTTCAGCATGAATTCAAAGTCACTAAATGGAGAGCCTTACAGGCATATTATTGGGACATTCAGTCCGGGCAATACCTTTGATCATACACTTCTGAAATAAGTCATCAATCTATTAATGACTTAGTTTTTGTCGATTGAAGGAATCCCATCAAACGCAATATGACATGAGCATACCCAACTTGCACGGAAAGAACCATGGCTTGAGCGACAGTACAATGATGACTGGTTGCTACCCAGTACTTGCTGGTACTGAACAGAGCTTTCACTCTATTTGCTGAATTACTTCTGGATTGAAACCAAACTTAGCACTGCAGTAAGAACTTAACTATGGATTGGAATCCGATTCTTTTTTATAAAAATGATTAGACGATATGGTGGGAATATAGTGTTCCAGACCTTGCAAATTTTCGGTCAGCTTTTGACTGCTTCCAAATCCAGTGCTAAATTTAAATTAGAGCAGCAATCCGGCTGTCAAGGTTCAAGACATTCTATATATAAATAAAGAGTTATCCTATCGAATCCCTTTCTTCTATTTCAAATTTGTAACCGGATCTGATCACCACAGACGCTGAGTATATTACATAGTAGTAAGAATGCTCCACAACTACAGGAATACTAACGCTTTCTTATTTAACCCCATGCACTCCGAAGAATTGGCTCATTATCCACTTTCACAAACCCACAGCGTCATGGAAGTCGGTATTCACCAAGGAAGCGCAATTTCGCCACTCCGCTTTGTTTTTGCACTGGACCCTGTCACACGGGACATCCAACTTCCAGCGCCCTATACACTGGTTTGAGCTTATGAACTAAGCGATAAATATCTCAGAACAACAGCTAATGGTGAAGTGCGTTATGAAAATGCTTCACGCATCAGCGTTGCTTTGACGAAGCGGCGATCCACAACTGACGTTCTTTGTGATTAAGACACCAACAAACGGCTCAAATTGAAAATTTACCGCAGTGCCGTCTGTATTGCCGCCGTCCATGATTCTGAGTAGTGACTGACTATGATAATGGACCGCGCCTCGCGGTAGTGGAGACGAAAATGTTGCATTGGACTAGTGACGTAACACGCCTTGATCGCATCCGAAATGACGATCCAGTCAACCCGTTGGGGAATGCTATCTCCCCGTACTCGAGGAGGTCGATTAAAACTGAATCTGTAATAGGACTCATCTGAAATGACCCTTGCCACGAAGCCTTACTCGAGCCTGACCCTCTGAGAGCACAGCTCCGAAAGGAATTTTTAGAGGATGTGCTCTCGGCTCGGTTGCTTGCGGTTGGTCCCCATGTGAGGGTTTCGTGATGGTTGTGCCCACATGACATGAGGAGCTCCTCGTGGACTCAACCGTAGGGCTGCGCTGTACAACTCGTGCGCCGTATCCCTTAGTTGCGCCAGAATTGTTAAATAGGTCTCACTAGTGGTATGAATGATAAAACCACGTTTAGTATGATATAAATCATGTTGATGGTGATCTTGAAATTAATCCGTGTCTGAAGAAAACCGTGGGATTATGCCTATATGGCAGGTACTCACGTTAAACATCCGCGAATGATATGAGGCGGCACCGATGGAACATGAAATTCGCGCTGATAAAGACTCAGCAGGTTTCCAAAACATTTTATTCCCAAAACAAAATAATTAGTGGATGTTGTCGACCGAAGCTCCTCGATAGTGCGTAATTCGGTGAGAAGATACATATACCTAGCAGGAGATGCAGCTTCCAGTAGAATACCTCAATGCCTCAATGCTCTATCAACATGCTTCCAGCATTCTAACATGTGATAATACCAGCTTAGCGTAACAGAATCACAATATTCGGAGGCGGATTTCGAATGATGAGAGATGAACAATTGGAAATTAACTGTGGAAAAGGTATCAAGCAAACACCAGACCTAGAGAGGGAACCGAGCGCATCCTTCGACTGGATATCAAATCCAAAATGGGCACTTTTGCTAACTCATTCACGGCATGTCGGCCGGGCACCTTTACTATTATTACTATTAGTGACAGTACGCGGCGGCCCCATTGGCCCCCGTGTAAGGCACAGTGGAAAAACATAAGTGATCTGCAGTAAATTACTTTCGATAACTAAGCATTTTGAAGGTTATCAGATTATTGTACGGTCGAATTTAGCATTCATATTTGAACAATAGTTGTTAGGAGCAGCTAGATGAACTCCACCCTACCCTATGAGAGGCACGTATGAGAAGAGGCACTACAAAAGGGCTACCTTAAAGAATCAATAAGTATAAGCTCATATTATCACAAAACCTAAATAGTTACTTCCATCACATTTTCGACAAACTTTGACTGGCTCATTGGTCATTCTCCACGAGCTTCTTTCCCTCCCAGAACAAATTGCGCACTCAAAAATACTTGATCGGCGTAGCAAAATTTCCGTAAGTCTACTTAATCAAATCATATCCTTGTCAGCTTTTCCAAATTTGTAGCAAAACTTCACGCTGTAATGCTGCTCGAAATCAGGTTGCATTGTGACTGTAATGAACAACACTTCTAAGCAGCTGTTCAAAGGAGGCTATGTGCTCACTTATAAAGGCGTCCAAATTACTGTGCAGCAGGGACGTCTGTTTCTGTGTAGAATATGGAAATCTTTAAAAGAAATTGGCCTGGACATACCGGATTGTAAGGTTTTTACCCACTATAACGCCCCAACCCCCCCTCATGCACTGTGGAATTACATAACGAGGGGGAGTTAGTTTATTTTAGCTAGTCTCCTTTCTGTTATGCGCGGCGTTCATAACCGCGTCTTCCCCACCTCTTCCACTTTCCGTAGTTTACCGTGGATCATTTCGATCCTGGAGTTGATCGCATGTCAGTCCTCCTGTGCACGCTAGCATTCTCCGGACAACATTTTCCGGTGATAGAAGCACATTCAGAGTGGTTGTAAGAAGTGAAGAGAAGAGATTTAAGTCCGAGCTTTTGTACCCCCAAGTCTTTCTTCTCTTTTAGATCTGAAATAATACATTTTTAACATAGTAATCGGGAAAAGGAACTTTTACACGGAACTTTGAATATATAGACTCATGTATGTCACTCACTGCATAAAGGTCTGTTGTTCTAATATTTCCATCAAATTTTGTGTCGATAGGTAGAACCCATGGTAGTTATCAAATGCCGGAATGGTCTTATCAAGAATAATGCCAAATGTGAAAGGCTCAGGATGTGTATAAGGTGGGGGAGAGGCGACCCCTCTGATCACTCAGACTCTAGTGGTGCATTGTACTCGTAGATTATTTATTACCAGTGTGAGCTTCATATTATTCTAAACAGCGCCAGTCTAGTAAACTAGATACCATATTTCATGCACTGCCCAAAAAAGAATACACTTTACAGAAGGACAGCCTCGAAATGTATTGCGTCTTGGAGACGACGCCCATTGCTGGCATAGCGCCTATGATGGACTCAGTTCCTTTAATCGACGCGTGAAAAATGCTGAAAGGAAAGAATCACTGAATAATTGGCAACAACGAAGGAAACCTGCGGAAGCCAGCCATGGATTGATCTCTAACTTCAAGGTCCGAACGGAGAGGAGGCAAGGAGAGATTAACTATAATCTCACAATTTCTCCCGGACAAGGAGAATTTCCCAGATACCCGAACGAATTTAAGTTGAACTATTCACCGAACTGTCTCAGCTACTAAGGTGCTCCGGAGGGATCGGAACACGTCTTTTCCCATTGCCCTAGTTGACAAATCTGACAAATGAACGAAATACATTAGACATTGAGTAGGCCGGTAGTACCGGAAAACTCAGTCGGTGAAATATTGGAGGGTCAGGAAAACTGGAATGACAATGAACGCGAATCGCAATAGTGGAAAAGGGGTTTTCGTATGAAAGCCAACATGCGACAATTCTACGGGAGAATACATCCAACGTAAACTGAGGATAGAAGAAGATCAAGAAATACCCGCCCAAATGCAGATGGAAAATAGGGAATTTAATAAAGCTAAATTAACCCTACAATGTAATATGTTGGTGGTGAAATGGCAAGGTTAGGTTGGATTTTAATGAATGATAATAGGATGCAGTGACCAGTGTCTTTTTCGCTCCTAGAAAAGGATAGTCTATTAAACTCGTTAGTTAACCTATAATATAAAATCGCTCATGAGGAGAATTACCCCTTCGGTTATATCTGGCTTATCGTTATAAAAGAGTTAATATTTTAGTAAGCACTTATATTTAAGGTTTGGCGGAGGGGATGGAATCCCATTAAGGCGATGAAATACCCTCCATACCGATATCTATTTAAAGTTCAATCCCCTTAAGTTCGTCCTAGAGTCATAGGCTGTTGCGGTACTATAGACTATAACATGAAGGATGATGCTAGAAAGTTTGGTGAATTGAGAAAGAGTTAGTCAAAATTGTCACCTTCATGAAAATTTTGATAATCTTTATTAAGTCCAGGAAAGAGGAATACGAAAATGGGTAACTCTAATGGAAACTAAACATATTCCCCAATGTTTGAAGTTCTCGTTCAACTGGCAGAAATCTTGTTAAGTGATCAAGCATAACCTTTACTCCAAAAAACGTAACACAAACGGAAGAGAGCAAAATCCATTCTACTTGTTTGCATTGCGAGAGCTAATAAAATGGAATACTTTTGGCTGCAACTGCTTGGGCATTTCCAACAATTTTCAGCAATCCTTCTTTCCTTTCTCCCGACTAAGAAGAAAAAGTTATTGCAAATTCAGAGGAACCAGACCCTTAGGACAAGATGTTAGATTTCTCCGGGAAACTCTGGCAAGAAGTACCTTTCAGCAGGTAGCTCCACAGACTAACCTATTTCCTGAGACTCCTGGAAGGCAATACATGAGATATAAAAACAAAGGACAAGATACGAAAATGACGGATGTTTTGTGGTACTATATCAAAGAGGGATGAAGAAAACCCTTCTTTACTAGTTGCTAGATATTGCTCTAGGCATAAACAAATTTATATAAGTACACTCAAATTGGAGAAGGTGTCCACGAACATTTTGAAACTTCATACTGAGTCAAGAAACACGGACTGTAACCCAATCAGAAGATATATCTGTCGACATCAGCAGTAACGCATGAGAGGAGGAGCAAAACAAGTGTAGAAGAATTCAGATCACATAATAGTTGGGAAGCACCCCAAATGTGGTAGATATCAAATGGATAAGGTTCAATGCTTTGACAGCCAATTGAATCGCATGCAACACATAAATCTTCAGTTTGCTAACAAGGAAAGAATTTAGGTGAATGGACTGTTAAATTCTAAGCAAACCTAACCACGGCTAAAAGCTCAATAATACCAAAGGAGTTTATATGATAGGTCGTCCGATATCAATCGACTTAGTTGTGAAGACACAAGCCGAACACAGTATCATTATTGGAAAATATCCAACAGTTTGGTAAGACTCCAGTAATTTTTAAAGTTTTGTGCAAACACAAAACCTTATTAAAATCGGTTTACTGTCTGTCTGTCTGTCCGTCTGTCTGTCTGTCTGTCCGTCACACGCATTTTTCTCGGAGACAGTTATAGCGATTGACACCAAATTTGGTAGAAAGGTGGAAACTGTGAACCCTCACGCATATAGTGAGTTACATCCTTTTACGACGAATTTAAGGGGGGTCCCCATACATGCAAAAGGGGGGTGTAAATTTTTTTTCATCAACTATAGTCATGTGGGGTATCAAAACCGGTCTTAGTTTTGACTTTTGTTGAAAAGGTGGGGAGTGCGGGGGGTGGAAAGTAGCCATTTTTTAACGAACCCATTCTCTGAAACTACTAAACCGAAAAATTTGAAAAAAATCAGGGGGCTACCACTATATGGTGCCTAGGCTCCGAAATACCTTCCATATCGATACCTATTCAAATAAAGTTAATAATAGTACATTAGTATAATTTTTAGTAATTGACAGGAAAATCCCCCTTAAGTTCACTCTAATATTACAAAATTTTGCAGCAATGTAGGTTACAGTATAAAGCATGATCCTGCCAAATTTGGTGAAAATCGCACTATTGCTAACAAAGTTATACTAAGTCAAAACTGTCGCTCCTCTGCAAATTCGAGACTATGAATGTCAATATCACTTGAAAGTGGCTATTTTCACATAATATACGCATATTTTACGGGCTACATGCTAATGGGACAAATGCACACTCAAATATCTTTATACAGGAAATACACAAAACCTTTCTTACCTGACGCGTCTAGCTTCCGGTTTCCCAACTTGTTTCTATCTCCCAATGAAAGAAGACTAAAAGTTTTCCTCCATTTAAGGAAAAAATAAGAATTATTTTGAACCAAAAGTCATCAGTATACTTCCAAACATCAAGTTATCTGAAGCGCGCTCTGGGTGTATTTTAAACACCGTTTCCGTTCCTGGGCAAGTATGGTTTTTATTTGGCAATTGACAGTATTCCGGGGAACACTTGCTCCCTTCTTCAGGACAAGGTGTCCTTGCTGTCTAGTTTTTTGGCTGATCTGACATCAATTTAAATCAATCCAATAATCTATGATTTGCATCGCCTAAAACTCGTATGACTTCGACTCTGTACAATCTGGATGTATTCTGCATGGATTGCAAAAAGGAAGCTGATAATTTCTACTCTGCTTACCAAATTGAATCCCGTTTCGTAATATAGGAAATAGCCAAACATTAGAGAAGAAAGTCAAGAACTTTTCATCTACTATCTTCTTACTTACATATTGGTGTTCACTGTTTGCAGTCGCTAACATTAATCTTTACACCTGAAAGTTGTCAAGCATTCACTTTTAATCACTGCACTACACTGTTTTGAAGTTCAGTCACCAAATAGAACACTTGACTTCATACACAGAATCAGAATCAATGGACAAGAGAACTCCCGAATTCCCAGTTCCACAGGATATTTAGTAACAGGATTGAGGGCGATATTTCAAAAGAGACTGAAACGTTTGCTCGGAAGTTCAATTATGGTAATCCTTCTATAAATAAGTCGATCTAGGAGATATTTTTTTCTTTTGGCATAAAAATAACTAAATTCACTTGCAATCAAATGCAACTAAATACTGAGTTACGAAAAAACGGACACAAAACCTTTCCCGACCGGAAAACCATTTATGTAAGTCAGTTAAATCACAAACTATGTTTCCTTTCATCGAGCACAAAGTTATACTCAAAGTGCATTTTCACGGAGAATCCAACAAAAGACCTGTACTTACAATTTAATCGACCTGTTTCCCTGGCCATTATGCTCAAATGCTTCTCTACCCTCGACACCATAAAATTCGATTCCCAACCGAAAAGATTAATGATCACATAAAGGTAGCGCCTTATCAAAATTAAATCTTTTCTTGGAAATTTCGGGTTCTCGGTCTCCTTTTATAACAGGTTAAAGGCACACTAAATAGATACCCCGTATAAGTATGAACTCACAACCTGACCCTACTATACTTGTTCACTGCAGGCTCTATCAATACAACAATCAGAGAATCCTGTTCAAATCTTCACGAACACTGTATGGAGTGGAAAAGAAGATGCAAACAAAGTGGAAATTTATTGACCAGAGAATCGAAGAAGAAGCAAATTGAAAAAGAAATGGTCCGATATGGACCGGATTTTATGGGAAATTTGGATGTGAATTGGATTTGGGAAGTTATGATTCTTCCATTTCATTTGGGAAAGAAGTTTTGAAGGTATGCACCCGATCTAACTTTTCCAGGGGAGTGCATAACCTTTTCAAATAATTCAGAAAAATTCCTAAATAAGACTCTCTGTTCAAAGTCATACCAACGAGTAGTGGAGTAAGTGAATTACAAATCGTCAATTCTGTTATTGCCAATCGCATCGTTATTCTTCCATATGATGATGATAATAAAAGGATACACTGACCTATCTTCTTTGGAAATTCAGCATCTTTTTTCAAAATCCTAAAATATCCTTTAAACCTTCCCAAAAGGGTGGAAGGGCAACTCGGAAATGAACTGATTATCATCACAAGAGCTATATATCGATTTCTCCCCCACGACTCCCCGAGACACTCTATTGTGGTGCACCAAGGACCCTTGGCGCGACCCACTCGTCGACCATTTTGGTAAAGTGGATTCCACTGCATGGCATAGCCCGCAATGCAATTGTCGCCCCTCCTCAATGTGTGAACTATCCACTGTCGTTTTCCTATCACATCGCATACGAATGCCTAGCCAGTGCGGCGGCAAACTTCTTCATTTGAGATAGTGTCAGGCCAGTGTACTCCGATGATACGACGCAGACAGGTATTGACGAAAGCTTGGAGCTTTTGAATAACAGTGGAGTTCACTTGTCATCTGCTACTCCCATATAGCAGAAAGAACACTAGCACAGAACAATCTCAACTTGGTCTTAGTGTTGAAACAACTGCATTTCCAGATTCTAGACAGGGCAGCGAAAGGGGATCTTGCCCTCCTAATGCGCCGGGCAGCATCCAGGTCGGCGCCACCATCCGCAGAAGCCACGTTTCCTAGATATACAATTGATGGACGATTTCGATACTCCACCCATTAATGCAGATAGGAAGAGTGCGATTACCTATCAGACTAAGAACCTTGATTTTGTTGACGTTTATCTTCAGTCCAACTCCACTCCAAATCCAGGACTATTTCGCCAAGGTCCATGATCCGGTGACAAAGCAAACATCAGCGTAATCGAGGTGTCCCTCGGACATGGCAGCATGGAGAACATCACCGCTAACAAAAAGAAATAATATCGGCGACAGGATACAACCTTGACGGACTCCGCTTCCGACCTCAAAGTCCCCCCAGATTTTACATTATTGCAGCACACATTTTGCCCTATCATATGTCACTCTAATAATAGCTATTATTTTCTCCGGAATACCCCTCCTATGTGGAGTACTCAGGATGCACTCCCTGTTCAAGCTATTGAAAGCTTTCTCGAAATCGATGAAAGGCAAGTGCTGCGAAGATCCAAATTCCAGCGCTGTTCCAAAGTGATCCATAGGGTCTTGATATGGCCGATGCAGGAGGATCCGGAGCGGAAAGACGCCGACCAAGGTTCCAAGATATCCTTTGCTGTATTTGAAGATTATTTTAGCTGTTATCTTTGCGTCAACAGTGAGCACTCAGATACCCCTCAAATTTTCACACGCAAAACGGGTGCCCTTTTTTGGAATCTTGACGATCATCCTCTACTTCTACTACCTGGGAAAGGTTCCGCATTGTTGAGTGAGTGCATTGTTGGCCGAAATGATTTCCCGTCTGCTTGGAGGAACAGTCCTTATTCGCATGTTACAGCAATTAGCCATTTCATTCAGATTAAGGACCCTAGTGAAGTGTTTTTTTCACCTCTTCAGTTGTACAGCATTGTGGATGAGAAGTCGAAAGTTCACATCCTTCACAGGAGCTAAGCCCTTTCGTGATGCTTTGTACAGTTCTGAAATCATTGCGATCTGCGGCTCTTCCGCTTCCCCGACCAGCGCAATAGCAAATTCTCTCTTGTGACGGCTTACACTGGGCTCAACTTCTGTTCATCGATCCGCTTCCACGACTCCGCAGTCAGCCAGATCGTATGACGCCCCTTCGGGACGTGGCCGACGACCTGTGCACCATAGGAGAAAAGAGCATTTTTTATGGCGGCCCTAGGCTGAACGATATTCTCAGATGCATTACTCAGTAAATCCGCCATTCGATCAGCAAGATAGTTCTCGCACTGTCAAGCGACAGCTTGGCCGTACAAGCGGTCGATGTTGAACTTAGGAGATCACAGCTCCCCAATCCTGCGAGAACTGACGAACGCACAACGCAGACGAACGTAAGCGACCGTCAGAAGCTGTTCCCTTTCGAGGCTGATGTCAACACCTCTTTTGTTGCAAACATTTAGAAGACAACCCCTAAATCTACCGCTGATCGCTAAGTGGTCGATCTGATTGCTCGGCGACGGTCCGTTGAAATCCAACTGACCTTATGGCAGATTTTGTGTTCGAACAGTATGCCACTAATGACGAGACGATAGAAGTTGCAGAAATCCACAAACCTCCCATCATTGCCGTTGTAGTTGCAAAAACCGTGCAGCCCCATCACGTGTTCGAGCAAGGTGTGATCCCGCCTTGGTATTTAGATCGCCCATCACGATCATTGTGATCACCTTTAGGAAACTTCCCCTGAACCGCTTTTAATTGCTCGCCGAAAGCATCCTTCTCCACTACATCGGAAGTCTCCGTTGGTGCATAGTATAGGAAAATTGTGATGCTCCTTAACCTGGACCGAAATCTAGCAGTTAGAAGTCTGTCAGAAACGGGCTCGCAAGTAGCTGTCGAAAACAACCCGACATCGGATTCGGTTCTTCTACTAGTAGACTTTCCAGAATACAAAAGCACATTGTCACAATAGGAAGCGAAGCACTCTCCAAAGTCCTAGCATCTTACTTCACTTAGGACTAAAATGTCTAGTTTGTATTGCCAAAATTACAGCTCAAGTTAGAGAAAACGAGCGTTCTGAGGACCATTGTCGAGGAGTGTGCGTACATTCCAAAAACCAATCATAATCCATATATGCATATTAAAGTAGTAATGAGGAAGAATATGAACAAACTTGAATTCTTTGGAAAAGATCGTAGGGTACTCCTTGCCAAAAGTGGTGGAATTTGTCAGATTTTTGCTGTAATCCTGACCAAACGCCTATCCTACATATGTACTTTGATAAACACCAATGATTGGATGATACCCAAGGTGTTAGATATCACAAAAGGAATACACCCAATTTTTACCAGACCAAAACTAGATAGCCATCAAATTAGATGCATCTTCTCAACAGATGGTCATCTAAGTGCAAAGCCATAACTATCGTTCTAATTTGTTCCATGACATTCCAACCGAATCTACCTTCAAGACCCAACTCTAAGGAATTCCCCTCAATCACTGAATAACAACACAACCATAACAACGCAGCAGCATTGTACCATCATCTCCATGAATCCTCGTCGGATTCAATGTATCTTAACAGTACTTCATGTACGTTGATTGTTTACAGCACAGCCCATTGATCAGCCCATGGGAAGACCGTTAATCGAGTACAACAAAATACGAATAAATATCCAGAGCAAGATTTCCCATTGCCCTACAAGTCAAGTGGAACTGTTTTTCCACTTCTGCAGAAGGAGGAAGGCCGACCGTGTGTGTGTCCGTTCGATAGCCATCATACCGTACAAGCACTATGCTATGCTAAGCCATTCCATATCACACTCGAAGCGACCTAGGGGACTACCATGAGCGGACTTCCTCAGTAAGCGACCACAGATTCTAAAGACCATCATCATCTATCGCCGGGGAATTGTACGCACAACACAAGAATCATTGCACGTCATTGAGCAACAGTACCATTGCAACAGTAAAATGCAAGTGCATCATCTTGAGTGGATCAGGTCTAATTTCTATTTATGGTTATGCTATTCATTCATCCTCTAACGAGCCATTTCTCATCGCTTGTTGCAAGGGGTGCTGGGAAGGCTGAAAAAGATTTGGGAGGAACGTCCAGCAACTACAGGTGTTCATCTTCAGCAAAAGATACGCAATCACTAAAATCATAAGCATCTTCCATTTCTAATGGTGCCAGATATATTGCGCAAACTATCAATTGATCCCATTTACAAAACTAAGAATAATTTTCGATAAAAGATAACTATCTTTTTCCCTTTCAAAGTCAGTCGAGGCACCCTTAGTATCTGCAACTTCTTGCCTTCGTAATATGCGATAGCATAGAATTTTCTTATAAATGCGGCAAAGTTATCTCCTTTCTTCTTTCAAATGACAAATAATGGATGCTGTCGTCGACTTGGCCTCTAAGGGCTTCTTAAGAAACTATTAAGGTGCTATATATGACGCGGAAAAACAGGCACTCGACCTGGCTATCTTTTCTTCTGAAATAACTCAGCCATGCTTCTTAGTCTGCCAGAGATAGCTAAAGAATTGCAGACAGACTAGAGTCAATTGGGAATTCAACAAGAATAATTTCTAGAGAATTTCCACGTACCGCACTTGCTTGGAGTCCCTTGTGAATATTCGACTACCTGGAATCATTGCTTATCAAATATTTAATGAAATATTCGATTGAGTCCTTCCTGTCCACCTCTTCAGAAATATTTGAACCCATACGTATTCAAAGGAAAAACAGGCTTTGATCTGATGAAAAGCTTGCGCTGTTAATGAAGCACATGTAAAGCTATGAGGTGGGAATATCTAACATATTAGATTCATTTAAAGGAACAATGCACAGAAGATTTCCAATCACTTATTGTCCTCAGCGGGGGGAGAAAACGAATAACTTATTTTACACTTAAAACTAAGAATAGATTCAGAGGAACCAAGCTGTAAGGCGCTGTAAGACCGGGCATAATATCGGGATCAGGGAGTGAAAGTAGCCATCAAGCTTCGAACTTCGAAATTATCCGCGCTACAGGTGCCACGGAAAACAAAGCCGAAGATAATATCCGTGAAGGCAGATATATCGATTCATCCATATCAAAGAAGATGCGCCATTGATGTAGGGAAGGGAGATTGAGAGTGCGGAGATGTGACGGATAGTCCTCCTGGAAAAGATTCTTTTTGAAAAAGAGAGTTCAGGTGAACTTACGTAACACAGCTTGATGAGCGCGACAGTTACGGTTGCGGAAGGGGGACCAGAATACACAACAATATTCAAGGATGTTTCTGACAAGGAAGTTGAAAAGTGTGAAGGAGGGCTGAATTGAGGTAAATTCTGAGGAGGAACGTAGGAAAAACTAGACATTTTGGAAGCTCGCTTGATAATGTCAATAAATTAGGAACTGAAACGAAGATTACACCCAGATCTTGAAAAGAGATCAGTAGTAGAAGGGGCGGCGCAACAACCGGTATCCGGTCTAGGCCTGCCTTAATAAGGAACTCCAGACATCCCGGTTTTGCGCCGAGGTCCACCAATTCGATATCCCTAGAAGCCGGCTGGCATCCTGACCTACACCATCGCTGCATCTCAGGCAGGGTCTGTCTTGTCTTCTTTTTCTACCATAGATATTGTCCTTATAGACTTTCCGGGCTGGATCATCCTCATCCGTACGGATTAAGTGACCCGCCCACCGTAACCTATTGAGCCGGATTTTATCCACAACCTGACGGTCATGGTATCGCTCATAGACTTCGTCGTTATGTAGGCTACGGAATCGTCCATCCTCATGTAGGGGGCCAAGAATTCTTTGAAGGATTCTTCTCTCGAACGCGGCCAAGAGTTCCCAATTCTTCTTGCTAAGAACCCAAGTCTCCGAGGAATATATGAGGACTGGCAAGATCATTGCCTTGTACAGTAAGAGCTTTCACATTATGGTGAGACGTTTGTATGAGACAGATAATGCCTCGTTGCCAGTCATCAAGCATTGACTCGCTGTACCATACTTTGAGCATCAGTTGATGAATCACTTGGTGTAATTGGTCGCCTCCTTATTTAACCAATTCGGATGTTATTCCATCGGCTCCTGGCGACTTATGCGTTTTAGGCCGATGAATTGCACGGACTGTTTCTTCTATACTTGGTGGTGGAAGTATTTGTCCATCGTTTTCAGTTGGCGGGGCCTCCAACTCGCCGTTGTTCTGGTTGTTCAGTAGTTCATAAAAGTACTCGACCCATCGCTCCAATATGCCCATTCTGTCGGAAATCAGATTTCCCTCTTTGTCTCGGCAGAATGGACATAGAGGTGTATAAGGCTTCGTCCTGCTGACTTGTTCGTAAAACTTCCGCGTGCGGTGTGGTTGCTCCCTGTACTTTTCTAGTTCACAGACTTGTTGGTTCTCCCCGACTTCCTTCTTCCGTCTGTGAAGTCGCTTCCCGCTCGACGGAGTTCGTGATAAGTCTCTGCGCGTGTCCGCGTTCTTTGAGAATGCAGCATTACACGGTATGCAGCATTCTTCCGTTCCGTTGCTAGCTTACATTCATCGTCAAACCAGCCATCCTGACTCTTTTTGCAACTGGAGCCAAGCATGTTTGTGGCCGTATCTTCTTCTTTTTTTGAGAAGTTGTGAAGATCCTTTGTTGATGCTTCATCTCTAGGATCTCTGTTGACTGCGGTTATTCCGGCATCCATTTCTCCCTTATAGGTGTTACGGAGGGCCACGTTGTGAATGGCTTCAGTATTCAGTCTCATCTGATTGTTAGGGGGGATTGTAGGTGGTGTCGTAATTCGAGCTGGGAGCACTATGCCAACGAGTCCGAGTCTATATTGGCCCCCTTATATGCTACGACATTCATCAAGGCTGAGATGTGGCGGCGTTCAATCAGCACGTAGTCAATTTGGTTGAAAGTAGTCCCGTCTGTATGTTTTTGGACCGTTTTCCGAACAAACCAGGTACTTCCAACTACCATTTCGTGCGATGCTGCTAACTGAATAATCCGCAGTCCGTTATCGTTGGTATCTCTATGCAAGCTATGGGAGCCAACGTATCGCCTGAATACGGGCTTCGTCCCTACTTGACTGTTGAAATCTCCAAATATGATTTTGATATCATACTTGAAATAGGCTTCGAGAGTCCGCTCAACTGCCTAAGTAAATAGCACAGCCAGTGGCATTTGCTGACATTCATTGTCAGCTTGTTAACCGAGCACTAACAAACTAAAGTATCAAGGTTGGAATGAAACAGAGCACAGTCCAGCGGAGACGAAACAGATAATTTAAGATCGTCAGCAAACAGCAAACATCAATTGATGGGAAAGCAGCGGAGGTCACTGATAAAAACAGGAATAGTAGAGGGCCAAGTATTGAACTTTCCGGAACACCAGAAGAGGCTGAGGAGGAACGGGATGCGAGAGAACGCGAGAACGATTTGAGAAGTAGGACGAAAGCCAAGAGATGATTGAGGGGGGAAGTTGAGTAAAGAAAATTTCGAAAGAAGAACATCGTAGTCAACAGTATTGAAGACTTTAGTGAAATCGGTATAAATAGCATGTACCTCCTGTCGTGAAGTAAGGCTTTTAGCAGCGAAGTTGATAAAGACCAAAAGATTTAAAGACGTAGATCGATGTTTCACGAAAGTATGCTGTTCTTCCAGAATGAGGTGATCAAAATGCGCGGTCACTCAGTCATAGACATATCTCTCGAGGACTTTGGAGAAAAGTAAAAGAACATTGATGGGACGGTACAAATAGTGAGGTTAGGGGTGATAAGGGCCTCTTTCCAAAGATGAGGAAAGTAGCATTCTTCTAAACTAAAGTATAATACACAGAACAAGGGAAATGTGTTTTCTGCAGTTTAGAAGGAAGAGGTTAGGAAGCCTATGTAGACCAGGAGGCAAGACAAAATATATGATGGCAAAGTCAGCACCAAAAACCACCCAACCAACAACATCAAACCTCACTGGTCAAACGGGAAGAATAAAGATAGGAGACTACAACTTTGAGATCGCTGATAATTTCTTCTATCTAGGGTCGAAACTCACAACCGATAACAGCTACGATGATGAAATCCGCGCATGGTTGTTGGCTGCCAACAGAACCTATTTCAGCTTACAAAAACTGTTTCGCTCGAAACGCCTCACCATAGGATCAAAGCTCTTACGGTACAAGACTATGATCTTGCCAATCATCATGTATTCCTCGGAGACTTGGATTCTTAGCAAGAAAAATTGCGAATTTTTGGCCGCGTTCGAGAGAAGAATCCTCCGAAGAATTTTTTTGGTCTTGAATGAAGTGCTCTAACACACTTCAAGGCCCTGATCCAATATGGATTGTTGCGCCAACGATTATTATTATATGAGAATGGACGATTCCATGACCGTCAAATTGTGGATAAAATCCGGCTCAATAGGTTACGGTGGGCGGGTCACTCAGTCCGGAAAGGCTATAAGGGCATTATCTATGGTTGAAAAAGAATACGAGGCAGACCCTACCTGAGATGGAGCGATGGCGTAGGTCAGGACGCCAGACAGCTTGTAGGGATATCGAATTGGTGGACCTCAGCGCGAAACCGGGGTGTCTGGAGTTCCTTATTAAGGCAGGCCTAGACCGGATACCGATTGTCGCGCCGTTGATGATGATGACGATGTACACTAGGTCCGACATTGGTGTTGGATTACCTATGGAGAACTCAGCTAAAGAAAGCGTTAGAAAAACAATGCCAAATCGGAGCAATCTGGCTCAAGAAGAGGCGTAGAGGTAGAAGTTGTGGGAGTAAACATGGAAGAGAAATAAGAACAAAGAAGGTCGCATGATTATTGTGGTAAGTTGGCAGTGCAATCAGCAAAGTTGATGGAATAAGGGAAAGTTTAGGTGGAGTGATGGGAATGGCGAGTGTGGTGCCAAAACGGTTTGATATTACCGCGGGCAAGGGCGGCCTCAACGCTCAACAAATATTTCTTATGCGCTATTTTAATCATCGATTTCATAGGGGAGCGCATAGCCTTGGAATAGGCAACGTCGGCATGATTCTTTGAAGTCCGAAACGTCTTCCGCAAAGTTTGTTTCAGGCGGATATCATTAAGGATGTCCGCGGTGAATCAAGCTGGGTAAGATCGAAGTCAAATAAGTGAAGAAGGGACAAAACAGAAGAGGAGATCGGAAAGGATATTAAAAAAGGTGCCAAAAACCTGATCACACGTAGAGATTGTTAATATCTGATCCCAGTTAATAAATAGACAGATGTTGTCCGTCAAGAGAGAAGGCAAAGAATATTGGGCAGAATTTGAGCAAGTAACACATAAAGTAGAATTTGATGACATTTAGATGGAGGAGGAAGGGAAGTTAAGTAGAGATAGTTTGGAGAGGAGTACATTTTGGTTGACAAAATCAAATGCTTCAGAGATACTTGAGGAATTTAGGACAAGAAAAGGAAGAGAAAATTGGGCCGTAGCTCACAGCTAGAGAATGGTCGCCGTTTTTGAAAATAAAGATAATCAAGCGACCTCTCCAAGGGTGTGAAAAGTAGCATTCGTCGAGAGTTTGATTAAAAATTATGCATAGAGGTAGGTAGATGTATTAACTACTGTCAACTAGGGAAAGGTTAGAAAACTCATCGAGATCAAATTCGATGTTGTAGTCAAACTTATAAATGAGCACCTCTTCCAAGAAAGGAGTAGAAAGACGCAGAACAGTTTACACCTAGAAGAAAGGAGTTTAAACACAGAAGAGAAGTAAGTACAAACTAAGTTACAAAGCATCTCAGTCAAATGAGGGTGCAAACTCGAGGAAGAGAAACGCATGGAACATGAGGGAAAACGGTCAGTGATATTGAAAGGAGTGTTGAGAGCTTGAGCAGTTAAATTAGCCAATTTGCGATCTCAGTTAAATGATGCTGAAACTAACTTTCGGACGCAAAGTTACCTTTACGGAAATTGATCTTAGTTGATTATCAAGCAAGTTAAGAGTTTTAACGGTAGAACTCTACCCCGAATTCACGGGCTGGATGGTGGATATCGATTTTGGCATACTACAGGAATGCATAAGGATATATGAAGAAGTATCGCTCGGATAGATTGGAAACGACGAGATCGACGTTGCAGTCCAAAGAGTTCCGTGTGTGGAGTAGGGAAAGCATTCATGAAAGAAGAGAATAAAAGGGAAAGTTTCTTATTCAACGATTAGCTTCTATTCAATTACCACAATGCTTCTGAGCCACACTTAATGAGATGTTCTAAAGAACGGAACAGCTGCCATATTTTGATCTTCATTTCTCTTCCTAGGTACGTATTGAATATTCATGAAAAGCTTAACATTTATAGTGGTAACCACCATCAGGTAGGTACTCCGCTTTGTTTTCGTTGGACTATATTTTTCGAAAGTAGCGATCAGGTCCTACATTTTAAAACGTACAACGGATTAAAATCAAATTTCTGGCCCAGGATGGGTAACCTACGCCTGTAACAAGCCGTTAAAAGACAAAATCCATTCAGAACTTCTTATTTATTTTTCTGTAAGGCTGCAAAAGGGCACAGGACACCCTTAATGGGGTACCCTACATCAACACTGAGATGGACAAAGATCTAATAGAGGAAAATATGCACGTAGACTTTTGGAAATCGATGAATATCAGTCGCGACGGTGAAGGCTTTGGGATATTACCAAAAAGGTGATTATCTGTTGAATACAATCTCAACCTTTTGCCAACTTTAGACGCATCATTACATGCCCGCCATGCTAAGTAGATTACAGGCACCTCGAAGAATGAACTATATTTTAGAGGCTTTTCAGTACACGGTTGGCACATAGTGTAATCAGCCGGAGGAATTCACGTCCTGCCTCACTATGGGAATTATCTATTATTACCTATTGTCCTAAACAAAGATATGGTACTGGACCCTGTAGGCACAACACCGATAACTTGCTTGACATTCTACAAATTTACAGAGCCTGTTATTAATGGAAGAATTTAAGCGGCCCCGATAAGAACAAGATTTTATCTAAACGACAGAAGGGCTATCAAGTTGGATCGAGGAATGTGATTGACATTGCCCCAAAACATCACCACCAAGTTGACTTGCTCCTTGTATGCAGCCGTTGCAGATCGTGGACTAACTCCTCCTACTTTGAAGGACCAATCTTTCAGTCATCTGAATAAGATAAAGTCGAATCAGAAACGGTCGATGAGAGGTATCGCATCGCAAACCCGTAAATTGTCTCTGGTAGTCATTTTTCGATATCAGCATATCGAGCAGGCTATGCTGGGGATCTTCTTGCTAGGGTGAAGGATTTTGCGTGTGCGTTCCACTCATGCTTATAGAAAGCTGATTTTGAAAGAGCGGATAAAGAACGATCAGTGAAGAATATATTCTTCGGGGTTACGAACCTTGACCCATCTCATTATTGTTTGCACTGTGATGGAGCCGGTGCAATACATGGGCAGGTATAATATGCAACACGACTCATCAGAACCTTGCATACAAGCATTGGCTCTGCACAGAGATATACCCAGCTTACCGGTATGTACCGCAGACATTATTCGATAGTTCTGCTTGCTACATATATTGTGACCAGCAATTTTTAACTGATTGCGGCATTCCACACAATAAGCCAGACCAGCATCAGACCTTCTCATTTTCTGAAAGACAAACTTCCATTTGGTAGAAGATGTCAAATTATCCTCAAACGAAGAGAAAACTGGGACGAACCAGAACAATCCATAGTGAGCTATACCGGAGTCTTGTGCATCGATGGCTAAAAAACAGACCAGGAAGAAGAGGAAGTTTCTAAAGGGAGGACGCCAAAAAAGTGAGAAAATAGAGTCCAAAGGACCTGAAAGAATAGCACGTCGAATGACATCTGCTAACATTTAGTGGCAACCCATTTATAGACCAAATCAGAGTGTCTAAATTCGACTATACAGACACACATTCGAGTAAGGAAGCGCTAGTGGAAAAGAGCTTAAGGTCATCGACGTCAAACAGGCACCGCTGTTAAAGCATAAAACCAGTAGTGGCCCCGAATGGATCCTTACGGTACACCGCAGGAGGAATATTGAACGGGATAGGCAATCGTCGGAAGAAACGCCACAGGAATGTTCAGAGAGATAGAAAGAGAGTCATGTTATCCGTGACTGGGGAATGTTAAGCGAGTTTAGACAAGAGTATCGTATGATTAATGGACATAAAAGCTTTGGAGAAATCCATAAATATAATGTGTACTTCCTATCGAGAATTTAGACATCTCGTTGGTAGCAGTGGACAAGACATACTTGTCTTGTGACAAAGTGAACAAGTGACCAGTCCTTGGCAGATTACTCGAGGGTATTGGAACAGACAGAGAGGAGTGAAAGAGAGAGGTAATTCTCGGGGAGTGCATAACCACCAGTTTCGGGTATGAATAATGAAGGCATCTTCCCACACGATAGAAAAATAGTGACCTTTGAGGCTTCAAAATTATATTCAGAGTGAAGAAACTGTATTGTTTGGTTTTTACCAAAAATAGTTAGGAACGCTCTCAAGGCCGAGTCTAATATTGATATCAAGGTTGTAAATGAGGTACTCGACTGCACGCAGCCTGCACTTAATCGAGCGCGGGAAGAAGAAGGAAGAGAGAAGTTTTACACCGAAGAAAAGTAATTATAAAATAAAGCACACAACAATTGAGGTAAGTCAGCAGAGGAGGAGATTGTTCCGAATGTGAGTTTAAAGGAGTTTAAAGTTGCGCCCTCGACATTAACCAAATAGTCGTTCCTGAACTTAACTGAAACTGCATAGCTACAAAGTGAGTGAAATCGGAGTGGTTTCCGGAAGACTTATTTCTCCCTGTTTCGTGCTTCAGACTTCTTTTCATCTTGAATTGGGAAAAGGGCGAGAGATTAGAAATCAAAAGTGAAATTTAAGTGAGGTGGAACTTAAAAAGAGTGGAAGTGTCCAGGGGGATGCATATGAGGGCAAATGGGGAGAGAGAGTTATTGGAAGGGGGAGGTCAAGGCAAGTGAATGTAGCGAGATGAAAGTCATTACAAACAATGAAGGGGAGAGTGGGGGAAGGACAGTTGAATTTCCAATAATCTGTCGAAGCGATTAAAACACCTCTATGAATTGCCCTACCTAAAGCCACGTGGCCTCTGTCGCAGTGAAAGGCAGAGTGCCTTTCGAGGACCACAGAATCCGAAACATTATCATTCATCAAGTTTAAAAAATGTAGATGATGGAGTGCGGAGATTCCAGAGTGGTTATGCAGATTGAAGTATAACAGCTTAATTTTTAGAAAATTAGCTAAAGTTTATATTGATCGTCGAGGCAGGCAACACGGAAATTTCTTTGCGATTTGTAAAGTTTGATAAAAACTCCCTGCGGGCAAAACGAGCGTCAGGCAACCGTGTCAAGGTCATGAGGATAGGAAACCTTGAATAATGCCATTACAAAGTCGGAGGTGCCATTCATCTGCAGGTGCAGAAGATTATCTGGTTTAAGTCCTGATGTAGCCCATTAAGAGCCATATTTGAAAGAGGTATTATAAGCACTAACTGTATACCTGGATAACGAAATTTAATTTGATGATAACGCGCTGCTGAGCAGCTAGCCGATACCCTGTCCCAATATAAGGCTGATGTAACAGCGTTGCCAGAGATGAGATGGACAGGGACCGGTTTCCTGGAGAAGAGTCGCTACACCATATATTATAGCGGCCATCCAGTAAACTATGAGCTCAGAGTAGGTTTCTTGTAAGCCAAAACATGAAACCTGCTATTATCGGCTTTGAAAATATAAGCGAAAGGCTATGCACTCCGCATTCGCGAGGCAAGTTTAGAAATATAAGCCTCATAAACGTTCACGCCCCGGGAGAGGACACTCCAGAGTCGGAGATACCTTCTACGAGGCAGTTGAGCGGACCCTCGAAGCCTGTCCCAAGTATGATATCATGATCTTGGAGATTTCAACAGTCAAGTAGGGACGGAGCCCGTATCCAGCGATACGTTGGCTCCCAAAATACAAATGATAACGGACTGCGGATCATTCAAATAGCAGTATCGCACGAAATGGTTGTTGGAAGTACCTGGTTTGCGCGGAAAGCGGTCCACAAACATACATGGGCCTCTCCAGATGGGACCACTTTCAACCAAATTGGTCACGTGCTGATTGAACGCCACCACCTCTCAGCCTTGATTAATGGAAGACCATATAGGGAGGCCAATATGGACTCTCGTTGGCATTGTGCTCCGAGCTTGAATTACGACACCACCTACAATTGCCTCTGGCAATCAGGTGAGAGTGAATACTGAAACCATTCACAACACAGACCTCTGCAACACCTATAATGATCTTCACAACAACCTGAAGAACGTTATCATTGATACGGCCACAAACATACTTGACCCCAGCCCCAGGTAAAGTCGGAACGGCTGGTTTGACGCTGAATGTAAGCTAGCAACGGAACGGAAGAATGCCGCATACCGAGTAATGTTGCATTCTCAAAGAACACGGGCACGCGCAGAGGCTTATCAAGAACTCCGTCGAGCGGAGAAATGACTTCACAGACGAAAAAAGGAAGCCTGGAGGAACGAACAAGTCCGTGAACTAGAAAAGTATAGAAAGCAACCGCACCAAGTGCGGAAGTTTTACCAACAAATCAGCAGGATGAAGCCTTATACACCTCGATGATCATCCTGTTCCTGACAAAGAGGGAAATCTGATTTCCGACAGAATGGGCATATTATAGCGATGGGTTGATCAAAATGATGAACTGCTCAACAACCAAAATATCGGGGAGTTGGAAGTCCCGCCACCGGAAGACGACGGACAAATCATGCCACACCAAGTACAGAAGAAACAGTCCGTGCAATTTATCGGCTTACTAACCATAAGTCGCCAGGAGCCGATGGGATTACAGTCGAATTGGTTAAATATGGAGGCAATCAATTACATCAAACGGTTCATCAACCGATGCTCAAGGTGTGGAACAGTGACCCAATGCCTGCCGACTGGCAAAGAGGCATCATCTGTCTCATACAAACGGGTGATATTACGCAGCGCAGCAATTATAGAGGTATCACGTTGCTCAGTACCATCTATAAAATATTCTCCGCTATCTTGTTAGGCCGGATAGTCCCATACGCCCAGAACATCATTGGCCCATACCAAAGAGGCTTTACTTCAGGCAAATCAGCAACAGATCAGATTTTCTCTCTGCGGCAAGCGATAGAAAAACTGTTAGAGTGTGGACATCAGTTGCACCATCTTTTCATCGACTTTAAAGCCGCCTATGACAGCAAAGCCAGAGTAAAACTGTACACGGCCATGAGAGATTTATCCCAACGAAAGACGATAAGACGATAAGACTGACTAGGTTGACTCTGACCAATGACAAAGGGATGCCCTATCATGCGTCGAAAGTGATTCGTGATGACGATGTAAATGGGAGAGGCACCATCCTCTTCAAGTTCACTCGAATACTGGCCTACGCTGACGATATTGGCATCATGAGAAGAACGACCCGATATGTACAGTCTACCTTCATGCAGATCGAGCAGGCGGCGCGAGGTCTTGGGCTGCACATAAATTGAAGTAAGACAAAGTACATGGTGACAACTTCGGCGAGAGAGACGGTTGAAAATTTCTCGTATCTAGGGTCGAAAATCACAACCGATAACAGCCGCGATGATGAAATCCGCGCACGGTTGTTGTTAGCCAACAAAGCCTATTTCAACTTTCAAAAACTGTTTCGCTCGAACCGTCTCACCATAGGGTCAAAACTCTTACTGTACAAGACAATGATCTTGCCAGTCCTCATTATTCCTCGGAGACCTGGTTCTTAGCAAGAAAAATTGCAAACTTTTGGCCGCGTTCGAGAGAAGAATCCACGACTGTTTGGTTGTGGATAAAATCCGGCTCAATAGGTTACGATGGGCGGGTCACTTAATCCGTATTGATGAGGATGATTCAGCCCGGAAAGTCTATAAGGGCAATATCTATGGTAGAAAAAGAAGACGAGGCAGACCCTGCCTGAGATGGAGAGATTGCGTAGGTCAGGACGCCAGACAGCTTTTAGGGATATCGAATTGGTGGACCCCGGCTCAAAACTGGGATGTCTGGAGTTCCTTACGAAGGCAGGCCTAGACCGGATACCGGTTGTTGCGCCGTTGGTGATGATGATGATAACGCGACTTATAGCGGCGGGGGAGTTTAAATATCAACTTTCATTGGGTGAAACTCGTGATCCACTAGCATGAGGGCGCCTTAATGGCCGAGAAAAAACTATCGCTCAATGATCATTCGAGAGACTTATGTGTCAAACAGACTCAGTGGCTGCAAAATGAAGAGCACTATGTCGGCTGATTCTAACAATCGCCGCTGACACCACAATGCATCGGTGTAACAGCTGTATTGCAGCAGTATCATGTTGCGAGAAGCTTTACAGCGGCGAAAACTTGACGCGAATATTAAGAAAAGCAGTCAGAAGAACTACTTACTGGTTTTTTACAGAATCCATTGCAGTGATAATATCCAGCTCCCTATAAACGCCATAGCATGTACCATAGACGTTACTAAACGAAAGTTCTCATCACAGAGCTATGGTCCATCCAATTTTGCATCTGGGGAGAGTATGATATTGTGAGCTGTAGATAGTCTGGTTAAAACTATGCAGAGGAATATCATTTTGCAAAGGTACTCGATATTGTAAAGAGTACTTAACGGACGTCTGCAAAAACTCACCGCCGACTTTCTGAATTTAAGCGAAATGTTCAGGCTACCTATTTTTTTAGAATGGGTCCTGCCTCACTTCCAATTTTTACACTTTAGTCCCTCATGCCCCTACTTCACAACCCATGTAAAGTCGGTTCGTAAAAGTACTAATTGAGACCTATCATTTGACATCCCACAGGATTATAGTTGGAGAAAAATAATAGAGGATCTCTTCGCTCGTACATGCTTTCAACTAGAAAGACCAAGCATTTTTCGAACCCTAGGGTCGGACGTAGCGTATGCAAACCTACGAAAAGAATATGTAGCGTGCTTCTAAGAACGCAAAGAAGCGTTCAAGATTTTTCAATGCAGAGTACGTCAATTAACCTTATTTTAAATTAACTTATTGTAGTTCTCCCATTTCAGGCCGTATAATGAGCCACTTACTTTTCAATTCACTAATACGAGCCTCATTGCAATCCGATAATGAGGCCATACACCATTCATCATAATTTCTTCATTCTAAACCCACGAACCCACCATTTAAGCTGTTTATAATATTCTCCAATTATTGTTTCTTCCATGTCGAATAACAATCAACAAATTGCACATTTATCTCTCTTTCAACATCAATTTCCATTTGTGCGTTTCAACAGTTACGTAAATTTACTGGCATTTACGAGGGCCGAGCAGAGTCTGGCAAAAAGCGCTGGGTGGCTTATTGACTCGGTTCTATCCACTTATACGGCTTAATTGACTGACTCCACTCGTACTTTATGATAATTACTAAACGGTTTTCTGAGACACTTCATTTCGTAAGTTCACTTAACCCGCCCATTCTCGTTAGCATTGTCGTGTACAATGAACGCGAATTATTCCCAGACAAAAATAAATCATTTCTTCCACGTCTCCTCAAAGTCCACAAGCTTTCCTACGCCCCTGTTAAGCCCGGCTACAATACATAATTCAGCACTAATTTTTTATCTTTCGCTTCGTTTTATTTCTAATTTTATTTTTTTTTTCGCCATTTCCTTCACAACTTTGATTATTTTGCATTAATTTTATACACAAGTCGAGTGAAAGCTAATGAACTTTTCATTGAATTTTTTTTCAAAGTGGCATTTGCAAGAGTGATGTGTTTCCTGGTTTATAGCAGACACAATTTCGAGGCACACCGGCCAGATTCAACCATGATTTATGGAGAGAAATGTGCAGAAATTTATGCGAGACTCTTTTCATTTTGATTCTAATGAGGAGGCGGAGAAGGCTGTGGAAATCGTTATCTAACCGCAGACCAAATATTAACTAACTTCTTTCCCAAATCTTTCACTGACAGATGCATTTGAATGTAGGAGGCAAAGAGGGTTTACTTTAGGATTCGAGGCCTGATTACTGAATTATAGTAAATGATGAGACAGTGAAACCCAACCAAAGTAGGCGTGTTGCTGTTATTTGGGTCATTATTAGGCAATAAAGTATCTATTTGCTGCCTAATTCTTTATATTTCTCCAATGAATCAATCTGAGGTAACTAGAAACTGAGCAGTGGGCTCCAACATTCGTCATGGATTCAATGATATCCCCTAGCTAGAGGACAGTACATGGTTTTCCAAATAAAAGCTTCCAGAAAGGTTTTTTTAATTCCCGGCTCATCATAAAGCTCCTAATTTGAAAAAGGGGAAAAAAGGTGGGACGAAACATTATAAGAACTCCTCTACGGATTTGTGCGTTAAGCTCGAGAATTAGTGACATGAGTGCCGCTATTAACGAGGGAAGATCCGCGACTGGTCACATCCTTATCCGACTTTTCTCTTGCCTCTGGTTTAGATGACACCGCGGACCTTGGGGTTCCATCGCTACGTTCCGGCAATTGTAACTGGAGATTCTCAAACGACAAAAAACTCCCATAAGGGGAGAGTAGATGGCACTCCAGATTCCACAGAAAGTGTAGCCACCTTTACAAGTCAAATTCTGTAATCCAAACGACTCCATCCGTCAATGATCGGCTCAACATATTTGTTGGGGAAGTGACAAATGTAATCTTAGAGGAGAAAAGTTATTTGATTTTATCACTTCAGCTGGTCTGATAACCGCGAATGTAGCAAAGACGGAATCCTAAGAAAACGAATTGAACAAAGTTAAGGGAACTTCTTGACAATGAAGTATAGCTCCCTCGGTAACTGAAGACTCCTTCGGTAATAGGAAATACATTGGAAACTCTCTCACTTTCAAAGTGCCTTATTGCCTACAATAAAAACGGCAAAACAGTATTGTTCAAACCGAGACCTGCAAAAACTGCGAACCATGCTTGTAAAATCAATAAGAATCAAGACTGATTAAAATTAAACAGGAACTCACAGTGTGAAATAAAGGGCTCGTTAAGTGCTCGAATGGGTGACTTTTGTCCAAAGTCCTTAAAATTGATGATTTGGCCAAGTCGCACTCCCTTTGAAAACAGGATGAAACTTTCACGAACTCCAGAGTTGAGTCTGCACAGACTGCCTTTGAAGTACACCATCCGGAAGAACAGGTGTCAAAAGCGGGAGGGAGAAAATTGATGATTTCTGCAAACCTTTCCGCACGTAAATTTCGCACGATTAGTTGGAACACTGGAGCCTTCATACTTAAGTCTGGGAAAGTTGACTATTGAAATCCAAACAACTTCGGGCAAATTAGGTTAACATCGTTGTTGTTGAAATATCTGAAGAGGCTGGCATGACGTCCTCGAGAAGGCACTAAAGTAGCACACTTACCAGCGCAGTAAGCTCTGTGAGTTTACAAGTTTTATATAAGTAGTTCCTATATTTCTTTTTAAATAAAACTATTAAAAGGAAAAATTTCTAGTTTAACTATAGAATTTTTTTTTTTTTTAAAGATAGCACATGTAAGTTTGCTTTTCATTCCTTGATTTCAAAGAAAGAAGACTCAACTTGGAAAGACGAGTACGTAATAATGGGATTCGTGGACATTGCAGGGACCTTTGACTTTTTGCCCTTCTGAAAACTGGGAAGTGAATCCATGCTGTGCTAAAGCAGAAATTGCTTTCTGTTGTAGCAAGTTTGGATCACTATCTGACCAACGAAGTAACGAAAAACTTCCCCCAAGTGCTATCGCCACTTCTGTGGAGTATATAGATGGTCTTGCAAAATCTGTCCTAGCTGTTATTCGAAAACCCGAAACGGGGTGTAAATAATGGGTGGTGACTCAAGGCTAGGCTTTGCCTCGCTATATGGACCCAAACCTGGTGTAGTAATGTGGGCATATTGTTAAGTCGATGTTCGCCTATGCACTTGTAGTGTGCTGAGTTAAGATGAGGTCTTTATTGCAACTAACCCCACTGCAAATAACGGCATTTCTGTTTATTGTCGGTGCCATTAACACCACAACCGGCGAAGTTCACAGATTGCAGGGGAATGAGAGCAACTAACATACTAATTCGTTTAGGTCTAAAGGTCTAAAGATAGAGTGCGTTTCTTTGAGGTAGGGTCATCTACCCTGCGTTTGTTGATTGTTGTACTCCCACCACAGCACTCCATCGAACTACCAACTAAGTACCTCTCCTCCGACGATGGATGCCACATTACTTAGCCCTTTCTCTCCCCGCCTTGGGAAATCATGAAATCAGAGAATTCCTTTCACCAACAGGAGGAGAGAGAATTTGTCTCCTCGATCCGTCGAGTTCTATCCTCTTTGTAACGAGAAAAACCCGAACGTAATGCGCAACACAGCCTGATCCGTCAGAGCTCCTCAGCACCTCCCTGATAATGTGGCACCTTCGCCACGAAAAAAACATATGATCCGCATCGTCCGCAGCCCCATTGTAAAACACACAGTCAAGAGATCGGACCTTTCCGATCATGTGCAGATAAGACTCAAAACCTCGGTGCTCACTTAGAAGCTGGATAAGGAAATAATCAGTCTCACCATGCTTTCAATTCAGCCATACACCTAAGTTGCCAATTGCCACGCAGTCCATCTGCCTCTTGTCTAGTTGTGACAAGAGGGTTGTCATTCAGGTAGTGTACGAACAACGATCTCCCTTGGGATTATACAAGGCATTACACTCAGCAAGATGGGCAATTATTATTCATAGACAGTAGCATAGGCGGCAATCGGAAAGCTCACCATCTCTGTGCTTGCGCAAGGCATTTACGATCCTTGCCAAATGCATCAACCCAGCAGCGAGCAGAACAAACTGCGCTTCATTTATTAGAAGGCGACGCCTGCTACAATGTTTGCCATTAGCCGATTTAGTACGGAAACTCCAGCTCCAGCCTTCCATGGTGCTGCTTTGGTTCAGTCGAAGCTCATCTTTCAGCATTAGTCCAAGGCACTTAACCATTGATTTTCATTCGATTATCGACTCGCCGATCGATATGGGACACAGGATCGGCATTCCCTTTGACATGACGTGTCGGCAAGAGAGAGCTTAGCACGTGGAATGTATTGCCTAATATGCCTAATATATCTTTCCATCTTCCATGGAATTAAATGACATTTCTAACATCAAGTGTTACGAGGAGCTCCACCCGTCAAGCTCGGAAGCTGTGCGTTGGACCACATCCACGACCTGAATGAAAGCAACTACTATGGACTCCCTGCTCTAAAACCGAACTCTCTTAGGGATAACTCTTCGATTACACGTGTCGCTTCCTGGTGGACTTTTCGAGCACTTTCCCAGCCATGTCAAACAAACAAAGTAGTCGTTATGCGGACGGTAGCTCAGAGTCGCATTTCTCTTTGCTGATCACCGCAAGCCTCGCACATATCAGCGACACGGAAAAATGCCCTGTTTTAGGTATACGTTAAATGCACCGAGCGGTATGCCTGGGTGATGTTGGAACACCAGTTTGTATACCGCTGCCAAAATACGCAAAATACGCTTTCTTGTTTTTCAGAGAGGACTGCCTATTCGAACTCTTTTGCAGAGAGAGGTGGCCAATTCTCGGCACTTTCCACGCTGCCTTCATCAATGTACAGGGAATAGCTGCTTTTGTAGCGACGGAACATCGAGTACAATGGACCAGTCTGACAGGCTGAGCGCTCAGAGGCTATGCTTCTACTCCACCTCATACACACATACGCATCACCTCTTTCCCTCAGCAAATCCAATAACTCCCTTGTAACTCCGCATTTTGTGCAGATAAAATCAAATGTGCCGAAAGCAACTAGAAATTATCGTGCAATTTTTTCACGTTCCTGAAGAGTTGATTGAGCAGATCAGTTCCTAAAAATTACTGCGAAGCGTTAAGAATGCAAACCCTCCCTTGTTGGTTCTATCCATTTCCTCTAAGACCTAACATATGTCTATCATTTATAACTTCCCAAAGTTCCCATAACAGTTCAATCGAGGGACGTAAAAAATCGTTTATTTCTATGATAGAGTTACGTCCCCCTCCTTCCTACTAGAGATTTAAGTTTATATATGCTAACCATGGAGCACAAATGCATCTGCAAGGACCCATAGGGGTAAGTCTCTTGGCATATTAATTTACTCGCGAAGGGTTAGCAAAGGAAGGAGTGACCTGGTGGATGATAATAATTACTTTGCTTCTCCTAAAATTCGGAACATTGCCAATCCCAGTGCTCTGCACATCTCGATTCATCGGAAGGTTTAGTCTCTAAATGGATCTCTGGGGCGTCTTTAACAAGCCATGATAGAGCTAAACGTATGTAAGTACTGCTTCGGTTACCGTCGGGAAATGTTGTGCTTTAAATTAATGAACTGAATACCGGATTTAGCAGTTGAGAGGAAGACATATAATATATTGCATAAGATGAAGATATGGACGCTACAAAACGTCTTTACCGCCTATAAAAGACCTTGGTTGGAAGAAAACGGTTCTCCTCACCAGGGTCAAAAAGTCCTTTCTCGCAACTTGAGATTTTAGCCATTATCAATAGCTGATTCCCATGAAAGCCACCCGCACATAAGAGAATCTAGTGTACTTTCAGACTGAGGTCAAACCTCCCGTCGGATACCAATTGTGCCCCGGCATTGGCGATCACAGAGTATTTGGGGAAACAACTTCACAAAGGCGCCATTAAAAACGCCCTGTGATATACGCAACAATTCGTTGCTGAAAAATTAAATTTGGCAAGATTCTACTGGGGCTCTACAGTACTGCCCGGCAGATGCTCTCAATATACTCCTGCATCTCCTCCCCCTAGACCTCCACATTAAATACGTTGCAGCGTGCAGTGCCATCAGACTAAGTGAGTCCAGATGCTGGGCAGCGACGTTCTACGGCCACAACAGCACTCTAGACGAAGTACCTCGGGAAATCAGGGCATTCCCCACGGACTATGCCACACGCAAGCTGAACTTCTCGAAGAGCTTTGCTGTGGACTTTCCGACCAGGGCAAAGTGGAAGACCGGCGGCGTGTTATAAGGTTATGACTCAGTATTCCTTATCGGTGGATCAAAAATAGCCTGCAGAGTCGACGCGGAGTTTTTCGCGAAAACACACAGTGTATCTAAGTCGTATCGTCTGCCAAGTTTCGCCAGTGTATTCCAAGCGGAAGTACTGGCCATATTGGAAGTCTGTCGATGGCTGGAGCGAGATTCGAGCCCCAAGCGCAATATAGCCATTCTGACCGACAGCCAAGCGGCCGTCAAGGCCTTGTACTCAGCGACGACCTGTTTCAGGGGTGGGCCAGTGCAGAGCCACACTGAATCATCTGGGCGGCACGCTCAAAGTCACCCTCCTCTGGGTTCTCGAGGATAGGAACATAGATGGGAATGAACGGGCTAATGGATTGGCCAAGTGAGGCTCTGTTCTTTACAGCCCTTCGGTGAATGCAGCCGGTGTTTCGCTGGCGGCTGTCAAAGGCGAATCAACTGGCACTGCCTCGCAGCCGCGGGCCTTAGATGGCGAAGGCTTACCACCTATGCCAACTCAAGGAGAATTTGGCCCACTCATAACATAGCCCAATCACGAGAGCTCTTGTGCCAGGCGCGTGCAAATGCAATCAAGATTACAGCAGTCTACACGGAGCACTGGCCTATAGGGGCCATGCCCTACCCTACAATTCGCATTGCCGAAGCTGCGGAGAAGGACGGGAAACCCTCATGCACTTTCTTTGCGGTTGCCGAGCTCTAGCTAGAGTCAGGCTGCGGACACTGAGTAAACCATTCTTTTGGGACCTCAGGGAGATTTGCTGCACTTTTTTATTTTTTCTTTTTTTTTTGTTTTTTTTTTCTTTTTTTATTTTTTATGTTTTTTTTTTTTGCTGCACTGTGGGAGAGCTGCTTTCCTTCGTAAATGCTACGGGCTCTGGAGATCCGAGCCCGCTAGACTTTGCCTTCCTGCTCTCATAAAAGCAGTCACCGTCTAAGGAGTTTGTGGCATCAAAACGACGCAACACAGCGGTAATTGAGCTCCTCGGAGCGGCCACTACCTGCCTACCTACCCCTTGACAAGTGCCGGAATACAGAAAGCGCCAAAAATTTTAACCTAACAACCTAAGTTCACTTTGCATTTGGAAACCTAATGACCAGGTTATCTTGCCTTATCATGAAAAAAAAGAAAAAACAAACCAAACGAAATCAATTAACCCTTCAAGAATTATTATGAGCAACTGGTATCTCGTCTTTGCTGGAAAAAAGATTTTTTCGCCCCAGTTGGGTGAAAATCACATCAGTCTTTCAGGCTTCATCCTTGATAATATATGTGTGGGCAACCTCCCGATAGCGAGAACCACTATTTGATAAATTGCCAAACGATTAAAGTTCATGGCTAGACAAATTTCATAGATAATTTATACTCCATATTCTACCAATTATCTTATCATCCACATGCTCTTTCATTAGCTCCGTACAACGAAATAATGAAATTTACATCAAACTAATAAATATCACGACCAGCATTGCATCTCGGCAGCCATTGCCAACTTGAGTAATTTAACGCTATGCAATCATTTTCCAATTATATGGAACCGATGCAAATCACGATTGCCGTAACAACAACCGGAGGACCAGCCATCGATTGAAGGATGATCTTCCCGAGTCAATTATTGACCGTAATGAAACCATATAATATTCTGATGGAGAGAAGTTGGTTTTGATCGTCCTCCACTTCTTTAACGAGCATCTCAGATTAATCTTACCACTTGATAAGGCCGGTGGTGGTTTAGTGCTGCTGCGTGTGGGGGACCGAATCGCAAGATCATTGTCAATGGAGTTCAAACGAAGCCATTGATCTATATTATAATAACCGAAGAGTAATGGTAATTCGATAGTTAATCCAATGAACGTAGTGAAGATCATGAGTCCGCCTAAGACGGTACAGCGGAGATGAGGACTGAAGGCTGCGATGTCGATGACAGTGTTTGACCGCGAAGCCATGCAAAAGAGTTGACTCTCCATCAACTAAGATTAAACGCGGGGATTTTGAACCTTTTGGGTGAAGTAACTGCACAGCATGTGTAGAAAGAATGTGGAAGTAGGGCGAGTATCTAATGCGGATCGGTTTCAGATTGTCCAACTATTGGGTGTCGATTTCATCAAACTTTTCGGTTGAATTTTTAAGTTTTGTTTAGAAATAGGCGTGGATGTTTTTGAAGAAGGGAACTCCAGTTTTGCGGAAAATCCCAAAATATCTTAAAAATCTGTAAAACTCTCCTAAATTAACTCCGATTCTAACAACTCCTTTGAATAAATTAAAAATTCCCACCGAAATTAACAGATTTTCAACGGAATATCTTTTAACTGAAAGGACTATTTTTCATCCACAAATTGTAACTTCCACATACACAACTAGCCTTATCCCTGAAGTCCTAGGATACACTGAACCCTAAGTCATATTATCGTTATAACGATGAGAAAGATCATCGATCGTGAAGCTACTCATGTGCAAAACAGTTGTCTTCCCATTACAGCCATTGAAAAAGAAGATACACCACTACGTATCCGAATAATGATGGTATCTCATAGAATAATTAGTTTCCACTTTTTTCCTCTGTCCTGGTAGTTTGGAAAACCTCATCTCTATAATTCTCTGCAATTAAGTTGACCACAAATATGAGTGTTTGACCCTAGGTCGCTTTGTTCGCTTCTTGTTGGCAGCGTTCTTGGTTCCAGTTTTATATCCACCGCAGCGACTTGTTAGCCTTTATAAAGGTCTTAAGTGGAAAATCAGTTGATCATTATTAGCCTTAAATGCGGTTTTGTGTCCTCCTCGAATGCCGCTGTGCTGGTATTTGTTCAGATATTAGTGCAATGAAAAAGATTCGTACTTGCGATGGGAGCACTAATGAATATATCCTGGAGTTTTACGATCAATTCACTGAGTTATTTGTGGAGTAATTTTCAAGCATTTTTGAGTTTTAGAGGTTTTGCCTTTCAAATCGTGCAGAAAATGGAATGAGTAGATTGATTAGTAATAAATGAATGATGAAATGATAAATAATTAGCAATAAACACAGCGTCTCCTACTGCAGATGCAGAAGATGCGAAAATGTAATTACGACAGCGAGATCTCTTTATAACTCACCATCGCAAAAGGTAGTTTCAGTGGAACTTATTTCATTTAATTACACCTATGAACCCTTTTTTTGAAAAGAGTGCAATTCTCCTGATTTTTCTTGGTTTACAAAAAAATATACTGGCCTTGTTTGAGCCCTGAATCGAAAAGAGAGAAAGGTTCTATGGACCAAGAGATAGGAGGAAATTTAATTTCATGAATTTAGTTTTTTAGTTTTTCGTAGGCTGTCAAGAAGAAAAAATCTCAGTCTTGACTATCAAGAGAATAAAGGCAGGACGTCCCTTAGCCATCATAAAGAGAAGGCAAGTCTAAAACCCTTCTAAGGCTCTAGTTATAGCTGGTAATCGCGAAGGAATTCCATGAGAATATCATCTCCTTTACCGTAACTTTCAGTGCTTATTGTACGAAATTCCGAGTCTGCCGGTATGGTCCCCCAATGGCTAGCGCTCCATACAAATAGATGTAATTTCATAGGCATCCACACATGTTTGGCTTATGAGCTCCCTTGCACGGGTTTGGTCACAGAAGGGCCAAATCTTCCATGATCTAACACAAGTAACGAAAGCAGGCCACACGGAGTAGTGCAGATAGACTCTAATCCTCAACACAACCAGCAAATCGTAGACTGCGAGAGTCTTCTGGGTACCTTAGAGAGAGAGGCCTTGAGCGCGAACCACCAAGACCCTTCAGGTCATCAGATCAAAATAGCTACTCTGCTTAGGAGTAGAATCACAACTCATTTATGGTAAACTTGCTAAATCTCCAGCCGAAAAACACTGGTACACCTTCGAAGACTGTATAACTCAGATATGTCGTGTGTATTTGAGACTTTGTATTTTGATCTTTCGGTGAAAAATACGGTATAACAACCTACATGAAGCTATGCCTATGTGTAGGTTTGTCTATAGGAGATGCCCGAACTCCGTAAATTTTCGCTGCCCAATATCTTGATTCGCAATGCCTGAGAGCATTACACGATACAACATACTTGATATAGAGGTTGAGCGGAAGGTGGTGCCTACATCTGCCAGTATTTGACTCACGTTAAGTTTGGTCATTTTGCATTTCCCGCTCAGCACAGACAATTACACAGCAAACCCATAGGCGAGGATCAGAGGAAACGCAGCCATGTACATCTATTGAATTACTTTTGGATGATATTTTGACGAACGGCTTTTTGCTAGCTTTCTTAACCCACAGTTCTATGTCCAGCCCCCGTTTTTAACTTCTCATCAAGATCTCACTAAGATACCTTACTTTGGGGTTCAGGTGTGTTTGCCTTAGTGGCGAATAGCATCAGGTCAGCTTTGAATGGATTTATGCCAAGTAAGCAGCCAGAGGGCCGCAGGATAACACTTTTTCTGTGCTCCAACATTTAACCGGTAATGGTGACAAACAACTAATATACCAAACCACCATTGTCGAGTTTGCTCAGGATTTTATCTATGACTACAAGTTAAAGTACCGAAGAGATAGTGCTCCCCTGAAGGCACGGTTAAGTGGCTGCTCCCTAGATCTGATTGGATTATCTTGTTTCCATCCAATGCATAAGACACCTTCCAAGGCTATTGAGGTAAGAGCCTCTTGGATGGATGGTTCCAACATTATCGTACGCTCGTACTATGTGCAGGAAGGTAAATAACTTGTATTCCTTGTGGTGTAATGACCATTTAGCAATACGAATAACATCGTGAGGAATAGTTTATTAATATTTGGATTTTTAATTTTATCATAATCGTCTCGCGGATGTCAAGCACGTGCTCTAAGGTTTTCAATACAAAACAAAACCTAAAAACCTTCGAAGGGCTCATGGTTACTTATACCTATTTTCGATATGAGAACTACCTGTACGCGTCCCCCAGTATATTGTATTCGCCTCGCTACAATACAACTCCGATAACTCACAATCAGCCGGAAGATTTACATAGTGAACATGTGCTTATTGCCCAGCTGATTCATCCTTCAAGAGGACCGATTCGATGTTTTCTAGTACCCCAGACTGCATAACCTCCGTGATCATACCAATGTTTTAACCAACAGTCGTCCTTACTTGCGGAAAAATATGTCCATATTAGCCTCGTCACAAGAGCTCATACTTGAGTTTGTAAAAGAAAGAATAGGACCCTAAGTATTTTGGCAAAAATCTTACTGATTCATAGCCACTGATACTTTTAATATTTCGATAGTAACTGTCACTATGATATTTAGGCTTGTAACAGACATCAAATTCGTCCCTTATCACCTTCCTGAGATAAAATTGATCTTCATTCCAAAACGGTGGGTGTATCTTTTTACTGGACACGAAGCTTTAGGAGCACACATAACATTTAACTCCAGGACGCCAGCGGTGCGAGTGTCTACTTCAAATGGAAGGGCAAGAAGCAAGGAGAAAGAAGTACTGGTGAGTTTAGCCGTAATAACTTAGCCAAACTTGATCCCGTCGGTCCTCCTAACGTCCTTGAATATTCGGGTCACCTCCACGATAAGAGTGTGAAATTGTGATGCGGGGAAGATTTCAGATTGAACATTCGGCAGTGTCAGTTCAGGTTTGTAGTCAACCCGAATGGTAATGACAATCGTTCTCATCAACCAGTTGTCTTTCACTTCGATTTTCTTCCAAATCAACATATGATCGATATGAAATGTTGGATACGGTGAAATTGGAAAATAAGGACAAACTTGGAGAAAACTGTCATTTTTTACGACACTCTTGTGGTCAACAACCGCGGAAAAGATTTATTTGATTAACTTGATTGACTTATCACACTATAATTTCGAATATTTTGGAAATCTCATGGCAGTACCTGGAGGTTGGCGTTGCAATAGGAACGAAGCTGAAGAAACATTGTATGCCAATGGCTAAAGGATGTCCAAAAAGTGTCTTTGGTCCTGTTTCCATTAGATACACCTCGTATCCAGAAAACCCCACAAATACTCCCTTCACACGGTCATAGAAATCAGGGAAGCCAAAATGTAATTGTGTATATTTCAGAGAAAAGCAAAATACTTGGGGGTAAGAAGTCTAAATCCATAATTGAAATCGTAGGCATCGTTTAGGGCTTAGCACCCAAACTGTCAAAATATTAGGCGATGACGGCTTTACGGTTTCTTACCAGGGCAGAAGCAAATCGTCAGACGCTCCCTCGCTTCTGTCCTGGGAGAAGCATGACCTTTATATAATTCGCAGAACACATCATGACTACGAATTATATTGTGCGTAAATCCGCCCTATTGACCAGAGCTTGGCCATAGCTAAAATTTTTTTTTTGAGAATTGCGGGGTTCTAAGTGCGCAACATCTACGAGCCGCTTTGGCCACGCTGCTTCCAGGGCAAAGGTGAGGCAGCGTCTGACGATTTGCCTCTGCCCTTGTAAGAAACCGTAAAGCCGTCATCGCCTAATATTTTGAAGGACCTAATGGGACCCATCGTATAAAGGACTTTCGACATAGATCATTTACTGAACAAGAACCACGAAAAATTAGGTTTTCCCCCATCGTATGGTGTGATAGGATTGGAATGCCAGATATTGTGGCGCTGAACTGGGTTCTCCTACAATTGAAGAGCTACAAAATTTGGATGCAACGTGGAGACCGAGTTCTGCTGAAGGAATAAGAGCAATGGACAAAGGTATGAATGCTTAATTTTATAATGGCAATTTCGAAAATACAAGCTGGCTCTTAACACTCATACAAGATATTCTCTTTGAAAAAAATTGGTTCTTTCAAAGATTCTCAATGGTAGCGAAGATGTCTACTAAGAGAATGACCACAGGGAAACTTTCCCAAGATAGAACCGGGAAATGCGGAATTTACTTTGATTTATTGGCTTGTCTAAGGCAAACGCAGAGGGGTTATTATTGATTAAAAGATTACGACA
The DNA here is from genome assembly GCF_905115235.1 of Hermetia illucens. Lineage (NCBI taxonomy): Eukaryota > Metazoa > Arthropoda > Insecta > Diptera > Stratiomyidae > Hermetia > Hermetia illucens. Next base: position 61,957,867 of record NC_051853.1, read on the forward strand.
GATTCTGTCAATGTCCCTGGGGAGTACATGCCCAACACCCCCGAAACCCAATCGGTACCTGACCAGTATTCTACTCTGGTCGAACGAGAAAGGGGAATAGCTTCCGGGGAACAGATTCTCTGAAAAGACTCTTTCCGATCCAGTAGTTTGGAATTTGTTTCTGGTTGGAGTATGGTACTACCTACACTTTTTCGATTGACCTAGCCAACCTGTGTGCTTGTCCTGCTACTATGGGCGTATCATATAAAGTATTATTACGATGAAACTGGAGAACAGTCTCATTAAAAATTGAAATGGGAAAAAATATCGGTGAGAATTCTATGCTCTACAAAAGAGTAAGGAGGCCAACAGATAGTGATTTACTGAAGCAAATATTCCAATCGCAGTTTCTTCCTATCCGCTTCCTTAAAATTTGCTACCATCTGGTGCTTATCATTCACCTGCGGCTGTAATTCCTCTCATCTTTAAATGGAATCATCATTGATAACCACGACGTTAAGTTATAATCTGAAGTCGATGGACCAATAAACCCTTTTTGATACCACTAAGCCATTATTCATATTCTTCGTAGCCTCATTTTTAGCAAAAGTATCCCAAAATTATTCATAATTTTCAACAATTAAATCCAGATATGTTACCATCGACGTGAACAACACTCTGGACCCCTAATTCGCTCCGGTTCCCAAAGCCTTGCCAGACATGTTATTAGAGGCTGATCCACCGCTACAAGTTGCTAGAATTGCAAGAATCAATTGAAACTGCGGTAGTCCTCTCCTCCTTTGTTTCTCATGGCAGTACTGGCTCATAAATTGCGCCTCTTCCCAACTTGTTGTTTTGAGAACTGAAGGAGTCCTGAGTTCACATTGACTTGATGACGGACCCGCTCTGAGAGCTGTGGGGCGGTCAGGCCACTTCTGATAAGTTATCCCTATTCTAGATGAAATCATCAATCCTTATCTTTGGAATATATAGTGCTTTGCCTAAAACGAGGATTCCTCAATTATTCCGTTCCATCATCAGCCAGATGCGGGGATTTCAGACTTCCTCAACTCCAAAACAAATTAGTTCCGCTTTAGCTCACTTGCGTCTGAACTGAATATGTAATCACTTTCAATCTACTAATCCCAGAGCAGGGGAGAAGTTGCGTCTTATAAGTTGTCCTTGCCCTTGATGAAACCAGCAATCCCCCCACTTGTAAGATGTCAAGTATATATTCGAAATAAATTGTTTCACCTCAATGCAGAAAAACATTGACAAAAGTTCACTATTTACATTTATTTAGATGCCTTGGCTAGAATTTCACTGAAATCCCTTTCTCTTTCATCTGTTTAATCCAAGTTCTCCTTAGGATTTGGATCTAATTTTTGACCCCACGGTACACTCTACATTTTTGAGCCAAGGAACAATGAAATGCGACTGACATTAAATACATTGGCGAGAGAATGCCTTGAAGTTCCTTCACAGTTGCATCTTAGTACAGTGAATGAAAGTTTAATCGGGCAAATGTCGATTCTATAATAGGGAAGAGCATACATAATTGGAATGCCCCCCTCCACCTGAAACAAGGTGCACCTTATTCGCATTTTTGTCATCATTTTCGAAAGGCTTTTCTGAATCAACGAAAACCAAATCGAATAAAGATTCAAAGTCTATGCACCGTTTTATAAGGATTTTTTGATTGTTAATACGAGCCATGTGGATCGTACTGAAGACCAATATTTTTGCAGATTTTCGCATGCTTTCGTGAGACTCCCTGTTTTCAACTATTAAAGCGTGTCTGTTTCCACGCTCTGTGGAACAGACCCCAAGCAGCTGGACTGTTGGCGAAGATGGAGAAAAAGCTTATTTATCCAAAATGTCCTTACTGGACAGTGGACCCTTAGTTACCTTTCTTTGGGTTGATAAGCTATTGACATGGTTTCCCGAAACGTTAATCTTTGGGCCGTGGGTTTGTTGCTCCAAACTCGAGTGGTTGAGGAATTCTCTATTTGAGTAACGGTAGTAAGAATAAAGAGTCTTGCAATTGTTGCATTTCAAACACTGAAAGAACGTAATTTTGATAATAACTTTCTTCCACTCTCTGAGAAATGTTCGAATTTGCATGTCCTTTTCATGATTGAGTGTAATAAGTCAATGCAATGCTTGTGAGTTTACCTTTAATAAGAGGGCGCCTCTTTTATTTGCACTACAATGAACTGTCGTTTTTTTCATTCCGGGATCAGCTTACCTTATCTGTAATGAAAAGAAAAGGAATATTAGAACCCAGATTGAATAGTAGAATACAATAGTTAAGAGTAGAACTGCCTGATTATATAGCGTAATTAATTTGCTGGGAAAATCTTCGTGCAACGAGTATATTTGTTTCAGTTCTTCAAAACTTACCACGCAGACTTTAGTAGAACGAAAGAACCCTGTTGAAAGCTGGGGTCTCAAATGTTGGGCGGACAGCATAGTTAAGGGCCATCGTTATTGACACTAAGTTGTTGTGCTAGATCAGCGAGGACACCTGTCATTTGTGGTGGTGACAGCTCACTGGCTAAAGTTTACCTCAACACCCTAGTCAATGGTGAATGTCCCACCAATGACTCGGATCAGCGCTAGACAACGACGCAAAAGCTGATCACCTACACCTACTTCAAATCTGACATACAGGGAAATGATGTGCCTCATATAAAAGTTCCAACTCGTCGCTGTGCATTTTTTTATGCTAAAACCTTAAAAGTCTGCTCCAGGTACGGTAACAGTATTCTTGCACTGATTCTGGCATATTACGTACCAACCGGAAATAAAGGAAAACCAATCCGATTGAAATTTGTGATAAGTGCCCTAAAAACCTCGTTGCTTTGTTTGTGACAAGGATAGGTTTCGGGAGTGGAACTGAGCCCCCATTCCTGGTCGATCGTTCGACGACTCCAATCTTCATTACGATTTTATCTTTAGACAAGGTAAAACACGGGCGTTTGGGAGAGTACTGCCCACTACAGCCGACAGTGTATTATAGGCATCTGGAAATGGACTTTTTTTAAAGTCACTTTACATATTTCCGGTTCGCCCCTTTTTAGGAGCTTTTGTTGTCAGGTACTCCAAATCAGACGGGGAGTTGCCTTCCAATCGGTTACCGTTTATCGAAAAACGCAAAGGCATTAAATAGGCTTGGTATGCATTCCCAGAACACTTTTCGGGCGCAGACTGATAGGTTTACGTTGAGTTGGAATGACTGTGACGGAACCTCTGTTTTGAATAATGTATCAATCTTAGTACTTAGGAGACTCTGGAACATCTCTGATGTATATAAAAAAACCCGAAATAATGCCTACCATGACGGAATTGAGAGGCACGGCTCCCATTGTCATCCTTGGCAAGTGTCCATATCTATTGCAGTACGGCATTTATTGATATGTTCAATGTTGTCACATTCAATGTTGTTCGAGACATTGTTAACTCTTAGAATGCGTGTGGAGCATTCCCCACATGGCTACTGGAACTTTAGCATTTGAGTAAGTTCAGTGGTCAGTGCCAATATCTTATCATAAGGTAAAAAACGGATGCCAAGCGCTGCTTGTCGTCGTTCAAGGAGGCATTGCGGAGCTCCAACCGTTGTACAATATAACACAGCATGGTTAACATATAATGGTAGCATTGCAGGAACTGCATTTCTCACCATCATACTAATTTGGTGGGGAGGCGCCCTAAGATTTTAAACAATTTACTGGACTTTACACTATGCACTGTAAATTGGCTGATGTCTAAAAAAAATGTCGCCCTTTTCACAGATTCCGGGTCGAGATTTACATGCTCTAGAATCCTAGTTCACATCAGCCTTTTTGCTTTTCTAACGTAATGACAAACAAATAGATTACAATATTCCAAACACATGAGCCATTGGCCTATGAGGGACTATGCCACCAGGCTCGGCATACCGTACAATTTAAACTACTGAAACAGCGGAGAGAAAGAAGAACTCCTCAGCGACTTCCTTTGCGAATGCCCAGATCTAACTAGAGCCAGGCTACGGACACAAGGTTCACCATTCTTTGAAAATCGAAAAAGATATCTAGCTGCAAGGTGGAAGATCTGCTCTCCTTTGTGGATACTACAGGCTGGCCCTGAAGATCTGAACCGGCTGGACTCTGCTTCCCTTGCCCTGATGGCTGTAAGTTGATTTCGGAAAAACTCCCGAGTATGTAAAAATGTGAATAGTGCCTGAAAAGTTTTGTTCCAAAACGAAGTATGACGGCGAGTGCTGCATCCAAGTTGAAAGTCGTTGGCTGTTTTCTTATTATCGATGATACTCTTAACTTAACTACTTCTGAAGTTCACTAGGTATGTCCTTTGCAGATATGCTGTCTGCTTGGTTTTCTTTAAGTCACTTTAGCACAATGACTATGCTTCTGGCTGAAAAGGTGAAGAAATCAAGATGGATATGACACCATTTGCAGCACTCGAAGATGCCTCAAATTAACTGCCATTTTTTGGAGGGGAACATTTCTAAATAAGCCTTTAAGATGATATACCATATTCTATCCTAATCACTGGGAGACAAGGTCATATGACGGCCACATACATACCTTTGGGTGTTACAAACTTCACAATATTTACTGAAGTTCCAGTTTTGAGTAAGGGGTGTTGGCCGCACAATTTGAATTCGTGCCGACTGTTAAAGGACATTAATGTTACATTCAACCGCTTGTCAGAGAAATGTTACCAGGTGATGACTTGACAAACATGGATTTTAGAACAATTTGTTATTATTTAAAAAAAGGATATGCTGATCAAAGCAGCATCCTGAACTTAGGCCTCACATTTATTGTCACCCCATCCGCTGTCAAGATTTTTCTGAAAGATGGGATGGCAAAAATTCACTCAAACGCAGGAACAATCTCAAATCTGCCGGCAACTGAAACTTCTTATCGAACCTCCCGAAGAGCAGACATTATTAAATCTTCTAATCAGGAATTCTTCCTAAATTTGTAGTGAGTTTTGGAGGGTGGAAGCAACCAGGAAGATAGTTAATTCTATATTTGCCAGCCATAGGGCAACTTTATATTTCACTGCAAAAATGACCCAATAGTGGCAGTGCATGTCCGCCTAGTAGTTGATGAAAATCGATCTTAAGTGGCTTCTCGATTACTCCCATGTACTGATTACAAATGGTGCCCAACAAGGGGTTCTGTTGACTTTAGCGAAATTTGGATGATAATCGCACCCACGTGTTTTGTTTCTTCTTTGCGCAAGTACTAAAGATTTTCCGAGTATATGTCCACAGGTATCTTCGCTAGTTTAGTCTATTACCATTACTATCCTACGACTCTTCTTGGTGAGGTTCAAACAATCCTGGGAAACCTAAGTTCATGTTGTCCCATAAGAGTTCTGGACTGCTCCATTCTTGGTTCCTTCGTGCAGTATAGTTTCCTCAGCCTCTTCTCCTTTCCTGAGTGGTATGGTCATGAATCCTTTCTGAATTCCACAGAAAGATTCTGGTCGGCAGAGCGACTTTTCTGCTCTCTTCCTTTCTGGCTGTAGGAGCCAAGTGCATTTAATTTACCAAGGCATATATAAGAGTTCGTCTGATTGAGCCTTTGTGTTTTGATAGCCACCTGGCTGCCAGTTGAGATCACTGCCTGCCCATATAGTTACTTTGGAAGTTAAAATAGCCTATGAGGCATATTTGCGGCTGAAATATACTTGCATGCTTACCCATTGGTTCGAAGTATTTTTTGCTTTTACCAATGACCCCTGCGCCATTTCGTCTGCTCTGTGGAATTCATTAGGTACACCAGATCAGCTGTTGGTTTAAGCTGTACTTTCTCAATCCGCCTTGTCCATCCGTCCTATTTAACATTTTTTTATCGAAATGAAACTTGATTGTCATGCTATCCTTCGGTTCAATAATTCTAAATACCACATAGAAAGAATATAAATTTTCGTTCACTTTGGGAAACTCTCTGTCACTTTAGTACCCGCGGACATTCTGACCATTGTCTTTCTGGTCTGGATCTGTATGTGGAAAGGAAAAGGAGTCAATCCCAGAAGGACCTTCAGAGATGCATGTTCTCATAGTCTTTCAAGTTTGTGTAACTTCCTCGTTGTGTGGTAAGTTTCCCTCATAGTATTTTGAGGTGCACCTCCATTGCTTTTTTGCACCTGCAAATCATCAAAGCTCGCGGAGCTAGCTCTTGGTCTAGAGTTATTCCCAAATATTTAACTGGTGTTACCTGTTTAACTTCCATGCCGTGTAGTTTAATGGCTTTTAAGTGATCAAGGTCCGTAGTGAATAGTGTTCTTGGCCCGATTGATGTTCAGCCCCGTCCTCCTCCACTAGTTACTAGTGATTTCCAGTCCCAGTTATACTCTATCACATTTTCAATGAACGCATCCAGAGTTCTTTCTTTCCATCTATTTTACCGTGAAATACATCCGCCAAGTCATATAGAGCAGTTTTGGTTCGCCTTAATGCTCGGTAAGCATATTGGCATGGATGTAAAAGATTAGGACCAATTCTAATGTTGTTGTCCAGGATCTTCTATACTAAAAAAAAGTTAAGCGATGACGGCTTTACGGTTTCTTACCAGGGCAGAGGCAAATCGATTTGGCAAATCGATTTGCCGTCATCGCTTGACTTTTTTGAAAAGTTTGGGTGCAAACCCTAAGCGAGGGGTCCCTGGACCAGGAAAGAGGGAGTAAGTTGCTCCCCATTTGGTCCGGTCCAGCTTTAAGTTGATGCGACTTAGGACCCCATCATTCTCAAAACGAATATCTTCTCTACTACGAATAATGTCAAGTAAATTAATCTGACAGTTTTAAGGTTCTTCCCAGCCTACTCTCGGAATGAAAACAACTTTTACGCGCCTCCAAGACTACACTGCAGTCGCCAGTGCCCATCTTACTCCAACTTCTGTGTATAGCCGTTTCTTGGGATTCAAGACAGAATGATATTACCCTTTACCATGGAATAAACCCCGGTAGAATTGAGTCTTGAGAAGCAAATGTACTTTGTCTTCCTTATTTTCGATAAATACCCAATTTTTCTCTTATAGACAAACACGGAATATGATTCTCCCCTTGGAAAAAGCTTTGTATGGAAGCCTGGAAGCCTCTGTAGTTTATTTAAGCCCTTCACAAAGCTTCCTTAAGTTGTTTCGCTTCCTGATCGCGTTGTTTTTCGCAATCAGTGCGTTTTTGCACTTTGAACGCTTCCCGGTTCGTATTGCATAATTAAAAATTTCTCGAACCTTTGTGCTCATCTTGATATAGTTCCTGCTTTGTCATGGTATGCTCTTTCATGAGGTTTCTGTTTTAACCGAGTAACCAGTTTCATACACGTCACTGGTGAGTTTCTTGAAGTCTTACTCATGGCCAATTACACACTATCACTTTAGAAGAATCAGGGTGTTGAGTTCAATGATCTGTAATTAGTGTAGAGAAGATAACAAGTTGAATCAATACTTCGGCAACTGACCAGCATCCTTAGGCGTAAGATGTAGATTCTGTAGTTAATGAGATTGTCTTTCTTTGAGAATCTGCATATTCTTTGTTCAAAAGTTAGCAGAAACCTGAGATCGACACAAGTGGAAGACAGTATGTTTTCATTCTAAAATGATTGCGCCACAGTAGAACAGGTCACATATTACCAAAAAGCCTCAACTTTACTGTTGGTGACATCAGGTATTAGAAGGAAATCTCCCAGCAGGCCGTTACCCAGGTTAAAGGAATGCCATGTATCCGGATAGCTAAGTGTTTAGAGCACAAGCCTTCGTACGAAAGGTCACGGTTCAAATGTCACTGTTAGCAGTGGTATTTGTGTCGTGATTTGACGTTGGATATACCATACCAGTCGACTCAGCTGTGAATGGGTACCTGAGTCAAATCAGGGTAATAATATCGGGCGAGCGTAATGCTGAAGACATTGCCTTCTGCAGGCTACCGTAATCCTATAGTATACCGTTACAGTCTTGAATGAAGTGCTCTAACACACTTCAAAGTACTGATCCACTATGGACTGTTGTGCCAACAATTATGGAATAAATGGAATGGACGGCGACAACTATACCTAGACACCCTTGCCGCGGAAATATGCTTCAACTGTCTCCTGAATTTCGCCAGAAAGCTACACTCCTCCTCTGCTATTCACTGCCATAAGTTTCTATAGCGACCCACTCATCGACTATCCTGGAATAGTGGAATTGTTACTAAATAAATTGTGTGTCCACTTTGCCTTCTGATCATCGCATTTATCTCAGAAAACTTTCCAGGAAATCATGAAGAGATCCCAAACACCATAAGATCCGAGCAAACAATAGTAAGGGTTCATACGCGTTGTTGACATGTTGTACTCCATTGAAGAAGTTACAGCAAACCTGTTGGCAGCAACACCGACGTGGTACAATGTTACAACTCTCCAATTTGTGATGATGAAAGCAAAGTGCTACTACAGAAAGAGGACTAGAGAAAGTTTTTGTTGACCCGAATATCCCAAGCACACTCCATATTCCTTAACTTTCAAAACTATAGATGGAAGGGTATACTGAAAAGGATAATTTCTTTATAGGTCGAAGCCGAAATACAATACAAACTATATCACGTTTCTGTGTCTGTCTTGTCTCATAAGGGCTAAGTAATGGATTTTGATGCAGCGTATTCATAAGAGTAAAATAAGTTCATTACATATGTATGTATAGATCCCGGTGTGCCTCTACTTTCTGCAGTTCGAAGTCCTCATCTCCTGCTGAAGACCTGAAAGTTATCATTGGTCTGGTAAGTTAGTTTGATCAGATTTACCAACAGGAGTTATCTGATGTCTAAAACGGGAAAGGGCTTTCCTGAAAAGTACAGGACACTTTTGGTAAGATTATGTGCTTAAAGTAATGATTTAGTACCGCCAGCTTTAAGAAACGTACGCAATTTAGCATGAAAGAGGCAAAAGGGTGAAAAATTTTGGAACCAAGCCAAAAGACAAATATGATACAAGACAAAATAAGCGACTTAGGATCACTTGAAAGGTTGTCAAAATTAGGATGAAATTATCAATACCATTCAATTATTCCAGGGAGTACCCATGAAAATACAATAAAACTACATCAATCTCCCTACTCGCGCGACCTATAATCAGCCACATCTAATGGCATTCTAAAGAAGTTAAAAATGAGTCCATTCCATTTATGTCAAAATGATTGAGTTTGTAATCGGTACTAACGCGATAGAAATTACCCTCCAGCGTCTTTAAGGCCCATTTGTTTTGACATTGTGTGTCCTATTTTCTCAATCAGCAAGTTCATTCTAATAACCGTTTGTTCTCAATTCTGGGCAAGCTGGGCCTACTGTCTAAGAAACTGTGTTAATCGAACATCACCTCGAACCATTTTGAACTAGGATAAGATGTACAACCACCAACGCACCAACCCAACCAGCACAGTATTCCTTCTAGCAACCTATAAACAACTTTGAGCCCCAAATTACTCCCAGCCCGTCGCGCAATTCAACTCCCAATAATTGCAACAAGCTTCCAAAGTGAAAGAACCACTCAGCAAGCCACTACCTATCTCGACCGACTTCTAAAAACAATTCAAATATGTTGGCGTTAACATTATACTCATATTAGCTTCCATCATCGAAATTGTATAGAAAACATTGCCAGGGGCTACCCAAGACGCCGCTGCTCTGACTCTTGCGCTCGCAGTTTAATGACATCGGGGCTAACCTTAAACACAAACTTTCTTTGCAACCGTGGTCTGAAATTACGAGTTTTCGCGGGGCTCTTGGCCTCAACTACTCAAAATATCGCAGTCAGATAAATGGCGGCCTAGACAAATCTGAGTGCTTCGATTAAAATGTCGTTGTCTGATGACACTGTTTTCTAGTGACGGCAGGCATGTTGCCGTTAAACGCCCACCGGACAAGTGCCTGGACGAGCCGATAGACAAGTGACATGGGTTCAGAAAACTCTACATTTTATAATGATGAGAGGGTTATTTTGGGAGAAAGGTGTACAAGAAGCACCTTGGGAGGAAATTGTAAAGGAATTATTAACAAGTTATAGAAACTGCATATGATTTCAAAGAGACTCCAAAAAGACTAAACATTGTCTGAATTTTTCAAATGTTATGAACAGAAAATAAAGATAGACCAGACTGACAAACACAAAGCGATTGTGAAAAAGAAGAGACCCAGAAAGCAACTAGGTTGGGAAAATTACTAGTATATACCCGGAATAATTCTCTGGTCCTACCAAATTCTGAGCCCCAAGGCACTATATAGTATTTCAAAATTCGGCGCCCAATGTGGGATACCAAATACCTATTTTCTTGTCAATATCCCCAGAACACAAAGGTCTAATGAGACTAATTGCTCTAACGATAATGAAAACGAAATTATCCGTCTTTTAGCCCCAATCTCTGCTACCCAACTTCCCAGCCTGTGCTACCTCCTTCCATCTAGCACTCACGCTGAACATTTTGTAACCCGGCGCTTTCTCAAAGTCAAGATCACAGCCATTAGACAAAACACTTGACAATGTCCGATGAAGATTTAATTTCGTGTCCAATTATCATTGGAAGTTGTTTTTTGTTACCTCTTGAATGTATCTTTTAATGATGCGCCGACACACACTCCCAGAATGAAGGCTGCCTCTAATCTACCCGACATAGATTCGAGTACACCGAGTGTGGGCAGGTAGGCTGCCAGGTAAACTGCAGCGTTTATATGATGGCTAGAAAACATGCTACAGCCGCCACCTGATTTTCTAATTGCCCGCTGTCGATTGTTTTTGTATGGCTCAAGCACGACGACATGGTGCAAATGACATGACTTTCACTCACTCGAAAAGATGTGCAACAGAAAAAGCAGCAGCAATGGAAGCAACGAGTTTATGGCCAATATGATAAATAAATCAACGGCTGGTTGGGCTGGTCTGGTTTGAGTAAGATTAGAAGGCGAAGACGACGTTATTTGACTCCACTGGAGGCAGGTGAGAAATGAAAATCGACACTATTTTGCTAGAGTGTGTAATGAGTGTGGAAGAAAGTTGAAATTGCCATTTTTTCCCTAAGAGAAATGTTTGAAACTTGTCTAGATACTGCAAGTAGAAAGATTTTGTGAACTTTCTAAGATGCAGTTTAGCATCTAGTAGCTCTACACCTAAGTGTGCTGAATTAATGCAGGAAGCAAACCATTTGAGAGCACCCTCTCCCAGGTCGTCAACGCATGGATCCTTCCAATTTTGGAAGATATGGTTCAAAGCCTCATTACTTTCGTAATCGTCGTTTTTACTCAAAATCTAATCTAAAGTTTACAATGCGAGTTCAAAATACTACTAAATATCATTCAAAGATCCCATAAAAGCGAGGCATGACCTTACCAATAACATCAATAACGAAGGCGAAATTTAATGGGCGGAAAGGAAATCACTTGGCAACTAAGACGATTTCGACACCCACCCCATTTGTCCAAGAGGGAGGACCGCAAGAGATGTGTGTGTGTGTGTATGGTGGGGGAGAAGCTACAGCTTCTGAGCATTCAGGCCGTGTTGGCCCATTGTACTCACCTCCCCCGTCTAACGGAATATTCCGGATTCGTTAACGTATCGCAGGATTTCCGTTAGTGGATGTGATGCTACCCGCCGCAACTGTTGAACATCGGCATCAAAGATCTGATGCCTGATGCGTCCATAGGCGGGGCATTCATATAGGAAATGCTCCGTGGATTCCGCTTCCTCATTACAGGAGGGACACGTATCATCTTGAGTAATTTATATTCTGAACATATGCCCAGTTAGTGAATTATGGCCTGTCAGAAAGCCCACAATACACTTGCAAGTCCTCCTGCTTTTCGGCAGGATAAACTATGCGGTACGTATGTTCGGTTCTGGCAGGAAAAGTTTGGTGTGTCGAGCAGCATTTAAGCTCTGCCATTATGGGAAGCTTGTTCCCAATTTTTGAAAACAGACTTAGCCAATGCTACTGATACTCCAATTGCTGGCTCCGGTCCCGGCATAGAGGAGATTGACCCCTCTTTCGCTAAAGCATCCGAGATTTCATTTCGCTCCCGTATTGAATCTAGAGATTTTCGAGGTGATCGAAGGACTACTCAATGCCCTCAATGCAGCTTGGCAATCACTGCAGATTGCGATGTGCCTGACCTTCAACCGCTCATCAATCACCCAGTTTGCCGCCCTTGTTTTTATCCGAGAAGTAGACTCCGGCTTCAGAACCCTGTTCTGTTTTTGAGCCATCGGTGTAGAAGACTTCCGTATATCCCGCCACGCATTCCTCTGAGTCTTCCCAGCCCTCTCTACGTTTCAGGGCAACTTCATATCTTCTACCAAACAGATGCATGGGGACACGAGAATCGGAAGGCATTGTAAGAACTAGATTCAGCCCTCCCAGTAGCTCTTCCAATGCTCTGTGCCTCCCACATCCGTTGTTTCCCCATAGATCTAATCGAATTAGTTTATGAGCTGCTCTCATTGCAGTGCTTTGAATAAATATATCCAGGGGCTGCAAATTGAGTAGTGCATTCAGAGCTGCGCCGGATGTTGTGTTCATGGCACCAGTGCACCGCAAGAGATACTCTAAGACTAAGGTATTGACACATTCAGGAGAAGCTATTCAAATTGTCGATCTCAACCAATGCAAAAGACGGCAAAAACTGAAATTCAGGAAAGCACATTAAATGCTAAAGATTACGGAGTTTTTAAAAGAAATAATCCAACCCAGGCTCATAGACCGACTGACACCAAGGGACTATCCTTCATACATCTAGAGGCAAAAATGAGCTATCCAGTTATCAACGTGCACCATGCTATCTAAAACATGATGAAAGCCATTAGAATTCTCTATAATAATTCACAGGAGACGGAAAAAGGATCCAAGCGAAACAATATTACAGGCAGCCCAACTGAAATCTAACCATAGTGTCGTCGACCTGCCACCAAATAAAAGAGTACAAAAAAAGAGGATGACCTACTACGGAATCTACAAGCACCTATGGGAAAAAATGGCACACTAGAAGCACCAAAGTAGGGGACTAAAAGCACGAATAGAGGAAACCAAGTTAAGACCCCACTTGGAGAAAATGTACAGTGTAAGGATCTTGATGAAGTAAGAGGAAGGAAGAAGAGAAATCGGCACTGCGTTGAAAGACCAATTTGAGATACAGGAACAGAGAATTGAAAAAGGATCTGGTAGTGCTCAAACGGCTACAGTTCGACTACCAATTGTCTTCCGTCTGAGATAACAGATTTCATTAAAAAGGTGCCTCATGTTTGAATACTTCACGAAGTCGTGCATCACGGCCATTGGTTGGTCAGATGCAGAATGAGTGAGAAGGAATGCAACAGCAGCTCGGGATAACCGGCATATTGCCATAGTAAATGCGTAGGATTCTGGAAGCAATTATCTGCAATAAAAAAATCAAAATCAGAAAAATCAAATAAACCTCAATTATTGTAAGGATTTACTAGAGCAAACCGCCTACGAATTTGCGTTGGAAATTTCAACCATAAGTGACCCATGCAGAAACAGAAGGGTCTGCTTCAATCGTAGACCTTACCTTTATCAGTCCTACATTGGTGGTCCTGGCATGTTAACGAAGGATGCACCCACAACGATCATCAGGCAGCTGTAGAGAGAGCGCACGGTTGGGAAATAACATACCCAAAGCCGATTAGGACATCATTTATTTTGCACAAAACCTTAAAATTGCTCCACTAGTAGCGTTTCCCAGGAACTTTTAAACATTCGGCTAATGGTCAAGAAGACTGCGGCCAAATAAAACTTGCGATGAGAATACTATGACTGTTTGCAATTCTTCTTTGAAGTAAGCCGGTAAATTTTCAGTGGGATATTGTTCAATCATCTGGTCAGGTTTATCGCCATTTCTACTGACCTTGAAAAACAAAGCCCTTTAAACATTGAAAATGCAACCAACTTTACTAAGAACCCCAGACACTAGCTCCCATGGTTACGACTGATTTGTAATTTTCGTTATTCCCTGACACGGAGACTGCAAATGTATGATAGTTTCCAAATGAAAGGTCATCAACAATAGTGAAAATACGAAAGTCAGTCCAATATAAATAACAAAATTTACCTATAAAACCCAATAGAAAAGCCGGACCTCTCGGCCGCTTTACGTAAATTTGGTCGAGGTCTCCTCACTCCGCTACATGAAATGTATGACTTATCTACTGTCACTTCCACCCTCTAATCAACCTTTCCTTAGTTGCCTGCCTAAACATCAATGTGGTCCTTCGTTTGAAATTATTTCAGATCAGAGTACCCCGATGAGTTCATGATTTCAACATTGCTGTCCAATATTTGAGGCCGGTAGTAAAGGGAAGCCAGTAATTCAATCGTTCTTATGAACCATGAATTTACCACGGTGCTTAAACTATCACGTATTATAACTGCGAGCACAAGCAGATCCTAGGTTTTTATCAGAACAGCTGTCCATATAGTCTAATGATTTTTGCATCCGAAAATTTCGGTCCGTTCATTGTGTTCTTTTCTGAAGTAACGTGAACCCTAAACGTAAGATCTTCTCCGCTAGCCAGATTTGCTTTCGGGGCCTGTTTCATGTCAGCGGTCGCATGTGGCAATCGCTCCTTTATATACATACCATACCATACAGAGATAATCACAAACACGATGTAGGTGCGAATTATATTGAACGTATAACCGGCATAGTTTCAGCCTATTCTAGCTGAATTTTTGTATAGGATTACCACCTCCGGTCACACCGCTCCCAGGACAGATGTAAGACAGCATCTGGTAAGTTGCTTGTGACCTAGATGAAGCCGTTGGTCGTCTTAGTCTTTTTTGAATACCTGGATCCTAAGTCGAAAAGGATGGGTCCCTGGACCAAGAGGGAGAGTAATAATAGGTAAGAGCAAATTGCTCTCCAATTAGTCCAGTCCGACATCAAGGGAATGCGAACTTAAGGTCGCTCATTTTTCAAACAAAAATTAGCAGTTTACGTTTACCATGTTTTACCGCATCAAAGGGCGCGTACATTATCCGTAGTATCAGTATCAAACATTAAGAGTATAACCGGGAGTCACAATGAGTTAAACTTGATTAAAACTACCACTCCACAAGGCCCCCACAACCGCTTCGGAGCTCCGCCCAAATCACTAGAAGATGCCAGAACTCACACTGATGAGTAAGGCAAATAAGATAATTAGCTGTCGTCTCGGGACCGACCAGCCTGTATGGTTAACATCACCGAGAAGGTGCTCCTAAAGATTATCCGGAGCAACTCGGCGAAGCAATACATACTGACGTCTCGACTCGTGCTACTGGAAAAGTCGTAAGGACTGGGATATTTTGTGAGCTACCTTTCGCCGATATCAAGGGGTTCTACGAGAGACCAACCCTCCGTCAGATAGCTATTGGTCTCAGGGTTTATTATTTTAATAAACCAAACCTTCCGCCATATTCTTTATAAAAAAAAGTAGAAAACTTCCGGCTAAGCTCCCTCTTATTGAATTGCCACTCCCCATGAAGTGTTGGAAGAAAGACATGACATGACAGGACCAGTCAGTTACTAAAATGTTCTTGCTAGACCTGATATATTGGCGGGAAAGTAAACAGATGATGACAGCCCACGATGGTTTGCGCTGGGAAAAACAGTCCTCTTGACCAAGACCTTTTGTCCCGTGGCGATCGGCAAGACAATTGTGGAGACAAAGCCCAGCTTAAGTACTTTAAAGCGAAACTCGATTCCAAAACGACTTTTTTTCAGAAAATTAAAACAGCGGTAGACAACAGAAGTTTCGACATTAATTCAGCTAATTGCAAATGTTGGGGGGTTACATCTGGCAAGCACAAAAGAGGAAGCTTTGCGCGTGGTGTCTGCCTAATATGCTGCTTCAGAACCGGTCGTGTTTGAGATTACAAGAGTCTCCGTCACTTTGTCACCAAGGAAAACAACACCACTTATAACCGCAATATAAGGGGCTCAAAAGAGGTGGTTATTCGTGGCATTCAATGAATGGGCGGCACCTCTCCAGGGACAACAAGTCGAGGGGCAGACAAGCTGCGCGACTCATGGAAAATATAGACACATTGCTGAACCAAAAACAGGGTAAGATTGATTGTTTACTTCCTCAACTTCTAACGGGGCATATAGTTTTCAGGCTCACCAGTACAAGATCGATAAGATACGATCCCTGACTGTGTGTGGTTAGGGGCAACGACTCTTCTTTTCTTTTTCTTCAGTGTTTATCCCGTTCACAAGCGGGGTCGGTTCGTCGTGATCGGTTGCGCTATTTTGTTCTATCAAAGGCCTAATCTAGATACAATCGCAAGGCTTCCAAATCCCCATCCAGCGTATCAAGCGACCGTTTTTTAGGCTGGCTTTTTGGTCGATTGCTATCGACTTCGACGTTCAGAACAATTTCTGCAAGTGAATTCTCGTTAGCATGAATTCAGTGACCATACCGTCGAAGACGCCTATCTCGTAGTTTTTCCACGATCGGTGGAACCCCATATCGATCGCGGATATCGTCATTTCGGATGTGATCAAAACGTGTCACGCCACTAGTCCAACGCAGCATATTCGTCTCCGTTACCGCAATACGCCATTGTCTTTTACAATCTGGCTGACGGAGGGGTTTTTCTTTTCACGAGAAAAATTGAGTTCGACCGGCTCAGAGCGGAAAAAGTTCTTTTTTCAATTTTCTTCTTTCTCTTCCCCTTCGTCGGTGAAAGGAATTCCCTGTCATAAAGGTTCCCTAACGGGAAAGATTAGTAAAGCTATAACGAAGCAATATATCAAAGGGTTCGAGGTTAGGTCTTTTATAATGGGAGTCCAACAGCCAGTGCGTAGACGCATCCGGGCAGCGTGCCCCGGTAAATTAGTCGTCACACAGAACAGTCGGTGCTTAGCGCAAGCTTTTCGACAAATACTAAAATCCCGAATTACATTGCCAGCATATACCAGTGAACTCCTTTCAAACGAAACCTATGATAATGATAAACAAAAAATACGGATAAGACATTAATCAAGAATAGACTATGGTTGTGAAAAATTCCTTTTGGCCTTCGGGGCCGGCACTGGCAATTCGCGGTGGATTTGAACCGAGCAGAAATAGATAATAGGATTTTCGAAGTTACTATCTAATAGTGTGATTCCACCACAAATTAAGTCTTGGGCTATCAGGCGCTGCCGTGCCATAGTAAACGTGACCTTTTGTATCCATAGGAGCACACCATAGCGTCATACTCGTAAGACCGCACATGGAAATCGCAAACGAAAGCAAAACCGTAATGGAAAGGCACGAAAGTAAGGGAGGAGCCTGCTAAACGGAGCAGAAGACTCTATCCAAATTTAGAATTGGTGGCCATTAAACTTGAAGCACATCCGAAAGAGAGCAATCGCAGTTCTTTGAAAACCGAGGGACGAAAGATCTGGAAATAGTCCTATTCCAAAACCTTTGGCTAGTAAGCTAACGAACACTCACAGAATCGGCCAGTGTCTCTACCAATTTCTTATCAACCATAATTTAGTAATAGACAAAAGGAGAACTAAACCGACCTTTTTTCTGGACCCTCTCTACCATTCGAATTGCCTATAACACATGTATCTGATAAACCATCATTCTGGGATCAGAAACTTATTATAGATGCATGAAAATCCGTAAAATTAATAAACCAGAAAATGTACTATATATTCAAAGGTTGTTAAAATCAAACTTGACACCAAGGCTGTGTACTATTTCACCCTACGTTACTACGGCCTGAGAAGCAAACAGGATGATCAAGGTCAGTCGCAGGGGCGAATGTACGAAAAATTGGGGAAGTTCAACTTAACTAAAATACCCACTGCTATTATGCCTCTACCCTTTCCTTTGGGAAGTGGGATACTTCTTCGGATATTTCAGCCAATGACGTGTCTTGGTACCAAATGCACTTACGAGCTGCACCAACATAGAACCATGGTAGAGGGAACCGCAAAATACATCACTTAATTTTGGAATGGAAAATTTAAGAAACGATCGAACGCCTCCCCCTTTTAGCCTTGATGAATGTCAGAAGATATAGGGGGGCCAATATAGACTCGGATCACTATCTCGTTGGCATGGTGTTCCGAGCTCGAATAACAACACCAACCAGAATCAGATGCGAGTTAACACTGAAGCACTCCGCATAAGAGGGAAATGGATGCCGCAATAACCGCAGTCAACAGAGATCCTGGAGATGAAGCATCAACAAATGATCTTCACAATTACCAGAAGAACGTTATTATAAATACGAAAACAAACATACTTGGCCCCAGCCGCAAAAAGAGTCGTAATGGCTGGTTTGACGATGAATGTAAGGTAAGGTATGCTGCACACCGAGTAATGTTGCATTTTCAAAGGACGCGGGCACGCGCAGAGACTTATCACGAACTCCGCCGAGCGGAGAAGCGACTTGACAGACGGAAAAAGGAAGCCTGAGAGAACCAACAAGTCTGTGAACTAGAAAAGTACAGGGAGCAACCGCGCAAGTTTTACCAACAAGTCAGCAGGATGAAGCTTTATACACCTCGATGTTCATCCTACCGAGACAAAAAGACGGAAATCTGACTTACGACAGAATGGGCATATTGGAGCGATGGGTTGAGCACTTTGATGAGCTACTGAACAACAAGAACATCGGCGAGTTTGAGGTCCCGCCAACTGAAGACAACGGACAAATACTGCCACCACCAAGTATAGGAGAAACAGTCCGTGCAATTCATCGGCTTAAAAATCATAACTCGCCAGGATCCGATGGAATTACAGCTGAATTAGGTAAATATGGAGGCGACCAGTTACACCAAGTGGTTCACCAACTTGTGCTCAAGGTATGGGACAGCGAATCAATGCCTGACGATTGGCCCAGAATATCATTGGCCCATACCAAAGAGGCTTCACTCCAGGCAAATCAGATTTTCTCTCTGCGGCAAGCGATGGAAAAACTGTTGGAATATGGACAACAGTTGCACCATCTGTTCATCGACTTTAAAGCCGACTATGATAGCATAGCCAGGGTAAAACTGTACCCGGCCATGAGAGAATTCTGCTTCCCGACTAAATTACTAAGACTGACTAGGCTGACCCTGACCAATGTGCGAGGCCAGATAAAAGCAGCAGGATCACTTTCAAGACCATTCGACAACAACAACGGTCTACGACAAGGGGATGCGCTATCATGCGTCCTCTTTAACCTGGCCCTCGAGAAAGTGATCCGTGATGCTGAGGTAAATGCAAGAGGTACGATCCTCTTCAAGTCCACCCAACTACTGGCCCATGTTGACGATATCGACATCATGGGAAGAACCACCCGAGACGTACAAACTGCCTTCATCCAGATCGACCAGGCGGCGCGAGATCTTGGGCTGCACATCAATGAAGGCAAGACAAAATATATGGTGGCAACGTCAGCACCGAAGACGAATCAACCAATAACATCAAAACGCACTGGTCAAACATGAAGAAGAATAAGGATAGGAGAATACAACTTTGAGACCGTTGACAATTTTTCCTATCTAGGGTCGAAAATCACAACCGATAACAGATACGATGATGAAATCCGCGCACCGTTGTTGTTAGCCAACAAAGCCTATTTCAGCTTACAAAAACTGTTCCGCTCGAAACGTCTCACCATAGGATCAAAGCTCTTACTGTACAAGACTATGATCTTGCCAGTCCTCATGTATTCCTCGGAAACTTGGGTTCTTAGCATGAAAAATTGCGAACTCTAGGCCGCATTCGAGAGAAGAATCCTCCGAAGAATTTTTGGCTCCCTACATGAGGATGGACGATTTCGTAGCCTACATAACGACGAAATCTATGAGCGATACCATGACCGTTCGGTTGTGGATAAAATCCGGCTCAATAGGTTACGGTGGGCGAGTCACTTAATCTGTATGGATGAGGATGATCCAGCCCGGAAAGTCTATATGGTAGAAAAAGAAGACGAGGTGGACCCTGCCTAAGATGGAGCGATGGGGTAGGTCAGGACGCCAGACAGCTTTTAGGGATATAGAATTGGCGGACCTCGGCGCAAAACCGGGATGTCTGGAGTTCCTTATTAAGGCAGGCCTAGACCGGATACCGGTTATTGCGCCGTTGATGATGATGATGAATCCATTATTTAACTGCCCGCATATGTCTATGTTGCAATCGCGTGGCAGGGAGCCCACCTTTAAAATACCTTCTAAACCATTGAAGGAAGTCTCAAAGCCTCATTATAAAATTTACTTTATACCGACTTCACGAATATCCTAGACCTACAAAAATCCATTGAAGGATACTCTCATGTTGCACTTTCTTTTTCATGTTCCATTGATTTGGGGTCGGGTTGGTGATGGTACTGAGATACTGGACCAGATGGAACTATTGGCTCCTCGGTTTTAGAAAGTGCTGCGATAACAAGACCATAAAAAGCTGCAGAAAAAAACTTGCAGCTCGCCATCAAATAATTTCCGTGCCCATAATTCTTTGGATTATAAAGAAACCAAAGTAGGATGATATCACCTTAAAGTCTGCTCAGCTTTAGAAAGCCTTGAATTTCTCGAGAGATGCAATCAGTTTTTCAAAATTTGAAATTGAGATTAAAACTCTGTCAACAACGAATCAGAACTAGATTTCGCTTTCAACTTCAGCTTGAAAGTTGCAAATTCGGATTTCCTGCATTTATGAAACTAAAACGAAGGCTGCTCCCATTTGCCATAAATATGAAAATTTATTCCGATTTTTATCTCTAATAAATATCTGCCAAAATTATCATTCGCAGCGTCCATCAAATAGAGTCATCAATGTCTCCCCTGTTCCAACTTCTCCATTGATATTCATTCATTCAAGCCCCACAACAGATAAATCTCTGCTTTTCGGCATGAATAGATGCATTTCCCTCTCATCTCTTCATTGCGGAAAGAAGCACAATCGAAGTCAATTATTCTTTTTTCTCTCGCAATCAATTCCGCCTGAACTTTCGCTTTTCTAATCAATTTCGTCCAATGGTCAAACATAGAAGAAAAAAATTCAATTTCTCGGTCACGATCGCGGACAAGTGGAATAATCCGAGCAATCAAAATGGTCAAAAACGATCAAGAGCATCTTCAGGGACTCGATCGAGGTCGTAGCTATCTTAGCACTTGCAACTGCTTTTGAAAAAAAAATCGAAACAAGACACCATGGATCAGGTGCACTTGAGAGTTCATAATGACGTTTTAATCTGACCATCGAGGTATCGTCGTAGATGTGTCCAATGCACTCTTTCATCGATTTATGATGATCCTCAAGATACATCTAATTGGACCTAATAATAACTATCCGAAATTAGTGGAAGATTTAACTTTCACCACGTTGGCCATTTTGCATTATGTTGATGGAGATTGCTTTGATTATTTATAGAATTAATTTCGAGTTTTAAGTGGAAAGAGTCATGGGAGATGAAAACAAAAACAATAACACGTTGATTTAAGGATTGGGAGTTGTCAGTGACTTTCAATCGGAAATCAATGAGTTTCTAAATTGAAATATTACATTTAGGTAATTAAAGCTGATTCATGTTTAAAGGAATGGATTAGAGTTTATGACGAGTTGAATGAGGTAAAATACTTTAATGGTCACAGCTATAAAGAGAAAATCCGAGAATGGGATGAAAATTATGCATAAAAATATTTCCTGAGATAAAAATTATGTAAGCCTGGGATAAAAATTGTGCGAATCCTTTTTAAGGTTTTCTGTAAGACAAAACCTTATTAAAATCGGTTTACTGACTGTCCGTCCGTCTGTCTGTCACACGCATTTTTCTCGGAAACGGTAGTAACGATTGACACCACATTTATTGAGAACTGTGAACGATCACGCATACAGTGAATTACATTATTCTAGGTCGAACTTAAGGAGGAGGGGTCTCCTTATATGCAAAAGGGAGGTGCAAATTTGGCGTATCAAATGAACGGTCTCGATTAGTACTTTCCGATGCCGATCTTAGTTTTAACATCTGTTGGAAAGGTTGGGAGTGCGGGGAGCCGAAAGTGATCATTTCTTAGAAACTGCTATATAGTGCCTAGGCTTCGAAATACCCTACATATTAGGTTGTTGCAAATGAAATGGCTGTTTTGGTACTAAAACTTGAAACGACTGTAAAGCTTACAAAAATCGATTTATTTAATCAAAATAGGTTCCATTCGATTCAAAACACTTCTCCCAGCGAGATTCAAGAACATGTATGCCAGTTTCGTAGAAGTCCAACTGTCGGGTGTTGATAAATTCGTCGAAGGCAATTTTGATGGCCTCTTCGTTCCTAAATTGGTTTTCCGTCACAAAATGATCCAAATGCTTAAAAAAGTGGTAGTCGGTTGGCGGAAGTTCCGGTGAATATGGTGGATGAGGCAGAGTCTCACACTGCAATTCGTTCAACTTTTGAACCGTTGTTCTGAATACATAAGGTCGTTCATTGTCGTGAAGGAGTATCACACCATCTCTGATGACCAATCTCGGCCGTTGAATACGCAATTTTTGGTGCATTTCCTCGAGTTGCACCACAGTATTGCTATGCATTTA
The DNA here is from genome assembly GCF_905115235.1 of Hermetia illucens. Taxonomy (NCBI): domain Eukaryota; kingdom Metazoa; phylum Arthropoda; class Insecta; order Diptera; family Stratiomyidae; genus Hermetia; species Hermetia illucens. The sequence continues at coordinate 61,980,404 of NC_051853.1, forward strand.
TCGTTTCTCCAGGTGCCAAAAAATAGTAGTGGATAACTCCAACTGTAGACCACCAAACAGTTACCATTACCTTCTTCGGATAGAGGCTCGGTTTCGGCATATGCTTCGGTGGCTCATCAGCATTTAGCATGTGTGCTGATCGGCGACGATTGTATAATCTTCACTATTATGTACAAAAAGGGATCGCTTCTGTTGCGGGAGAGTAAAGAACTGCAAATTTCCATTCGAAGCGCCATGTTTTGCTCCGTAAGGGCATGCGGGACCCATTTGTCGAGCTTTTTCACCTTTCCAAGTTATTGCAAGTGCCAGGAAACTGTCGAATAATGTACGCCCAGTTTCTCTGCAATGTTTCTCACAGACTGACGTGTGTCGGATTCGACTAGCAAACGCAGCTCGTTGTTATCAATCGATGGTCCTGGATGTCCATGTGGCTCACTTTGATTATTTACGTCACCTGACCGGAATTTTTCGAACCACCGCCGTGTCGTTTGTTCGCTTACCGTATCAGCTCCAAATGTGCTGTTAATGTTCCTGGTCACCTCCGCTGCTTTATGACCGAGTTTGAACTCACACAGAAAAAGTATACGTTCTTGGCACTTTTATATCCTTTTTTCCTTTTTATTCACTGTTATCACAATGATAGTCAAAACTGAAATGATTCCTTGATTAAATGTAGGAGTATTTATACTTCATTATCCGACACCAACAGTGCCAACTGGTTCTAATGGGACAAAAGTATTTTTATATAAAGAATACACAAAAGCTTTCATACCTGAAGGGTCCAGCTTCTGATCATAAAATTAATGTGCTTCTCCTGAATGGATCTATTACATGTTGCTGGAATATCTCTTGATCAGATTCGATATATCTCAAAATCTTCATTCAGCTTATCATTCTTTGCTTTTGCAATTAGTGTTCTTGGCAGAGTTGTACTTCGTTTGAACACCTCCTTCTCCAAATCTAAAACACTTGTTTCATTAGATGCCACGGTGGCCACGTTGTCCACCATCGGGGCACTCGGTCGAGGGTTATCGACGGCCGGGAGCCCGCTTGCTCACTCCCAAAAGCTGCCGGCACTGAGGTTCCGAGCCCCTGCACCGTAATTCGACTCCTTGTCAATTCGTCCGTCTGTCTGTTTGTCACACCCGATTTGCTCGCAAAGCGCTTAACCGATTGTTATGAAATTTGGTGAAAACAGTCTGTGTGTCCCTTTACATGCAGCGAGTAGCGCCATTTTGTATTGTGTTTCAAGGGCGGGCTCCCCATACATGCGAAAGGGGGGTGTAAATTTTTTTATCACAGAATATCATCAGGTGGAGTATCAAATGAAAAGTCTCGAAACTGGTCTTATTTCTGACATTATGTGAAACATAGGGGAGTCAGGGTTCAAAATGTGTGCCCCAAAAAGTGAAACAGGTCTCGTCCTCAGAACCTATCCAACCGGAAAATTTGAAAAAAAACACAGTGATGCATCTCTAAAAAATCTAAACCTCAAAACACTATCCGTTCAGATATCTCCACAAATAAAGTCAATAATAGTATATTACCATATTTTAGAAATTTACCCGAAAGTACAAGTAGCATTAATTTGGTTGGGTTGAGCGTCACATCACGTAATAAAAGTCCACTAAATGAAAACTATTCTTATCAGCGCGGAAAGTCATGTGAGATTGCTTTCCATTCCTTTGTTTCCATTAAAGGAGCTTTTCACTGTGCACCTTTCCGAAAACTATGTGATGCCGCCAGAGAGCATGGTGTCAATGATAGTTTAATTAAGCAGTTCTATGTTATGCAAACGCATAGACCACCGCGTGCTGAAATAGATATTGACTGATGGCTGTCCCGAAGAAGATGCGACTTCTGCAAAATCTACCAATACACGCCCAGGCTTATGCGCACGACGTGGATTTACGGTAGTTGTTGAACAAGACTTCGGAACCGTGTGTACAAGTATACAATGCGTGCCTAAGGTGTAGGTTCTCAGTAAATCCAAGTCCACGATGATATTATTAATAGAAGGAGGGAGGAATTAAGAGGAAGGAGAACCTTCAACTCTTCGAAGAAATGACTATCTAGGAGTTATTTTAGATAAGAAGCTTCTTTGGAAAAAGCATGAAGAGACAAAAGTGGAAGGAGCTGTCAAAGTTTGTGAGCTGTGCAAACGGACCTATTCTTCGACATGGGGACAGAGGTCCCAAACGGTAATGTGGATATATTCAATATTGTTGCGTGCATTCACAGTTCGGTGGATCAAGGTACGGCAAAAGAATTTTCAATGTTAGCTAGCCTCACTGCAAAAAAAAATTTGAAAGTCGTAGTGTAACTGACGCCATGACGATATCCGGCGCAGCGCTAGATGCTAGCTCTGTTTAATTTGCATACCTTGGATATTCAGAGCACTTGGAATAAAAGCAGCTCAAAGGCTAATTCATGTACGTCTATGAAGAAACAGCGGATGCGAGGAACACAGAGAATTGGTTTGGATTTGGATATTGGGAGAACTGAATTCAATTCGTGTGATATCTTTTGATTCTCGGGATCCTAATTCATTTACTTATTAGAAGATATTGAAGTTATCCTCAGAAAATTGGGATGAACTAAAAAAAAGCATGCCAGGATATAAACAGGCTCAAAAACAGACCAGGGCTCTGAGCAGCATCCCTCATTGCTTTGTGCATCCCATCAACTATACCGAGAAGCACTCACCTGAACAGTAGTCAATCTCGTGAAAAACAAAATGATGGATTGAGTAACAATAATCCTCCGAGGAATGCTAGGGAGTCCACTTCATAGACGCGGCAAAGGTTCTTGACGCATGGACGGTGTCAGGACGTAAGAAAGTTAGTCCGCACACAACGAACAAAACAAATACGTGTCTGCACGCGAAATATTGGCACTCCAACTAGAAAGACGGAGGAACTTGTAAGAGCCCTTCAGAAACATCGCATTGATATCTGCGCTCTACAAAAAACCCGATGGTCTGGTGCCAAAAGCTGGAACATTGAACGTGAACGTGGTAAAAATGGCTGTAAACTTTTCTATTTTGATATCCCACATATTCAATAGGGTGTTGGCATTGCCATCTCAAAGGGTCTCCGTGATGCCATCAAAGAAATCGGACGATTTGATGGCCGGCTGATGAAGCTCACCTTTGTAGAAGCTTCTTCGCCGCGTATGCACCACAGACAGGGCAACCTGACTCCGAGAAAGATGCCTTCTGGCAACTTCTCGATGCAAAGATCTGCATCGTGCTTGTTGGTGACTATATCATCATTGCAGGTGATCTTAATGGTTATGTGGGTGAAAAGGCAGACAGTAGCTAGTGCCATGGAGGAAAGGAGTCTGGAGCGCGTAATGAGGGTGGCGAGCGTATATTTGATGTTGCGGACACCCATGACCTTGTACTTATGAATGCAGGGTTCATCAAACGATTGTCCCTCTTCCTACATTAACGTAAATCGACTATATTCTCATAAAACCTCGACATTTTATCAAAGTCACTGACTGCAAAGCCGTTACTTATGAGACCATCGCACCTCACCAGCAGTCGTTGATTGCCGTCCTGTGAATCAAGGGACTGATAAAACAACGTGAAGAACGCACTAGTCCGTCGCGCATTAAATGATGACGATTTCGTGAGAAGAAAGAAGAGATGATCTCATTTACGCGATTAGCAATCATTACGAATGTGAAAGAATCGTGGAACCAAATGAAAAATACGACCCACAAAGTGATGTATGCAAGCCTTGGGGTCACTAAGCCAAGCAAGTGGTTCATCAATCGAGATACTTGGCTGGACAATGTCGAAATGAAGGTTTGTAAAAAAAATGCCTCCACCGCAAATTTCTCGACGATAAAACACTTGCCTGTTGCGTTAATAACAAGCACGCTACTCTGCTTATGGACCGTCAAGTCGCAATGGAAAGATAGCGAGAATATTTCGCGCACAATCCGAAAAGTAAAGTTCGAAATGTGGCGGAAGTATCTGAACGGCATCGTATCTCTGTTGGTGTTGATCAACGAAGCACCATCTCACCCCTCTTTGCAACTTATCTAAATGGAATGTTGACCTAATACAACACGGTCTCAGATTGCATCTGTATAAAACTGAATTTTTGACGACCGATCACCATGAAACACGCACAATCACTCTCAATGTCAGTGAACTACCCAGAACTGCGCCATTTAAATACCTCAAGTCAATGCTATCAGCCAATGGAAACCTGCGTCATGGAATTGCTTCACGCATTAGGGCAACCTAGATGAAGTGGCTTTCCATAATTGGCCTTCTTTGTGATCGACGTATCAATGAACGTCTCAAATCTAAAGTTTACTGCAATATCAGCCGCCTTGTCGCTCTCTATGTTTCTGAGTGTTAGCCGACTATAAAAGACATTGAATGGCGTCTTGCGGTAATGGAAACGAAGATGTTTTGTTGGACTAGTACCATAAGATGCTTTGATTACATCCGAAATAAAGATTTCCGCGATCGATTTAGGGTTGCACCGAACGTGGAAAAATTGGGAGAGAGGCGTCTTCGATGGTATGGTCACTTAATTCGCGCTAACAAGAATTCACTTGCCAAGATTGGTCTGAACATCGAAGTCTATGGTACGCGACCAAAAGGCCGGCCGAAACAACGGTAGCTTGACACGCTAGATGAGGGTTTGAAAGTCTCGCGATTGCATCTAAATCAGGCTTTTGATAAAGCAAAATGGCGAAACGGAAGAGGACGAGCCGACCCCACTTGTGAACCGAACAAAAGCTGAAGAAAAAGAAGAAGATGTAGAGATAATTGCAACTTTATAGACTTCTCCCAGAGTTGCTCCCATTTTTTTAGCCCGTCTAAATAGTTCTTGACCCATTTGTTAAACGTGGTGACCCTCTCCTTTGAAGACATTTTCTGTCATCCGAGCGCAACTTTTAACTTACGGGACAAAACCAGATCACATGGGCTAGATGCAATTTCTACCTTTAGCTTGTCAAAAAATGATAGTTAGTATACTTCTGTAACATGTTTCCCTTTTCCAAGACAATCGATTATGCCAACTCCTACCCCAGGAAACAGTGGTCACCATATTTTCGGCCAAAGGAGCAATTTTTGCCTTTACAGGGCTGATTTCTCCATTGTAGCCTAAGCTTTGATAACCTTTTTACTTCTGAAGTATTATAGTGTATTTAACTTGCCAAAACTCGGATTTGTTGTACCTAAAGTGAAGCAAGAGAACAGGTTTATTCAAACAAGGTCCTGAATAGTAAACCGATATGCACGCACTGTTAGCTTTCTGACCCCTTAAATTCAATCTAAACATGCAGGCACGTTCTTTGGACGTGTTCATAACTTCAGTTATTTCCCTAATCTTGATTCGGCGCTGATCTAGCGCCATTCAGTAAAGTTGAGTGACTCTATTGTCAGTGAAGCTTTTAATTGTATCGAACGTCCTAACGCAACTCAAGTTGGTAAGGCCACGTCAAACTCAGCAGTCACCGTGGAAGCAGATTGTGCAGAGTTGAAATATACAACGCTCAGAAATGTTTGCTTTAAGTGGGCGTAACTCCTTCCAAAGTTAAATATTTAAAGATAGCTCAATACTCTCTATATTCTTTCCATTTTGAAGAAAATACTCAAAACTCTCCCAAACGATAAGTATTGGTCTAATATCAGGAATGGAGACTTCGCCCTTATTCGAGATTTTCTCCAGTCAAAGTTTAACGATGACAAGTGTGTTGAAGGCTTGTACCTAGTTAGATACCTTCCCATATGCTTCCCCACATCACAACATAGAGAGAACCTCAATTTGATGTTGGTGTTGAGGTATCTACATATCCAGATTATAGAGAAAGCAACACGATTTAATGCTCTTAATGCTTCGGGTGACATTGAATTCGATGCCACCGTCATCTGAAGCAACGCTACTACGCAGATAGGAAGAGTACGATGACAGATTAGACTGAGAACCTTGGTTTTGTTGACGTTGATCTTCAGTCCGACTCAGTTTGCCTCTCTTTCCAATTCCAGAGCCATTTGGCGAAGGTCTATGATTCGATGAGAGAGTACACAGATGCATCCGCGTGGTCGACGCGTTTGAGGAACACATCATGGTCCATTGAAGTTCTCCATGTCACCGGGAGAAGGCAGCATGACGAATGCCACCGATAGCAAGAAGGACGCTTTCAACTTCAAATTGTTCTGAAACTTTACATCGAATTCCAAACTTAGGAATTTCAAACTGAATTGAGGTCTATAACGCATGGAGATTTGAGTGTCAGGTGTGTTAGTCCGAAGTAAGCGCCAAACGAAAGACTGGTAAGACAGAAGCCGTTGAAAAGTGGTGTAGAGAAGCAAAAAGCAATCAGTTATCTGAACTCTCAGAAGGCTCACAAGCAACCAATTTAAATACGCGTGTCGTACACATCAAAAAGTTTCCACAAACCATGTAATATTTTCCGCACTACTTCTCAATAATAGAAGCCTGAAAGTCTTTTATTGACAAGTTAATCGCTTGCAAAATCTAAATAATTTTAGCTTTCCATTCCAACCTGAGCAGCACGAATCCATCATTCACGCTCTAAACTATTTCTATCTCTCAATCAACTCGTTAAAGTGCAATAAAATCAAAGCAACTGAAAAGTTGTTGCGTGTTCACCGGGGAATATGCAGATTGCAATTCAGATTCATTTGGCATCATCATGGAAGGAGTCGTGAGAGGAGAAGACTGCGATTTATCGTTACTGGTTACATAAATACACAATTGCGAACCTATCTGAACCACATTATATTGTCAAGCTCATGTAATTGGGTCATTATGTACTGCCCGAAACCACGACTGACTCAGCTTAATCATAAGTTTCATGAGAATCCAGGAAGCCTTGATCTGACAGCAAATTCCCCAGATCATGTGTGCTGCTTTGTTACCGTTGAAGTGAAACTCATGTTGATGAAATGTTAGAATTGCAGTTTTAACATATGGGAAAGCCACGCATCTATCTACGAATTGAAGAAAATTACATAACTGCATGTCGGAAGATGCTTTACATTCAGATACTCATTAGAAACATTGTTGGATGACGTGAACTCTCCAAGTTGATGAAACCAGAGGCTATCATTTGAAATGGTGAATAAGTTTGTCTTTCCTAGTTTCCACGCTAAAATAATCAGAATCCAATCCTAATATGTTCGAGATGTGGGTTAGTGCGACTTTCAACAAAAACTGCAAGCTCTCAATGGCCACTGAGTAACAAAAAGATATTCGACCTCATTTGTGAGGACCTCAACCCACGCTTATTGAACAAACAATAAAACCATTTAAAACGTAACGGTTGGAACTTTTTCGCTGCCAAATGCAAGATAGCAGATTTTTGCCGGCTATAACAATGAAAAACTGAAACGAGACATGTCTACCCATATTACAGTGGTCAGTTCATCGTTCTACTTTTCACTGTCAGTCTAACAGAAGAATATGATCCTCGCGCTGTACCCTCTCTGATTCTTTCAAATGCTGTATTGTATTTGAAGCACAAGTACGGCATCAGCTCGATTTGCTTCATCACCATGCCACCTTCTCACAGATACCTTCCTTCTTCAACTGTAAACTCTAATCTAATCCGCACAAGCATAAAAACTGCTCTTAGCACATATTCTCAATCCAATCTAGCCAAGATGGATCGTCAATTTCAGATCTACGACCCAGAGCGATCGAATCGAAGAAAAATTTAAAGAAAAGCAAAAATAAGATTAAAAGTTTGCAGTAAATCTTCCTTCATGGCTCGCCATTTCCTGCGGCTGGAATTGAAAATGCAATAATTGGAAGATTAACCCAATCAATCTGCAGAACAGCCCACATTTTATGCTGGAATGAAAAGAAATGTGTTTCGATTTATCCGATAGTATCTGCGGATAGTGCCTTGGTTCAAGTAGTCTACGTACAAAGTGTGGAGTTGTTGCGGTGGTTTGACGACTTGTACGAGGTCTGCTCCATTTTAGATAGGCGTTCGATACAGTTGAGTACTCGTAAGTATCTTGTACTTATTATTTTAGAGAAAAAAGAAATTGCAGCGGATATTTTTCACGTGAATGGAAAGTGCGCCTAGTGTGGAAAATGAAAGATCTATTTTTCACAGCCTGATTCCAATGGTTATTGGATGGAGAGATGATGGTTGCAATTGGCACCGCTGAAAGTATTTATTGATCAGGGACAGCCTGAGGAGGATTTGTTTGAATAGATTTAATTGAAGAAATACAGAAGAAAATAAATACAACCGGATTTGGCTTCTTTTTCCCTCCAACGACCCACCGATTTGACAAAGCCATACATTATCCAAAGGAAAAAAACAAACCAAGAAAGATTTTTGCCAGGGTTTTATTTTGTCAACGATTCATGTTGGTCAGTAAAGAGATAGGGCTAGAATCCCCAACCTTTGTTCAAATGGTACTTGTACAAAACTAATATTATTATGATTTCGGTTACCGTATCGCAGGATATCCGTTAATGGATGGGATATTACCTGCGCCAGCTGGAGTACATAATCGCCAAAAATCATGATTGGTGCTCCCATAGGCGCGGCATTCAGGTCGGGAGACCACTTGATTTTGTACACGTTACCAAGTTCGTAAGGTAACAACATAGAGGCAACTATCGCAATTCTCCTCTTCCCAATAACCTGGTTGCTTCTAACAATTTTGACAACTGGACACAGGCTTTCGGAAAGAGATAAGGGCAGTCCTGCAACTTGGTCAACCCATCTATTAAAATTCTAGGTCCCCTTACGATCGATTCCTTTGCAAATTCCCGCATTTGTTAGTGCAGAAACCCCACGTCCTCATCTACAAAAAGTTTTGTCTCCCCCCAAAGACCGTAATTATTCTTCGCTCTCAAGTTCTCTGATATGATTGAATTTCAACCTTTCCAGGACAAAGTAACACTTCATCACACCTGAGCACCTTTACACTATTTTGGTTTAGTTCAACAAAAAAGTTGAAATTCTGTCGAGTTGTCCATCTTGGCATTATTGAACCTTACTTTTCAATGTCCAGAATCAACGCGTGATATTTATCCTCTTCAGCCCCAATCTTCTTTCGAGGGCGAACAACCCAAGTGGCTAATTCTACTCAGCTCAATGTTGACAATAGTAAACTTAAGCTGATCACCAGAACTAATAGCTAGGATTGTTTGTTGTAGCCGCTTTAAGGCAACCTCATCAACACACTTTAAATGGAATAGCCAAGCACGAAAACCTTAATGATCAATCAACCTTGTCTACGGTCCAGACTCCAACATTTTTTTCCCAAGCATTCCCGCAGGATAGTAAATTGTCTTTTTAACATTTTCCCATCCTTAGAGCGGTGAGAAGCGAGGCTGCTGCTCGTGCACAAGTTCTTTCCTTTCCAATGTTCGTGTTAGTATTCCCAAGGGAGAGACCAGCTTCACTGAGATTTTTTCATTACTGTGGTGATCTCTCAGTTCTAACGCACATCAAAACGTTGAAAACCACGTTTTGCACCCATGGTTGCTAATTGAAGAATCTGCTGCTTCACTTTGTGTTCCATCGGGTTACCAACTTGTTCCTGCCTTCCGTTGCAAGTTCCGCTTCGTTGCTTGCAATTTCTCTGCACATTACCCGACTTGATAATGCAGCTACCCCCTTCTCCCCATTCCCATGCAACTTCGCCTACTTTCGCAGTACCAGCCTCTCCATCGACTGCGAGCTTTCCCAAATTCACGGTGTCCAATCCACATGAATACGTTTTCATATACCGGTATTAGACCAGTTGTATTGACCAGCTCCCTTACCTTCGCTTTTATTAACTGAAATTCCCTTCTGCCGAGATTTCCTCCTTCGTTTCCTAGATGATATAGGCAACAATACTGCGAACGGGCCAATCACAGCCAAGTTTCCAGTACCGTACCCTTTTTATTGAAGTAGAAAGCATTCCTTCCACAGATTTTTCCGTGGTAGAACATGAGTTTGGTAAGGCTTCCAAAATCCTCACCCGCAACTTGATTCCTCATAGGCACAGGTAAATTCGAAGTCTTTGACTTCTCATCACTTAGAGAGTCAATATCTCTAAATTCCTTATTCATGTTTGGGCTCTTAGTGTAGTACTGCAGGCAAAAGCACTGCCACTGCAATACTTGACACCTGCTTTACAGCCCTGACTACAACGTGCAATGAACTCCTCTAAGGTCCTTCAGCGTGGTCTTCTGAGGTATCCGGCAACTAAGACAGTGTGTGATGGGTTCGTCGGACACGCCAACAACCAGAAAAGCGTCTGGACGGCAACGACCCGGGAAAGAAGAGGCAGTCGTCCCAGTCGAGGGGGACAAATAAATTTGAAAGTTAAAATCTAAATTAATTATCAATAAAAACTCCAATGATAGAATTGTGATGGGAAAATCCAAAGGCCACTTATCCATGCTGTCACTGAATCAAGTGCCACAACCTCTTGTCGAATATTATACAGACACTGTTCCGCCAGCAATAGAAAGGCTCTGGAGGAGACATCTACAAATGAAGACAACTGAAATAGAAACTTTCAAAATCATATTCCTCCCATTGAGGATTAATTGGAGAAAAAGCAGTAATTATAATCTCACTGGTATCTGTACAGGTTTAAATTGGGCACATTCCCTGATTGCCCATGCGATGGAATTACAGAGACCCACAGCACTGTCCGAGACTTATGGACGAAAACTAAAGGAAATTGGAATGTAATCAATTCTATGATTGGAATACAAATTCAGAGCAGCGGAGGAGATCAAAAAAGCACTGGGCAAATGCCACGAGCAGGAGAGAAAGGATCTAGCTAGCTGAGCTAGCTCCATCTCATAATGTAATACCTTATCGTAGTTTTACGGGGCAGGAGGTGCATAATATATTTTACCAACTTTAATGAGGACTATTTGCACCGCAATCACCAGGCAACTTTCATTATAGGGAGAGGAAGGGAGCCTTTTCCTCAAAGCCCAAAAGGGGAAAACTGCATAGTCAGTCGTGGTTAAACCAGAGAGAGGGAAAGAGAAAGACTTCTACAGAACAAAATACGACCCAGTTTTCAAATTAGCCACAATCCCCAACAGAAAACCTAACCTCTACTGGAATATCGAACTACCAAATCTGTGCTGTGTTAATGGATCTGTGGAGGGTTGTAATAATGTTACTCAAAACCCATCCATGGTACTGATTTCATCATCATTCAAGGTAAACATGGGAAAGACCATGAATTTCATGAGAGAAAAAGGAGATAAAAGCTTTACCCGAAATAATTATAAATGAGATACATAACCGGTATCTGGTCTAGGCCTGCCTTAATAAGGAACTCCAGACATCCCAGTTTTGCACCGAGGTCCACCAATTCGATATCCCTAAAAGCTGTCTAACGTCCTGACCTACGCCATTTTTCCATCTCAGACAGGGTCTGCTCGTCTTCGTTTTCTACCATAGATATTTGTCTTATGGACTTTCCCGGCTGGATCATCCTCATCCATACGGATTAAGTGACCCACCCACCGCAACCTGTTGAGCCGGATTTTACCCAAAGCAGACGGCCGTAGTATCGCTCATAGATTTTGTCGTAGGCTACGGAATCATCCATCCTCAAGTAAGGGGCCAAAAAACCCTTCAGAGGATTCTTCTCTCGAATGCGGCCAAGCCTTCGCAATTTGTTCTGCTAAAAACACAGGTTTCCGACGAATACACAAGGACTAACAAGATCATAGCCTTGCTTTGACCCTATGGTGAGACGTTTCCAGCGAAACAGTTTTTGTAAGCTGAAATAGGTTCTGTTGGCTGCCAGCAACCGTGCGCGGATTTCATTGTCATACCTGTTGTGATTTTCGACCCTAGATAGGAAACATTTTCAACGGTCCCGAAGCTGTAGTTTCTAATAAGCAAGTAGTTGGGTGAACTTGAAGAGGATGGTCCCTCTTGCATTGACTTCTGCACCTCGAATCACGTTCTCTAGGGTCAGGTTAAAGAGGACGCACCTCCTCATCTTAGACCCTTGTTGATGTTGAATGGTCTCGAAAGTGATCCTTCTGCATTTATGTGGCCTCGCACATTGGTCAAGTCAGTCTTATCAACCGAATTCATGTCCCATGTATCCTCAAAGCACTCTGGGGAAAGTGTTGAAGTGGGTAATGACGGCTTTGAGTTATTGATGGCATGGAAGCTTTCCAGATTAATAGTCTGATTTCCGTAAAACGATCTTACAACTGAGTTCATAAAATTGGTCAACGATTTGGCCTTATATGTATGCCTGTGAGGAAAATTTCGGCAAACTGGAATCAAACCGAGAGGTCCTTAGCGACCACTGATATTTTCAGTTATGTTGTTGCTTTTAGCGACAGTTACTCATAGGAAAAACTGTACTGATGCAGCGGTGATGCTACACGCAGGGTTTTGTAATCAACCTACAATAACCCACGGAAGTGTAGTTACAAAACGTCCTGGGGATATCGAGATTAATATAATCCTCATCATCACAAAGCACTTCTGGAGAAATGAAATTAAGCACACTTTAAAATTGGCCAATATCGATTTTAAGCAGCTCCGGCCGCATGCAATGAATGCATAACAGTTTTGGGCTATAGACGGAGGAGATGATTATTTCGATGAGCGGAATGGGCAGCAAAATTATTTTTGTCTCCTAGCCAGGATTATATCTCTACGACTATACCCCGAAAAGCATTTTTTAGCCTGCTTAAGCCGTTTATTAATCGTTAAACTATACGAAGTTTCTCTAATTTAAGCGCCCTTACAAGATTTTCTTCTCTTGCAACATTTTTGTCTAGTCACAATAAATTAAAATCATTTTCACTAGACGGTTAGACGAGCTAGTCCTAGATGACACGTTTTCAAAAATACCTGTTAATTCCCAAAGTTTTCCATGCATAATTTTCTGTATCCAATTAGAGTCCAAATCGCTTACCTGAAAAAGAGAAAAATGTTTAATTAATATTTCATTTAAACTCCCTTTTTACATTTATTATATTAAAAATTTAAAAATGTTATTTACAAGTTGTCACAATCTCGACAGATGCCGGATTTTACCTAATACTAGCACTAAATGCCAAGCATTTAGGCTCAGACGATCCTACCTACTTAAAAACTAAAGGGGCGCTGGTGGTATTAATAATAATCGTTGGCGCAACAATCCATATTGGATCAGGGGGCTGGTGGTATTGGCCGGTGGTAAGTCAATGGGAGAATCCGTCGAGAACTCCCCGCAACATCGAGCACGTATGCAGAATAGTGTACTTCAGCATGGTTTGAACCAGACTGTGCGAAAGTCCCAGGACATCAAGGGAAGCCGTGAGGGATTTAGGTACAATACCTGTAGCTGACAATATTATGGGAACTACAACCACCCGCTTGAGACGCCAAATTTCTTTGATCTCACGAGCCAGTGGCTCATAGTTCACCTTCTTCTCCACAAATTTCTGTTCAATGTTGCTATTATGGGGGATAGCAACATCAATAATATACGCGGAGCGACCCGTCTTGTCAACAACAGTACGCCAGGCTGGTTGTGTGGAATATTCCAGGCTTGTTGTGTCCGAATATTACCGGTCCTAATACATACTGTAAGCAGAACAATCAAGTACTGCTTGCGGCTCATATCGGTAAACCAGACATGTTGCGTGATCAGCCCATGCATGTACGCAAGGTTTTGATGGACAACCTTACATACAGTATTATGACTGGTAATGTATTGCACCGGTGCCATGACAATACAGCCAGAAATGAGATGGTTCAACGTCTCTAACGCCGAACCACACACTCTGCACTGGTCGTTCTCCACCCGTTCTTTAATGAGCTTTTTATAAGCTCGGGTGACGACCACGCAGTCCTGAATGGCACACATGAACCCCTCCATCTCAGCAAGGAGCTCCCCGGCACACAGCCATCTGTTCGACAAATGCAGATCGACAAGTGGCTGCCAAAGACAATTCAGGTGTTTACCGTGCATTGCCTTCGACTTCCATTCGTCAATCCGCTCTTGGTCCGACTTCACCCCACTCAGAGGATTGAAAAATCGATCCTTCAAGTTAAGTGGAGTCAGCCCACAGTCTGCCTTCCAGACACCCGCATGCAAGGGACTCGCCTGCTCTTTGCTGTAAAAATAAGCGCACAGCGAATCGAATTAGTGATGATGTTGTGCCGCCACGTCAACCACGCCCCTAACTCCGATGTCACGAGGCAGGTTCATTCACTCCACGGCAGACTTTGTATGATGCATTCGGAATTTGGACATAGTTGTCCGTATCCGCCGCTGGACGTTTTCCAGATCGGTCTTCGTCCACGGCAATATTCCGAATGCATAAGCCAGTGAAGGGATAGCGAATACATTCAACGCGCTTATTTTATTCTTCCCCGAGAGATGCAATTTCAGTACCAGCTTTACATGTCGCAGGAATTCGGACACCAGAGCATCTTTCAGATCACCAACTCGAGCATGGGTTCCTTGTAGAATTCCTAGGTACCTGTAGAAGTCTGTCTCGGTCATAGCTTCGATGTGGAGACCACCAATGCTATGTCCGGCATGCGGCTCGTGATGACCTTTGCGGATAGCTTGGATTCGACGATCAATGACGTACAAACTACCTTCATCCAGATCGAGCAGGCGGCGCGAGATCTTGGGCTGCACATCAATGAAGGCAAGACAAAATATATGGTGGCAACGTCAGCACCGAAGACGAATCAACCAACAACATCAAACCGCACTGGTCAAACACAAACACGAACAAGAATAAGGATAGGAGAATACAACTTTGAGACCGTTGACAATTTCTCCTATCTAAGGTTGAAAATCACAACCGATAACAACTACGATGATGAAATCCGCGCACGGTTGTTGTCAGCCAACAGAACCTATTTCAGCTTACAAAGACTGTTCCGCTCGAAACGTCTCACCATAGGGTCAAAGCTCTTACTGTACAAGACTATGATCTTGCCAGTCCTCATGTATTCCTCAGAAACTTGGGTTCTTAGCAAGAAAAATTGCGAACTTTTGGCCGCGTTCGAGAGAAGAAGGATGGACGATTCCGTAGCCTACACAATGACGAAATC
Source organism: Hermetia illucens (assembly GCF_905115235.1). Classification (NCBI taxonomy): domain Eukaryota; kingdom Metazoa; phylum Arthropoda; class Insecta; order Diptera; family Stratiomyidae; genus Hermetia; species Hermetia illucens. Next base: position 61,995,473 of record NC_051853.1, read on the forward strand.
TATGAGCGATACCATGACCGTCCGGTTGTGGATAAAATCCGGCTCAATAGGTTACGGTGGGCGGGTCACTTAATCCGTATGGATGAAGATGATCCCACCCGGAAAGTCTATAAGGGCAATATCTATGGTAGGAAAAGAAGACGAGGCCGACCCTGCCTAAGATGGAGCGATGGCGTGGACCAGGACGCCAGACAGCTTTTAGGGATATCAAATTGGTGGACCTCGGCGCAAAACCGGGATGTCTGGAGTTCCTTATTAAGGCAGGCCTAGACCGGATACCGGTTGTTGCGCCGTTGATGATGATGATGATGATCCAGGTATGCGGGACGCTATCGAAAGCGTTAGCATAATCGATATAGCAACCAAAGAGGCCTCTAGTTGCTTGTCCTACAAATACCGAGTCAATAATGAGTTGCTCTTTGCAACCCCTTGACCCAACTCAGTAGCCCTTCTGCTTCTCGGACATAATGTTGTTGATCTCGAGGTGTGCATTGACCTTTCCACTAATAATGGACGTTATGAATTTGTAGGAGGTTGGTAAGCAAATAATCGGTCTTGTGTCTGCGGGGTCCTGCACCATGTCCTTCTTAGGGATAAGGTAGATAATCCCCGCAGTGAGGAAGGGTGGAAATTCCTCCAGCCGACTCATAACTTTATTTATACTGTGTGCCAACCGACTGTGTACGCTGGTAAATTTCTTATATCAGAAATTCTGCACCCGATCCAGACCATGGCCCCTCCAGTTCTTCGAGCTGTTTATGGATCGTCGAACTTTCTCTTCGGTAACATCCGCAAAATTCATGCCAGGCTAACTGGCATGGCGGGTGAATTCAGCAGTGATCCTCTCAACATACTCAGCATGCTGGGCGGGTAATCCCCAAGTTCAACCCCAATACTCTTTCGCTTCCGTCACCGAAAACTGTACTGTCTGGACGATCTGTTGGGATTCGTTGAGAAATCTGAAAAAACTCCGCTGGTTCCTCGCATATATTGCATTCTGGACACGTATGGAATGACTTTCGCCATACCGTCGAAACCTACGGCATATGACAGAAAGTTTCTGCTTTAGTATGTCCAGAATTACAACTACGGGTGTTTTACTGGGGATGGCATAGTTCCGGTAAACCCTCTGCACTTTATTTTTCACCCGTCTGCTGGCATTGCCAGTGTTGATCTGAATTAGTCTAGCAATGTCCTGCCTTAGTAAGCCCCGCCGACATTCCAGACGAGTTTTCCATGGTGGATCTCTTTTGCCACTCAAATCAATAACACGAAAGCTAATCTTCTGACCGTGCAATCTGATAGCCGTAACTGCACCACAATACACAAGTGATTGTAGTTGAAGCAGCGACATATCAGCACAGAGAGATAGAATTCTCGGAGTTGCACACAGCCTGGGAATACCTGGTCTATGCAAAGGATCCATATCAGAGAATTCTATACACGCTCTTTGGAATTGGTCCCGAATCTCAGTGGAAACCTCAGCTGGACGGTGGAGAGAAGTACTTCGGCGAGTACTGAAACTGTTGCCTGCAGTACGACGTGGTATTGTTGATGTCGCCGCCTCTGCTCGCATCGACTCTCGGTCACCAGTTTCCCCGATGACCTCAAGTCGAACACGCTCCCTGATGGTGACCGGGATTGTGTCGCTGCGAATAATAAAGCGGTACTGGCCTGAAACTCGCTGCACAGTTACGTGCGCGAATTGCGGAAAACGCTCAACGAATCTTTGGTGCAACAAGGGGCGGTAAGATGTTGTACCCGTCTTCCCCTTATTTCGTAATAGGCGCGGATGATGCGGATTCTCCAGTGCGCTCACGACTAGCGGTTTCGACGCCGCGCTGTCCACTATGGGATCCCGACCCAGTCACCAGATCAGACGACTCCGGCCGGTTATCCGTACCAGACCTTAAATTTCTTCTTCTTCTCATATATGGATTTGCATTTTATACCTAACTGCCAGGTATGGGGATAGCTTCCTCAGTGAGTAATCTGCAAAGTTCCTTCGGTGGCGTACAGCCATTAAGACTAAAGCTATCCATCCCTACTCCTTTCACAACCGGGCTTGGGCCCGATATTTTTTTTCTTATTTTAAGTCTTTTTGATTTTATTTTAAAAATTTTATTTGAGGAAAATATATGTTGAATACCCCAAAGGTTTCAGGAATAGTACAGTGAAGTCCTCGGTGTTTAACATAGGTACCTGTCTTGAGACTTAATCCTACGACCCTCTTCAGGCACGGATTGATTTAGTGACCACAATCAGAGCCCGCTGAGACAAGCGCAACGGTACCAGTCTATACCAAGTGTATGGCTTAGCATTCATACTGGTGGATGCAAGAATTACCTAAATCTCTACCAAACTATGGAGTACGGCACCCGTGTGATACGCAACACCACGTCGAGGCCCGAAGGTCTCTTCTCGCTCGAGCACAACCAGAGCCCCCATGAAACTCCCACTAGGGGGTGAACCGCAACCAACCGAGCTGTACTCAGATACGACAAGAATCCTCCTGAAGTATAAGAGTCCAGGGGCTACCTCGGTTCCCATGGTACCAGTATACCCCTGGTAAGGTTTCGTGACCGAAGCCACTTCAGATGAGTCCCCGTGCAGACTCGGGTCTGATCGCCCTTGCCAGGCCTTGGAGCATTCGCCTACTGCATCACGGCCGGCAAGCCAATGCGATACAGCGGTTCCCGGTACCACCACGTGGAGGTTCTCCTCAGCCACTTGGTTTTAGTTCAGCCGACAGGGTTGCCGCCCCATCTTCCTCCCCGCCACCTCAAAGCACCTGAGGAATAGTACAAGGAGAACAGATTTGATTCCCCGGAAATTGTTTATCACATTCGCTTATTATCCCTTACTAGCCGAGGGTAACAAATTGGTCTTCCGCCGAGAAATGAGTATGAGCTCGAACTTTCGAAAATACGCTTAATAGCAAAAAAAGCTTAACCCCGAATTGATCATATCATATTGTCCAAATTACTTCATTTGAAATCAGAGAGTATGTCCTCTATATTCCGGAATTAATCCCATCGACAATATTATCTAGATTATTAAAAGATTGCGAAAGCCTGTACAGAAAATACGAAATCAGATATTTTTAGAACTTCTAAGGAGCTATATCGTATGATATGGACGCCCTACGTCCTACATTTTTACTTATCAGTAGTAAGGGCGACGGGTAGCTTCAAACAAGCAGTTACATCAATCAGAAGACATAGATGAAGGAGAGTTTTTCTTTGCTGATTAAAATTATTTGTAAGAAATAACAAATTCTGTATTTCAGGGATCATCATAAACCTGTATTTCGGGAACCAACTGTCCCCTTCATCAGTGCGTTCTCTTCTTATCAATCTACTGAAAGAAGAAGAGGCCACACTGATGAAGGAGACAGTTAGTTCCCGAAATACAGTAGTTGTAATTCCTAATAAATGATTTTAACTAATGAAGGAATACTTCCCCTCCTCGATCTGTTTCTTTGTTTAACAACTGGCTAAAAAATAATCCCCAAATTTCAACTAGTTACATTAACTAAAGATACGACCTTCTACATTGCAGCTGTTGTTCGACCTCAAGGATACCAGCACTGAAGAATTTCTGACTTTTGGTGTTGCAGAATACTTCTTCAAAAGTCTACTCAACCTGACTCTGTTATTGATTACGAATGGACTTTTCTATTTCTTATCGTTCAAGTGCTGTCTTATTGCCTTTTGGATCTAGACCGTCGTGCATTTCGAATCAATCCATTAAACAATGTTTTTACGAAAGATCTGAATTGCTTCCATTGTTCCACTTCTTTACCATGAAAGAAGTTTGAAATAAAATAATTAAAAATCTCATCATCAACCAGAAAATCCTCAGATCCTCCTACTTCCATGCTAGAACAGAGTTTGTAAATTCTGACTCCACTGCCAAGCACAACCTCACCCCAAGTTACTGGAATAAAACAGTCAAGGTAGTCGAGCGATAAGATTAGCAAAGCGTGAACAAATACTGTACACGCAAACTAAAAGGCAGAGCTTATCTCGTCTCATGTTTACAATTTGCCAAGTTTATTTTCGGCAAAACAGGAATTTAGCAGAAGCACTCATGTGATACCGATGACGACGGGTCCGTCTCTTTCGCGAAAAGCGTTCAAGCCCCGTATTCGTATGTAAAACTCGGTGCGATATGCTGTTGTACGATGAAAGATAAAATTCCAGAAAGCAACAATGATATGATGTTCGCCGATATGACACAGTTAAACTGTAAATTATAAAAGATGAATATGATTTTATTTGTTAGCTAACTGGAACGGAAACGTCCGTAGTTAAGTCATAAACCGCGTCCACAATTCATAAACTCATAATCAATTCGCAGGAATTAGCGTAAGCCGGGGACTATCCTTCTTATCGATCGGTATCTCGTCATATTATCCAAATAGCTCGAAACTATCTTTAGATACGCATTTTCCAAACTATTGACATTTCATCCACCTTGGCTCTCAGTCATCCATCCTTTTAGCACAGCGGAAGGCCAGAAAGAATAAATAATTTCTTTCTGCGATAGAATGCAGATTTATTGTCTTGTCGAGCCGGTATATGGTGAAATGATGGAGTACAGAGATGGAATCATCTAGCATTTCGAATCCCGGAATCAAGGTGAGTATGTGGATGTGTGGAGCGAATGTTGGCAAGTCACGCAATTCGAGAAAGATAGATGGGCCGCCAACGAGATATAATTGCCGTTCGTGTCAATTATGCGAGTTTACAGATGGTTTTTGTATGTGGGAGCAAGTTATATTTTAAGACCATGAAAAAGTATAATCTTATGGAAAAAGAATAATAACTTTAATTCAGAGATTATACAGCGTAACGGTAGATAGAGGGTCGTAAGAAAGTCAGAATTGCAAGTTGACAAAGTTGCTTGAATAGAATGTTAGCTTGTCCGGGGAAAGATCGATGGTTAATGGAAAACCTGATCAAGTTGCAATGAAATGTTCACTGTTGAAAAGTAGTGGAATAAAGCAACTTCTTAAGAAAGATTAGTTGTAGAGGCCAAGGACCAATTTAGCATGCCGCGTTGTCAAAGAAAAAGGGGGGTAACAATGAACAGGACACAGCATATACAGCTTCAACCAAGTCGGGAAATCGGACACTGAACGCTTCAGGTATGAAAGGTTTCGAATATTGCTTACATACGCATATTTGGGTATGCATTCCTCCCATTTATACCTAATTCGAAACGTTTATGCATTTAGTTTGTCAGACCATTCACTTCAGTATGATACTGACTTTAAAACCCTTAGAAGGCATGAATTTTGCACAAAAGCAACAACTTTGATCTATTATAACTTTCCTAGCAATAGCGCGATTTTCACCAAAATCAGCAGTATCATGCTCTATAATATGGCCTATATTACTGCAACTGATTTTAATAAGGTTTTACACCCAACCTTAAACCTTATTGTACTAAAGTTGGCAAATGATTTGACATCGCTTAAAGTGTCCTCTGCCTCCTTATAGCAGTATGGTTGGACTGAACCACATAGTCGCAACAAACAAAACGACGACGTCCTCGGAAGCACAATAATGGGCTAGCAACAATACAAGGAGAGAGTAATATTATGAACTATAACATAACAAATGAAGATGCTTGGAGCCAGGCAGCGAAAATTGACTGTGATATGGACTTCGACAATGAATAGATCGCTTTCGAGCTGGCGGGCGTGGCGTCTCGTCGACTTAACAGGCACGAATGACATAATCTCAAACCAATTTTCGCGTTAATGCCACAACAGCCCGATCCCGAAAAAACTCTAAGAAGCCTTGAAGGTTTGTTCTCTATACATATATCACCAGTGAGTTGGTGATCCAAGCTCTCTTGGATTAACTCCCAATTAAATTGCCTACCTCTGAACTTTAACGTTCAAAAGGCCTAAAGGCAAATGTCGCTAATTACATAGACATTAATGGCCATAGATCATCAAAGATGTGTAAACATTGGCGTAGAAGATCGCGGCTTGAAGTGGAGACTATGAAATTTGAAATAATGACTTAGAATACGAGCAAAGATGGTAATAAGATGAACCACGATACGATGGGAAGATACGCCGTCAACAGGTTCAACAAGAGCATACAGATAATACGCCTCCAGAAGAAATCATCATCATCAACGGCGCAACAACCGGTATCCGGTTTAGGCCTGCCTTAATAAGGAACTCCAGCCATCCCCGTTTCGCGCCAAGGTCCACCAATTCGATATCCCTAAAAGCTGTCTGTCTAGGCCATCGCTCCATCTCAGGCAGGGTCTGCCTCGTCTTATAGACTTTCCGGGCTGGATCATCCTAATCTATACGGATTAAGTGTCCCGCCCATCGTAACCTATTGCCCCGGATTACATCCGCAACCTGCCGGTCATGGTATTGCTCATAGATTTCGTCGTTATGTAGGCTACAGAATCGTCCATCCTCATGTAGGGGGCCGCAGAATTTTTCTCACGAGTCGACGTTGCGAGTGTTCGATACGTAAGGCTTCTTGCTGGATTTAATTAAAAAAAAATCAAAAAGAAAATACTCAATTTCACTGAAATCCCGAATAAGAATTTTTATTCATCATTCACCGATATTTTGAGAATCAGTTGTCTTCTTCCTCAGTGAGTTTTAGTCTGGTTTTGAGAGTTAAACTGTAGTTCAAATTTGGGACAGTCTGTTCAATAATTCCCCGAATAAATAAGAGGTGCCAACAGGAGGAATATATAAAGGTAAAAGTATTAAACCAATAAACGATTTATTTATGTTGGTTGGCAAGCGAGCGGCGGAGAAATTTCTACGAAATTCGTTCCTCTGGTAAGCTTTTATGGAAACCTATTGCGAGCGACCGTGTGAAGTTCGTGCAGATATGTCACCTCGATGGAAGCTACTACACACCAGATAGTGCCAATCTTCCTCCATTTCATGCACAAAACAGGTGTCAGAAATGAGCTCTGTTTACTCCACACATAATTAAAAATGTCGTCGGAAGAGGTAGGAGCCTCGATTTGGTGAGTTACTTGGGTAGTAAAGCTGTTTTGCAGCAGCGGCAGTTGAATGTGGCTTACCATGTTACGGTAGCAAGCATTAGTGGGACATTAGCATGCTTCGAAACTACAAATACTACAAAGCAACTAGGATTCCCAGGTATGTTCCAGAAACAACAGCCGAAGACCAAAATCGATGAGAAACTATGAGGTGTCTGAGATTCCATCGATTAAAGGCAGCTGAAGGTCAAGATAATGATTCAGGCTTGGAAGCCTTTCGTGTGAGCGACCTATTTTACAATCGAAGGAGATATTCAACTTGTATTAAACCGTTTCGATTCCACCGATTACTTTTGCTATGACGAGCTTCCGATCCAGCTTAACATTGTAAAGTCTTTTGACACTGCTTAAGTTAACGATCCGGTAATACACCGATATCTACGACCTAAAATTTAGGGGCCGGGATCCATCGAAAATTGTATCCCTTCTCTTGCATCTCCCTCGTTTAGGGAATGCGCTTTTGGACTTTTATTCTAAGAATAGGGAGTTTATCCTGAAGACAGACTTTCTCGCATCACGCAAACTGTCATAAAAGAGTATAGGTACTCCTACGGGTGAGAATGCTCTGTCTAAGGACGACATGATAGGGGAACGTCTATATCGGAACGTGCTTTGCTGAAGGAAGAACACGATTGATGGATGGCAACTTGTCTCCCCCAATTTTTTCGATCAGAAGGTATATATATGACTCCTCCCGAATCAAAAGCCATACATCTAAAACTAGTTTTTATGCACTCAGTTTTCAAGGGGTTGATTTTTAGCGCAGCTTTTTAGCCATGCTTCATGGGTAACTCAAACTCGCCTTGCATAAGCTTGTGTGTCTGTATATATCATATCGTCCACGTAGACCTTCCACTTCGTTCCTGTCAGCTCTGCATTATTTTGCGAATCATTTTGTCCAGTACTGTTACTTATTGCTTGCTGTTTACTTATTTAATTCCCCTGCGCAGTCAGAAGAGTAGACTTAAATCTCCACTTAAACGCTCCGTCCTCTGCATTGAAAACTTAACTGATAGCGGCCATCCAGTAAACCTGTGCTCGGAGTAGGTTTCTTAGTCAGCCGAAAAATCAAACCTGACGTAATCGGCTTTGAAAATATAAGCGAGAGGCTATGCACTCTACGTTTGCGAGGCAACTTTGGAAATATAAGCCTCATAAACGTTCAAGCCTCTACAGAGGAGATTGCAGAGTCGAAGAAGGATACCTTCAACGAGGCAGTTGAGCGGACTCTCGAAACCTGTCCCAAGTATGATATCAAAATCATAGTTGGAGATTTCAACAGTCAAGTAGGGACGGAGGTCGTATTCAGGTGACACGTCGTCTCCCATAGCTTACATAGGGATAGGAATGATAACGGATGATAGCAGTATCGCACGAAATGGTTGTTGAAATTTTGCACGGAAAACGATCAAACATACGTGGACCTCTCCAGACGGGACCACTTTCAACCAATTTGACCACGTGCTGATTGAACGCCGCCACCTCTCAGCCTTCATGATTGTCAGAACATATAGGGGGGCCAATATAGACTCGGGCCACTATCTCGTTGTGATTACGACACCACCTACAATCCCCTCTGACAATCAGGTGAGAGTGAATACTGAAGCCGCAATAACCGCAGTCAACAGAGATCCTGCCGATGAAGCATCAACAAATGATCTTCACAACCACCTGAAGAACGTTATCATTAATACGGCCACAAAGATACTTGGCCCCAGCCGCAAGAAAAATCGGAACGGCTGGTTTGACGATGAATATAAGCTAGCTACGGAACGGAAGAATGCTGCATACACGCAGAGACTTATCACGAACTCCATCGAGCGGAGAAGCGAATTCCCAGACGTAAAAAGGAAGCCTGAGAGAATCAACAAATCTGTAACCTAGAAAAGTACCCAGAAAAACCGGACCAGACGCGCAAGTTTTACCAAAAAGTCAGTACGATGAAGCCTTATACACCTCGATGTTCATCCTGCCGAGACAAAGAGGGAAATCTGATTTGCGACAGAATGGGGATATCGGAGTGATGGATTGAGCATTTTGATGAATTGCTCAACAACCAAAATATCGGCGAGTTGGAGGTCCCGCCAACTGAAGACAACGGACAAATGCTGCCACCACCAAGCATAGAAGAAACAGTCCGTGCAATTCATCGGCTTAAAAACCATAAGTCGCCAGGAGCCGATGGAATTACAGCTGGTTTGGTTAAATATGGAGGCGACCAATTACACCAAGTGGTTCATCAACTTGTGCTCAAGGTTTGGAACAGCGAATCAATGCCTGACTATTGCTTGTTTCATACATAAAAAGGGGGATATCACGCAGTGCAGCAATTATAGAGGTACCACGTTACTGAGTACCATCTATCAGATATTTTCCTCTAGCTTGCTAGGCCGGATAACCCCATACCAAAGAGGCTTCACCCCATGTAAATCAGTAACAGATCAGATTTTTTCTATGCGGCAAGCGATGGAAAAACTGTGGAATATGAACATCAGTTGCACCATCTTTTCATAGACTTTAAAGCCGCCTGTGACAGCATAGCCAGGGTAAAACTGTACACGGCCATGAGAGAATTCGGTATCCCAACGAAATTGATAAGACTGACTAGGCTGACCCTGACCAATATGCCAGGCCAAGTAAAAACAGCAGGATCATTCTCGAGACCATTCAACATCAACAACGGTCTAAGACAAGGGGATGCCCCATCATGCGTCCTCTTCAACCTGGCCCTGGAGAAAGCGATTCGCGATGCAGATGTTAATGCGAGAACCAGCATCCTTTTCAAGTCTACCCAACTACTGGCCTACGCTGACGATATCGACATCATGGGAAGAACAACCCGAGATGTACAGTCTACCTTGATCCAGAACAACGTCGAATCGCACTGGTCAAACAAAAAAAAGAATATAGAAGACTACAACTTTAAGATCGTTGAACATTTCTTCTATCTAGTGTCGAAAATCACAACCGATAACAGCTATGACAATGAAATCCGCGTACAATTGTTGGCAGCCACCAGAGCCTTTTTCAGCTTACAAAAACTGTTTCGCTCGAAACGTCTCACCATAGGGTCAAAGCTCTTACTGTACAAGACTATGATCTTGTCAGTCCTTATGTATTCCTCGGGGACTGGGTTCTGGGTTCTTAGCAAAAAACTGCGAACTCTCAGACGCGCTCGAGAGAAGAATCCTCCATGACTAGGTTAAGGTGGGCGGGTCACTTAATCCGTATGGATGACGATGATCCAGCTCGGAAAGTCTATAAGGGGAATATCTATGGTAGAAAAAGAAAACGAAGCAGACCCTGCCTGAGATAGATCGATAGCGTAGGTCAGAACGCCAGACAGCTTTTAGGGATATCGAATTGGTGGACTTCGGCGCAAAACCGGGATGTCTGGAGTTCCTTATTAGGGCAGGTCTAACACGGATACCGGTTATTGCGCCGTTGATGATGATTATGATGGAAGGAAATACAGAAGAAGAGGTGGTAATGATTGTCGAAAGATTGAGTCACCAAGTTCAACTCAGAATTCTCGCAGAACAAAATGGGAAAACAATAATCGACTTAGTATGACTAAGTCACAGTCGCTAGAAAGGGGATCATAAAAGTTTAAACTCAGTAATGAGGACGCTGACATTTTCAATGTTGCTATTCAATCCGATTATCTGTTTCATTTCCCCATCGAACCTCCCATTGTTTTCCAAATACAATGCTGGCCAATTTAAAACAGCAGAGAGTGCTTGCATTATTTTTCAGCCTGAACAAACGCCAACTTACTTGTGCCACATCAAACAATTTGCATTTTTTCCACCTCGCCAAGTTTTGCAAATTAATTTAAAGCCGCAAAGTAACGAATCCATTCCAGCCCGTCAGCCCCACAATGCCCGAACGCAAGTAGTATTCCGCCTGATTACACTTTCATTAGTAACATTTTCCATACAATATAATTTTGAAGTTTTCAATGTCGAATCCAAATACAAAATGTCTGTTTTATTCCTCCATCATGTGTCCAATAAAAGTTGTCTGTACACTTGAACCTTGTGCGTCGTGCAAAGAACAAAAGGACGGAATCGCATGGCGGCGGGTTGATACGTTTGGCATTGACCGAATCATTCATTAAAAAATTTGAATTGATATGCCGGAGGTAATTTCAGTTTCTTGAGCAGCTCGTTTCCATATCAACTCCAGCTTTAATGGTGGATTTCCAGAGATACGAAAAAAGTACGGTCTTCTGGTTTTTTTCATATTCTGACCCTCATGCAATCAGTTACTGCTAGATACAAGTACAAAGATACTTTGTTCTAATCGATATTTTCCGCAATATTAGTTGAAAGCGGGTTCTCAGGAATCCGGCGCAGAACGAAACACTTTCAGAACTTGAAGTAGTACAGGCCAAGCCAAGTCAAGCAAGGTCACTGCTTTTTTTTGTAATCCGATACTTTTGTAGTTGTTTGGTTCGCTGAAATGCCGGGCATTTGTCGCAAAACTACTCATACGTCTCAAATTACTATCATTAAAGTAACCGTAATCACACCGTGGTTGTTGTTCGGTGTCACCATTATTGTGTCGTTAGGGTAACCGTCTTTTTTGCAGAAAAGTGAGAATGCTTCTCACAGGAAACCTACTTCCTAGTGCTGTACGATATGCAGGCTGAGGTCGTAAGGTGAAGAAAGGTAGCTGCAAAGTATCTTACGAGTGAAACCAACCTGAAAATCCCATCTATCCAACCAGTTTCGGATAATTAGAATGCTAATCTGAAAACAGGAAAAATGCCTTCATTTGGCATTTCTGCAGCTGCTTGGAACTGCAGTCGTTCCAGCCAAGAATCTCCAACCTTCAGCGATATGAAAGTCACCATTCCATTTTGGAAAATAGGAAAATTTGCGATACAACCGGCAACTTTGTATCCCGTCCAGTAATCAGATACCAATCAAATACAAACTATAGACGATTATAATGTGTCGTGTTTCGGCCGACAAGCTGTGCAGGGTACTTTCTGGATCCCAGTACAGGTGAGGTGAAGAATCGTGCGGTCAAAACAACTGCACAAGACACCAGGGGAGCGGACTTAAGTCTCTGACCGCAAAAATTGTAAGAATATCAACAGCGTCCATTGAATCGAATCGCTCGCGGCATGTATTTCAGTTCTGTCTTTAAGAGGATTTTACCACTCTTCCTACCATAGTTCTTGCCTTTGCCTTTGTCAACAACGAAACCTACAAGAACCATACAAATGTATCTGTATCTGTTTTCTGCCCTGTTCCTACCTGTGACTCAGATTTCGTCGGGTAATTTGAGTAGATCATCGTCTTAATGCGTTTTGCACTTCTGTAAAGATACCCTTCTGCAAGTGAGTCATAGAAAAAGTTTATAGATTTGATGTACGTTTCCATGTCCGATCCGTTGGAAATGAAGGTAAAAGAACGGTAGAGTTGTTCACTTTATTCGGGAATTATCTGGGTACGATCTGTAACTGTAAGAGGTCATTAAGTTAATGTGGAGGCGTCTCAGATTGTTAGATTACTCATTCCGCGATATGTGGAAGTCAATCAAGGTAACGGATTAGATAGTATCTGATCTTATCAGGTAGAAGTGAATGTATTTCAGTGCGGTGACTCAAGTGAGCGATAAGGGAACTGATAAGGGGGAAAATTATTCATAAAGTGAATGCATGCACTTTCTTGACTGCAAGATAGAACAGTTGTGTTTTGTTATCCATTAGTTTTATATATTTATTCGTTTCTTATAGAGAGAGGTTTGTAGATATTGGTGTAAGTCTTAAAACTGATTCCGCACCACCAAAACTTTGCTCATCTCTGTCCCGCCCCAGGTCCGTAGAGACTAGACTCGAGAAAAAATTATGCGAAAAAGCCTGGCCCAGGAGAGAAATATTCGGGCGCCCCATTATCCCTTTTGCTCATTGAAATTTCTGTTTGCGCACCCAGAAAAACCTCCAGGCCTGGGGAAATACTCCCTTTTCCGCGTCTCTCGTCCCACCTACGCATGGTCTGGACAACACAACGGTGGCCGTTTTGAAGTTTCGTTAGGGTTGCAGGGAGAGAAACGAGAAACGAGCACCATCCAACAACACTATCGACCACACAGTTCGGCAGTACACTGAAGTATTTTAGCAATGAACTGATTCAAGAACACACGTTTATTTATTGACGTATTATAACTAACATTGAAACTATAACTAACTTAGCGGTTCCCTTAACAGTTATACTAAATCTAAGGTACAAGGGAACTACAGGGGCAGAACATAGCTATTCTCACCGATAGCCAAGCAGCGATCAAGGCACTTAGGTCCAACCAGGTGAACTCTAAACTACTGTGGGAACACCTTGAGAAACTGAATACACTCGGCTCGTCCAACAAAGTCTGGACACTTTGGATTCTTGGCCATGCTGGGTTGGAAGGCAACAAGGCAGCGGACGAACTAGCCAAGAAGGGAGCAGGGACGCCTTTACAAGGTCCAGAATCCTTCTGTGGAATCGGAAACGGTTTCATGGCTATGAATCTAAGAAATAAAGAGGAACGGTTGAGTTAACTATACTAGACGGGCCCACCAGGGATGGAGCAGTCCAGGGTGCTTATTGGGGGATACGAACCAATCCGCACAAAGGATTGCTTAAACTTCACCAAAAAGAACCTCCGAATCATAGTAGGAATTCTCACTGGTAATTGTCGGCTGAACTATCACCAAGGGAAGCTAGGGATATCTACGGATACTGCCTGCAGGTTTTGTGAAGAGTATGACGAAACCTCTATACACGCCTTGGGACAGTGTCCGGCACTTGTGCAAAGTAGGTCGAGACATCTGGGAGAACACTTAATACCAGATGCAAAGCTAAAAGATGTGGAACATACTAAAGTTCCCGACGGTTATAGGCTCGCTTGAGATACTATAATCAATAGGTACACTATAACCAGTAAAAGGGGCACAATAGTTCTTTAAGGATGCGGTGCGACTTTCCCTTATCAGAATAATAATAAGGTATAACCGCAAGACTAAACTAACTTATTGATAAAGGAGATATTTTGGAGAAAAAGTGAAAAAAACCTCCACTTGTTGAAGTTTTAATAAAACTTTGGATGGGAAAAGGGGTAGGATTAAGAACGAGGCGTAATGTGGAATACATGCAGAAGGGGCTTGGGGATTAGGAGGTATGGATGGGTAGGTGTTGTAAATTGGGACTGGGAGTAATTGCCGGCGTACTCTACCTTAGGGATCAAAGAGGCGCTTTTAGGGGCGTAGGGATCAGGGAAGTTGAGGAAACAGATAAATACGAAGAAGATTGTCTTCAGCGTTCTCAATCTGCATGACCTGAACAATAAGGGGATTGGAGTGTGGCTGATATTTAGCTAAGAAATTAATATCGTGACAGACGAGGACAGCGTCGATGCGTTGAGTTTAACATAGAAATATATTTGCAATGGTCTTCGTTCCTGTAGATCTTGGAGCACTGGCGGAGGATCTTCCGTTCTCTCAGGCGGAGCCTCTCTATTTGAGACGTAGAACTCTTGGACCAGAAGATCAAGCCAAAAGTAAGAAGAGATCTGATAAGTTGTTTGTAACAGAATAGCTTAGCTTTGTACAGTTCAGTGCCCTCAAAATATGGAATACGTAAAAAATACGGGAGATGACGTTCACAGTGGACATGTCACGGAGTTTGAAGGAAAGGACTGTAATTTCTCTCCTTATTTTTAGCGTGATCCTCATGCTGCCGCGAAACACAATAGTTTCACACTTTTGGGGATTAAGGGACAATTTCCGACGGGTAATGTATCTATAATGCTCGTCCAAATAGGAATTCCCGCGAGCTTCGCCGAGTTAAATATGTTTAGTGGACGTGTAAAGGATCAGGTCAGCGCGTATTGTAGGATTTTGATGAGATTAGGGTCAGGACGTGTAGAGAATCAGGTCAGCTGCGTATTGTACGATTTTAATGAGTTTAGGGTCAGAACTCAGTTTAAATAGGTCACCACTGACAGTGAAAGCATAGTGGATAAAAGGACTGAACCTTGAGGAATGCCTGCTAGACATATGCATGAGGATGAAAGGTGTCGTTGAATGTTTACTTGGGATTTCCGCCTATCTAGAAAGCTAAGGATTAGCTTACGGAGGTACAGATACAATTTAAGAACCTTAGAAAACTTAAAAGCGAAACTGTATTGCCTTACAGAGTCGAAAGCTTTTCCTAGGTCAAGAAGGCAGGCTATGGTTGGATTCTTCTGGTCAATACCGAGAAGAGTGTCCGTTTTGAAGACAAGAAGTGCCTGCTCGACCGAGTGATTTACAAACTGGAAGTCGGGAAGTGTGCAATTGGAGTCACAGTATTCATCGATAATGGACTTAATGGTCCGCTAGAAGATCTTGGCGGAGGAGATAGACCTGCAGCTATCGGGATTAAGAGGATATTTTTTTTTATTTTTTGGGATGGGCGTTGAGGAGGTAGTGGTTGCTAATTGAGGAAAGGAAGGTCGAAATGATCAGAGCACATTTTTTTGGGACTATGGATGGGATTTCGTCAGCACTTACCGATTTTTTGTTTTCCGACGCCGTGACTATGTTCGGTGTGACAAAATGGTTGGGTTCTGCAGGCGATCCGGTTTCGCGGATGCGCATTATGCAATGGCGTGCTTTCGGGAAGGGCTTTGCTAGGATGTTAGACTTTTCAGGTAAGGAGATGGTGGGGTAGGATTAGGGTTTATCGGGTTGTTTTGTCCAGGCGAGGACAAGTTTTTTTTTAATTTCCCTGAACGTGCCAGGGTTCAATTCGAGGTTGGAGAGGCGTTTGTGGAGGTAGTCGGTATATAAGGTTAAAATTCGTTGGCGGATTGACCGGTCAAGATTGCGGATTTCTTCACTGAGATAAGAAGACTCCGGAAAATATCTATTTCTAAAGTTTCGCCTAAGCGTTTCGTTAAATTTGATGTTGTTCAGAATATCATTGCGGCGAGAGATGAGGTTGCGGTAGTTGAGGAGACGAGTTGGAATCAGTTCATTGCATACTCGCTCAATTACTTCAGTGTACTGGCGAACTATTCGGTCGATGTTGCCGTGGATGGGAGCAGCAGTGGATCAAGCCTAAACTTAAACTGAAACTGAATGATGAATATCTTTCACTCGTGATGGACAAAAAAGAGCTGGTGCTTGTTGCAAAATGTCAGAAAGAAATGACTGCTCACACAGAAGGGGGAATCACATCATCCCTTCAAAACTAGTAATCAAATACCTTAGAGCGATCATAGATGCCACGCTGAACTCTAAGCAGCATTTGCAACATGTTTGCAATAAAGCATCCAAAGTCAGCATGCCCCTGGCAAGAATGATGCCAAATATTGGGCACCTGTGATGCAGCTCTATACTGTTCTTCAGAGCGCCATTGCTACTGTATGAAATGTTCAAAGAATGAATGCAGTTTATAGGAGGACCGCCCTAAAGAGTACCGAGGCTTTAGAACCGTCTCAGACGAAGCGTCCTTCTATGAAGTCACGCAATTTCTCACGGAAAATTACGGGTACTGTAAAAGTCTGTATTGGTCTAAACTGGGCAACTCACCTAACTGCCCTAGCTTCAATGTAATTCCAGGAGATCCGGATGCCCTTCCATTGTACTCAATTCGCAGAGGAAAGGAAGAGTTTCGAAAAAACATTGGGAAGAGCAGTAACGCTTGAAGTTTGATGGGGAAAATGCTTACGTGCCAGCAGAACTGAAATGTACTTAACCACGTAGTGAGCCGGATTCAGTGCAAATTCAGAGCAGCAGAGGAAGGGAAGGGTTTCGAATACAACCTGTGCGCGAAGGTAAAACCATATCCACACCGTGGCGTAATATTTCGCGATGGCTCCGCTGGGAACATGACAGGAGTTAGGGGGTGGTTTTAGTGGTTATACATGTCAAACGCTCACACATGGTTGCCGACGTCTGTCGAATATTTTCGCTTCCGAAAAAAAAGCGGAGAATGACGTTGCTATACATAAAGCCATCAGAATGGTAACCTAACAAGCGGTAGATATTCGACATACAGTTCGTAGAATAGATTAAAATCTTCCGAAGGCCTGCCTATGTACCTAGCTACGTTTTATTGAGTCTAAAAATGACAGGGATTCCTTGGGTTATTTTTCTAAATATTACCATCTAATGCTTGGTACTGTATTTAAATCTTTGCATGACACCGGAGATAGAAAAGGCTAACAGTTAGACAGAAGCAACGTGAAAGGTTAAAAATTAAGACAATTTCTACCGAAACCAACGAAACTACTGCCGAAATTGGGTTCCAAACAATCGCGAATACCGATCATATTAATTGATATTATTATTCCATTGAAATAAACGGAGCTGGATACCTCCACATAATAATAAAGTAAAGGGGCAAAAAATATCTGGCAACGAAATCAGCGGACTTGATGAGAAAGGAGAGGAGAAAAGGGTTTCTCCCGGTTTAGAATAGCCAGAAGCCCCGGAGTAGAAATCAACCCCGAGCCCAGTCTCTAGGGTTCAGAAGGTTGTTACGCATACAACAACTGTGGCCCCACGTTGGGCGCCAACTCTGTTATGTACGCAACAACTGTAGTGACCAATTTGGGGGCCGAAAGGTGGCATTTTTGCAATCTTTTGGGGTTTACACCCACCGGGCTTGTTAGTATTAGGATCAGAGCTCCCTTCGCTTGCGAATATTCTGATATCTAAACGAACTTAGGAGGATTTTGTTCACTAGGTGAACATCCACTTGTAAGTTCCAGCTTGACCTTGGGCTCTTCAGCGGATTCCTCCGCATAGCGAGCTGAAATTATTGCCAAGGTGCCGGAGTGGAGGATGTAGAAAAAAGTAGAATAAACGCTGTCCATTCAGTTGTCCAGTCGAAGCTAAGGAGCTACACCTTTTAAATGTTTGCCGATGAGTTAGCTCAAATCATCATATATTAAAATTAAAATTCAATGTCGCGTTCTGTTGATTGTCTGGTTTGGATTGCGAATTTGCGATTCGGCCGGATTAGTAGAAGTTGGAAGGATGGTCGTGCCGTCATCCCATGCCTAGTCTGGGAGGGACTTAGGCGTGCGATTCCGACCAGATCCCTCACAAAATGTAAGGCTCCCCCATTTGAACGGCAAGGGGCGAACGTTTAGGTTGGGATGTACCGCCGCAGGGCCATCACGCCATCTGCCCTCCCCCCGGCCGAAAAGGAAAGAAAGACGAGGGCCAGTCGCCCCTTAGGTGCCATAGCTAGTCTTTCCCCACCCATCCCGCGTGCGTTTGTTTTCTTTGTGATGTTATCCCCTCCTTTATTAGGCCACTGGACAGTTTATCTCCTTTGGAATTGAAATTTTTGGTGACACCGGCCTCGAGACTTCACCTCTTCGGGTGGGTTTAATTTTTTAACTATTGAGTCAAGGCATGTGATAAAATCTGTTTCATAACAGGGAGTTAATATTTGAGAACCAAGAACATCGGCCCTCATCTTGCCCAACTGCTAGCATTTGAATTAGCTCAAGCACGTGCCGTCCGATTTCACATATTATCTCGCGCGGTGTTCAGGACTGACAAACCTGTTAAGGGAGTTTCACAGCCTTGGTGACCGTGTGGGTGCCAAGGTAATGTAGCGCCGTACTCTCTTCACAACACAGTTGGCGCCCAACGTGCGGCCGCAGTTATTGCGTACGTAACAAGGTGGCATATAAAATATCGGCGACCTATGGCTGTTTTGCCCCAATTTTCCAGAAGTGAGAACCAACCATTTCATCTAGGGTAGGAATGTGCCTCTGCTTTCTCGTCAACGAGGGCTCCTTAAACCAAAAAAATGGAAAACTTTCCTCCCCACTTGGTCCGGTCTGTCATCAAGTGCATAGGGATTCAGGGCACCTTCAATTCTTGAACAAGGAAATTAATATTGCTTTGTTCGGCTTATGCCTGAACCACTGTACTAGTATCGTGTACTAGTCCACTTCTTAGCAGCTTTTCGAGAGACCTCAATCGGAAGCAGTTAAGGAAGCTAACGACCATCTAACATAATTATCAGAAATCTTTTTTTTATGAGCCAATATATCAAAACTTCTTACTGACAATGAGTTTCATGGTACATGAGTGCGTAACCTGGCTATTAAGACTTGCTACGAATAATTGTCTTCATTTCATCCATTTAGAAACCAATCTTAATATTTTCGGTTGAAATTTAAACCTACATATACTACCGTCATATTAAAGCTATCTTGCCCTTGAAAGTAAATTTTCTATGCTTTGTTTGGTTAAAATAAAGAAAAGATACATTTGATTTAGAAACCATGACTCATAACCAAAATACCAGAAAAAGTCAAGAATATAATGTCGCCTCATGAAAAGATCCTACATTGACCTCTCTGCACAGCCAAGCACAGAACTCTGTTAATAACTTCTTCAAACAAAATAAAGATTTTCAGTGTTAGAATAGATCCAAAACTCATGCAACCATCAGATTCCAACCAAACAACCTCAGTAAGTCAAAAAGAGTCAACGATCTAACAAATAACTCAAACAGAATTAATTCCAAACCAAACATAAAAGAATGAATGATAAGAACGTTTTAACACATCCACGAGCTAAACTAGATAACACAAGTATCTACTGAAGGTAAAAAACTTAAACTTGAACGAGTTGACGGCCTTAATGGCGCCCAAACTTGAACCTCTGCCAAGTCTTTGTGTGCAAGGCAAATCCAAGAATTCAACCAAGTTAAATTGTTCCCATAAACAACAATAAAAGCAATTTAACGATTATTTGAAATTTATTAGTCCACACAGGACAGGTGCCGGCTGGTAGCCATTGCAGGTTGGAGGATAGATAAATTTCGGAATTGTTGCTGGGATTAAGCGGAAAAGAAGTGATTGTATCTAGATAAAAGTTTGAGAGCTAGCTGCGATCTGCGATTGAGTCTTCTGAGTAATTTTGACTCAGAGTCGTTCAGTTAATTTAGAGGGAAAAAACTAAATGAGCATATAAAGAACATCCTAAAAGACATTCTAATCCTTGGGTAATTATCTCATTATCGATATGCGGTCATAAAATGGTTACAATACTATAGAAGAGCAAAAAAAGGGATCGAAAAAATGGGCTCCCTTGATTTACAATTCCCATCTTTTTAAAAAGAAACGAATAGGAAGTGAATCTTGAAGGAAACTGGATATTAAGATCGGGAGCGGATCCAGATGAGAACCACCAGCAGCAGGGAATTTATGAAAAAGGATAATTTAGTGTAATGGTAATTGTAGCTAAGTGAGGATAAGGATAGAAACTAATAGCGAACTTGAAGAGCTTCGATCTGAACTGCTTCAAATGGAAGGACCAACGATCGGAGGAAATTAAGCTTTGAAATGATTGGATGATGCCCAACATATGCGAGAAGTTTTATTGCAAATGTTCCTGAAATATCATAAAAACATCTTGAATTTTTTAAGTCCATTCTCTGCAACTTCACCAAACCGCACAGCATCCAATATCACATTGCATGATCGCATCGTAAAGCATTACTTGATTTGACCTCATCGTCTTCATTGCCCTCTGCAATGCAAAACAAAGTGCGACGTGAATAGAAGACAAATCCCTGCTTCTTCCAATATACATATTCCGTCGTACATTCCATCCCAGTCATCCGAGGGATCAGCTCATTTGCTTCAGATCGATTCTGACTAGTCATGAATCTTTGGTGGTCTCAGCCGACTCACAAGTTTGCGATTCTTTCAATCATAACGGATTTCGTGCATTGCATGCCGCAAAGTACCAATGGTACCAGTCCAATACCTTCCCATGTCTCCGCGGTATCGTTACCAAGTTAAAACCAAACAGTATAAATGAAGATCCTGTTAATCGCCTGCTGATCGCGATGAAACCGACACCGACATTTTACAAATCATCCTAAAAGATGCATGGTGTGCAGGCTTTTTGTGCTATAGAGTGATTGGGAAGGTTCCACCACGTAGTGCAGTTAGGCGAGATGTGAGAATCATGCGTTTCACTGGGTTTTTGTATGGAGCAGTTACCAGCATTTTCATAATTTATGAGAAAAGCAGTGAAGATTGTGATGATTTGCTGTAAAAGTTATGTAATATAATAGTTACAACACAAACAATGATCTTCAAAGAATTTTGCGTTCAGTTTCGGTTACTGTCTCTTCAATCAACAAGTGGACGCGAGAATAGTGAAAATGAAACTGATCTTCGTAATAATCGTTATTATTTGCTTAAATTTATAAAGCTGTAGAATATATTATTACATACTTCATAAAGATATTTGGCTACCAGTACCTCCTAAATAGGGCATAGCGCATCAATAACGCCACATACCATCTCAGCTCCTTTTAAGATTCCTTGAAAAGCTTGAACTCCTCACCAAGTATTTTGAGGCAATCCACCTGACGGCCAACCCAGGATAAAGTATTCCACTGAATGGCAAAGCCTACAATAGGTTTGTCGCCCTTCTTAGTGTATGACTGAATTTTAAACTTTCGAATAGGACGACATTTTGGACCCTTTTGGTAAAGAAGCATAATTCGCCGAAAACAAACCCACCAGAAACAAACTTCAGCACCGAAATAGTGCCGAGCATGCATTAATCAAACCCCGAAAGACCCACGAAATTGGATCCAATACATCCACGCACAATTAACTAATCATATTCAGCCGTCAATTTGTAGTACTAATCCATCTGCGAAGTTTCCAGATGGTATCGCCATAACTATCTAATGTACATCCATCAAAATTTAACTTCAGGCTGTGGCAAAGCCGTAAAAAGAAAATCTGAGCCCAAGGTGAAAATTATATGAAGAAACTGGCTCTGAACTCCGAGGAAACCAAGAGCGCCCCCTGTCTTTAATTAAGTCTGAACTGTGTTTCTATTACAGTCTGAGCTTAACCTGATTTGGTAATAGTATCGAAAGCACTTCCTTAGAGCGCAGAATTTTCCTACTCTCTTTCTCACTTCTTTAGGAAATACCTGGATTTGCGCTGATACGCTCGTCTAGTTCACTTATTCCAGCGATAGATGCAAGGAAGGTTTATTCTTGGATCAGGAGACAGACAGAATAAAGTCCTCTATGAGCAGAATTGTAAAATTAATATACCTCACAGTTCCCTCCATACTGTCATCAGAATAGGTGGGTCGAAAGATCGTAATCCAGTGACTCATTGACTAAAGTAGTTAAAGGAGCCATATTGCAGAGGACTTGGTCCAGAAAGCAACACCAGCAAAAAAAAAGACCAATATTGAGATCCAAGGAATATGAGGTGTTTCAGCAGAAGAAGTCTCCGCCCTAGAATAACATGTACATTCAGCAAGGAAGCGTAAAAACATTTTGTACACGTTATGTCCAGTTGCGAAAAGCCAACTCTGACCTACTATGACTTAGTTAATAATAGAAGGGTTTCCACCAATTTTCCTATGTGGTTGTTTCATATTATGGGTCCAGGATAAAATTAAGGGGGTTCCGCAGCAAACCTTTCAAATTTCCCTCTCACTCCTTTCCTTTGAAGCCAAGCCAAAACTAATACCTGTTTCCAAAAGCACTAAATGAAACTTTCCATTTGGTACTCCACATGGGTATATTTGGCAAAAAAAAATTGCACCCCTCTTTTACGTGAGGGAGCCCCTTTAAGTTCAGGATAGAGGGTCACAATACACGGCATATGTGAGGGTTCACAGTTGCCACTTTCCCACCAAATTTCGCTTCAATAGATATAACCCTTTCTGAGAAAAGTATGTGCGACCACCAAACAAACAGATACAACCGATACAGAAAGGTGAGAAAATAACTACAAACAGCCATTTCTAGGAGTAAAACGGAACACTTCAAGAGATTACGTAAGAAAACAAACTTCGACCTATGGGAAGTGCGTACAACACTCAAGCCATCGATCAAGGATAAACGCTCACCGCCGATCACGAACCCTGATTTGAATAAAGTTTCCTACAATATCTTCTTAAGTTCTTTAAAATTAGCTGCTTCTGGTTTTCTACCCTTAACAAAGGAACGACACTCACTTCAGTATTAAGCTATCAGTTTACAATTTACCTTTTCTCAGACCACCCTTATAAATTTGGAAAGGCACCTTCTTTACTCTTAGGAAAACTCTCTACACACCAAAATATTCAAAATCTCACCCCCCCTTTCTTGTCTTTCTTGTTAGCGATCCACCTCTACCAGCAAGAGGTCAGCTAATAGCTAGAATTACTGAAACTCAGGAACTAACATTTACTGAGAAATCTACTTATCTCAAATGCCATTTGCGACCTAAGATAGTGCAAAAATAGCAAAGCAGTGCATTAGTTATCCTTCTGATGACCATACCTGAAATAGAGAGAGAAAACAATATTTTAGTTAACTTCAATTTAAGAACTTAGTCTCAAGGTGACTTTAGAAAAACTTTATTTTCAAAACTCTACCCTGCGTCCCGTGCAACCTTAATCGAAGTTCTAATACAAAGGCCTAGTTCCATCCCCACATTTAGACCGAAAAAGGGAAATAAGAGTCATATATTATTGGCCTTTGAAACCGATGAGTGTGAGGTCCATGTCATAAGTCGGTGTTAAGGTAACGGGGAAGGTCAAACTAGCAAAAAGTTTATTCTGAGAATTTTTTTTTCATAGCGCTACCTCCATTTCCATGTTACCACACCATCATTGAGGTATCCGTTGATCTTATTATAGGTGTAGGGAAAGAGAGAAAAGGCGGAGGGGGGGGGGGGGGCTTATTTTTGAATTTTTACCTTAAGCAACAACTATGCCGCCGAAAAAATATAAGGAAATCGTCCGCGCCACACATACCAATGGATGCTAGGCTTGTCTAACGCATCCGCCGGCGCTTCCATAATTTAATATATTAACTACAGCCATCATAGAATTCCCAGAAGAAAGCTAACCACAAACATCCAGGTCAATAAATGATTTTTGAAATGGTTCAGATATCAACCGCAGTACCAGATCAAACCTCTGACTCTGGGTTGACAACTACTTCTAATTTATACTTGGAACGATAGTCCATATACGCAAGGACGATTCTGGTAGTTTAAAGTGTTTCTGATTAGGGGGCTTGCTTTATTTGAGGCCAATTCTTAGTACGTTTTTGTAAACAATCATACTTGATTCGGCGAGCTAAGAGGCTGTACTATGTATTTTAGTTCTTCTTTTTTGTGGTGCAATATTTTGCACCTTAAAGTCGAGATCCGTTCAGCATCCTGCTTTTGCGAAGGACTATACTATCAGGATGTTTCGCTGCTCACTACCTGAGAAATATGAGATTGTTAGTTCCATGGCTCTTAGTGACGTATTGTCCTTCGAAACCGTCAAAGCGCACAGAGCTAGAATAGGGGCTGATGACCAGGAGAACGCGGAAAATATTCGTCCTGTCTTAGAGCGACTAACCCATACATATGCTACTTAGTTTGCTGGTATCGGATTTCAAGGTGTGATGACGAGATCTGTTCATAAGCTACATCAC
Organism: Hermetia illucens; assembly: GCF_905115235.1. Classification (NCBI taxonomy): domain Eukaryota; kingdom Metazoa; phylum Arthropoda; class Insecta; order Diptera; family Stratiomyidae; genus Hermetia; species Hermetia illucens. The sequence goes on from NC_051853.1 coordinate 62,020,000, forward strand.
TAAGATCTGGAATGTGTTGTCATTCATAAGCCTCTAGCAGAGACCTAGCCAATCTAGTCAACATCCTTTCATGCACAAACAAAGTCTGTTCTCAAGCAACATAAGCTGACGAAACCCATCACACTCGGTCCGGGTGAAACTGAGAAGTTTTAGAATCCCCATTTAGCCTATCCAGCCATCATTGTTCCAGTTGGCCTTGGGAATCTTCTTTTCTACTTGGATTTTCACGTCAATCTTAACTAGTAGGCTCTTAGCAGTGCGGATTATATTATTATACCATTGTTAGATATTATATAACCCCGAATTGACCGCCAATGGCCTCATTTCGGACATCATGTTATGCCACTCACCCACGACAACGTCCTAATCTCCAGTATCCAAAGCGGTGTTTACTGACTTTATTAGCTGTTCAGCACTCGCAACAGGACAACAAGAGCAACGACCCTGCAGTAGATTTTGGATGTGAGACATTCAGCTGGTCGGGTACAAACTGTTAATTATTTATTAGTGAAATAAAGTAACTTTTAATTGAGGTTGATTTTTTTCTATTTCAGGAAGAGGAAAAGGATGCATAGACTCAGGTGACGGGACTAAAGGGCCACCGCAAGTCTATTGAAATGGATGTCTGACAATAAGCCTCACTTGGTCTTTTCGAAGATTTTCGTAGTTTTCCAAACTTTTTTCTTGCGGTACAAACTCTTTATGAACGCTCCCCCGACTATATACACAAAAAGCAAAGCACCATCTGTTCACACTTCGATTTGCACACTTGCTTCCCTAGACTTTAGGAGGACTGTGCCATTCCAGATTGACTTACAGACTGTAATACGTAACAAGACATGGTAATAGTTTTCAATTGATTCCAAAAGTTAGGTCGATTTCCCGGCGTTATGATTTTCCCAGTAACTTCACAAAGAGATACTCCACGGATGTTGTCCTTGAAACCATCTAGTGATTCGTTATCATCTCGAATACGGAAAGGAAAACAGAAAAAATGGTTCAGTGGATTCCCTCATCTAACCTTATTAAAAGTCATCCGACTGCACTCAATGCCGGCTTCCCTGTAAGAGAGCTATCAGAAACGATTTTTTGAGCTAAACTCAATCAGATAGCAGAATCAGTATCAAATGGGTTGGCAGTCAGTTTTGGTGGTGCTTCAACGCCCCGCATTTGAAACAATATTCATCTAGGTCCTGCTTATCGTAATGACACAAAAGTATGGACCCTGCCCTATAGATGCATCCTTTAGAGCGCCTAGGTTCAACTTTCCTTTGAATCGTCAAAAAAAGACCGGCGCAGATAACTCGAAAAATGTCTAACAGGGTTAGATAGGTAAATCCTAGTCACCTCCAAATGCATGAAGAGCCCTAAGTATAACAAGGAAACAAGTCGGGAAACCGGAAGCTGGACGCTTCAGGTACGAAAGGTTTTGTGTATTTCTTAGTTCGTAGCACGTAATATATCCATACATTATGTGAGAGTATCCACTTTCGGGTGATATTGACATTCATAGTCTTCAATTTTCAAAGAAGCAACAAATTTGAGGTATTATAACTTTGTTAGTAATAGTGCGATTTCCACCAAACTTGGTAAGATCATGCTCCATATTATAGCCTATATCACTGCAGAATTTCATGATACTAGGATGAACTTAAGGGGGGTTTCTAACCAATTACAAAAAATTAGAGTAATATACTATTATTAACTTTATTTAAACAGATATCGGCATGGAAGGTATTTCGGAGCCCAGGCACCATATAGTGGCAGCCTCCTGATTTTTTTCAGATTTTTAGGTTTGTTAGTTTCTGAGAATGGTCCCCTTAAAGAAGTGATCACTTTCAACCCCCCGCGCTCCCCACCCTTCCAAAGAATGTCAAAACTAAGATCGTCTTTGAAAAGTACTAATCGAGACCTTTAATTTGATACCCCATATGACTATATTTGATGAAAAAAAATTTTACACCCCCCTTTTGCATGTATGGGGACCCCCCCCTTAAATTCGACGTAAGAGGATGTAACTCACTGTATGCGTGAGCGTTCACAGTTCCCACCTTTCTACCAAATTTGGTGTCAATCGCTGTAGCCGTTTCCGAGAAAAATGCGTGTGACGGACAGACAGACAGACAGACAGACAGACAGACAGACGGACAGACAGACAGACGGACAGACAGACAGACAGACCTGTGAGGAGTTGCCAGATCTCCCATCAGGCGCGACCCCAGGTGGCGGATAGGGGCATACCTATTGATGTGTAAATATGTGTTCATGCACTTTTCTTTTCTGACTGTGTATGGGCTAGTGTTTGCTCATCTCTGGTGCGTGGACCAAAATGGCTATGGGAAGGATACCCAGAACATAAAACCACCATGGAAGACGAGAGAAGGAGTAAACTTACGGTGCAGGGGCTCGGAACCCCAGTACCGGCGGCTTTTGGGAGTGAGCAAGCGGGCTCCCGGTCGTCGATATCCCTCGACCGCAGTGCCTCGGTGGTGGACAACTTGGCCACCTTGGCATATAATGTTACAAGTGATTTGGATCTGGAGAAGGAAGTGTTCAAGCGAAGTACGACCTTACCGAGAACACCAGTAGTAAGAACAACCAAGGATGAACTGAAGATGGATCGTTGGACGACAAAAACTGTAACAACACCCACAGCATATGTTCAAGATGCGCGACAGCGAGAGGCGCTCCAGGAACAAGATAAGGATCCATTCAAAAGAAGCTCATCAACTTTGAGATCTCCACCAATGCTAAAGGCGATGAAGGAAAAAGTACAGGCAAGATCAACAACTGGCAAAAGTGAAACAGCGTATAAAAGGAGTAACCCTGTCGGGGCTTATAAGGAGCGGAGTCCCGATCCGGAGGAATTACCCTTCACCCAGCTTGGGGCAAAGATAGTTGAGCTGTCGGAGTTTATCAAGGACAAGCACAACGTGCACCAAACCATAAAGAATATGGTGAGGGCCATTAGAGTCCTCTATAATAGATCACAGATGGAGGAGAAGAATAATAACAACACGCCGAACCCCGCTGTGCCAACAGTATCACAAGCAACCCAAGTGACACCTAACCGTACTACCATCGAATCCCAGCGAAATAAGCGAGTACGTGAAAAAGAGGGGGATCCTTTAAATAATCAGCAGGCGCCTAAGAGAAAAAAAGGCGGACAGGACATCCTGAAGACCAACACCAACAGTTCAGAAGGAGGAAAGCATACAGCGAATCTAGGAAACTCGACCAGCGTTGCGAAGCCCAAGACGAACGAAAACGATGGATGGACTAAAGTAACCAACAAAAAAGCGAAACGAAAAGCAAAAGTGCGAACTCGTCCAGATGCGATTGTTATCTCCAGTAAGGGCAATCTGTCCTACGCGGAGATACTCAAAAAGGTCAAAGCTGATCCCGACCTAAAAGATCTGAGCGGAAATGTGAACAGAATCCGAAGAACCCAGAAAGGGGATCTCATGTTCGAGCTGAAAAGATCCAGCGGAGGCAAAACTGATGACTTTCGCACTCAAGTGAAAAACTCACTTGGGGAGAATGCCGCAGTGCGTGCCCAAAAACATGAGATCTATATACAATGTAAGGATCTCGATGAAGTTACATCGAAAGGAGAAATTTGTACTGCTCTGAAGGAGCAATTCAAGTTGAAAGAACTTACAGAGGAGTCTGTTGTCGGTTTACGGAAAGCCTATGGTGGCACTCAAACGGCCACCATACGAGTGCCAGCGGAGGCAGCGCAGATGTTGTTAGCTGCCGGAAGGGTTCGGATTGGATGGGTCGTTTGCCGTTTAAGGGAGCAAACTTCACTAAAGAGGTGCTTTAAATGCCTCATGTTTGGGCACTTCGCGAAGGCATGCACCAGCAACATTGATCGGTCTGATCGATGCAGAAGGTGTGGGGAGAAAGGCCATATTGCCAGAGAGTGCAATAGGGACCCCAAATGCCTATTGTGCGTAGCCAAAGAGGGACAGGATAACCGGCACATTGCCGGAAGTGCCAAATGTCCGGAATTTAGGAAGGCGCTAACTGCAATGAGAAAATGAGGTTTATTCAAATAAACCTGAATCATTGCAGGGTCGCTCAGGATTTACTTGAGCAGACCACGTTCGAATCTAAGATGGAAGTTGCCATCATAAGTGAACCGTACAGAAACCGCCACGGTGGCGTATGGGTCACAGATTCGACTGGTGGAGCGGCGATATGGGCTTGTGGTCGACAAGCCATACAATGTACTGCAAGTCAGGCAGCCAGTGGCTTTGTGTGGGCGAAAATAAGTGGTGTATATGTATACAGCTGCTACGCCCCACCAAGTTTGACACTGCCTGAATTCGAGCAAATGCTTGATAATCTTGTTCTCGACGCAAGGGGACGAAGTCCAAAGGTGATTGCTGGTGATTTCAATGCTTGGGCCCTAGAGTGGGGTAGTAGGGAATCAAATGCTAGGGGGCGCAGTTTATTAGAGGCTTTTGCGCAGATGGACATGGTTTTGGCTAACGAAGGTGCTGTAAACACCTTCCAGAAAGGGGGGTCAGGCTCAGTTGTAGACGTGACCTTTGTCAGCCCTTCGCTGGCGCGTGGTATGTCCTGGTGCGTCAGTGAACGCTACACCCACAGCGATCACCAGGCAATCTTCTTTGAGACATGTGTCGAGCCACAGGGCAAAGAGCTATCATGCCCGAAACCGAAAAAGTTTTCAGGCTGGTCTGCAAAATCTTTGGATGAGCAGAGCTTCTTAGAGGTGTGGTTAGATCAACCTGATATAGCAGGCGCCTCTATGGAAAGATCCGTCCATCTGGCTCAATGCATCGCCAAAGCATGTGACGCGTCTATGCCTAGGAGGTGCTCATTCCCCAGTAGAAGACCAAACTACTGGTGGAATGATGAACTGGCCGGTCTTCGATCAGCCTGCCACCGAGCCAGAAGAGCGGCTCAGAGGGCGGTAGGTAGAGTCGATCAGGGGCAGAAAGAGTGCGCCTATAAGGCAGCCCGCAAAACCCTCAAGCTCGCCATCCAGCGAAGCAAGACAAAATGCTTTAAGGAGCTCTGCTCAGAAGCGGACATCAACCCGTGGGGGAGTGCTTATAGAATAGTGATGGGACGATTTAGAGGCCGCTCCTCTCCGCAGATCACGTGTCCCACCCTCTTGCTGAAAATCATCCAGGGGTTATTCCCCCAGCAAGAGGAGAGCACCGACATATTCCAACCACCTCTGAATATGACGGCAATTCCTCCAGTCACCAGAGACGAGCTGCTGGAGATCTGCAGCAGAATAGGAGACAATAAAGCGCCGGGCCTAGACGGAGTACCGAATAAGGCCCTTAAGCTTGCCGTGAAATCCAGGCCGGACATGTTCGCTGAGCTGTTTGAAGCGTGCATGTCCGAAGGAATATTTCCGGCGGCTTGGAAGCGACAGAAGTTGGTACTTCTGCCTAAGCCTGGTAAACCTCCAGGTGAACCATCGTCATATCGACCCATATGTCTTTTGGACACGCTGGGGAAAATGTTAGAGCGGGTAATCTATAATAGATTACTCCCGGTTGTTGAGCGCCAAGGCGGCCTTTCAGATAGGCAGTATGGGTTCCGAAAAGCCAGATCAACCATTGATGCCATCAAATTGGTTACTGGCTTGGCCGAAGATGCAATTCACGGAAAGGGTAGTACCAGCAAATATTGCGTGGTAGTAACCCTGGACGTGAAAAATGCATTCAATTCGGCCAATTGGAATCTAATACGCAAATCCCTAGCGAAGATTGGTATTCCGGCCTATCTCGCTGCTATCGTCGATAGTTACTTAACTGAAAGGAGGCTATGGTATGACACTGATGACGGACCGCAGGAGTACGTTGTTTCCGCCGGTGTCCCACAGGGCTCCGTATTGGGCCCACTACTGTGGAACATCATGTATAACGATGTACTTAATCTTCCCCTTCCGGAAGAAGCCACAGTTGTGGGTTACGCTGACGACATAGCACTGGTTGTTGTCGCAAAGCATCTTGAAGATGCTGAGTTATACTCAAGTGAGGCAATCAGTGCTGTCAAGTGCTGGTTGGAGAGCTCTGGTTTGACGCTTGCGGAGGAAAAAACAGAAGCGGTCCTCATCACGAAGCGCCGGAAGAGAAATTACGCCTGTGTTAGAATCGGGAATCATATCATCACTTCCAAGCCGACCATCAAATACTTGGGGGTGGTGATAGACAGGAAGCTCAGCTATAAGCAACACTTACAGTATGTTTGTGATAAATCATCCACTGCTAGTATGGCCCTGGCGAGGATGATGCCGAACGTGGGAGGGCCACGGCATACCTCTAGGTTGCTTATAGCCAGGGTGGTGACCTCGATCATGCTCTATGCGACCCCAGTTTGGAGGGAGGCGTTGTGGATGTCAGGGAATGCTACCAAACTGAGTTCAGTCTACAGGAGGACAGCCCTGAGGGTATGCTCTGCCTTCAGGACTGTCTCAGATGATGCAGCATTCGTCATCTCTGGAATGATGCCCATTGACATCTTGGCAGATGAGATGGCGAATATATACAATGCAAAGCCAACCTCTTCCTCATCGCGGACGAAGAACGCTGAAAGGGAGAGATCCATCAATAGATGGCAAGAGCGGTGGGAACGCTCGGGAAAGGGCCGGTGGACGCGCAGGCTCATTCCTGCCATCAAGGAGTGGTTGGAGAGACGACACGGTGAGATTAATTATAATCTCACCCAGTTTCTCACGGGACACGGAGGATATCTCCAATACCTTCACAGGTTTAAATTGGAGACCTCACCCGATTGTCCAAATTGCAATGGAGTCCCAGAGGACCCAGAGCATGTATTCTTCCACTGTCCGAGATTTGTGGAAGAAAGGAGGAATCTAGAAGAGACTCTAGGAGAGGTGCTGGTACCAGAAAATCTGGTACCGAAAATGCTAGCACATCAAGAGAATTGGGATGCGGTCAACTCCATGATCGCATCTATTCAAGATAAATTGCGAAAGGCAGAGGAACGGAGAAAAGCGCGGTCACGTGCGCCGCGTATAGAAGAAAGGTGACAAAGCTAGAGTGAGCTGACTCCGCCCCGTGATGTAATACCTTATGGTGGTTCCGCGGGGCAGGGAGGGAGTCGGGGGTGGTTTTAGTGGGTAAAAATCCCACACGCTGGTGTGTCCAGACCAGTGTCTTTTTGAAAATTTCCACCTCCTCAACAAAAAAAAAAAAAAAAAAAAAAAAAAAAAAAAAAAGACAGACAGACAGACGGTAAACCGATTTTAAGAAGGTTTTGTGTTTACACAAAACCTTAAAAACGCACAAGGAAAATTGTCAAAACAGTATTGGCTTGCAAGAACTCACAGCATTCTTCGCAATAAAGGCAATGGACATTCTGCGGAGAATAAAGGTAGTGGACATTCTGCTGAAAATGCGAAAATGCTCCGCCAATCTATTTACGCGAGCATAACACTGATTAATTCCTTCACCCAAAAGATTGGACGCAACAACCATCCTATTTATAATTTGCAATACCTTTTATATCGGAGGATAACAGCTGAAGAAGCTATGAAACAAAAAGTGTCTAAACAATGTCTTAATTGTCAAGAGTTTGGACATGAAAGCAAATCACTGTACAATTCCAAGTCAAGGCATCATTTGTAGCGACCTCCATTCCATAGCTAAATGTTCATTAAGGAAGATCCTTCTACTAAAAAATGCAGTAACTGCAGTAACCACTCCACTGTTAATTACAAAGGATGTCCTGTGTACGTTAAAGTGAGCCAAAGATCCCGACCACCTACGAAAAGACTCTTAAATGGCAATCTAAACCCAATCACTGTTTCCAACGCTCTGAGCAGACTTACGCCTATTAAAACCCAGTCGACCTTGCTGATATGCTGATGCTATGAATTCAATCGTCCCGAATCAACTTAACCTAACGAATCCAAAACTAATCTAGAATTTATAATGGTGCATCTCATTCAAAACATGGACCAATTTACGTCATCAATGGAAATGTTGCGAAGCCAAACCTTAATTCTGCAAGCCCTCCACGCAAAAAAAATTAGCTCTGCTATAATCTACCACAGGCATGCGAATGGTATTAGCAAACGTAAAATGGAATTACAAGTATTACCCGGCGACAGTGGCATCGACATGCTCCTTATATAGAAGACGCAGCTCATTGACAAATTTTAGCTGGAGATCTCAATGCGGAACACATGTATTGGAGCTTAGACTAATCTCGCCTAGAGGTATGACCCTTCGAGATGCCATATCGACGAACTATCAAATCGATGTGTTATCAAACGGCCATCCAAGCAGCTGACTAACTGATCATCGTAAAATACCTGACTTTACCTACTTTGGCATAACGAGGAATACAAAAAGAAGCCAACTATCTGTGCAACCCCGCTTTGATCTAATTTCCCGATCATTCATCAACTCTCATAACTTTTCCAAATCTCCCAGCAATCCCTGTCGAATCTACCAAACTGACGAATAAGCTGATTGACTTAAGCATCTTCGCATTCAAAGGCAAATGTGTGCTTGAACTCAAACCTCAAACTCGACTAGGATTAGGACATTGCTTCATCGAAGTATCAACATCAGCTGCCCTCCAAGCAATACCAAAAATAATGGACCAGTTTATAAGAAATAAACGACAGCTGAGGCGTAAATGGCAACAGTTTAGATCGCCCAATTCGAAAAAAAAAATCTGTCAGCAGTTAAAAAAGAGCGACAGGGATCTGAAATCCTTCCTTGAAAATCTAACTTTTTCCCACCACGATTTATTCCGTTTAGAGATCGGTAAGGAAGCCCAATAGACCAATCTCATGCGAATCACCAGTCTGATTGTCGGACGCCAGCTAGCCGAGTAGTAATGCCTAGGAAGGTTCCATCTTTGCTTAACACGTGAGAACTGTTTTTCAACCAAACCCGCAGCTAACGAAAGAAGAATTATCACTTTCGATTATCCAAGATGCACTCCGACTGATTCGTTTCAAAATTTCCCAAGTCTTAAGATTCTCACAAGACCTAAATTATCCAAAATCTGCAATCATCAAAGATCCCCTGCTTGTTGCAACCTGTGGACCGATAAGTTTGCTTCCCTCACTATTAAAGATATTCGAGAAACTCCTACTATCTAAACTACAACAACATTCGGATTCATGAAAAAGCATGGAAATTTTGAACAAGTTCATCAGCTTTCCTCCGAGAAATGCCGTGCTTTGGAAAGTAGAAAATACTGCTTAGCTGTATTCCTTGACATGACGGCCTCATCTACAACAGCGGGAGTACCCCAAGGTAGTGTTCTCGGCCCTCTGTTTTATTTGATATACTATATACTGCAGACTTGCCCACAAATGAGCGCCCATGTACTTCTATCTTCGCTGACGACACGACGATAATCTCCACACATTCCAATCCTTAGTGTTGCATCTCGAGACCTTGAGAATCACATAGAAGAAGTTGAGCAATGTTTGGCCCGGTAGAGAATCAAAGTCAATGAAACAAAGTGTACTCATGACACCTTCATATTTAAGAAACGAATGTTAGCCAGTTAAGCTTAACGGCGTATTCATTCCTCAGCATAAGGAGGTAAAATAACTAGGAATACACCTAAACAGAAGACTTACTTGGAAGACAAATTTTGACGGCAAACAAACTTGGAACAAATATATTGAGGCTAACAGCACTGGCTAGTCACCAAATTTCCCAAACTGCCCTTTGAATTCAAAGTGCTGATATATAAAGCAGCGGCGAAAGCAATCTGAACTTATGTAGCACAACTTTCGGTATTTGCTCGCACATCCAGCATCGAAGACCTTCAAAAAAAGCTGTTTAAGATATTGAGAACGATTACTTCCGCACCGTGGTACAACAGAAACTTCAATATCCACTTGTAACTTGAAGATCATACCCATAAAAAACGAAACTTGCTACACATCCATATAGTTGGGCCAAGAACCTATCACACGAAAATATGACTAACTTCATTCGAAAAAAGGTAGCCTCTTCCAAAAGAGGATGCTGATATGAACAGCATCAACGGCGAAACAACCGATATCCGGTCTAGGCCTGCCTTAATATGGAACTCCAGATATCCCGGTTTTACGCTGAGGTCCACCAATTTTATATCCCTAAAAGCTGTCTGGTGTTCTGACCTAGGCCATCGTTCCATCTCAGGCAGGGTCTGCCTCGTCTTCTTTTTCTACCATAGATATTGCCCTTATAGACTTTCCGGGTGGGATCATCGTCAGCCATAAGCATTTAGTGTCCCGCCCACCGTAACCTATTGAGCCGGATTTTATCCACAACCATCATGTTATCGCTCATAGATTTCGTCGTTATGTAGGCTACGGAATCGTCCATCCTCATGTAGGGGGCCAAAAATTCTTCGGAGGATTCTTCTCTCGAATGCGGCCAAGAGTTCGCAATTTTTCTTGCTAAGATCCCAAGTTTTCGAGGAATATATGAGGACTGGCACGATCATTGTCTTGTACAGTAAGAGCTTTGACCTTATAGTGCGACGTTTGGAGCGGAACAAGTTTTGTAAGCTAAAATAAGCTCTGTTGGCTGCCAACAACCGTGCACGGATTTGATCGTCATAGCTGTTATCGGTTGTGATTTTCGACCCTAAATAGGAGAAATTAACACCTCATCATATATGAACATACCACTCAATAATATGTAATTCAAGATTAATTGAATAGTCTGAACCACAACATTAGGATTCTGCCTCATATTGCGCTGAAACAGTTTTAGAAAGTGAGTACTATCAACGTCTGAAGGGGATGACTTTTTCGTAAATCCAATTTGAGCTCGTGGCATTTGATTTATCGTTGAGTTGCCAGGATTGAAATAACAAAGTTAAATAAGTTTGATGAAAATTTATTTGCGGAGATATAATTATGGAACAATCATCGGCTCTCAGAGCGCATGCATAATTATAATCCTGGGCTCAAATTACTCGTGCTTACAAAAACTTTCACTTCGAAATCCAATGAGCACCCTGTACACTTGGAGGCTCAGACTCAATCCACTAAACCTAACTAGCTTAAAGTGTCTGGTAACATCAAAGAACAAAATGTATCCATTGCATACAACATCTTAGTATGCACATGGGTATACACATATCCACTTATGTCTTTAAGCGAAAATTACAAAACGATCGGTCATCAAGGTTTCGCCGCCGCAACCGTGGCCGCTCTAACTCTGTCGTGAATAGCTCGAAGAAAAGGGAAAATTTTCGCAGTTCAGCCAAACCGTGAAGATTGGTTAAGCGGGAAGAAGAACTTGAAAATTAGCCGCCGCTACCACCATCGTTCCACTGCTAATAATAAAAAAAACGCAACAAAAAGAACTCACCACAAGAGAGTACCTTGCGGCAAACCAACCACTATACCTTTCCTGCAGTATAGGTACATTATGTTCGTGATTTACAATGCGGCATGTCGTTAATTTTGAACTTTAGCGATGCGAACGAACTGAGAATCAGACATGGGCCAAGGATTTTGTAATACGCCTGAAAATGGTAGTTGTATGATAGCAGTGCCATGACATCACCTTCCCTGGTAACGACTCAGGGCGATTTGAGCCTGTGCGACTGCCAAAATGCCTGGATCCTCTGCACCACCGAACTAAATCGATCCACTCTTGATGTACTATGACTTGAAAGAATGGTCTGGTTTCCAGCAAACACTTTAATGTGTTACTTCTGACCGTTTTTGTCCCAAGCCCTCTTCGACCCTGACTTCTCCCTGTCGACCGACCCTTCCGGGCCACAGCTTTGATACTTCAACTTCGATTTCTGATCTTCGATCATGAAATTTTGCATCGATTCAATTACTATGCATGGCGTATAAAGAAAGGACCGCCGATAACAAAGGCTGGGGCTGAAAACTCAGAGCCCATAAAGCAACAAGTGGATGACCAAGCGATTTTCTTAGGATCGAGGACGAGAGACGTAAGAACAGTTTTGATTAAGGTAATTTACCGGCGCTTAGAATTAGTGGTAAATTGGTAGTGAAGTCGTTACGGCCACCGCTATTGAGAGGCGATGTCGAAAATAATCGATTCCGAAGAATAGTGTAAAATTACTCACGGCATTTTGATTAAGTGGCGCCTCGGATAATTTTATGCAGATTGGAGAAGCAAGATTGGTACGACCAGTCTGTTTACTGAGGATTTCATGGTTAATGCTGGAGCCTCCATTCCATTCGGGATGGCTATGGTGGCTTGCTCATCTCGTCAGAATGATTCGATTAAAAAGAGCTGATTGTTCTGCCGCTAGGGTAAACTAGAATGGGTTATGAGAGCGTTGGTACAGAGTTAACTCTTTATCAATAAAATTATGTTGAAGTAATTCATCAACATAAAACTGGTTATTCGTAAACCTTTTTAAGAACGACAAATCAAGAATGACAGATGTTATTTATGTTTTGTCATGACCAGAGCTAGATTATAGGAACTTGAAAGTTCTAAAATTCTAGTTTGGGTTTGTTAGGAAGAATGACGGCTCGCTGTAGTTGGTCATCTCCAGTCAGAAGCTCCAAACTCCTTTGTTGATTCCAGGGAAATACATATATAGTTTTTGAAGAGAGAACTCAGGTATCAATAATTATGTATATCGATGCAAATTTCAACAGCTGATTTAATCCTTTATTGCGTTGACCGTGAAGAACTTTCAACTTTAAAACCTTCAAAACTAGTCAATATTCTTATAGAAATCAAGGTAGTCTTGAGAAGTAAATAGTACTATAACCGTTGGGAAAAGGCCAATACTAAAACCATAAATACCATATGTTGTGGTAATATAAAAATATCGACTCCACACTCTTCTATCGACTACGCGAATAGTGGATCGCATCGATATCCTTACAATGGCTGAGTCGAAAAATTGGCATGAATTCCCTCCAAATATCGATTCTCTACTGGTTTCGTCTCCTTTTGGTACTTCAGGAACATTCAGCGGTTATAAGTACACTCAAAGCACTCTTACAGCTTCTCTGCTAAATACAAAGCTAACAATGAGTTTAGAGACAATATATTAAGGGTACTCTCAGTTTTCACAGGCTCCAAAAGAATCCTTTTCTATCCGCAGGAAAGAAAGAATAAATAGCGTTCAATGTCATCTGAAAAAATTTAAAGGCATAAATGGAGAAAAGCAAGTAATGGTCTTCCATAACAGGGGGTACACATCACACATCAAACGTTGCCTCAACTGTCTCCAGCAATTAATCAGACCGAAAAAGGTTGCTCGTCATACATATTCACTCACATGGGATTAGTTTGAAGCCGAATAAAGCAGATCCATGATCAAGGATATCGTTACTGGCACGTAAACTTCTTGAATTCAACTGCATTAGGTACCCAAAATGCTCTCCTGAAATGACTTCCATTGCATACTTGCTAGGAGATTCTCAACAGTAGCGACTTCCATCGGAAACACATAACATAACGGAATCCTAAGATCTTCCTGGGCATGACAGCGATTTCCCGAGGGAGATGCGGGCAATACTTGAGGCTTACCAACGCTCAAACTGTGACCCGACTCCCAAGCGAAATATACCAAGCACCATTAACAGTCAAACTGCCATCTAACCTCTAATGTTAGCGGTGATATCGTCAAAGCTGGTGAGTTAATATAAGGAAGAACTGAACAGTCTTGGTAAAAAACTTACAATGTCTGTTGTTTGGGCAAATTCATCAGACGACCATATTCTTGGAAGACCTTCAGCGGACAACGCTAAGCGCAATCTATTCGAATTACTTATCAACTACTAACTGCAGATAAAAAGCGCTCACTAGCTTTATTAAATCAGGGGAAATTTGGCTTTTCAGCGGAAAATCTCAGACGCGAGAGCTTATAAATCACACACGAATAAGTGTAAATAGGATCGAGGTGATCCCAAAGAGCACTGCAAAATAGAAAACCAGGCCCCCATATTCGGCATACCTTATAATACTACTTCAGTCACCTGCTCTCTCCAATGCTGTACTTCCAAGGCAGTCTGTACTGACTCAACTCTGGAGTTTATAACAAAACATCCAAATTTCTAGAGAGCCTTGAAGTTTCCCTTTTACCTTCGAATTTCCCAAAAAGAGCCTCGTTTCGAACTTTGACGAGCCCTTTATATTCACACTGGGACTTTATGAACTTTAATCGGGATGTCTGGAGTTCCTTATTAAGGCAGGCCTAGACCGGATGCAGGTTGTTGCGCGGTTGATGATGATAATTGTGACCTTACCGTAGTATAGTTGTTTCGAACACTTTTGCCATCAAGACACATACTGTTAGATGGAACCCATGGCTTTTGTATCAGAAAGATATGAAGACAATCTAACAGGTTTGTGAACATTGATGCCAGCAGGAACGGAGAAGCTGTGACATGATACAGAATGATTTCACCAACCTTTTCTGACACAAAACAACCTATACCACCCGATTTCACTCATATTGCACCGTCAAAAACTTGGTTCCCTCACGATAGATTTCTCCAGCACATGCTGCCCCAAACCCAGATAAAACCACGTATTTTGGACTATCCGCAGTAAAAGAAAAATTAAATGCTGAAATTAGAGAAAAAAGGTAAATAAAGTTTAGTTGGAGTTACTCCACTATGCTAAATCCTTCCTGATATCTCTTGATGACAGGTCCTGCGATACGCGGACTGAGAAAACGCATTGAATGTCTTTAAGGGGTTAGATGGTTTTCAAAGGCTTAAAGCGGGTACATTTTTACAATTTTTCATATATCCAATGAACAATTTTATTCAAACAGTTTATCATACAAAAGATACAGGAGTGGTTTGTGAAATTTTTTTATTAAAAAAATTTGAAAATTCAGCTATAAGGTTCTCATCCCCTGTGACCCTTTAAAAAGAAGTTCTCCTGGCATAGTCAGTATAACTCATGACAGATTATGTGAAATAAAAAATCCAAAAATTTTCCCTCAGTAGATGTTGATAGCCTTGAAAAATTACTTAAAATAGAGAAAGAATACTTCGTTCAAGCAGTAGAACAGATTATACGTATAGAAGAAGTGTGCAAAATTTGAAAAAAATCAGTTCATAACTACCGATTTCCAAAATAGAGTTTCCATAAAAAGCGATTAAATTTTTACATTTAAATAACACATGAGCCGTCGATTCCAGCACTGTAATAAAGAGCCTGCTGCAGCGGCAATATCCAGGGCATCCTTCTGCGCTTGTCTGTGACGAACTCTTGCTTCTTGAGTCCCAACGCCAACTTTTTTTCGGTTATAATTATGCGATCTACATCATTTTTACAAGCATACTCGTGGCTGTTCCGGCACGTTTCAAAGGCATTATTTTTTAGAATTTTTCTCGGACCGTTTTAAAATGTCTGGAGAAAATTTTAGACATTTTTTTTTTAGAATTGCAGGGTTCTACATCCACATCAACTTGATACCGGATCGAACCAAATGGGGAGCAACTTACTCCCTCTTTTTTGGTCCAAATGTCAGGCGATGACGGCTTTACGGTTTCTTACCAGGGCAGAGGCAAATCGTCAGACGCGGCCTCACCTCTGACCTGGGACTTAGGACCCCCAATTCTCAAAAAAATATTTTCAGCTCTGGCTAAGGTTCAAGTCAATGGAATTGGCGGATTTGCGCTTAATATAATTCGTAGTTATGTTGTGCTCTGCGAATTATATAAAAGAGCACTCAATATCTGCGAGCCGCTTCGGTTACGCTGCTCCCAGGCAGAGGTGAGGCAGCGTCTGACGATTTGCCTCTGCCCTGGTAAGAAACCGTAAAGTCGTCATCGCCTGACATTTTTTTTTATTTTAGACATTGTATTAGTAAATAAGCAACGAAAAAAAAAGAAAATGACTTTTTGACCTTTAAGAAAACTGACTACGTTGAATAAAAGTCTCGTAGAAATTCCAGGGCGTTCACATCAATTACATTTTGACGCATAGAGGGCAACAGAATGTAAGTAATGAAGGCCGAACCATATTCGTTTCTGGGCGCTAAATATGGGGTGGGCTCCTACCTACTGTGTTGCCCACCCATAACCTTTCCGCCAGCATAAAGACTTGTTAGCACTGATGAAGGGGACAAGTGGTTCCCGAAATATCGGTATCACTTGGATCACTTGTGGCGACCGCACTTTTTAGCAGAAGTAGTGGCTTGCAACTGGCACCCATAATAATCCAATGACGACATAAACAATAATTACGACAAAACAACCAGCAATAGCTGAAGTTTTTAGAAAAAGTGGGCATACAGCACCCTCACCACTTCTGGCAACTAGCGTGGCAGATTCTACTATAAATTCCTTTGCAAAAAGCGTGAAGTTACGACGGTTACATACTAAAAAGTAGAATGTCCCACAGTCCCAACGAAGAAGACAACTAATAATGAAAAAGGGAATGACACCTTGGAAGGTAAGAATTCGGACGGCCAAAAAGGCTAGACGCCATCGAGGTGGGAAAAATTACCACGAGAAAAGATCACAAGCTTCGAGACACTCCTTAGTCGGGAAAAAGGAGTGACGACTCTCCAACCCGGGAGGAAACGGTAGTAATCACGCCGGAAAGGACGCTACCCGAAAGACAATGGTAGAAGAAGAAAGGCTACTCAAGGAGTGCAGGCTAGTCTTACGGAAAAGGAAAGCTGCCTCCGTCGTCCAGCGAAACATCGCTATGGAAGTCAAAAAAGTAATAATAAACTCCTGTATCTTATTACACACAGTGACCGGATAACTTAGCGTTTGGAGCACAAGGCTGCCGTATGGAAGGTCGTGGTTCAAATCCAATGGCAATGGGATTTGTATTGTGATTTGACGTCGGATACCAGTCGACTCAGCTGTGAATGAGTACCTAATAATCTCGAGCGAGCGCAATGCTCCCACGTTGCCTCCTATAGGGTACTGTAATCCTATAGTGTACTGTTGCAGTCTTGAATGAAATGTTCTAATACACTTCAAGGCCCTGATCCAATTGGATTGTTGCGCCAACGATTATTATTATATAAATTGGTGACCACGAAAGTAGCAACAAACCAACAATTATTCGACTTGGAAACAAACCAGTAGACAACTACAACTAGCGTAATTCCTGGAAACCAGCCAAAAAGGAACTGAGGAAAAAAAATAGTTAGCACTGCTCCTAATTGCACTAAACGTGATGCACTTAGCCCGCCAGTGGGTGAGAAAACAATCGATATAATGAGACGAGAGGAAAGCAGCGTCGAACTACTGCCAAGGACGCAGCTTAAAAAATTCTTCCAGATGGAATCAAACCGAACAAGTAGCGGCGAAAATACAGCAAAATAACGTAATTCGAAGAGTGGCGGCAGCCGAGGTCAACTACGATATCAGTATCAGCACCAAAGAATAGAAGAAGGGGCAAGCCACGCGCAGAAGCCATTCTTATCAAACGCCAGAAAGGGAAATATTTTGCGAAAGTTCTTGAAGAAGTTCGCGACAACACCAAACCAGAAGCCGCTGGGATAGACTTTAAACCTATCCGAGCCTGAACCTGCGATATTCTTGCTAAACTTAGGCTTGAGACTGACAAGAAGAGTATCTTCTGCGAGTCCACAGGATTCTAGGCACTAAAGCTGTGGTTTCCAGCCTAGAATCCATTTGAACCGTTGAGATAAGGTATCTGGATTGTCTCGCGAACAAGGAATAAAGGGAGAAAACGATGAAAAAAGATTTCCTAAATGTGAGCAACCTCAAGGTAGGAGTTACATCTGTCAACTCCAGAGAATAAAATTTGATTATTGCCTCTGATCCAGAGAAGACAATGGACCAACTACTTAATTGCGAGAAAATAAAGATCAGGTGGATAATTTACAGGATAAGGCAAAAAGCAGTCCCAACCCGGTGGTTCAAGTGCGGGCCCTACGGGCACATATAAAAAATTTGCTAAGGGAGAATAGAACCGAGGGGGAAATGCTGTTTTCTGCAATGACTGCGGCCTGCAGAAAGATGTTGCGACCCATGTTACCAGTTCCGGACGGTGCCAAGCACCATAATCCAGATAATTCGGAACTCGGAATGAAGAGTTCTAGGCAAAGGAGAATTTACGGCCAGAACCCTGGAATGGATTATGCCTTAACCAGATTCTCGAGGCAAAAGAATTTTGGACATGGTCACCAGGAGACAACTTTTTGTCATTAAATGTCAAAGCACTCCGACATTCCGATGCCCTAGATGCGAGGGTGCTATTCCAGAAGTAACCTTCTATCAATGTTCTCTTCTTTCTTCTTTTTCTTCAGCCTTTGTCCCGTTCACAAGCAGGGTCGGCTCGTCATAATCGGTTTCGCCATTTTATTTTATCAAATGCCTGATCTGAATGCAATCTCGAGGCATTGAAATTCCCATCAAGGGTATCAAGCCACCGTTGTTTCGGCCGGCCTTTTGGTCGTTTACCATCAACTTCAATGTTCAGACCAATCTTGGCAAGTGAATTCTCGTTGGCGCGAATTACGTGACCATACCATCGAACACGCCTCTCTCATAGTTCTAACATTCTAACCTGACCCTGTCAATGAAAGAGGGAATACTGAAGAATGCTCACTCTTAACTGTAAAGAAACAAGAGGCGGTTCTGTTCATGAAGGATACCGAACTTCAAGCCAGCTGCTATGGCTAAGAGTATTTAACCCTATTCTTTTCGTCATTGATTCCCCACTCCTTAAAAGCCCTCCTTTCATCCATTTTTTAAAATAACTTATTAGGCCAATCCTTTTATGTTGAGTACACTACCCTTATACAATCAGGCTATAAAATCCAGTAATCTGCAAGGAAACTAACAAAAATGTTCATCCATGATCTACCGCTTCAATGCACTGGTCGGGTATCTTCTGAGGTTGATCTAGATGACTGATGCAGACTACAGCTCCAAAGCCTGACTTTCAGTGAAAACAAACACTTGAGTCAAGGTATTGTGTAAACTGACACTGTGTGTCTTTTTTTTATGGATGGAGGTGGAAATCTTACAAAGACACTGCCGCGCCAGGTTGCAGCGTGTGGGATTCTCACCCACTAAAACCACCCCCACTTTCTCCTTTTTTTCCGGCCCCGCGGGACGGCGGTCCGGCGGGAAAGCATTACTTCGCAGGGTGAACTGCGCTTTAAGCAACCAAGCCTTTCGTTCTTCGCGTCCTCCTTACACGGTCCTTCTCTTCCAAGTTCCTCCTGTATTCTTTTGATTGCGGAAGTCACCGCACACCAGTTACCCTCCGACTTCAACATTTCCCCGACGATGTTCTGCGGGCTTAGGTTGGTTTTCAGGGAGTCTTCCAAACTCCTCCTTTCTGAGAAAAATCGCGGACGCCTTTCGGTATTCTGCATCCTTTTCAGGAGGATTCATTTTCCTTGTCTCGTACAGGCAACGTGTCTCACTTGCCAGAATACCTCGGCTGCCTCGGCCAATATTGTTCTGAAGGCGCTGCACACCCTTAGCGCCATTAAGCGGTAAGTCATATTTGCCCTCCTACGATTACTCTCACACGCTAGTGCTTCCTCCCAAACTGGTGCCGCGTATAATAGTGTCGAGCGAACCACTCCGGCCATAACTAATGTGCGACTGTATCTTGGGTCTCCAATGTTAGGCATCATCCACGCTAATGATACGCTGGTGTTTGCCGCTTTCTAACAGGCATAGTCCAGATGTGCCTTGAAATTGATTTTAGCGTCAATCATCAATCCTAGGTATTCGATAACCAGTTTCGAAGTAATAACGTGACCACCAACACGAATATTAATCGCATTCCTCTTCCTACGATTGGTAATCAAGACCGCCTCCGTCTTTTATTCCGCAAGCTGAGCCATCTCCAGCCACGCTTTTATGGCGCTAATGATTTCGTTAGCGTACTCCTGCGTACTGGTGTACTACGTGGAAAGGTAACTGTCTAGGAGCTTAGTCAAATAACTAGGGACACCCGTTTTAGCCAGTGAGCTTTTTATTCACTCCCAACTTGTGGAATTGAACGCATTGTTTATGTTCAACGTCACCACGGCACAGCATTTTTTAGACGACATCGCGTCTCGAGCCAGCTTCAAAACAACGTCTACGGCGTCGATCGTTGAGTGGGCTTGACGAAATCCAAATTGTCGCACCGATAGTCCATCCTTATATTCAATGATAGGGAGCAGTCTGTTGTAGATGACCCTCTCGAGCATCTTTCCTACCGTGTCGATAAGGCAAATCGGTCGGTATGATGATGGGTGTCCTGGGTGCTTATTCGGCTTCGGGAGCAAAACTAGTTTTTGCCTCTTCCACCGGTCGGGGAAAACTCCTTCTACCATGCATGTTACAAACACGCAATCGTTACACACATTTTTCTCGGAGACGGTTATAGCGATTGACACCAAATTTTGTAGAAAGGTGGGAACTGTGAACGCTCACACATACAGTGAGTTACATCCTTTTACGTGGAATTTAAGGGGGAGTCTATTCAAATAAAGTTAATAATAGTATATTACTATATTTTTTTGTAATTAGCTGAAAGCCCCCCCTTAAATTCATCCTAGCACCACAAAATCTAAGCTATGATGTAGAGCATGATCTTACCAAGTTTGGTGGAAATCGCACTATTACTAACAAAATTATAATACGTCAAAGTTGTTGCTTCTTTGCAAATTCAAGACTATGAATGTCAATATCATCCAAAAGTGGATACTCTAACATAATATATGGCTATATTACGTGCTACGTACTAAGAAATACACAAAACCTTTCGTACCTGAAGCGTCCAGCTTCCGGTTTCCCGACTTGTTTTTTATTGCATAGAACGTTAACAAAGCTATCCCAGAATACGCTGCTCGTACATTTTATGAGTGTAAAACCGAGTGATTATCCGGTACAGGCTCAAGCTCGAACGCCTAAGGAGTAGCCATTGCGTAATCTTGTAGCGTTCGATATATTACGTATTTATAAATACTTGGCGTCAGTTTCCTGTACGAGTGCAGTTGTGTTTGTAATAACTGAAATTTGCTTGTAATTACGAGTGGGGAGTGTCTCCATATCAGAAAGGCAACTTTCCAAGCGCGTTTTTCTCAAAACGACTTTTTTTCACATTTACAGAAATTTTAACTCAAAAAGTAATGAACCGATCATTATGAAATTTCCTTCAAGTGAATTTCCTCAATAAGGAAAATGCAATACAAAAGACATGAGAAGATGTCAAAAAGTAATATCCAATAGTGCTTTAGGTAATTATTGACATTTCTGCGTTACCAGATACTTTCCCAGGAAGTAAGATAACAAAGAAATATTTAGTGCATCCATAAAAGCGATAATGTAATAGAATATTTGAATATTTCGTCAAAAACTGGATTAATAAAGTGTAGAGCAGAAGAACAGACAGATAATATTGTCAACCAGATTGTAACATCTAATTTTGGGGTACAAAGTGACACTGTTTGCCTTTATCTCAATTCATAAGCAAACCACTCTCATTAATTTATTTCTTAATAAACGAATTCATTCTCTCTAATATCTGTATCTACACCAGCCTTATCTTAATACAAAAAAGATATAATCGCTCTGTAATAAGGTTTATCTAATCTGCATATCAAAAGTCCGACAGATACTTTTCCAATCTACAGAAGGTGACGGCTTAGTTGATTGGGTCAATGTCAGGGTTATTGCTCGTTGATGCCAAAAATGGCAAGAGTTGTACAAATGCGTCCAATATATCAAAATAAAGGTGAAAACGTGTTCGTAGTGATCATGTCTATAAAGGAAAATCAAGTTTTATCTATTTTCAAATTACAATACGAAATTACACGAGCATGATCAGATAATCACATAAATATTTACTATAGCTAATTTTTTCAAAAGGTTTTTCATTTCAGTTTTGGTCTTCCTATTTTATTTTTATTTATTTAAATTTTTAGGGTTTTGTAATAAATGCTGTCAAATAAATGCAAAATTTTTTAAAAGTAATCAAATTAGTATTTGTATTTATTTTTAAATTCGGTGCAAATGTGCAAATTAAAATAAAACTGTTCCGATTCTTCTTGGATTTGGCTTTTTTTCTAGAAAAATGTAGAGTAATGAAGAAGTAACAGAGTTCGATTAGTACACATATATCTTTTCAAGAGTCGTACTTAGTCATTTATAGTGAAGAAAACCAAAACCACTTCACACCACAAGCGTAAAGCACCACTTATTTGCTGTATTCTTTCTATTCGTGTGCAGCAAAATAAAGAATTACTTTAGACCATCAAAACCTTGAAAGATAAAAGGGCTTCCTCTGAAGATATTAAAATTAAATTTGCTGATCAGCTCCAGGAATCCAATGCCACGAAAATGTGAAGGTAATTGCAACAAAAAAAAAGTTAATTCGTAGACAATAACGAAACAAGTCAATGGTTGTTTGTACTCGGGTCGAAAGTTCACCTGCATAAATTCATTATATCAAATCTGATCAAACTGTTATAACCTTGGTTTCGCATGTTTTAAGATATTTCTCGTTGGTAGCGTGTCAATTCAATTATAAAGTCATGTTTTTAAACTGGCTTTTGCACGAGAAGCTTAAGAAAGATATTGGCAGGTGTTTTCAAACATTTTCTGTTTGGTTTGGTGTCATGCGTAATAAACTTAAGCAAACTTTATTCAATAAACCAAATGAAATTGCTAATTAATTACCGTCAGTCAACCTGCAGTGAGCATGTTTAACAAAGAAAAAAAATCGAATAAGTGATATAAAGCCCGAAGGTGATGTTAAGCATACCTGACAAAAGCCTGACAATTCACTTGTAAGGAAAGAGAACACCAAAAGTAAATTCCAAGACGATTTAATAGTTATTACTAGGGATAGGCAGTACGTTCAAAAATTAGAAAAATTAATCTCGCAGTTTGAAAAAGAAAGTAGCATTACCTGGTAATAAGAAGTTGGCAATAGATAAGTGCTATCTAAAAAAAGGAATAATATTCTTTTACAAGTTATTATTAGGTGTAACCAACAAATAACGCAATCTCTATAGACCTCTGCAAATCTAACTGACCACATTGAACTCAAAAAATTTCATAATTTTATGAGACCCTTTGGAATTAAACCCTCTTAAAAAAGAACAAAAAAGCTGACTGACGTCCAGGGCCGAGACAACTCATCAGATGCTGCCTCACCTCCGCCCTGGGAGCAACGTGACCGAAAGTAACGACAGATGGAAATCGCTCCACTTAAATATAATCGCAACCGCGTTTGCGCTGCTCCCAGGGCGGAGGTGAGGCAGCGTCTGATGAGTTGCCTCTGCCCTGGACGAAACCGTCAGTCAGCTTTTTTGTTCTTTTTGAAAACTTGGGTTTGACTCAAAAAAGAGGAGTCCGTGGACTACAAAAGAGGAAGTTAGTTGCTTGCAAAGTGGTCCGGTCCGTCACTAAGTTGGTGCGGACTCAGGATTCCCAGCATCCTCAACAAAAATGAACCCTTTTAAATTATAAGATCTAGTTAAAAATGTACTTATCAAAAAATATTAAGCTAAGGTTTCTTACCAGGGCAGAGTCAAATCTTCAGACAATGCCTCTCCTAAAAGCCGTCTTTGCCTAATATTTTTTGAAGTTTAGGTGCTAAGTGCTAATCGAGGGGTCCGTGGACCAAAGAGAGAGGAAGTAAGTTGCTCCCCATTTGGTCCTATCCGACATCAAGTGATTCGGACTTAAGACCCCTCTATCCTCAAATAAAATATTTTCACCTCTGGCAAAGCTTTGGCCCAAAGTATGAGCGGATTCACGCTCAATATAAAAAGCAGTCATGTCATGTTCTGCGAATTATATAAAAGAGCATTTAAAATCTGCTAGCCGCTTCGATCAGGCTGCTCTCAGGGCAGAGGTGAGGCAGCGTCTGACGATTGCCTCTGCCCTGATAAGAAACCGTAAAACCGTCTTTGCCTAATATTTTTTTAAATTTGGGTGATAAGCCTTAAACGAAGGATCCGGGCCACAAAAAAAGGGGAGTAAGCTGCTCCCGATGTGATCCGGCCCAACATCAAGTGAACGCGGACTTAGGACCCCTCCATCCTCAAACAAAATATGTACATATCAGCGATTTTCTTAGTTAAAGAATTCGTACATGTTAAATGATTCCCTTCCGTCAGCACAAGGATGTTAATACCAGAATGAACATTTTTATTAAAGGTTTTTTTTTCAGATATGTGCTTCATGTGTGGCTTTAGACATGTAGGTCACAAACGCTAGTTCGTGAATGAGAATTAGTCGATCATATTCACAGTTATGTTGTTGTTCTATGTTTGTCAGGCATTAGTCATGAATGGTTTAGGGTTATGCATGTTTAGTAATTATTGAGTTGATAATACTTAAGTCAGAAAAATTAATTCTCAATGATACATGTAAGTGTTTTTTAGCCGTTATCAAAAGTTGATTATGATGACCAGGACGCATTCTAACTTTAAGTATGCAAAAAGATAAGATCCGGAAAAAACAGAATGCATTGTAGAATCGAGGGTGATTAAGGTCCGAAAAACCAACCAGTATTCCTTCGAGTAGCTAAGTGGCTACAATACATTTCAGGTACCCCCAAACGATGGCGCGTAGGTGTGGTTGACGCGCTATACCCCACCAAGGGATAAATCGCAACCATATATAAAAAATACGCCCTACTTCGTCGCCGCGATGTCGCAGCATCGTATCATCGTATGATTTTAGTCCCACCAACAAGAGATCCCTTCCGAATTCGTTTACAGAACAACCCTCAGTTCCAGCTTTTCACTCGCAAGAATCCACACAACCCCATGGCCCATTTTCGATCAGGGGGAAATTTGCCTGATGGTCGCTATGAGTGTAGTGTTGGGCATTGTCGTGCTTAGTTTGACATAACACCAATAAATGTAAATGCCAGCTATTTCTGCCCTAAAGAATCCGCCATAAAGGAACTCTACAATTTCTACGATGACACGCTTTGAATTCCACCAAACTCATATTTCATCTTTGACCCAGGCTGTGCTGTTGTTACGATAAAGATCTCTATTTATATATGGTCGTCGTAAATTCCTATATGGAAAATTGGGCGTAAACGGCAACTGCGCGCCGTAGCTATCGGTTCCTGACAACATGCTTCAACTCAGCTCACGGTTTTCAGAGAAGTTTGTATCCCTCCTGCACTGTTCTGCAATACCTAGTTCTAAGTGGACCCGCTCATCAGCCGCCCTAGAGTACAGAGTTTCATTGTATGGCATAATTCGCAAAGCAGTTGTCGTCCTTTCTCGATGTAGGACCCACCCATTGCCAATTCCGCCTTCTCACCAACACGAGCACATATACCATACGCCGTCCCAGTTCTTCATTAGTTATTGTCTTAGGCCAGAATTCCCCGATAAAACGACACAGACGTGAGACAGAGTGGTGATCATTTCCCATGTATTATTCTCGAATTATAAAGACAGAATATTGGACAGAATATTTAATACCGATGTTGAGACAGTTGCATTTCCAGATTTTAAATGGACAACGAAGATGGATTTAGTGCTATTAGTTCGTTAAGCAACGTCAATTTTGATGCCTGGTTGACAGAAACAATACTTCCTAAATATACTGTTGTATAACTTTGTAACCCACAAGACATTCTGCACATTAATGCAAGTTGGAAGAGTTCGACGGCTAGTATAACAGGTAACCTTGGGATTTGTTGGTATTTATCTTCAATGTGATTCTAACTGCTTCCTCTGACTAAAGCAGTATAAAGAATATCACCGATAGAAAAAGTGTAGTTGATAAATTAATGTGGTCGGTATAAGAGGATCCAGAGCGAAAACACTCTATTCTATGTCAATCAAACAGCATTCTATGGCGTGAAAACGCTTAAAATCCTCCAATTGTCGCTTTCAAGACGGGAGCTCGTTCTCGAAATCTTTACGAGCAACCCCTTCTTCTACTCATTGAGAAAAGCCTTGGATCCTCAGCTTTCACGGTTAATTAGAAGTAGCAAATGTACAGAGACTGTAGGAAAGTTTCGCTTGAGAGTGTGGATAATTTCCAAGAGCAGCCCGGAAATTGCGATGTCATACCATACCACTCTCCAAAAGGTGGGGCTTTACTGGATGTTTATTTATTATTCTATTAAGGGAAAGTTGCACCGCGTCCTCGAAGAACTATTTTGCCCCTTTTACTGGTTATAGTGCACCTATTGATTATAGTATCTCAAGCAGGCCTATAACCGTTAGGAATTTTAGTATGTTCCCTACTTCCAGATCTTTCAGCTTTGCATCTGGTATTAAGTGTTCTCCCAGATGTCTCGACCTACTTTGCATAAGTGCCGGACACTGTCCCAGGACGTGTATAGAGGTTTCGTCATACTCCTCACAAAACTTGCAGGCAGTGTCGGTAGATATCCCTAGCTTCCCTAGGTGATAGATCAGCCGACAATGACCAGTGAGAATTCCCACTATGATCCAGAGGTTCTTTTTGGTGAGGTTTAAGCAATCCTTTGTACGTATGGGTTCGTATCCCCCAATAAGCACCCTGCGCCATCCCTTGTAGGCCCGTCCAGTATAGTTAACTCAACCGTTGCTCTTCATTTCTTAAATTCATAGCCATGAAACCGTTTCCGATTCCACAGAAGAGTTCTGGCCCGTGTAAAGGCGTCCCTGCTTCCTTCTTGGCTAGTTCGTCTGCTGCCTCGTTGTTCTTTGTTCCCTGACTTGCGAGCTGAGTTCGGTTCTTTCTGCCTAGATTACCGCCATTAATCATTGGCCTTACTACTGCAGTATATATCCAAAGTATGATAGTATCTTCGTGCTGTAACTCCATTTTTTTCCTGCTGTGGTCCTACAAGTCATCAGAGCCCAGGTGCTTCCAGCATGTGGCTTTCAGAGTAATTTTTGGTTTAGCGTAATTCCCAAATATTTGACCTCTGTTTCTCGTTTCACCTCCATTTTATATAACCTGATGGTCCACAGGTGATCAAGCTTACGTCTAATAGTGAATGGTGCTATAGTGGTTTTGGCTAGATTGATCCGCAGTCCCACCTTCCAACACCAAGCACTAATAACCCTTAATCCAATTTGAATTTTATCACATAGGGTATCCTCATACTACAGATTAAAACAATGTCGTCCACGTAACCCTGGACTTGTATTCCAGTATTTGTTAACACGTCCAGGAGTTCATCCACATCAGCGGCGATTGTACCCCACCCTGTGGACAGCCTTGAGTGGTGTTCATTATAATAGAATTTGTACCAGTCGGTACCTCTATTTGCCTGCTTTCTAGCATTTGGCGCATCCAGAATGCCAAGGTGTTTCCCACTCCTTTGCGGCTCAGGGCATCCTGTATCTCTGTATGCGATGTGTTGTGGAATGCTCCTTCGATATCCAAAAACGCGCACAGTGCAATTTCTTTTGTTTCTATGGCATCCCGTAGTACCTCTGTCAGCTGATACAGAGCAGTTTCAGTTGACCGTCCTGCCCGGTAA
Source organism: Hermetia illucens (assembly GCF_905115235.1). NCBI lineage: Eukaryota > Metazoa > Arthropoda > Insecta > Diptera > Stratiomyidae > Hermetia > Hermetia illucens. Next base: position 62,047,395 of record NC_051853.1, read on the forward strand.
GCGTGTTGACAGTGATGTAGGGGATTACGCTTTAGAGTGTTAGTTCGAATATAGTTGTCTATGACCTTCTCCATCGTTTTGAGTACGAACGATGTTAGGCAAATTGGTCTAAAAGATTTAGGGTGAAAAGGATCCTTTTTACCCGCTGTCGGAATAAAGACCACTTTTGCACGTTTCTATGCCCTTGGTTTGTATCCCAGTCCTATGCTCCCCCTTACCACCCTCAGAAGAAACTGTAAGATAATTCCTAGGCCTCTGGATAAGTGCTGGGAAAATGCCATCTACTTCGGGAGATTTCAGTGGTTTAAAAATTCCCACTGCCCATCTTAGCCTAGCTTCTGAGCATACCCCTTTTGCGAGTTTCCAGCTCTCCTTCCTTCCCCTTTTATCCGTTGTTGGGGTGTCAGGCATAATGTTGTCGCCTGCCACCGTAGGGTAGGACCCCGGGAAATGAGTTCTGAGAAGTAAGTGTACCTTGTCCTCCTCATTCTCGGATGTTAGACGATTGACAATTGTAGTGAAGTGCTCCTTCTATCTATGACTCTTCACAGATTCATTCCAAGGTATAAAATCATCGGGGTGCTCTTTCATAAGGTAATATTCCGTTTGCGGTATATTCTGCTTCCCTGGCCAACATACTGGTACAATTCGTCTTGTATGGTGTACGCCACGCCACGTGCGCTAGGATACGATCATTGGGATGCTCATCTACAGCGTATAGACGACGCGAGAGAACCCAAAATGGTGTTCAAAGAAAGACGCAGTCACCGTCAAAGGAGAGTTGTTATTAAGTATTAGGAATCGGAGGACGTGGTCACTTGACCGAGCTAATATAGGTAAATTTTAAAAAGCCAAGATCCTATGCGGACTGTAGTGTTGTGAAGAAAGATTAACCAGTTTTTTCAGAGATGTGACTATTTTTCCAGGTATATCAGGCTTAAAGTGCTTGGGCTCTTATTTTTCGAAACAGCAAAATATTCTATGGAACTTACAGTTTATACTGCCCTTGCTGCTCTGCTTTCCATACATGACATCCTCAATTTTTTCAGAACTTTGAACCTATTACGTAAGTTTGAGCGATTTCAATTTATCTAGTGGAATTTTTCAATTACTAAATCACTCGGGGCCTTAAAATCAACTAAAAGAGGATCCAGCGAGTAGAAGAGAAAGTCAAATTACCTTCAATCCGCAAATGAGAATACTCCGTTTACTTAGACATCATTTTTTCCAATATTATTACTGCAGTTTACCCATGATATCTGAACTCGCTTCTAATAAAATTCTTATCTAATTAATATTATTCCCGGGTATCGCACTTTAAACATTTCTCCATTCTTCAATCATTTTTCGAAAAATAATAAATTTAATAATAATTAAAACTCCGCCGAAGCCGGTCCCAAGCCCGGTTGTGAAAGGAGGAGGGATGAATAGCTTCAGTCTGAATGGCTGTACGCCACCGCAGCGTCTCAGGGGGTAGGTGAGGAAAGTGCAGGAACTTTGCAGTCTTGCAGATTACTCACTAAGGAAGCTATCTACACACCTGGCAGCTAGGGATAAAATGCACCACCAAAAAATGAGAAGAAGGAGAACTTTAAGGTCCGGTACGGATAACCGGCGGGAGTCGTCTGACTTGGTGACTGGGTCGGGCTCTCGTAATGGACAGCACGGCGTCGAAACCGCTAGTCGTGGGGCGGTTCGACGTCTAGGCGCCACGACGACCAGGAGCGCAGCTCCGCCTGCTGGAGCTGTTTCGGCACAATCTGTGGCGACCACTTCAGCAGGTTCGCGTAGGAAGCGGATGAAATGGACTGAAGAAATGAACCTCTTCATCATCCGCTCCTACTACGAAATAACGGCGGGGGCGGGTACAACATCTTACCGCCCCTTGTTGCACCAGAGATTCGTCGAGCGTTTCCCGCAATTCGCGCACGTGACTGTGCAGCGAGTCGCAGACCAGTACCGCTTCATCACTCGCAGTGACACAATCCCGGCCACCATCAGGGAACGTGTTCGACTTGAAGTCATCGGGGAAACTGGTGACCGAGAGTCGATGGGGGCAGAGGCGGCGGCATCAACAACACCACGCCGCACTGCAGGCAACAGGTTCAGTACTCGCCGAAGCACTCTTCTCCACCGTCCAGCTGAGGTTTCCGCTGAAGTTCGGGACGAATTCCAAAGAGCGTGTATAGAATTCTCGGATATGGATCCTTTGCATAGACCAGGTATTCCCAGGCTCTATGCATCTCCAGCAACTCCGGGAATTCTATCTCAAATCAATGATGAGATTGCGTCTCGACTGTGTGCTGATATGTCGCTGCTGCAACTACAATCACTTGTGTATTGTGGTGCAGTTGCGGCTATCAGATTGCACGGTCAGAAGATTCGCTTTCGCGTTATTGGTTTGAGTGACAAAAGAGATCCACCATGGAAAATTCGTCTGGAACGTCGGCGGGACTCACTAAGGCAGGACATTGCTAGACTGATTCAGATCAGCACTGGCAATGCCAGCCGACGGGTGAGAAATAAAGTGCAGAGGGTTTACCGGAACTATGCCATCCCCTGTGAGACACCCGTAGTTGAAATTCTGGACACACTAAAACAGAAACTTTCTGGCATATGCAGTCGGTTACGACGGTATGGCGAAAGTTATTCCAGACGTGTCCAGAATGCAACATACGCGAGGAACCAGCGGAGCTTTTTCAGATCTCTCAACGAATCCCAACAGAGCGCCCAGACAATACAGTTCTCGGTGACGGAAGCGAAAGACTATTGGGGTGGACTTTGGGGGTTACCTGCCCAGCATGCTGAGCATGCTGAGTGGATCACCGCCGAAGGCACCCGCCATGCCAATACACCTGGCATGAATTTCGCGGATGTTACCGAAGAGGAAGTTCGACGAGCCATAAACATCTCGAAGAACTGGAGGGGCCCAGGTCTGGATCGGGTGCAGAATTTCTGGTATAAGAAATTTACCAGCGTACACAGTGGGTTGGCACGCAGTATAAATGAGGTCATGAGTCGGCCGGAGGAATTTCCACCTTTCCTCACTGCGGGAATTACCTACCTTATCCCTAAGAAGGACACGGTGCAGGACCCCGCAGACACAAGACCGATCACTTGCTTACCAACCCTCTACAAATTCATCACGTCCATTATTAGTGGAAGGATCAATGCGCACCTCGAGACCAACAACATTCTGTCCGAGGAGCAGAAGGGCTGCCGAGTTGGGTCAAGGGGTTGCAAAGAGCAACTCATTATCGACTCGGTAGTTGTAGGACAAGCAACTAGAGGCCAAAGAAACCTCTTCAGTTGCTATATCGATTATGCCAAGGCTTTTGATAGCGTTCCGCATACCTGGCTAATCGACATCCTACATCTGTATCGCATTGATCCGAAACTAATAAAGTTTTTGGCGACAGTCATGGAAGGGTGGCATACCACCTTGTCAGTCCGTACATCTGAGGGTGCTAATACCTCAGAGCCCATCCGTATTCGGAGGGGCATCTTCCAGGGGGATTCATTGAGTCCTCTTTGGTTTTGTATGGCACTGAACCCCCTTTCATGGCTACTGAATGATGCTAGAGGGCATGGTTTTGCAATAAAATATGGCCTACGTGCTAAGTGCGAACTGACACACTTGATGTACCTAGATGACATCAAGCTGTATGCTGGTACTGACAACCATCTTAGAAGTCTGTTGCGAATAATAGACATGTTCAGCCGTGATATTCGGATGGAGTTTGGATTAGACAAATGTCGAATCCAAGCCATTCGCAAAGGTCATCACGAGCCGCATGCCGGACATAGCATTGGTGACCTCCACATCGAAGCTATGACCGAGACAGACTTCTACAAGTACCTAGGAATTCTGCAAGGAACCCATGCTCGAGTTGGTGATCTGAAGGAAGCTCTGCTGTCCGAATTCCTGCGACGTGTGAAGCTGGTGCTGAAATCGCATCTCTCGGGGAAGAATAAAATAAGAATACTATCCCTTCACTGGCTTATGCATTCGGAATATTGCCGTGGACGAAGACCGACCTGGAAAACGTCCAGCGGCGGATACGGACAACTATGTCCAAATTCCGAATGCATCACCCAAAGTCTGCCGTGGAGCGGATGAACCTGCCTCGTGACATCGGAGGTAGGGGCGTGGTTGACGTGGCGGCACAACATCATCGCCAAGTCGACTCGCTGCGCGCTTATTTTTACAATAAAGAGCAGGCGAGCCCCTTGCATGCGGCTGTCTGTAAGGCAGACTGTGGACTGACTCCACTAAACTTGAAGGATCGATCTTTCAATCCTCTGAGTGGGGTGAAGTCGGACCAGGAGCGGATCGAGGAATGGAAGTCGAAGGCAATGCACGGTAAACACGTGAATTGTCTTTGGCAGCCATTTGTCGATTTGCATCTGTCGAACAGGTGGCTGTGTGCTGGGGAGCTCTTTGCTGAAACGGAGGGGTTCATGTGTGCCATTCAGGATGGCGTGGTCGCCACCCGAGCTTATAAAAAGCTCATCATGAAAGAACGGGTGGAGAACGACCAGTGCAGAATGTGTGGTTCGGCGTTAGAGACGTTGGACCATCTCATTTCTGGCTGTACTGTTATGGCACCGGTGCAATACATCACCAGGCATAATGCTGTGTGTAAGGTTATCCATCAAAACCTTGCATATAAGCATGGGCTGATCACGGGGACATGTCCGGTTTACCGATATGAGCCGCAAGCAGTACTTGATAGTTCTGCTTACAGCATGTATTGGGACCGGCAAGTTCTGACTGATCGCCATACAGCACACAACAAGCCTGACGTACTGTTAGTTGACAAGACGGGTCGCTCCGCGTATATTATTGATGTTGCTATCCCCCATAATAGCAACATTGAACGGAAATACGTGGAGAAGAAGGTGAACTATGAGCCATTGGCTCGTGAAATCAAAGAAATTTGGCGTCTCGAGCGGGTGGTTGTAGTTCCCATAATATTGTCAGCTACAGGTATTGTACCTAAATCCCTGACGGCTTCCCTTGATGTCCTGGGACTTTCGCACAGTCTGGTTCAAACCATGCAGAAGTACACCATTCTGCATACGTGCTCGATGTTGCGGGGAGTACTCGACGGATTCTCCCACTGATCTACCACCGGCCACCACCACCAGTGCCCCTTTAGTTTTTAAGTAGGTAGGATCGTCCGAGCCTAAATGCTTGGCACTTAGTGCTAGTATTAGGTAAAATCCGGCATCTGCCGAGATTGTGATAAATTAAAATTATTTCTAATTCCGGAAATTAAATTTGTTCTTATTTATTTAATTCTGTCCGTTTAACCATCCAAAAAATTTCTCGCAATTTATACCTTTATTCGGGTCTACTAGATTCTTAACTCCCACATTTTCAACCATAGGAGTCGCTTATTATAGTCAACTCAATTTTTCACAAAAACATACTCTTCGGGTGCTACCTCACGCAGTGCCTTTATGAAGAATATTTTTTGTGTTAGGCATTGCTGAAAATCTGAATATCGTCACTTACCGATTTATATTTTTTGAAGCTCAAATTAGAAGTTCGGCGCCAAGTACTCAGCAGTCACAAACAGATAAAATTTTTCTTTGAAAGGCACTAGCACTCTATTCTTGTTAACTTCCAAACAAGAAATATTTCTTTTGCAATAATTTTTTAAATTTGAGACACTCAAACTTGCAATCTATTTCCCAAAAACACTTTCCAAATTCACATTCACTTTTCGAACCACGTAACCGTTACGATCACTAGAATGCTTCCGTTTCAGACGAGTCTAAAAACTCCACTAACCAAGTCGTTAGATATCAGCGTTACAAAAGGTTCCCGTTCTGATGGGATCTCTGGCCAAACAATAGCTGGCTGATACGAGGTATCTCACGCTCACCTCCAACAATGCATTGAACCTCCGAACGGCTGATAACAAAAGATACTATCGAAGCTGCTGGGTAATCTGCTGTAAGAGTCCACTCACGCACGTTGGCTCACGGCCATGAAAACTGCGCGCGCAAATTGCCTCAAATCGAGCGAACAATCAAATGACCAGAGTCGACGCTTCACATACAGTTTTGGACAGCTGACAGGGAGGCAGGCGGCCACCACTCAAGGAAATTAGTACGCACCGAGTTGGATTTCAGTTCAATTAATGCAACTGCAGTCAACGGTACTTAGAGCAAATGGACAGTAAGTCGCGTGCAATTGCATGCGAGATGTGCGGATCAAGTGCCCGGACTCTGTTCAGGGGACAAGCGTGGACACTGCAATGGACGAAGTGCGTCACTCGCGGCTGATCAGACTGACGTGCACATGCAGAACGCACCGGACAGGCACTCAGGTAAGGCTGGGCAGCGGTGGTGGCGACTCCCAATGGCTGCAACAGGGTCTACCGCGCTAGATCCCTTCCTCAATGGACTCAATCGAGCGACAGCTAATCAACAGAAACTCGTTCGCAGGTAAGAAGTCCTCGACATACGCACTAATTACACATGCCACACATCAGACATGAAAGCGTCCTCCAGGTGTTTTCAGGTGTTCCTCGCACGACGCAGGCAGCAAGCGGACATATACTATCAAGAGAGACGGGCACACATTACACACGCAGAACGATTGAGTCGCGCACAGTTTCTACACAGTCAACACGCTACAGACATTCCTCGAAGACTATTCACGACAGTTATGAAGGCTATTGTGCGGCCGCCGATGGAACCCAACTCACCACTCCACTCATGTGAACTCTCGGCTGGGAGTAAAGTGGGCCCCTATCCACATATTGTTGCTAACAAACGCAGCGTGCTAAAACCGCGGCCCGGAGAATCCCAAGTTCGAAATTCGAAACCGCATGGAGGCGAGACTGAGAGTGCCCCGTCCCAACCATCACTAATAGTAGCTTTGCAGCCAGAGCGATGACGTCATACCTTAACCACTTTACCATTCATCCATTTTCGAAAATCGAACAGCCAAACTCCCCGTCCCCATCGGTGGGGATCAGCTCGTCTGCAAACTAACAGTCGCTTGTTGGCTAGTCACTAACGATGACGACATGCAACAACGACGCCGTCGAGTCTTACGTCTGGAGTTCACTATCTGCATCGATTTATTACTGCTGCAGTCAACTCTGTAAACAAAGCCTCCCCATTAGAACAATAAAGTGTAACGGGCGACTTCCACGGGTGTGGGGAACCACACAGATTTTGGTAATTTCGCAGTTTATAGAACTTCTTAATGGCTTGATTCCAAACAAGTAGTTCCATGGTAAGTAGCTCTTATTTGGACGCTGTGGGAAACTATCTATTGTTCACTTGCAGATACATGCGAATGGCGAATATGATTCATCGTAAAATTGGCTGCGAGCTGGATGCAACTTTCGCATGTTCCCAATGTAGGAAAATCATCTATTTAGCCAAGTCCAGGGAAGCTTCCTGCATGTGACACTGTGATCGTAATAGAAGTTATTAATTCAGGCAGGAAGACCGTATTAAAACGTCTTATGAGAAAATAATATGTCTATTTGATGGATGGAACATAAGCGGAACAGGGGACTGCGTGCACAAACTATAGGGGGCAGAACATTGCTATTCTAACATTATTAAGACACTTAGGTGAAACCAGGTAAACTCTAAACGGATGGGAATTCCTTAGCAGACTGAATACCCTCGGAAACATATTAACATTTTAAAACTCTGTCAATTATGTTAATAGCTTGATTGGTATAATGAATATGAATATGAAGAGGTATAATCACATATCACCAGATGACGTTCCACTTTTTGTAGATGGTATGGGAAGCCACCGGTGATCAAAGGGTAGTATAGGTCCCAGGGCGAAACGTGGATTGGTACCCACAATGGAGCATAAAACCTGGGAAACGCCTGCTGAACCAACATCAACAGCTCTACTACCAAACCCTATCTCCACCTCCACTTGGTGACCGCTGAGAACTCCTTCTTAACGAAATGCAGCAGACGGAGAAGGATGGAGGCGAGTCTCCCGCGTCTAAAAACAGGACAAATTGTACCAACTGGTCCTCTAGGTTGGGAGTTGGGTAGAGCTGACAATCCTACACGGAAAACCAAAGTTACGAAGCCACAACAGGAGCCCCGGACAACAACGACGAACAGATTAACGATTTGCGCATTTTCTCATGGAACGTGCCCTCCCTGCATAGAGATGGAGATGCCAAGCAACTAACCGATACCCTGTTCCAATATAGGGCTGATGTAACAGCGTTACAGGAGATGCGTTGGACAGGACCGGTTTCCTGGAGAAAAGTCGCTACACCATATACAATATTATAGCAGCCATCCAGTAAACCATTTGCTCGGAGTGGGTTTCTTAGTCAGCCAAAAATCAAACCTGCTGTTATCGGCTTTGAAAACATAAACAAAAGGCTGTGCACTCTGTTCTTGCGAGGCAAATTTAGAAATATAAGCCTCATTAACGTTCACGCCCCTACAGAGGAGACTGCAAAGTCGGAGAAGGATATCTTCTACGAGTCAATAGAACGAACCCTCGAAGCCTGTTCCAGATATGATATCAAAATCATATTTGGGGATTTTAACAGCCAAGTAAGGACAGAGCCCGTATTCAGACGATACGTCCGCACCCATAGCTTACATCAAAATACAAATGATAACAGACTGCGGATTATTCAATTAGCAGTATCACACGAAATGGTAGTTGGAAGTACCTGGTTTGCGCGGAAAGTGATCCACAAACATACGTGGGCCTCTCCAGACGGGACCACTTTCGACCAAATTGACCACGTATTGATCGAACGCCTCCACCTCTCAGCATTGTTGAATGTCTGAACATATAGGGGGGCCAATATAGACTCGGATCACTATCTCGTTGGCTTGGCGCTCCAAGCTCGAATAACAATACCACCCATAATCCTCTCTGACATATCAGGTGAGAGTTAACACTGAAGCCATCCACAACACAGCCCTCCGCAACACCTATAAGAGATAAATGGATGCCGCAATAACCGCTGCCAACAGAGATCCTGTAGATAAAGCATCAACAAATGATCTTGGACCGAGCCGCAAAAAGAGTCGGAAAGGCTGGTCTGACGATGAATGTAAGCTAGCAACGGAACGGAAGAATGCCGCGTACCGGGTGATATTGAATTCTCATAGGATTATCACGAACCCCGGCGAGCGGAGAAGCGACTTCACAGATGGAAAAAGGATGCCTGGGAGAACCAACAGGTCTGTGAACTAGAAAAGTACAGGAAGCAATCACACCAGGCGCGCAAGTTTTACCAACAATTCAACAGGATGAAGCCTTATACACCTCGATGTTCATCCTGCCGAGACAAAGAGGGGAATCTGATTTCCGACAGAATGGGCATATTGGAGCGATGGGTTGAGTACTTTGATGAACTACTGAACAACCAGAACATCGGCGAGTTTGAAGTCCCATCAACTGAAGACCGCGGACAAATACTGCCACCACCAAGTATAGAACAAAGAGTCCGTGCAATTCATTGGCTAAAAAATCATAAGTCGCCAGAAGCCGATGGAATTACAGCCGAATTGGTTAAATATGGAGGCGACCAATTACACCAAGTGGTTCATCAAATTGTGGTCAAGATATGGGACAGCGAATCAATGCCTGACGACTGGCAAAGAGGCATTATCCGTTTCATACATAAAAAGGGAGATATCACACAGTGAAGCAATTATAGAGGTATCACGTTGCTGAGTACCATCTATAAGATATTCTCCGCTATCTTGCTAGGCCGGATAGCCCCATACGCCCAGAACGTCATTGGCCCATACCAAAGAGGCTTCACTCCAGCCAAATCAGCAGCAGATCAGATTTTCTCTCTTCGGCAAGCGATGGAAAAACTGTTGGAATATGGACAACAGTTGCACCATCTATTCATCGACTTTAAAGCCGCCTATGATAGCATAGCCAGGGTAAAACTGTACACGGCCATGAGAGAATTCGGTATCCCGACGAAATTGGTAAGACTGACTAGGCTGAGCCTGACCAATGCGCAAGGCCAGATAGAAGCAGCAGGATCACTTTTAAGATCATTCGATATGAACAACGGTCTACGACAAGAGAATGCCCTATCATGCGTCCTCTTTAACCTGGCCCTCGCGAAAGTGATCCGTGATGCTGAGGTAAATCCGAAGGGTACGATCTTCTTTAAGTCCACCCAGATACTGATCTATGCTGAAGATATCGCTATCATGGGAAGAACCACCTGAGACGTACAAACTGCCTTCAACCAGATCGAGCAGGCGGTAATCAGGGCGAGATCTTGGGCAAGATAAAATATATGGTGGCAACGTCAGCACCAAAAACCAATCAACCAACAACATCAAACCGCACTGGTCAAACTGGAAGAATAAAGATAGGGGGATCTCCTATCTAGGGTCAAAAATCACAACTGACAGCTACGGTGCGGTTAGTACTTTCCGAAGTCCGTCTTAGTTTTGACATTTGTCGGAAAGATAGGAAGTGCGGGGGGTCGAAAGTGATAATTTCTTCAACAGACACATTCTCAGAAACTACTCAACCGAAAAATCTGACAGGCTGCCACTATATGGTACCTTAGCTCCGAAATACCCTTCATGCCGATATCTATTCAAATAAAGTTAATAATAGTATATAACTATAATTGACTGCAAAACCCCCCTTAAGTTCATCCTAGCAACACGAAATTAGTAATGTAGGCTATAACATAGGTCATGATCCTACCAAGTTCCGTGGAATTCGCACTATTACTAATAAAGTTATAATAGGTCAAAGTTGTCGCTTCTTTGCAAATTCACGACTGTGAATGTCAGTATCATGCCAAAGTGGATATTTTCACATAATATATACATATATAATTTGCTACGTACTAATGAGCCAAATGCATACTCAAATGTATTTATCAAAGGAATACATAAAACCTTTCATACATGAAGCGTCCAGGTCCGGTTTCCTGACTTGTTTTCAACTAGGTTGAAATCTGCAAAAGGACACTAGCCTAGGGTGATTTTTACCATCTAAAACAGAATTCGCCTAGCCTCTTACCACGTAGAGCCACATTCAGATATTACTGCACGGGGCGGAGTTAGCTTGCTTTAGCTAGCTCTCCTTCCGTCTACTCGCCGCAATTGTAATCGCTCCTTCCTCACCTCTTCCGCTTTTCGTAATTTACTTTAAATCGTTACGATCATGGAGTTGAACGCATCCCAATCCCCCCCCCCCTCCTGGCAACCTCCCACTCAACACAACAAAATTTTCCTATAATAACATTTCACCTCTTTCCTCCTTTCTTCCACGAATCGCAAGCATTGGAAGAATACGTGGGCTCTTCCGGCGCTTAGTGATGGGAACCGCTTCCGTCTTTTGTTCCGCGAATGCCAGAAAACCTAGCCCCTACAGAACTGATTGCTTCGCATAGGTACAACTCAGCACTTTCAAGATGCTTTTGAAATATCGTCGGCGCGCGTAGCCCCGGGAGATTAAGAACATGATGTTCCACAGTAATGGGCCCAGTATGGAGCCTGCTGGACACCCGCGGAGACAACGTGCTCCCGAAGTGCATCATCGGTATTATACTAGAGCGTCCTTTCTCGCAAGTAGCTATGTACAATGGCAACGACATAGATGGGGTACCGATCGTCCCCAGAAACTTCATCAATAGCTGATCTTGCTGTACATAACCCATACTGTCGATTTGAAACGCCTCCTTGGCTCTCAACGACCGAGAGCAATCTATTATAGATTACACGCTCCAATATTTTTCGCACAGTTCTAGAAGGGTGAGGATGAGTCACCTGAAGGTTTGCCAGCCTTAGGCAACAGCATTAACTTTCGCCGCTTCCATGCTGTAGAGAATATCCCGTCATACATGCACCCCTCGAATAACTTGACGAATATGTCCGGTCTGGTCTCCGGCCCCATTCGGCACTCTGTTTAGTCCCAGGGCTGTGCTGTCGCCTAGTCTACCACAAATCTCCACAAGTTTCTCTCTGGTCACTGTTGGAATCGCCGTTACATATAGGGATTGCTGGATCGATGCCCTCTCTTGCTGGGGGAATAACCCTTGAAGGTTTTCAATAAAAGCGTACGGCATATAATTTGCCGCGATGAACGGCATCTGAACCGTCCCATCACGGCGCACCATAGGCGTTACCACGGGTTTACGTCCACGTCTGAGCAGAGCTCTTTAAAGCATTTCCTCTTGATCCGTTGAATGCCAACTTGAGTGTTTTGCGGGCTTTTTTATTGGCGTGCTCTGATTCATCCTGTCTGGCTCAGTGACTGGCTGATTGAAAGCTGGCCGATTCACCATGCCATCAGCAGCTGGGTCTTCCACCGAGGAGTGTGCATCTCCAAGGCATAGACGCGTCATATGCTTCGGCACTGCATTATGGTAGATGGAGATTTTTTTTCTGTTGAAACGCCTTTAGTAGGTTGGTCTAACCACACCTCTATGAACGTCTATTCATTCAAAGCTTTTGCAGGCCAAGCTGACTTCTTTCTTGGTATCAGACATAATGGTTTTCTGTCCTGTGCCTCCCCCAAAGTTCAAAGAGGATCGCCTGGTTATCGCTGTGAGTCTAATCTTCGCTGACGGACCAGGACATATCACGCAGCAATGCAGATCCGGCGAAGGTCAAGTCTACGATTAAGGTAGACCCTTCCTTCCGAAAGGTTTTTATTTACATCACCTTTGTGGGCCAGGACTATATTAAACTGCTGCGCCCCCTTACATTTGTGTCTCTCCTTCCCCAATCAAATGGTTTCTTTAAGTTTCACTTATAATCCTCATTTTCTCATTACAGTCAACGCCTTCCTTACTGCTAGCCCGTCCCACCTCTCCCTCGCCCAACAGACATTAGAGACATTTAAAACAGCTCTTAAGAGAGATTTATTCTCTCAAACAGCAGACAACCCACCCGATCCGAATTTTTCCGGCCGCCAACAACTTCTGCGCTGCCTCCACTGGTAATCGTATTGAGTACTGCCATGGGCTCTTCTTAAAGTGACAGCAGAGTCCTCCGTAAGTTCTTCTAACTTGACTTGTTCCTTCAAAGCAGTGCGAATTACTCCTTTCGATGTCATTTCATCGAGATCCTTACACTGTATGTAGATCTCATGTTTATGGGAATGTACTAAAGCATTTTCAGCCCGGATCAGATTTGACTTTTTGAGTGTCTTCGCATAGGACAGATTGCCTTTCATCAACAACAGCGCAACAACCCGTATCCGGTCTGGGCCTGCCTTAGTAAGGAACTCCAGAGATCCAGGTTTGGCGCCGAGATCCACCAATTCGGTATCCCTAAAAGCAATCTCACATTCTGGCTTACGTCATCGCTGCATCTCAGGCAGGGTCTGCCTCGTCTTCTTTTTCTACTATAGATCCTGCCCTTACATACTTTCCGGGCTGGATCATCCTCATCCATACGGATTAAGTGACCCGCCCACCGCAACCTGTGGAGCCGGATTATATTCACAACCAGAAGAAGAAGCTGCGGAATCCTGCCTTCCGCAACTCCGTCCGGCAAGCTTTGTATCTCGTCTTCTGCGCATAGTTTCCTGTTCGTGCGTTGGTGATTTCTTCTCTTTTGCTGGTATTCGGTATGCAGTTGCCTGATTCCGTCATTCCGCCAGGGTTCCAGTAATGTGTAAACATTATTTCTGCATGGCATAGAAGCATTATAACCTTCTTTAAATGTCTCAGCGAAATTTCCCCGTCAAACATCCTTGAACTACACTGCTTCTTCCGAGATGTCCGGCAATTGTTTTTTCCTGTCCATCTTTTTTTATGTTCTAGAAACTATTTAGATAAAGCCTCTTTCAAATTCGCTTTTTCCAATTCGTTCTGCAAAGGTATTTCCATGATATCGCCCACAGATGGCATTACATTCAACCAAATACATTTGGCATGGTCAGTGTGGAGACACATCGAAGGCAAGGGTGAATTTCCCGTCGCCGTCGCCGGCTGGCGGCTTGGCAGGAGACCGAGGCAAAAATTTCCGGCCTTCTCGTACGGATCGACGACGCATGCAGACGAGATTCCTTTAAAGTAAAAAAAGCAATTCATACATCATTAATGGTTCTACTTCTCTTTGCAGGATAAAGAAGGATTCGGAGTTTTCCTTGCTTCTGAATGTAGAAAAGTGGTTCCTTGCTATCGACTTCAATTTGTTGGCGAAATGTGCGTGCAGATAGAACATCGGAAGATAATACAATTAATGAAATAGTTGCCAACCATGCGCAGACATCGCTGATCCCGTAAGGAGGAGTAACGGGCCGAAGTGGCTAAAGTGCTGACCCCAACGTGAATGCTCAGACAATTCCCTACCGGTACCCTATTCCACTCATCCATGATTTGGCGCATTCGTTGACAAACTGCATTCACAACCTTCGATCTAGCCAAGGCGTATCATCAAATCCCTGTTGCTCCCGAAGACATACCGAAAACAGCTATCTGCAAAACTTTCGAAGTTTTTGAATCGAAATCGAATGATTTTTGGCATGTGCAACGTTACGCAGACATTTCAAAAATATCCACTCTATCCTACGAAACTTTAACGTCTGTTTCGTATATATGGATAATGTTTTGGTCGCTTCTTCCTCCGAATCTGAGCATTTGGACTATCCCGGGTGCATTTTTCAACGTCTCCTTGGGGCCAGGCTCGTTCTAAACGTTGAAAAATGCAGATTCCTACAGGGGCAGGTAAAATTTATCGGGTACATTATTACCCCTGACAGAGTCCAACTTGATACAGACAAGGTTGAAGCGATAAAAAACGTTCTCCTGCCAAACACGGGATGGATCTGCGAAGGTTCTTAGACGTGTTAAACTTCCACCGTCATTTCTTGCCCACGGCTGCTCATTACTAAGCGATCCTCAACGCTTACTTGTATGGGCCCAAAACCAAAGACTCCCGGAGTTGTGTTCGTCGATGCCTCAAACGCAGCGGTAGGCGCCGCTCTTCAGCAGAAGGTGAATCAAACCTGGCAACCGTTGAGCTTCTTTTCGAAACAACTCAACACAGCTCAACGTAACTACAACTACTATGATCGTGAGCTACTCGCCGGGTACCTCTCCATCAAATATTTCCACTTCTCCCTTGAGGGCAGGCCGTTCGCTGTGACGCAGTCCAATGTGGTGTTGGAACGTTGGCACCGGGCACTAAAGGCCACCTTAATGGCTCGCGATGTTCCATCGTGGTTGCAGTCCTTGCCTTTCATCCTCCTCAGCCCTCACACAGCCCAGCGAGAGGAGTTAATAGCCAGCCCCGCGGAGATGGTGTATGGGGAGAATCCGCGACTTCCCGCCAACCCTGTGCTGGATATCAGAGCAGGGTTGAGCGACTCCGGCATGCTGCGTCTGCTCAGAGACGCGGTTTTGAAATTGCGACTGAGACCACCTTCAAGACACACGTCGCCTAAGGTAGACACCCCCAGGGACCTCGAGACATATTCACAGGTCTTCATTAGGATGGACGTTCCCCGGAAGCCATTGCATCCATCATACGATTGACTATTTAAGGTCCTGGAGCGACAGGAGCACTCCTTAAAGCTCGACGTTGGGGGCGGGCCCAAGTGGGTCTCCTTGTCAAGGATGAAGGCCTTCGCTGAACCGATGGACGCTTCAAAAAGAAGCACACCCACGCGTGCAGACGCGATTCCTTTGAATTGAAAAAAGCAATTCAATTTACTGACGAAATTTTTCGTGCAGATAGAACATCGGAAGATTATGCGATTCCTAAAATAGTTGTCAACTATATGCGGACATCGGTGATCGCGTAAGGAGGCGTAACGGGCCGAAGTGGCTAAACCAGGAAGCATATGAGAAGAAAGATGACGCGTATAGACAGTACACAGAACGGGACACATCCGGAAAAATATAATGGAGCAAACTAACTTAATAGGATCCAAAGAAGCATATGTGCAGGTGTTACTGGGGTTCTGCAGTCCTACTTGTCAGTTGCCCTTACACCTTCTCCCCTGGACATTCATATTAAACGTGCAATGCTATCTGACTTCGTAACTCGGCAGCTAGGCAGTGTAGTTCTACGGCCAAAGTAAGATCCTAGACGAAGCACCACGAAAACTCTGGGTATTTTCAATGGGCTACGCTACACGGTGGAAAATGGGCCAAGTTTTGGCACGGCATTCGTTGCCGGCATATTATGAATATTGTACGGAATTGGAATGAGAGTATTCAAGGAAAGAAGCTAATATGAAGACTCCCGTGACTGTGGAGATGAAAGCTTCACCCTCTTCAAGGGACGGAAAACGTTTCATTAGGAAGATGATTTTGAAAGTCTTATGTAGTAATTTCTGCCGTTTCCTTCTTCAATCAACCTAAATTGGATGTTAAGACATGAAAACTATAAAGGATTAAAAATGAGGCTGACGTTCAGTATCTTCTCACAATTGCCCCTCAAAGACCTCATAAACTGTGTCTCCAATTAACTATGCATGCATATATTACAATCTGCGAATAGAACGCGGGGCGCTTGAAGCAAAAATCAACCCATTAGCCTGCAGATTTAGAAACGTAATATCTCCATCCTGTTAAAGCAGAAACTTTCCAAATTAATTAAGTCCATTCTCATTTCTTAAGCATTGCCAAAATTTGTGAATCCTACTACTTACCTGAGTCATCATCTCTCATCTGCAACGCAATAAAATGGACCCAATTATTTTATTCCCACAACGCCTCCATTGAATCAATTCAAATCTTTGTTTTCAATTCAAATGTTGTTCGTTATCAAGCAGCAGAAGAAAGCATCAGCTTTCCACTGGTCCATTCATGAGAGCCTGAAGAATGGAACCTCCGGAAAAAAGAATCGTTCAAGAAGCCATTGTGCAGCGGCTGATGATGCACACGGGATGTGTCCCAACTACTGCTATCTATCTGCTTCTGAAGTGATGCCACCATCATGATCTCATCTGAAGATTCGTTTTGTTCGATATAGACCTGAAATGGAAGCAACAAAAAATTATTATTTGGCTGCCTATAAAAAAGGGTAGACTGGTTTTCGATAGAACCTTTCCGGTTCTAAACATGTTTGCTGAAAGCGCGCACGTCTCATTGTTTCGGTTGGATTTCGTTTACTGGGTTTCGTTGAAATTTGGGGCAATCTTGATTTGGTAACAGTTGGGAAATAGAGTTTTGTTTGGAGCACTTGGGATTTCAAGACTAGTAGTCGATTTACCGTAGTCGGTTGGGTAACAATACAATCTACTAGAGAAGGAATTTCTCAGATATCATCCGAAATTTCTATAAAATATCTAATATCTTTTGTCAATAATTAAGCACCTGCAGTCCGCTAATGAATTCCGTGGTGAAGTAAGAAATGCGAGATAGAAGAGTATTTCTGAAAAAGTTTGTTGATTTCCTTTCGCATTGCTTAAGGAAACTATAGTTCGAACTCCAACTAGAATTGTTCTGAATCCGTTTGGAGAGGACGGAGGGAGCATTCTCGCTGTTAGCTAACAATCGCCAATAATGCCCTTAAATCTTGTATCGAATTTAAAATTAGAAAATTCACACTAAATAGTTTCTGCTGCTCGTAAGAGGTTTTAGTCGCCGGAATAGAACTTTATAAGATAACAATCCCAAAAATTCCAAAATTATCTTTCCAATGAACCCACCCCTCGTATAAGAATGAACTTCCCGATTTCAATCTATATCTATCGCACAACGATTAGGACAGGTTTTTGGGATGTGCGGAATCCCCGATAATGATATCGAAGGATTCCAGAAGATTCGTCTTCTCCAGCTTGAGCTACAGTTCCAATGATAACGGTGAGACATTCTGAATCTGAGTGAAGTAAGATGATGAGGTTGTGGTGAGCTCTTCTCTACCTTCGAAAGGTTTTGTATTCCTGTAACTCTTTCGGTAGTAGACGCAAAACTAGGACTCTGACTGTTCAATCCTATTCCAGGCTAGGGAGCATCACAGTAGTCTAGTAGTTTGCACCAGCGGAGACTTATCTTGTAAGGAAGATGGATGCTGATTGGATTCCATACAGAAAAGTAACTTCTCGTGGTGGTGTAGACGTTGGCGATATCGAACAGGCACGATACTTAACGACGCGAAACATGGTGACACTTTTTTTATCCCAAGAAAATATTTGTTGCATTTTCTTCAGAGATTTGTGAACCTTTTTACTGAATATCAAAAATTACTCAGGTCGATAGTGTGCTTTACTTTCACAGCTTTGCGGGTCCAGTGGAGCCGATCATTCTTATTTATTGGCGATTACGATAAAGTATGCATTTGGCGGTCAAAGGGTAGTATAGGTGCCAGAGCGAAACGAGGATTGGTACCCACGATGGAGCATAAAATCTGTGATATGCCTGCTGAACCAACACCATCAGCTTTACTACCAAACGCACCTGAAAACGGGACAAAATGTACCTGGTCCTCCAGTTTTGGGCCTGACAACCCTACATGGAAAACCGATGTAACGAAGCCACGGAAGGACCCTCGGACAGGATGGATTTCAAAACGACGAACCCGGCAACGACAACAGGAAATCGATTTGCACATTTTCTCATGGAATGTGCGCTCCCTGTACAGACCGAATGCTGCTAAGCAGCTAGCCGATACCCTGTCCCAATATAAGGCTGATGTAACAGCGTTGCAAGAGATGCGATGGACAGGGACCGGTTTCCAAGAGAAAAGCCACAACACCATATATTATTGTGGCCATCCAGTAAACCATGTGCTCGGAGTAGGTTTCTTAGTCAGCCAAGAAATGAAACCTGCTGTTATCGGCTTTGAAAATATAAACGAGAGGCTATGCACTCTGCGTTTGCGAGGCAAGTGTAGAAATATAAGCCTCATTAACGTTCACGCCCCTGCAGAGGAGTCGCAGAAGGATACCTTCCACGAGGCAGCAAGCCTGTCCCAGATATGATTTCAAAATCATACTTGGGGATTTTAACAGCCAAGTAGGGACGGAGCCCATATTCAGGCCATACGTTGGCTCCCATAGCTTACATCAAAATACAAATGATAACGGACTGCGGATTATTCAAATAGCAGAGTCACACGAAATAGTTGTTGAAAATGGTCCACAAACATTCATAGGCCTCTCCAGACGGGACCACTTTCAACCAAATTGACCACGTGTTGATCGAACGCCGCCACCTCCCAGCCAGAATGTCAGAACATATAGGAGGACCAATATAGACACGGATCACTATCTCGTTGGCATAGTGCTCCGAGCTCGAATTACGACACCACCTACAATCCGCTCTGACAATCAGGTGAGAGTGAATACTGAAGCCATACACAACACAACCCTCCGCGACACCTGTAAGAGAGAAATGAATACCGCAATAACCACAGTCAACAGAGAACCTGGAGATGAATCATCAACAAAGGATCTTCACAACCACCTGAAGAACGTTATCGTTGATTCGGCCACAAACATACTTGGCCCCAACCGCACAAAAGTCGAAACAGCTGGTTTCACGATAAATACAAGCTAGCTGTGAACTAGAAAAGTACAGGGAACAACTACTTTGATGAGTTACTGAACAACCAGAATATCGGCCAGTTGGAGGTCCCGCCAACTGAAGACGACGGACAAATACTGCCACCACCAAGTAGAGGAGAAACAGTCCGTGCAATTCATCGGGTTAAAAACCATAAGTCGCCAGGATCCGATGGAATTACAGCCGAATTGGTTAAATATGGAGGCGACCAGTTACACCAAGTGGTTCATCAACTTGTGCTCAAGGTGAGGGACAGCGAATCAATGCCTGACGACTGGCAAAGAGGCATTATCTGTCTCATATATAAAAAGGGAGATATCACGTAGTGTAGCAATTATAGAGGTATCACGTTGCTGAGTAAGATATTCTCCGCTATCTTGCTAGGCCGGATAGCCCCATACGCTGAGAACATCATTGGCCCATACCAAAGAAACTCACTCGAGGCAAATCAGCAACAGATCAGATTTTCTCTCTGCGACAGGCGATGGAAAAACTGTTGGAATATGGACATCAGTTGCACCATCTTTTCATCGACTTTAAAGACGCCTATGATAACATAGCCAAGGTGAAACTGTGCACGGCCATGAGAGAATTCGGTGTCCCGAAGAAATTAATAAGACTGACTAGGCTGACCCTGACCAATGTGCGAGGCCAGATCAAAGCAGCAGTATCTCTCTCAAGACCATTCGACATCAACAACGGTCTACGACAAGGGGATGCCCTATCATGCGTCCTCTTTAACCTGGCCCTCGAGAAACTGATCCGTGATGCTGAGGTAAATGCAAGAGGTGCGATCCTATTTAAGTCCACCCAATTACTGGCCTATGCTTACGATATCGACATCATGGGAAGAACCACCCGAGACGTACAAACTACCTTCATCCAGATCGAGCAGGCGGCCATTGGCGCGAGATCTTGGGCTGCACATCAATGAAGGCAAGACAAAATATATGGTGGCAACGTCAGCACCGAAGACGAATCAACCAAGAACATCAAACCGCACTGGTCAAACAGGAAGAATAAGGATAGGAGAATACAACTTTGCGACCGTTGATAATTTCTCCTATCTAGGGTCGAAAATCACAACCGATAACAGCTACGATAATGAAATCTGCGCACGGTTGTTGTCAACCAACAGAGCCTATTTCAGCTTACAAAAAGTATTTGCCCGAAACGTCTCACCATAGGGGCAAAGATCTTACTGTACAAGACAATGATCTTGCCAGTCCTCATATATTCCTCGGAAACTTGGGTTTTTAGCAAGAAAAATTGGAAGCTCTTGTCCGCGTTGGAGAGAAGAATCCTCCGAAGAACTTTTGGCCCCCTACATGAGGATGGACGATTCCGTAGCGTACAAAATGACCAAATCTATGAGCGATACCATGACCGTCCGGTTGTGGATAAAATCCGGCTCAATAGGTTATGGTGGGCGGGTCACTTAATCCGTATAGATGAGGATGATCCCACCAAGAAAGTCTATAAGGGCAACAATATCTATGGTAGAAAAAGAAGACGAGGCAGACCCTGCCTAAGATGGAGCGATGGCGTAGGTCAGAACGCCAGACAGCTTTTAGGAATATCGAATTGGTGGACCTCGGCGCAAATCCAGGATGTCTGGAGTTCCTTATTAAGGCAGGCCTAGACCGGATACCGGTTGTTGCGCCGTTGATGATGATGATATGAGAATATATTCGATTTGCGTGTTACTGTTCCCACTATAAAATGTAGGAAGATGAGACGATCGTTTGATGAACCATGTATTCATAAGTACAAGGTCATGGGTTCGATAAAATCAATTATACGCTCGCCACCCTCATTGCGCGCTCCAAACCCGTTTCTCCCATCGCACTTGTTACCGTCTGCCTTTTCACCCACATGACCATTAAAGTCACCGGCAATGATGATATAGTCCTCAACGGACACGTTGCAGGTCTTTTCATCGAGAAGTTGCCAGAAGGCATCTTTCTCGGAATCAGGTCGTCTGTGGTGCGTACGCGGTGGAGAACTGAATAGTGCGATCAGCTGATATAATGGTGAGCTTCATCAGCCGATTATCAAATCGTTCGACTTCTTTAATGGCATCACGGAGACCCTTTGAGATGACAATGCTAAAACCATATTGAATGTGTGTTACCGCGTTCGCTTTCTTGCAGAATGATTTGGATGCCCTAGCATTTTTCCGAGGCTTGTGACTCAATCCGATCATCTTGTTTCTAACGACATTTTATGCATTTTCTTGGTCGGCCTGTCTCGAGACCTGTCACCAAAACAGATCAGGTAAGATTTAGCATTGTGAAATAACTCCAACTATACTCTATTTATCTCTCTCCCTGATCTCACCATTTTATTTTTATTTAACTGTACAGAGTACGTTACCTCATACCCTCCTTTACCTGGACTGGGGACCAGCATACTATGTTAATAGCAGGGCGAAGTTACATATAACCTGCCTGACACGAACTTATCAATTATCATGGCTCCACAGCTGGTGCCTCCGCAATGGACTCACGGTGAACGCTAGGAAGACTGGACTAGTTATATTCACTAGGAACGTCAGGTGGGGCAGCTATACGCTATCCACCTTAGCAGGGGCGGAAATCCAGCTGGCACAAACAGTAAAGTATTTAGGAGTACATTTCGACTTCAAGTTAACGTGGAACAATATCAGAAATCCTTCAGATTGCTCTGGTGCTGTAGGAATGCGGTAGGTAAGACCTGGGGACTTCCACCCAAACGGATATACTGGATGTATACATCCATAATAAAACCCATTTTGATGTATGCATGCATCGTCTGGTGCCCAAGACTGAACTTTGCTAACAGCAGGAAACTACTAACGCAGATTCAGAGGCTTGATTGCCTAAGTATTACTGGAGCAATGAGTACTACGCCGACTGCGGCACTTGAAGCTATCCTAAATCTAACCCCCATTCACTTGGAGGTGAAACGGAAAGCAGCCAATGACGCATATAGACTCGATACCATTGGGGCGTGGAAAGGCGTCCAATCACATAGTCATGCGTCTATCTGGAAATTCCTTGAAAAACATCCGGTAGCTCTGATGCCGACTGATCATATGGTTTCCAGATTCATCTTTGAAAAGACATACACTCTCCTAATCACCGAAAGAGAAGAATGGCCGACAAATGGCCACGAGTCACAGAGTTACAGACCTAATAATCTTCACCGACGGGTCAGTCATGGAAGATTGATCGGGCCCAGGGTGTTCTCGGAGAGTCCGATTATAGAACTGGCCCGACCCCTCGGAAAAATGACGACCATATTCCAGACGGAGATATATGCCATTGGCAGCAGAAGAATGTCTGCGACAAAAGTGGAGAGGTCTCACCATTCGAATCTGTTCCGACGGTCGGGCCTGCATTATCGGCACTAAATGGCAACAACATATCAAGCCAGTTGATGTGGAGTTGTCATCAGGTGCTGCTGAAACTTGGCCGACTGGCCGAAATATTCCTGATGTGGGTGCCGGGGCACTCTAATATCGCCGGTAATGTGGAGGCTGACAGACTGGCTCGCCGAGGGTCTGGATCCACAATAATGGGGCCAGAACCAGCTCTTCAAATCCGACCATCTACTGTCAAGTCTACTCTGAAGGGTGAAATTGCAAGTATTCACGCAACCGAGTGGAGAAGTTTGGACTCTTGTCGGCAAGCGAAAATCCTTGTGAAAGAGCCTAGGGCCACTAGAACGGTATTTTTGTTGTCCCTTAAGAAGTGGGACATGAAAAGATTGGGGTAGCGGTTTCGGCTATGTGCAGCCAATGTGAGGAGGAGGAGGAGACGGCCCTGCACTTTTTATGCAGCTGCCCGGCATCCTTAGATCTCAGACGAAGACACCTTGGCAAGGTTTTCTTCAATGAAGAATCTGCACACTCTTTGCCTCTAGAGAATGTTCTCAGATTCGCTAAAGCCTGCGAACACCGTAGGCGGGAAGCCATTGAATAGGCAATTTACGGGGGTAGTACACTGGGCCTAACAATGGCCTGAGTGCCCGGAGCTGCGACTCCCCCAGTAAACTAAACTAACTAACCATAGATCCCCCTCGCAGATATGGACGACGCAGTTTCCAACTTTTAATTAGAATTCTGCCTGTCCTGATTGTCTCGAACCACTTGAATTTTCACAAGTCGTAAGTTGCTTTTAATCCAGACTGGTACAAACCACATCTCAAGTAGAGTCCCAAACAATTGACTCCTAATAAGTGAATGAATTCAGAAGGACTCCGGGTGCAATCAGTTCTCGCGGTTATCCAGCATCTAGAGGACTGAGATCTAGGAAGCTACTTAAAAAGGAAGAACTTTATCTTGGTTGTGAAGTTGCTTCTCGGTAGTGGTAGGGGAACGTTTTACGAGCGTTAATTTTTGGCGGCAAGAGATATCGGCCAGAAAAAATAACGACGAAAATTCCAAAACCAAACCCAAATTAAATTTTTAAATTACTCGCGATAAAGGTGATTAAAACACCAATTTCTACAGATACTAAGCTGCATAAGATTTCTTTCAATGAGAGAAAACCTGACCCAACATGGCTTTTATATGATGCTGTTATCATTATAGCTCCGGAGGTCAATGAAATACCCTAAAATATTCTTATGCTCCCCAAAAATTGAAGTTTTTACGAGTATTGATTGGGACCCGATCATGCAAACTCCAATGCCCTAAAAATGCACTCGAAAGTTGCAAGTGTTGCATCCAACTCTCGAAACCCGAGTCATGGGAAGACTAGGTCATTCACATAAACAAACCGATATTAAAATGACGATACATATTTTACGATTCTATTATATATAAGAGAGTCCATTCCCAAGTGGGAGATCTTGTGGATTCGATTATCATTTTCAATTGGGCTGTACGACATTATGTTTACGAGTATGGCGAGGAAGACCTGCTCGCCTACTTACTGGGAGAAGACGCGACCTCCACTTGAATGGAGAACACGAAATGCAGTCAAACACTCTTGACAAACACAAAAATACCAAACAAAAACACGGCTGACTCGCAAGGCAAATTATCAAAGTTGTTTTTATCACGCGGAATTCATGATCCGCCATTTCAGTTCTTTAATGACTTTTTACGGAACTTGTCGCTGTTTGAATAACTCTTGCCTCGTCTGGGCCTAACCTAAAAAGGTTCCATGATTGGCTATTTTTAGAGCATTACAGCGTCGCGCTTACGATCTTTATGAATGCACAATAAGTCATGCGCTGTAATAATTGCAGTTACGCGTAATCGCGAGAAGAGAATTAATTGCATATGTACGAGTATCTGATTACAACATACCGAGCCGTACACATGCTTCGTGCCATTGCGGTAACGGAAATGTCGATTAAATCAAAGCATGTTTCGGAACAATACCCTCTACAAGAAAATAGAAGAAATTAGCCTTATTTCCTCGCATATCTTCGACTTGACTGATATTTGCGATTCTCAGATAGCATCCATAGATCTAGAAGTATCTCACTTAGACAAGGTTCTCGTGTGGGGAGAAGATTTGCACGTTTGTGATTAAGTTCCCCATTCTACCTACATACTTACTTTAGCTTCTGCTTCGGGGCCTTATGGCTTCAAGTCAACACTGAACTTTCCTGAGAATGGATTTCAAGGCCAGCATAGATTTATGAATTATGGTATTAGCACCAAAAATGGCAGCGGAAGTCTCTGTGACGATAATTGAATGATTCGTTCCATAAATGGCATCCAATTTGCGATCTCGCCAATTACTCGATCAGTTTTAATGCTTCTAAGTGAAAGCATTTCATAAATCACGTACTTAGCGACAAATATGGCCGCCTGACGCTCCGAATTTGGCGTCATTTCGCCATTTTGGCTCATCTCATGACGTCTTTATCCAAGTTCAAATTCGGAAAGAGGTGAATGGTGAAACAATAACAAAAGCTCCAATTGTTCTGCTTTTGCGTAAACATAAATTTATTTGACTCGGTCGTTGCCACAAAGGCCATTTAATTGCTATTTTTCGCTTCGTCCCCAACTTCACCTGAAAAGCTGTAAAAGTTGTAGAGCTCGTTAGATACCTGCATCTTATTTTCTCCGGTGGTCGTTGAATTACAAAGATTGAAAACAATGTTAAATTGATTTCTACATTACTTCGACCACATGGTTGCATTATAATGACCTTCTGCGGCTTAGCCTAGAGGTTTCCGGTGCATGGTTTCTCACGGGCTAGTTGGCGCGAAAGCAGCAGTGGCAGTGGTTTTTGTCTTTGTTTATAATAATCGGATGCGGCCGAAATACTTTAATTGAATTAAGCCAATCGACCTACAACCTCCACATTATATGATGAGAGCCAAAATTGTGAACTTATTTTGCGGTTTTCGTTTTATATTCTGTTACGAATGCGAAGAAAAACTTTATCTAAAGTTTTCGAAATTTATTTATACTCCCAAAAATAAGAAGATTATCTATCATTACTTAGCACTCGAATGATTTTACAGGGTCTGCTGTAGTTGTAGTTTCCAGCCGCTTCCAAATTCGTTGAATTGACCAATAATTTTAGTAAGGGAAGTATTCTCCCAGATACACTAACCTACTATGCAGACACCAATGCCCTGCGAGTGGGGACGATGGTCTTCCAAAGGACGTCGACAAGCCACACATCCACGATGATGAGCAACTGAAGATGTGGAAGGAACACTTCAGCACCGTCCTTAACACATCGTTCAATAAGTCCCGGGACTAACTATGAAAACAACATTTTATCGGCAAAATTTTTTATTATTCATCAACATAATCTCCTTCAAGGGTTATACAATCATTCCAACGCTTCTCTAACTTTTCAATGCCATATTTGTAGAACGATTTGTCTTTTGACTCAAAATGAGCCTCAGTAGCAGCGATCACCTCCTCATTTGAGCCAAATCTTTTTCCCTGAGATCCGCAAAGAGCCAGCAGTCGCTGGGGGCCAGATCCGGCGAGTACGGAGGTTGAGGAAGCAGTTGGAAGCCCAATTCGTTGAATTTGGTCATCGTTTTGATTGACTTGTGGCACGGTGCGTTGTCTTGATGAAAGATGACTTTCTTCTTCTTCATGTGTGGGTGTTTTTTTGCTATTTCGGCCTTCAAACGACCCAATAACACCATGTAGTAGTCGCTATTGATGGTTTTTCCTTTTCCGAGGTAGTCAATGAAAATTATACCATTCGCATCCCAGAATAGGGACGCCATCACTTTGCCGGCCGACTGTTGTGTTTTTGGACGCTTCGAGCGGCTTTTACCGGTCGTACGCCATTCAGCTGACTGCCGACTTGACTCCGGAGTGAAATGGTGAATGCATGTTACCAGTTGATATGTTCACCATCTTAGCTATCTCTCGCACTTTTATTTTGCGGTCACCCATCACGATTTTCAATACTTGCTTGGTGTTTTCGGGAGTTACTCCCTCATTTGGCCGACCCGAACGTTCCGCATCATTTGTATCAGCACGACCGCGTTTCACGTCGAAAACCACCGACAAATGGTTGTTTTCGACGGAGTAGAGTCCGGATAACGTTTTTCAAGCCATTGCTGAGCTTGAACAGTGTTTTTTCCCCATTAGAAAACAATGTTTTATCAACAGACGAAACTCGTTTTGGTCCATTTTTTCACGATTGCAAAGGTAGCGTCAGTTTAACCACTATAGCTTTCTTGGTTATGTTTCGAATTACATCAAATTTTGACACATTTTATCTGAAGGTTGGTACTTCTGAACCTTGGTATATAAATGGCATTATTAGCGCCATTTCTATGCTAGTCCCGGGACTTATTGAACGATGTGTTAACAGCATCACATCAGATAAGGTTCCTCCTCCTGTGAATTCAATGGCCAGTCAATTTGACATGCTGGACAGACTGTTCTTCCTAGTAGAAGAGAAATCATTTCGGACATTTATGCGCACAAACGAAAGTCGCTGACCGCAGAGAGTGGAAGAAGGGGATGATCGTTAAGATTCCAAAGAAAGACACACGTTTGGAGTGTCGAGGGGTATCTTCGTGCTCCCTGCTGTCGCGAAGATAATAACTAAAATAATCCTGGGACGCATCAAAGAACATATCGAAAGCTTGTTCGACATAGAACTGACTGGTTTCCGCTCGAGATCCTCCTGTATTTACCACATCAACAGCCTACGGATCATTTTGGAACAGTGCATGGAGTTTAAATCTTCGTTGCACTTGCTCTTCATCGATTTCGAGAAAGCTTTCCATAGCATGACTGAAGATAAACACCGACAGAACCAATTTTCTCAATCTGACCGGGCATCGCACGCTCCCTATCTGTATTAAAGGGCAGAGCATCGAAAGCATCGACCAATTTGTATATCTAGAAAGCGTGGTTTTTGCTGGCGGCTTCACCGAACTAAACGTTACCCGGCGCATTAACAGCTCTAGGTCCGCTTTCGTTGCCTTGTCTAAAATCTGGCAATGCACTTATCCCAACATCATTCAGTTATAGACCTGCTTGGGATACTATGATCAATAGATACACTATAACCAGTAAAAGGGGCACAATAGTTCTTCAAGGACGCGGTGCGACTTTCCCTTAACAGAATAATAATAATATCCCAACATCAAGATCGAGTTGAGACTGTTCTGTGCTGGTGTTTTTTCTGTGTTACTATATGGGAACAGCACATGGAAAATGAACCACAGATGTGGTTGATGAACCCAACTGTTACTCGAAAGCCCCAACCCTTCGTCAACACCTGTCTGCGTCATATCATCGAAATCTGTGTGGTACCACCACTTGCCTGATACTATTCCAAATGAAGAACTTGGTCGGAAGGCGAAAATGGCAGTGGATAAGTCACACATTGAGAGAAGGCGAAAATTGCATTGCGAACTACGCCATGCAGTGGAATCCATTCTCCCAAGATGGCCGACGCGTGGGTCACTCCAAGGGCACTTGGCGCAAAACAGTAAAGAAATAAATCGTAGGAGGAGCTGAAGTGCATTTCAGGTGACCGCGAACGATGCACTATACCAAGGAGTAAATGGTAACCGTAGATGCATATAGTTAAAAAGGCCCGCAGGCCCTCTCCCAACCCAACCGGATCGAGGGGCGACCAACCTAAGGATGGGCTGACGGCAACATCCAAACGCCCGCATCACAGCGATGATGCGTTTTAACGCAAAGTGTGTGCGACCATGCGAAAATGTATTGCTACATCTCAATTGTCGCAAACACTTCAAGCAATAACGCGGTGATTCTATACTACAGAGACATGGATCTTAAATGGAAGACAGTATGAATCAAGACTGAAGCCCACTAGGTGAGATTATTGCCAGACAGGACTCTTCGGACTATAGCACACGATTTGAATTGAAGCTTTTTGCATCTCCATTTATAGTCCAGCCCTAAGATCGAGCATTTTCAGCGCTTTATGCAAATTTTGCGGGACTAATCCCATCGCTGAAATTACCACGGGGACTACTTCGATCTTTTGTAGTCTCCAAGTCTGCTCCATATCGTCCAACAAGGGGCCGTAGTTCCGGATTTTTTCTAGCTGTTTTTCAACAGTGTTCCGGTCCAACGATACGGCTACATCAATTATGAAGCACGCTCGTTCTTCCTTGAAAAGCAGAACTAGATCGGGTCTCTGCGGAGTATACTTATAGTAAGGATGGTATGTTGCCACTAAGTTATACTTCAACGCAAGGTTTTTATGGAGAATCTTGCAGACGGACTTATGACGATTGGTGTACCGGTATTGCCCAACATCCTGCATGCAGATGTTACGTGCTGGATGGTCTACTCCTCACAGCTGCATAACCTACAACTAGAGTTGGTGATTGAGGAGTTGTGAAGAATGTACCGTTTGTATTTTTTTGTTGGGAACGAAGCATCCTGAATTGAAGTTAGGTCAACCATTTGTTGGACGCTTCGATGTCAATGCCTGGCAACAGCAAATTTTTGATATGACCTCCGTGAATGGGTTTATCTTTCCATATGTCAACCTTCTGTTGGACTGAAGTAACATTCGCCATGGGATTCCATTCTCTACTTCTCAAATTCAAAGGAGATAATTTATTTTCTACCATGATGGTAGCCTGATGTATTTGTCTGGAAGATTGTTTCTCATAGAAAAACTCACGAAGAGAATGCACTTGATTGTAGTGCAATGTTTTTAAATCAAGTACCCACTTCCTCCCTGATGACTCTATTGTGTATGTTGTTGTTTGCAAGAATTGCCCTTACCCGTCTATTGACAGATTCAAAGTCCGTATTACTCCACTGGATCACACCGAAAGTATATAGAAGGACGGGAAAGGTGAGTTTTATTTTTCCCGTAGAGCTCAGTTTTAAGGGCAAGGTCCAGACGTCGGTCAAATTCCCCCAGTAACTTAGATTTCATTATTGCCACAGCAGGTGTTGTTGCTTGCAATATGCCGAGGTATTTGTAGACGTCGTCCGAATCCATACCCCCAATTTCGATGTTATTTTAGCTGTATCCTTCGTTGTCGGTGTGTTTTCCCCGAACAATGCATGCCTATATCCTTACTGAACTGAATGGTGATGTCCAGCAAGGAGCGCAGTTGGTTTTCGTCTTTGGCATACAATTTGATGCCGTCAATATACATTAAATGACTTAATGTACATTTCGACAATATGCCATGTTTGACTTGGAACCCGTATTTGCTTTCATGCAAGTCGAAGATAACTACGACGGCAGAATGAGCTCCAAAGAAAAAGAGAAGGAGCAAACCACAATCAGAGGCCATTCTCTTCAAGCCGAGCGAAGGTGATGTAGACGTTAAATCTATCCGGCGGACTCGAATCGATGATATAATTGTGGAGCTTGAGTTGAAGACCGGTAAGAAGAGTACTTTCTGCGAGGCAGTCCAGCCTATGCTAGGCACAAACAAAGTACTTTCCAGCCAAGAAGCCATGTGCACCCTTCAAATAAAGGATATGGATCGTCTCACCAGCACGGAAGAGGCGGAGGAAGTGATAAAAAGGGATTACCCAGATGAGAGCAACGTCAAGGTAGAAGTTACATCTGTCAACTCCATAAGGCACAAATTGGTCACTGTCGCTCTCCCTAGAAAGACTGCGTACCAACTTTTTCGTTATGGGAAAATATTGATCGGATAATGGATCATTTGGAGGATAAAGCGAGGGACAGTTGTAACTCACTTTTAAGGTTTTGTGTATAACAATACAAATACCCATACATCGGGCGTTTTTTTTGTAGCTCTGCCAGCTCCCGGTTTATTTCGCCTGGTTAAAGAGTTTTCAGATATCGGTTCTCATTCTAGCTATGCTCCTGCTTCACCGGAGTATGTATCTTGATGATGGGATTATCTTAGCCAAACAGCTAGCCTCAATAGCGTCAATGATGGCTCCTATGAGGATTTCCACCACTGTTTACAGCTCTATTCCGTTCCTGATGTCACCTATGGATCGACCATATTGTTATTCAGGTGCCTTGTTTAGGAGTCCCCATCTATTCTCAAGGGATTCCTAACTATTCGTTTTACTTGCGAGTTGCCTTCAATTCGGAGTCTGATTATCCTATGATCCGATATCTCTAATTCCTGACCAGCCGTTCACCAGAGTATTCCCTAGTGTCATATTAAGTACCTCCTCGCAGAACTTAGCTAGTCGGTGGTTGTCTCCTGAGAAGTATTCTGATACCACAACTGCCTTTCAAATTCTCCCCCGGATTCCATATTTCAAATTTCTCCTAAGAATAATGTAAGCTCTTGATTTCTCTCAAAGCAGGCCGACCCCACAGACCATCTTTGATCCATCGGTGAAGAATACTGTGTCATAACCTTGCAACAGGCCACCAGTCTTCCACTCTGCCCTGGTTGGAAAGTCCATAGAAAATTTTGTTGTGAAGTTGAGCTTGCGTGTGGCATGCCGAGATTTCCCGAGATACTTCGTCTAGAATGTTACTATGGCCATAGGGCTTCGCTGTCCAGTATTCGGCACTGCACGCTACAATCTATTTAATGTGAAGGGGAGGAGCTGCAGGAGTACATTGAGAGCATCTATCGGGCAGGATTGCAGAGCCCCAATATCCTATTAAGCTTCGTTTTATTGTGCTTTTTGCTCAAAGCCTGGCACTATACAATAGAACCGTACGGATTGGACGCACTGCAGCTGTGTATATCCAGAGAACCTCGGCCGGAGACTTAATTTCTTGCAAAGGTTCAATATCATCAAATCGTCGGCATACGCCACTACCTTCATTCCGCTGCTGTCCAATATTCGGAAAATTTCGTTCATCACTATTAACTAGAGCACCGAAGAGATGCCGTCACCCTGCGCATGCCTCTATTCACAGCTCTGGTCAAATAGTTGCCTCGCAAAGCCTGGTACTTAGCATAGAAATAATCCAATGCGTAAGATACCCCTCCAATTCAATACAGGTCAAGGCTTCCTTGATGTCGTTGGTAGTAAATTTGTTGAATGTTCTCTCTATATCCAAGAAAGCAGCTAGGGTATACTGCTTGTACTGCATTGGCCGCGGAACCGTGCTAATTACCTCGTAGAGAGCGGTTTCTGTGGATTTGCCTTTGAGGTAGGCATGCTGAGACTTTCATATACACATAAGTAGCTCTTGGCCACGTCGTTGAAGGGTTTCGCAGTTCGTAGCCCGTCGGCTGGCTACAACTGCTAACTTTTCTCCAGAGGTTGCTTAGCGCCCGAGCTGTTGCTCAAGCTCTTGTATTTGTTTGACTTCGCATTGAGACCGATTGATTTTCAGAGCGGCGGGTTTCGCCTTCTGCTTATCTGCCAGGCGTTTGCTGTTATATTACTCCACAATGGCCTGGTATTTAGCGCTCGTCAACAGTACCGACCTCCTTATTCTTGACAATCTTGCTGAGAATATGCATAGCCCTCTGGTAAAGGCTCTTGGGCAGAACCCCAGTGGATCTTCGCTTCTTGGCGGATTTCTGGTGACCGACGTTCTTGCCGGTCTTTATTTTTGAGGGATCCCCCGACGTCGGGGTTTCAGGTTAGGAGTGCTATGTCTGGCACTCGCTACACCCAGCTTGACGGTAGTGGATTTCAGGCAGGAAACCACTAGTCCGTCTGCCGCCTGACTCCGGGAGGCCCCTGCAGTTGGTTTCAGCACAGCAGTGCTACGCCGATGATGCGCCTAGAATCACCACCTCTTCTTCTATAGCCCGTTGATTTGTTTTTTTTTGATAATTGGGTGCAGGTCTTCTTGCCACGAGTAGTCCGGGAAGAATATTCACCCTGGATAGCCCGGCCAACAGGGTAAGGGTTTTATTTGAAACTGAAGGTGCCCATGGTATTCACAGTTCGCATGCTAAAGACCAACCTCCCCATTAGCTACGCAGCCCTCTGCATATGCTATTCCACCTTGGCTTGGGGTCCTGCTAACACCTTCTCCAGTGCAGGGAGGACGATCCCCGGCCTGTTGCTTCGGACCATCGCCCCGCAGATCCACTTGCCCCTGACACATGACCAGCAGACCAGCAGATCCTCATCAGTTGGATGAGCCTACTCCCATCCTGACCCTACACACTCTTGGCCCGTCCGAAGATGGTTTCCAGCGTCCACCGCGAAGAAGTCGTATGAGAACTTACTGAATTATGCAACTTTAACCTAAAGCATTATCAGACCAGGCAAGAGAAATCTCAAATCACCTATTTGTTTTCCCCTTGAAGACCGCGAGCCTACCACCGGCAGATGCAGGGTTTTTGAGGCAGCACTATTCCAATTTTATTATTGAAATTGCCCCCTAATTACTGCAGATACAGCTTTTGCATAGTAGTTCACCTGGGCTATCTTAGTGGTAGCTCTTCACTCTATTGGTGCTTGGAGCTCTTCTCCAATATCGAAGTAATGTCCAGCTTCTCCCTTTCTGTGGACAGTAGGTCCATTTCCCTGCTGAGTCCTTTTAGCCTCTATAGCCTCAACGACTCCTTTGAGGATCTCGGTAGGCTTTGCACCCGAGGTGTTTTCGAACTATCCTTCCTCGGTTTCTTTCTGAGCGTATCGACAGGTATGCTGTCAAACTTGTAATTGATGAGACACTTGTGCCGTCCAAAGTTCGATCATCTGCCCCGATCGTGAGGAATTTGGCGTTACCGCCGTCCTTGTTTCTAAAAATTTCCCATAGTCGCTTTAGAGGTGTCTTATCCAAGAGCCTTCTTTTCTTTGAGCTGATTTTTGCCTTAAACCAGTTGATTATCAGTAGAGAAGGTTCTGTCCTTGCTGTAGATGCTTAGTCCTCGACACGCTAATCCCACTTTTCTGCAAAAAGGTAGGTAATCATCGGGGATGGATGGCACTGCTGTCTTTATCCCAAAAAAGATTGCTTAGCCTATTCCTACCTTTCCACCAGTTTTTCATTAAAAAGTTTAAGTTTTCTTAAAGTGGTGAATAGAGGTTTGCTGTCAGAGCAGTTTTAAACTTTGTCTAACAAACGAGTTCATCCCATGCGTCCCTCTTCCAGTGAGGACAATATCATTGACACATGTTCATTTTGATAAGGTTTTTTTGCCAAAATTAGCCACAATTCTGCCAATGGCCGCAAACCCTCATTTGAACAGGTTTATCATCCCATTTAATCAAGAACGTTTTACTTCTATTCTCAAATCTAATTAAAATCTCAAATACGTTGGTTCCCAACTATTTGCATTTGTCACACGCTCCTCAGCATGACACCTTCCAGAAAGAAAGACCCAAATTCAACTGC
Source organism: Hermetia illucens (assembly GCF_905115235.1). Lineage (NCBI taxonomy): Eukaryota > Metazoa > Arthropoda > Insecta > Diptera > Stratiomyidae > Hermetia > Hermetia illucens. The sequence continues at coordinate 62,081,569 of NC_051853.1, forward strand.
TTCAATAAAGAACTAAACAAAAAATATAACAAATGGTTAGCAGTTAAGTTTTCTTTTCAACACTAATTACCGCAAAAACCAGACTTTCTTTGCGTCTTTCAACAAAAAAAATGGAAAACTAACCACATCACAGCCAGCTTTGTAACAACCCAACCATTGAGTCTCCCAGCTGACACAAAGACAAATTATATTTGTTGGTTTGTCTGTTAGAAAAGTCTGTTGACAACATTTAAACCGGCTACAATAGAAAGGTTTACTGGAGTTGTATCTTTTTTAAACAAAGAAGACATTTTCTCTCATATTTCACTTTTATGATTTGTGCCAGTGCAACAATGACCCAATTCACAAATTGCGACTGCACTGCTCCTTGCCAGGTGTTGAGGGCTTTTCTGCAAAAAACATGGTTTGTGCAAGGTTGGGAATGAGCACTCTGCAGGTCGGGTACTCTTGCTCAAAGGGTGCTGCTGGTAAATAGATTCAGCTGGGCTTGGTAACCGCCAACAGTTCCATCATTAACATGACAGTGGGCTGAAAACTGAGGAGCCATGACTACTAATCTGCATGAGGAAGGTGGAAAAAGAGCTGATTTACTGAAGTGGAAAGTAATAAAGATGAGGGTGTACCGTAAAAATAATGTCTAAACTTGTCTGCAGAATAGTTAAGCACAATGGCGGCGAATTCTGTAGTACTCCATGGCCCCTGTAGGGGAGAATGGAGGAGACTCAGTTGGTAAAGTACCAAAAAAAATAGATGACTTTGCAAGTTCCGTCACTGATGTGCCGAGATTAGGACTTTTAAATTGCCCATAAACTTTACCTTCCTAGTTAATAGCTACCACAGTGAAACTGTAGTAAAAGGGTTTCTCCCGTTTGGACCCGCATTGCGTCAACACATATTCCGAATAATTCACAAACCTCGATGCCCATTCTTCCTCTTAAATGAAGGAACATTTCACCCCTCACTTCTCTACCATTAGATCATGCTAGCAACAGAACTTAATCAGATATTCCTTGAACGTTTCATTATCTTTATGGTCACTATACGTTTTGAATTTGAACTGGAGCGATTGGCTGGCCACGGCCGAGGGTATGTTGAGCTAATGTACGAACAACTCATATAAGCCAATTTTTCCGTCAGAATAATTTTCTAATTGTGTTGTTCATTCACTGATTGAATACCACAAAATAATCCAACGCGAGTGGCGATAGAATATTAATAGGTGTTCCAAGTTGTCTTTACGTGGAGGAATTTCAACGGTCACTGGAAAAACTATATTGGATTTTCTCTTCGAAAGTTTCTGTACAAGTTTGAATATTATGAATGAAATGATTCAGTGGAGCCGGTTAGTGGGTGGATATGAATATATGAATGACACAACCTGAACAACATTCATTATGTGGCGTAATAAGCAGGAATATTTGGGGAGTGATCAACTCATCATTCTGGGTTGACTACTGCCCAGGGCAGTGCTATGCTTCATCATTGTCATCTGCGGCACAATAACCGGTATTCGGCCTAGACCTGCCTTAGCAAGGTACTCCAAACATCACGGTTTTGCGCGGGATCCACCAATTGGATATCCCTAAAAACTAGCTGACGTCCTGTCTACGTCATTGTTCCATCTGAAGCAGTGTCAGTCACGCCTTCTTTTTCTATTATAGATATTGCCCTAACAAACTTTCCGGGATGGATCATCCTCAACCAGACGGTCGTGATATCGCTCATAAACTTCGTCGTTATATAGGCTAGGGAATAGTCCATCCTCCTGTATCATCATTATCAACGGCGCAACAACCGGTATCCGGTCTAAGCCCGCCTTAATAAAGAACTCCAGACATCCCGGTTTTGCGCCGAGGTCCACCGATTCGATATCCCTAAAAGCTTTCTAGCGTCCTGAGTGACCTACGCCATCGCTCCATCTTAGGCAGGGTCTGCCTCGTCATCTTTTTCTACCATAGATATTGCCCTTATAGACTTTCCGGGCTGGATCATCCTCGTCCATACGGATTAAGTGACCCGCCCACTGTAACCTATTGAGCCGGATTTTATCCACAACTTGACAGTCATGGTAGCGCTCATAGATTTCGTCGTTATGTAGGCTACGGAATCGTCCATCCTCATGTAGGGGGTCAAAAATTCTTCGGAGGATTCTTCTCTCGAACGCGGTCAAGAGTTCGCAATTTTTCTTGCTAAAAACCCAAGTCTCCGAGGAATACATGAGGACTGGCATTATCATTATCTTGTACAGTAAGAGCTTTGACCCTATGATGAGAAGTTTTGAGCGGAACAGTTTTTGTAAGCTGAAATAGGCTCTGTTGGCTGACAACAACCGTGCGCGGATTTCATCATTGTAGCTGTTATCGGTTGTGATTTTCGACCCTAGATATAGATAGAAATTATCGACGGTCTCAAAGTTGTATTCTCCTATCTTTATTCTTCCTGTTTCACCAGTGCGGTTTGACGTTGTTGGTTGATTGGTTTTCGGTGCTGACGTTGCCATCATATATTTTATCTTGCCTTCATTAATGTGCAGCCCAAGATCTCGCGCCGCTGACTCGATCTGGATGAAGGCAGTTTGTACGTCTCGGGTTGTTCTTTCCATGATGTGGATATCTTCAGCATAGGCCAGTAGTTGGGTGGCCTTAAAGAGGATCTTGCATTTACATCAGCATCACGAATCACTTTCTCGAGGGCCAGGTTAAAGAGGACGCATGATAGGGCATCCCCTTTTCGTAGACCGTTGTTGATGTCGAATGGTCTTGAGGATGATTCTGCTGCTTTTATCTGGCCTCGCACATTGATCAGGGTCAGCCTAGTTAGGCTTATTAATTTCGTCGGGATAGCGAATTCTCTCATGGCGGTGTGCAGTTTTATCCTGGCTATGCTATCATAGGCGGCTTTAAAGTCGATGAATAGATAGTGCAACTGGTGTCCATATTCCAACAGCTTTTCCGTCGCTTGCCGCATGGAGAAGATCTGATCTGTCGCTGATTTGCCTGGAGTGAAGCCTCTTTGATATGGGCCAATCATGTTCTGAGCGTATGGGGCTATTCGCCCTGGCAAGATAGCGGAGAATATCTTATAGATGGTATTCAGCAACGTGATACCTCTATAATGCCTGTATCCTCCTGTATGCGACCAAACATTCTTTCGACGATTCTAATCTCGAAACCAGCTTAGAATTCTTAATTTTTCTTATTAAGAATCACGTTTCCGAGGAGTAGATGAGGACTGACAGATCATTACCTTGTACAGTAATACGAGCTTTGACCCTATGGCGAATAGACCTATTGCTGCCCGCTTGATCTGAATAAAAATAATTTGTATACCTCGGGTTGTTCTTCCCATAATGTCGATATCACCAGCAGGCCTCTTGCACTTACATCAGCATCGTGGATCACTTTTTCCAAGAGCAGGTTAAAACGAATGCATGGTAGGGCACCCCCTGTCCTAAATCGTCGTTGATCGTGGAAGATCTCGAGAGTGATCCTGCTGCTTTTATCTGACCTCGCACATCGGTCAGGGTCGGCCTAGTCAGTCTTATCAATTTGGTGGTGATACCGAATTTCCTTCTTGGCCGTCTACAGTTTTGCCCTGGCTATGGTCATAAGCGGTCTTAAAGTCGTTGAAAAGATGGTGTGACTGATTCACTGTCCCTCCTTGAGCATGAACTGATGAATCGCTTGGTGCAGTAGGTAGCCTCCATATTTAACCAGTTCGGCTGCAATTCGATCGGTACCTAGCGATGTATGATTCTCAAGCCGATGAATTGCACGGACTGTTTCTTCTTCTTGCTCGGTGATAGCCGCATTTGTTCGTTGTCTTCACTTAACGGAACCTCCAAATGGTCGACATACTAGTTGTTGAGCAGTTCATCTGGTCCTACCAGTGAGAATTTTCCTTCTTCTAAGGTGAATAATACATAACAATATTTTTCGTCCGCTTTTTTGCAATTTCAAAACTTTGAATGTCAATATCACGTGGAAGTGGATATTCTCACATAATTATATGCATACCAACAGGACAAATGTCCACGCAAATGTTTTCATAAAACAAATACACAAACCCTTTTACAAGTGAAGCGTCTAGCTTCCGGTTTCCCAGCTTGTTTCAAATTCGCAATACTTTTGCTTTAGTGGATGAGGTTCACGTACCTCTGTTTACGCATAGAGTGTTGGACTCCCGCAACGCTACGCTTTCGGACTACTAACTAAACCCCCGTCGCCAGAGAACTAGCCAAGAGCACATTACTGCGGACGAAACCCCACGCTATCCTGTCTTAGGGAGCCTTCAAGTCAGACAGCTCCTTTCATTAACGGAAGGGAAGAAGCGAAAGGACATTGCTAGTTCAAGGTGTCCCTTGCGATTCGCCCTCTCCACCGGTCGAGCTCTATCTTCTTCGCAGCAAGAAGAATCTAAACGTAATGTGCAAGCCGACTTCTCAGCATCTCTCTGACAATAATATCTGGAGAAATGGGGTTATGACTTCCCAATCTCGCGCAGGTAAGACTGAAAACCATATGCCCACTTAGAAATTGGATAAGGAAATAATTAATCTCACTGTGCTTTCAATTTAATCACGTAGATCCGTACCGATGAGCCTGCAGTCTATTTGCGTCTTGACTCATTTTGCCAAGCGAGTTGCCACTGATTTGGTGAACGTTGCTATTCACCACGAGTTACTATCTCCCTTGAGGCTTCTCCTTTGTGCCTGTAGATGGCTTCACGTTACTTAACAAGGAGCATCATCACGGTGATCATCATGACATTCGGTTCTAAAACAGTGCGCTATCCACAAAGCTTCCCATCTCTGCACATGGGCAACCCGTTTACGATACACCTCTTTGGCAAGGGCATCAGCTCATACCTTCATGCCGTAGGGCAGACTGTGATGCACCCATAAGAAGACGTTTCCTGGTAGATATATGGCACCTAATTTTCGTCATTATTCGACTTAAAGTCGATATCCCAGCTGTAACCTTGTCCGCTGATGCTTTCAGTAGCGCATTTTCAACTTGCCGACCGATACGCTCTCGAGGTCCGGCCCTAGGAAGGATACCCTACCCCGACCTGATCTACATCCTTCTTTGGCTTTCTAGCGTCGCATAGAGCAGGAACGGTTTCCCTCTATATCCGCAAGGAATGACTCGACAGGTGGAATGAATTTTCTAATGTGCCTAGCATATCTGTCCATCTTATAGAATTGCAATCATTTTTGGTGACAAGCGGTACCTATCCAGATCGGCGACTTTGTGCCTCGGTTCGAAGAATCGCATCCACGTCTTTCATATCTTCATCTTTCTATTCTAAAGCCGAACTGTATTGGGGATAAGTCCCCAGCAGCACGTATCGCTTGAGCAACTTTACTCCTGATGAGCTTTTTAAGCGTACCCAATGGTCTTTTTGTAGATGGAAACTCAGGATCACCTTTGCCTTTTTCGATCATCAGCCTCACCACCTCCCAGTGGCAAAGGAAAATGCCACGACATCCGAACCCATATGGCAGCGAGTTGCCGAGCAGATATGGCTTACCTGGTAGCATCTGCGGCATGCTGCCCTCCTGTCAGGTACCCGGCAAGTTGCAGACGTGAGTCCATAATCCAAGCATCTACAAACTTGGTAGGAGCTGCCCGAATCGTATCCTATACATCACCCAACCAATTCTGATTTTTTAACTGTTAAGAAGTTTCCTCGCATTTACTCGGTAACTTCTACTCCAACGAGGACATTCACGCTTAATGGCCTTTTGTACTGCGGTATTTGCTATGAAATAGCCACCCCAAACCCTTTTCTCCCAGTATCCCCTTGACCGCCTCAAAGAATGTGCCTTTGTTTGTTGTCTCCGAATCTAATTCGACGAGGACTTCACTACTCTTCATTTCCCAAATGGAAATGGATCGTCGGGCTTGATCTTATAGCGGATTTTGCTGAGAACTTCCGCAAGGGTCCCTTTCGTCGGTCTGGCAGTCTGGTCCTTCCATGTCTCCCCATTTCTTCTTTTGGAGTTCCATCATTCGTATCCGCCTAGACTTTAGGCTGATGATTTTCTGAAGATGCGGCATGTTGTTGCCTCTTATTTTCAGCCCTGAAGACCACCGCGGTGAAGTTTTCTGCAGATGCGCCTTCCTCTTTCGGTTTTTCACCGGTTCTTTCTGTAACGAACTATCTGTGATTGGTTTGGTTTTGGTTTAAAGCAATATCCAGGTTCAGCAATTTCCACTGTGCCTCTTTCCGGAATAGCAGTATTACAATGTAGTGGGGTTGCCGTCCTCGCCCCGGATGTCGCATCACTTCGCGAGATTTTTTCTTTATTTGGCTGTGCAAATCTCGGTGTCTCGTTGGGTATTTCTGTTCTTGCTGCCCGCCTTTGGTGGACACTACGGTGATTGACGCATTTTCGTGCTGCACTCCAACGCAGCCACCTCTCTCTCCGCCTCTACTATCTCCTCTTGTTCGTAATTTTTATTCAACATGGAAATTGCACCATCGTGCAGGGGAGTGGGCCACAATATTCAGGAGAGGGTGTACCCTTGGGAATAGAGCCCCCACCCCAGGTCAGGAACCCACCGATGGATCGCTCGGGGTGATGTGGTCTACTAATAACGGTTTAATACACACTACCTGACCAGTGTTCCAAAGGGGCTGGCTAATGATACAAGCCAGAATTACTTACTTGGCAGAGCTAGGTTTACATCACCCCAGACCGGCAGACAGTTGTCGACCTCTCCGAGGAGCGTGTCTGAACGTGTACTGGTACTGGCTTTGTCTAGGGCATTGGTATTAGGAGGTTACAACTCTATTAAAAGTCAGGCCGGAGGAGATATTATCGTTTAATTTCAAAACATTCCATCACTTTAGAACCATTTCCTTAGCTACTAGACTTGCGAGACTGTAAACCATTTTTCAGGTTTTTTTCTCCTCAAAACTAGCAGAAACGGATTTCGTTCTTTTCCTGCAAATTCTCGTAATTAACGGAGATATGAGTCCTGAAAGTTTCACAGGAGATTTCCCTACGTAAGGCCCATTTCTCCAGCTCCTAGGCTCTCCATCCCATATAGCATTCTACAGATTTCCGCAACTTTTAGACGCCTAAACCTACCATTTTCCAGGATTTTTTCTCATCGAAACTAGTGATTACGAATTTTATTTTTTTTTCTTCAAATTCTCAATGTTAACGAAGATATTGGCGAATTACACAAAAAATCCTCCACGTTGCGTCCGTATCTGGAGCACTTAACATAGACCCGTCAGCCTGCTTTCGAAGCTCTTTGGTTAAATTTTTCGGTATCTGCAATCTTCTACCTTTATATGACAGTTGTTACCTTATTTAATCGCTTTTCCCATGTGTATAAACGTATTTATCTCACAACATATATGCGCAGCGAAGCGTCTGGCTTTTGCATTCATAATGGGTAATGAGCACATTAGATAAACTAAAATGTAACAATGTAGCACTAGATGCGAGTGAAAAAGATGCGTTAGTATAATATTTATATGTTAACATAGACTTCTTAAATCTACATATTTATCTTTGAATTGCAACAAATCAACAAAAGGGGAACTTATTTTGAATTGAATCTTTCGGGGGTTCATTTTCCTGACACACTTAGCCTTTCTTCTCGTGCCAAATTGCACAATTCTTGCAAATTCACAAATATCTTGAACAATTGCAAATAAACAATCAACGGGCGAAAGTGTTACTCTTGGCATAAATTCAAAGCTAAAATTGTTTTTTAACGGTCAATAACCTAAACGCCATTTTATCGGTCAAATCAGATTCTAATTTCGGGTGGCATCCATGCGTTTTTCCTAATGTGTTCAATGCAGACGTAATTACAGTGAAAACTGATATTTAATAGGTTTGATGAACTAGAATTGATTTATTCGTGATTGCTTTCCTGTGTGCCATGGTAATAAGCGCAGGCAATTATCGTGAACAATAATTTAGCATAGCTGACTGATTTCTCCGGAGAAGAACGTACGAGGTACAGATTATGCAGAAGAATGAGGTATGGACGGACGCATGAACGTATGTAGTCCATGAATTCCCAGGCAACAAATAGAGCGGAACACTTTCGGTTTCAATTGTCTGGAGAGTTTTCCACCGATTTTCATGTCAAAAGTAATTAGATACTAATTGAGCAGTAATGGTTGAATTGTTTTTTGGAATATTTTTAAGACGGCCGGCCCGTCCGTTCTTTTAGCTTTGGCTCGCGACCGTACCTTTTATAGTAAACATTTCAACAACAAATGATTTCTTTCTTTCATGAGATAGTTTGACAAATTTTGGCACCGATCTATAGGGAGGTTAAGCGTTTTTGCGGGTTTTTAGAACTAAGACGGGGGACCAAATGGCAATATTTCATTTTATTCTTTTTAGTTGGTTGTGAAACAGATTCTACGATTCGAGAAAGGATAAAGGTGCACAGATTTATTCATTTTCTTCGTATCTTCCGAAGCTGTAATACGTGGTGACAGGGTTGACATTTTTGGAGGCCTTCTCAGTTGTGGTTAAAGTGGTTAAAACTATTAACTATTATATCCCACCTATTTCAATACAATATGTGAAATAATTTGCAATGCAATAGTCAAATAATAGTTTTTGTTTCCCGATTCCTTGAAGTTTCAATTTTAACAAAAACAAAAAAAAAAGCAGTTAACTCTACTACTGCAATTAATTTGATTATTGCGCCTTGTTCCCTTCCTCAGTACAACTGCTACTGCGATAGCTTTTAAAATTATTCTGTTTGTATCAAATTATTCGTTTCTCCTTAAACAAACTATTGCTAATTATCAAATAATTCTGTCAGCATAAACAACTAATTTTGGTAAACCATTTGATTCTCTTGAAATGCTCAGGTCTTGTACCTCTACTTTGAGTCAATTTCCCTATTTCCCTCTATGGTACTTTTCGTCTCAGAATGTAATGGTGTGATCAGTAAGGTATTTACAAAACATGCTTGTTTCGTCTGCGTTAAATATGTTGCATGGTCCGAACTTAATGATCAATGACCAAGTACAGGTTAAAGTTATATAATTTCGCGACCCCTTATGTGACTTCCCCGTTAGAAAATTTCTGTGTAATGCTGCACTGGGGCAAGCTAATTCAACTGAGGAGAATCAGTTTGCCTGCTGGTTATATTTTAGGAGCAAGTGGAGGATGAACCTAATCAACAGCTCGAAGATAGTCCTTAGACAGGACCAAAGTGGTTTTGGGTTAATCACGGGGGCATGGTATCGCCATCATCATCAACGACGTAACAACTGGTATCCGGTTTAGACCTCCCTTAATAAAGATCTCCAGACATCCCGGTTTTGCGCCGAGGTCTCCCAATTCGATATCTCTAAAAGCTATCTGGCGTCCTGACCTACGCGATCGCTCCATCTCAGGCAGAGTCTGCCTCGTCTTCTTTTTCTACCATAGATATTGCCCTTATAGACTTTCCCGGCTGAATCATCCTCATCCATATGGATTAAGTGACCCGTTCACCGTAACCTATTGAGCCGGATTTTATCCATAACTTGTCGGTCGTGGTATCGCTCATAGATTTCGTCATTGTGTAGGCTACGGAATCGTCCATCCTCATGTAGGGGGCCAAAAATACTTCGGAGGATTCTTCTCTCGAACGCGGCCAAGAGTTCGGAATTTTTCTTGCTAAGAACCCAAGTCTCCGAGGAATACATGAAGACTGGCAAGATCATTGTCTTGTATAGCAAGAGCTTTGACCCTATGGTGAGACATTTCGAGCGGAACAGTTTTTGTAAGCTGAAATAGGCTCTGTTGGCTTACAACAGCCGTGCGCGGATTTCATCATCGTAGCTATTATCGATTGGGATTTTCGACCCTAGATAGGAGAAATTATCAACGGTATCAAAGTTGTAGTCTCATTTCTTTATTCTTCCCGTTTGACCAGTGCGGTTTGATGTTGTTGGTTGGTGGGTTTTTGCTGCTGACGTTGCCCCCATGTACTTTGTCTTGCTTTCATTGACGTGCAGCCCAAGATCTCGCGCCGCCTGCTCGATCTGGATGGTATCCCTGCCCCGAAACTGCCGATGTCGGAAGTCCCTTAGGGAAGCTGGATCGGCAAGAATACCAGTTACCGGAATTCGACGAAAAGCGAAAGTCCGTTGAAATTCTACCCAAAGAACTAGTATCATAATATTTCTTCTATCCCAAACAAGACTGGAAAGAATAAAAAACCGCGACTTTTAACGGACGCAAACTCCAGGTTTACAGCTGGCTGGGAAAGATGTGGTTAGTGACCGCCGATTCCGTTAGCGGCAAACTGGCGCCGAAGATATGGACCAGCATTGATCATCCAACATTGTCTGCTTCAATTCATAGGATCTTTTCAGTTTGTTCGTTGCAAAGGTTATTCTATGCCATAAGATTCCCAGGAGACATGTTGCTCGCATCTATCATAGTTGTGGAGGATAAGGATAAGAACATGGATAAGCACGAACCCCGACAAATCCCTGAACTTTCAACGCAAACAGGACTGGGTGGCAATCGAGAAAAAGAAGCCCCAGATAAACAGCCACTACTCTCCTACTCCGGACAGCCCTTTTTTGTGGGTACCCTGTGTGTATGCGTTTGCGCAAAGAGTATTTATAATAATAATCGTTGGCGCAACAATCCATATTGGATCAGGGTCGTGAAGTGTGTTAGAGCACTTCATTCAAGACCGTGCCGGTTCACTACAGCTGACTGTAAGAGGCAATGTGGTCAGCATTGCGCTCGCTCGAGATTATTACCCTGATTTTCACAGCTGAGTCGACTGGTATCCGGCGTCAAATCACGATACAAATCCCACTACCACCAGTGAGATTTGAATCGCGACCCTCCGTACGATAGCGTTGTGCTCTAAACACTCGGCTATCTTGACACACGCAAAGAGTATTGAACTCCAAAAACGGTTCGCGATCAGATTACCAAATAAAGTCCTCCCTGTCATCAGAGAGCTAGCCTGGAATAATTCGGCATATAATTTTGGGCTAGGCCTCCTGATCTCCTGGCTTAGGGAACCTTCAACTAAGGGAATACCGTTCACCAACGGGGGAGGGGGAGGAGGAAGGGAACATACCCGTGCTTCCAATGGTAACATTCATATGGCAGACAAACTAGAATCAAAGATCAAGTTACAAATTGCCTTTGGAGTTTCGTGCAAAAGACATTGCTCACGTTGCGCAACGAAAAGATGTCCAATCTTTGGAAGTTGAACAAACAGGTCTTTAACATCTACTATAGGCATAAATACTGGCAGTCATGTAAGGATTGCCTGAAGAGGCATAAGTTGACAACTAGGACTACCAGGAAGCGGGCCTGGCTGGAGTATTATGAAAACATAAAAAGAATCATCGAGCGCATCCTTTCTTAAAAAATTGAAAGCTCTCGGACTGAATCTTCTGGCGAGACTTTGGAGCTGCTAGTCTAGAGGCACTACCCTGCTAGCAAAGAGGACTATAGCCAGAACCTGATTCGGAAATTATATAGTCCAAGTTGTTGAAAATATCGAACCAATAATCATCATCAGCTTCATCAACGGTGTAATAACTGATGTCTGGTATGGGCCTGCCTTAAAGATATCCCGGTTTTGTGCCGAAGTACATCAATTCGATATCCGAGGGAGTCATCTGGCTTCCATCGTTTCATTTGAGGCAGAATCCGACATGTGTTCTACAGACCCTTACAGACTTTCCAGACTGGATCACCTTCTCCCATATCGTTTAAATAACCTTCCCAGCGCAATCTATTGAACCGGGAGCCGTCCATCATCTCATAAGGGCCAAAATAGGGGATAGATGAAGAGTTTCAAGATCTTTGCCTCGTACAAAAAGAGCTTTGACCCTATCGTAAGATGTCTCAAGCGGAATAGTTTTGTAAGCTGAAATAGGCAGACTCAATTGACTGCAACAACCGTGCTATTTTAGGTTATGAGTTTGGACTCTAGATAGGGGAATTTATCAACGTCTGTGATCCTGGGATAGTGAATTTAATAGCATAGCCAGCAATAGAATTGTCGCCCTTTCCCTATGTGACCCATCTATTCCCACTTCTACATTGATCAACACTTCTACTGGTATATACTCCGTGAGCCAACCAAATAGATGGAAATGGAATCAGGTCAGAGTACGAGAGTATGGACAAAGGCGTAGACCTGTCGTATAACAGTCGCGGTCACCTTCCGTGTACCCTGGAACAGCCTGATGTTGATTTTGAAATAGTTATATTTCCAGCGCTGTTATTGTGTCGAGCGTTTCGTAGATACACAAATTGTTTGACCTCTTAGATGTTCTGGGCTTTGAAACTTCAAAAATTATCTCCTAGCACCACCACCGCTTGCTTTAATGCTTTAGAGAGAAAAAAGAATATTGTAGATGTGGATTTCGACTTTCAGTCTGCGGACTGTCTGTAAATGATCGCGCGCACTAGGGACAACTCCGACCAACTTCATTATTTTCTGGTACGCGATGGTTTGATATTCAAGTGAACCAATCATTCTCCAGGAGACGAGGTTCAAATGCAACAGGGTTTTGAAGCTTTGTACTTTGGAGAAGCTGATGACATAGGCAATCGAACGTGTCCACAAACATCTTCTAGGTGAGATTGGTAAAAAATTGGGCAGACTGCGGTTGTATAGTAGTTCTTCTATTTACATGGATTTACAAGATCGCAACCAAACCCCTAGGCCTCCAATGATTAGGATGCTCATCAATATACTCTCTCTGGAAACATTGATGTGAACCTGCAAATAGAATACTTGTGGAAGAAAATCGATAATCTCTGACAATGGGGTATAATTCAGGACTACGGCTTTCTACGAACTTTGACCTTGTAGGGTGCTCAATATATTATATTTCCACAGTATTGAACTCTCTACAGGCGAATGCCTCGTGATTACGCAATGTTGGCTCCTACCTGAACATATATCAGTCCTAATTAAAAAAATTGGAATATCAAGGGGACTTCCTTTATCACGTCGTTTTTAGGTATCATGGGTATATGAACGTCCTTTTAGAATAGCTACACGCCTTGCAGGATAAAAGCCTGGAAGTCTGCCCTGAGGACAATCTTGCTATAATCGGGGCAGAAGTTCAGAGGCGTATTAAAAAAAAAAAGTTATTATATAAAAAGTTATATATTCCGAAATGGTGAATTTCAGGTCGACGGTATCTTGACTAATACATACAATTATTAGAAGGAAGGAGGAGGGTAACTACAAGCTTCTCATGATCAGAGTAGATGACCGGTCCCTGGAGGCGATTAAACGTCATAACTGCCTCATTAATTACAGGTTTGGTAGCATACCTGTGCACATGCATAGGAATAAACCAAGTAAGGATACTTCGGAGGGCACATTGGACCGAAACCCTATCGGAATTTCGGAGGACATAGAGACGCAATGGGCAGGACCGGGGAAAGTGGACCCGCTGCTCACAGAAGGAGAGAAACTGAATGACCTTGACCTAGACTGTCTAGGGTTTAAGTCGAACAGAGAAAAGCAATGCAGTGTCATGAGAAGGATCTCTGTCAGACACTCTCCATTTCTCCACCATAAAATCCCAGCATTAATTAGTATGGTGATATCAAGAACCTCCTCCCATCCGTCACAGTTTTCTGAGCTAGGAAAATGAAAAGTTGGGGTACTGCCCCTGCTACACACCGACTCACATCTTACACTGATTCCCGAACTGCCGCAAAGCGAATACCTTGCATCGGTATAGCAGCCTATCAAGAAGTTAGCCTTTGGCGAAGCCGCCCGCGGCGTATGCTATTTCACCTTGGCCTAGAGTTAGCGCTTTTTCCAGTGCAGAGGAAGGAGGAGGAGGAGGACGCCCCCGGGCTGTTGTTTCAGTCGGTCCGCCCGCCAAATCCGTTTGTCCCCCATAACCAGCAGACAAATAGACCCTCGTTAGTAGGAGGAACCTACTCCCAACCCGACCCTACACCTTCTTGGCCGATCCGAAGACAGTTTCCAGCAGCTACCAAGGGGAGATAGTGGAAGGACTTATGCAATTATGCAACCTTAACCTGCAGCTGATTATGCAGTCAATGAAAAAGGAGGTGGATTCGGAATTATCGGCCCAATAATGTTAATGATCCTAGAAATTTCTTCTTAGTGGTCCAAAAACTTTTTGTTTTAAATTCGGGGATTTACTGCCGAAATCCTCAATTTCTGTTCCTCACGGTTCTCATAATCGGTATGAAGGCCTTGATTGGAATTTAGAAATACTTCAATTGCACCTTGCATCCTTTGAATTTACAACGTCGTAATATTGAGTTATCTGTTAATCGCCTCACATCTATCCATATTGTCGCACGATTTTGTAATACCCGGAAAGCGCAGCAATGCATGTAGTACGAGTCCGCCACGACACATAACGGCGACAATAGGGTCCATTGTTGGAGTTATTTGCTGGGGTAAACTGTCGCGGATAATGCCTCCAGTCAAGCTGCTGCCATTCTATTGTGGATTTATTACTGACCAGTATCAATCCGAGCGGATAATTAACAACGGCTTCCGGTAATTGCGATTTACCATTCAATGCCTTTGTGGGATTGTGGAAATTTCTCCTTTTGTGGCGAGCACTGTTGTGATTTGCAGCAAATAGACTCGCCTGCAGTGGACTCTATTGAAGCATTGCAAATTAAGATACTTTTGTTCGGCTTGAGATGGATTTGTAACGCGATCCCGCGGGTTGGGTGCCTAAATAGGTACACCAGTCGTAATTTAGGTGTTCAGCGCTGGTTTTTGGTTTCACCTCATTCTATGTTAGTTCGGACAAAGTGGCCTTTCACCCTGTCTGACCCGGCTACCAGCAGCCGTGTTCATCGACTGTAGCAGAAGTGAAATGTTCTACTTTCTCTTCTAACGATCGAACCACCGTTCTGTGTTTTCACTCGCGGTATTTCGCCATTGTTTCCCGACGAAGCATTCCCAACGAACCACACATTTCAATTACTATTTACATACCGAAGCAAATGTGGCTGTAATAACTGCAATTCACCAACTACGAGTGGAACTCGATGGAGTTACACATGATCACTTTCTCGGTCCCAGTCCATACAAACTTTATTAGTTTCCATTATTGTCGTACTCTCGTCCGTGAAATGGGGACAGGTCTGTGTTTATCGAATCGGCCTCATGGAACCAGCAATCAGTTCTAGTGGATGCATTAGATCCGCTGGAGATTTCACTTTCTCCTCGCAGCATCCCAATTCTGGCGGCACTGCTGGCTCAGAAGATCTCCGAGGCTACACTCGCGGATAGTGTGGAGACACTTATATGTAACACGTGCACATTACAGCTTAATTTTCTGGCATCAATCACTGTAACTACCTTAGAGGTGAAGAATGGCCTGCGGAAAGCTGGAGGTCACTGAACGTGAGGTTCGATACCGCATAGGTTGCTATTCAGAAATTATCCACACAGGAATGGTAGTGCATTGAGCACTGAAGTGATTAAATGCACTTAATTGATTTTAATCACGGAGTAATTATGAAGTGACACGACGGTGATAGTTACATGGAAATACACTTCAGCGCAGGTAATTTTACCTGCAGGTGCAGAGAAACAAGAAAACTAGCAGGGAAGGTGTCGGCTATGATAGGTCGGACTAAATCTTTGAGGTGTAGCACATGCGGTACCGGATGTTATCTCCGAGAAAACACGTGGCTATGTTCCACTTGTTTATTTGATTTTCCACGCTCCATTCAAGATATACGGAAATTTCAAGTAAAACCGATTAGTGGAATCTCAATGCTCAATAAATGCTAACAACCGAATATATGCGGGAAGCTACACCGCTGGATGAGTCTGAAAGTACTAAATGGACAGCTTTGAATTACGTTGCCATCAATCTTGTCTTCAAAGATACTTTGATCGGTCCCAAGATATTAGCAATATAATCTGAATGAAGAAGAAAAAAATCAAGCAGCTTACAAATTCGGAGGGTTGATATCGATGCACCAATAACCATTTGAGGTCGTAAGACCTCAGGGAGTCGGGGATGAACTTCTCGCTAATAATATAAACTGATCGTCATAAGGGATCTTTTTCTTGGAAGTAGTGTTGGACTCCGGAAACAGTACACTGTCGGACTACCAACTAAACACCTCCCTATCAGTAGAGAACTAGTCTAGAACCGTTTGACACATTACTTCAGGCTAGTCCTCCTGGCTTGTCGCGGCTGGGGCCCCTCCGAGGGATGAAAGCCTGACACGCCGTGCCCGATATGTCGAGATGCCATGAGGCTGGATCCCTGTTTCGGTATTGCTCGCTAATTAGCACTTGATCAGAATTTACTTCCGCAGCGAACTGTGCTAGCAACCGGTTAGCGGTTGCACTCTGGTGCACGTTAATTTGTAAAATGCGTATCATGCCATTCGCACACTAGACGCGCCACGTTCCCTGCAGAGAACGCAACTTAGCCGAATCTCCAGTATGCTATCCTCCTGTCTAGTCCCTTGCACGCTGCTGATGTATGTCCATAGTCTGACACCAGTAGCACTTGGTTGGGACTAGCCGTATTCGTGCCCTGCATACTACCCATCCAATTTTAATTCTCCCGCTGCTTAGGAGTTTCGCATATTACTCGAGGACTTCCACCACGGCAAGTTTTTGACCTCGAGCATTTCCAGGGGTCATACCTATCCGGGCATTGGTTACCTCTGGACATTTACACTTTATCGCCTCCTCTATTTCGACCTTTTCTGTGAAGCAGTCAAGTATAGGTCCCAGGGTGAAACGTTGATTGGTACCCACGATGGAGCATAAAACCTGGGAAATGTCTGCTGAACCAACACCAACAGCTCTTCTACCAAACCCTATCTCCTGGGAGCTCTTTCGTAACGAAAAGCTACAGACGGAGAAGGATGAAGGCGAGTCTCCCGCGCCTAAAGACGGGACAAACTGTACCAACTGGTCCTCCGGGTTGGAGGTTGGGTAGGGCTGACAACCCTACACGGAAAACCGATGTTACGGAGCCACGAAAGGAGCCTCGGACAGGATGGACTTTACAACGACGACCCCGGCAACGACAACGGATTAACGATTTGCGCATTTTCTCATGGAACGTGCCCTCCCTGTACAGAGATAAAACTGATGAGCAGCTAGCCGATACCCTGTCCCAATATAGGGCTGATATAACAGCGTTACAAGAGATGCGATGGATAGGGACTGGTTTCCTGGAGAAGAGCCGCTACACCATATATTATAGCGGTCATCCAGTAAACCATGTGCTCGGAGTAGGTTTCTTAGTCAGCCAAAAAATGAAACCTGCTGTTATCGGCTTTGTAAACATAAGTGAACGGCTATGCACTCTGCGCTTGCGAGGCAAATTTCGAAATATAAGCCTCATTAACGTTCACGCCCCTACAGAGGAGACTGCAGAGTCAGAGAAGGATACCTTCAACGAGGCAGTACAACGAACCCTCGAAGCCTGTTCCAGATATGATATCAAAATCATACTTGGGGATTTTAACAGCCAAGTAGGGAAGGAGCCCGTATTCAGGCGATACGTTGGCTTCCATAGCTTACACGAAAAAACAAATGATAACGGACTGCGGATTATTCAATTAGGAGGGTCACACGAAATGGTTGTTGGAAGTACCTGGTTTGCGCGAAGAGCGGTCCACGAACATACGTGGGCCTCTCCAGACGGGACCATTTTCAACCAAATTGACCACGGGTTGATCGAACGCCGCCACCTCTCAATCTTGATGAATGTCAGAACATATAGGGGGGCCAATATAAACTCGGATCACTATCTCGTTGGCATGGTGCTCCGAGCTCGAATAACAATACCATCTGGAATCCCCTCTGACAATCAGGTGAGAGTGAATACTGAAGCCATCCACAACACAACCCTCCACGACACCTACATATAAGAGGGAAATAGATGCCGCAATCATTGCAGCCAACAGAGGATCAGGAGATGAAGCATCAATAAATGATCAATAAATGATACGGCCACAAACATACTTGGCCCCAGTCGCAAAAGGAGTCGGAACGGCTGGTTCAACGATGAATGTAAGCTAGCAACGGAACGGAAAAATGCTGCATACCGAGTAATGTTGCATTCTTAAAGAACGCGGGCAAGCGCAGAGACTTATCACGAACTCCGTCGAGCGGAGAAGCGACTTCACAGACGGAAAAAGGAAGCCTGGGAGAACCAACAAGTCTGTGAACTAGAAAAGTACAGGGAGCAACCGCACCAGGCGCACAAGTTTTACCAACAAGTCAGCAGGATGAAGCCTTATACACCTCGATGCTCATCCTGCCTAGACAAAGAGGGAAATCTGATTTCCGACAGAATGGGCATATTAGAGCGATGGGTTGAGTACTTTGATGAGCTACTGAACAACCAGAACATCGGCGAGTTGGAGGTCCCGCCAACTGAAGACGACGGACAAATATTGCCACCACCAAGTATAGGAGAAACAGTCTGTGCAATTCATCGGCTTAAAAATCATAAGTCGCCAGGAGCCAGCCGAAGTAGTTAAATGTGGAGGCGACCAGTTACACCAAGTGGTTCATCAACTTGTGCTCAAGGTATGGGACAGCGAATCAAAGCCTGACGATTGGCAACGAGGCATTATCTGTCTCATACATAAAAAGGGAGATATCACACAGTGCAGCAATTATAGAGGTATCACGTTGCTGAGTACCATCTATAAGATATTCTCCACTATCTTGCTAGGCCGGATAGCCCCATACGCCCAGAACATCATTGGCCCATAACAAAGAGGCTTCACTCCAGGCAAATCAGCAACAGATCAGATTTTCTCTCTGCGGCAAGCGATGGAAAAACTGTTGGAATATGGACAACAGTTGCACCATCTATTCATCGACTTTAAAGCCGCCTATGATAGCATAGCCAGGGTAAAACTGTACACGGCCATGAGAGAATTCGGTATCCCGACGAAATTAATAAGACTGACTAGGCTGACCCTGATCAATGTGCGAGGCCAGATAAAAGCAGCAGGATCACTCTCAAGACCATTCGACATCAACAACGGTCTACGACAAGGGGATGCCCTATCATGCGTCCTCTTTAACCTGGCCCTCGTGAAAGTGGTCCGTGATGCTGAGGTAAATGCAAGAAGTATGATTCTCTTCAAGTCCACGCAACTATTGGCCTATGCTGGCGATATCGACATCATGGGAAGAACCACCCGAGACGTACAAACTGCCTTCACCCAGATCGAGCAGGCGGCGCGAGATCTTGGGCTGCACATCAATGAAGGCAAGACAAAATATATGGTGGCAACGTCAGCACCGAAGACGAATCAACCAACAACTTCAAACCGCACTGGTCAAACACGAAGAAGAATAAAGATAGGAGAATACAACTTTGAGACCGTTGATAATTTCTCCTATCTAGGGTCGAAAATCACAAACTCCGCCATGCTTTTAACATAGTATGCTGGTCCCAAGCCCAGGTAAAGGAGGAGGGTTTGAGGCAACGTACTCTGTACTATCCTCAGTAAAACAAAAATAAAATGCTGAGATCAGGGAAAGAGATAAATAGAGTATAGTTGGAGTTATTCTACTGCATGCATAGATTGTCGTTACAAACATGATGATCGGATTGTGTCATAAGCCTCGGAGAAATGCTAGGGCGTCCACCTCAGTCGACGCGGCAGGACGGGCCCCGGTCCTGTCGAGAAATGGGCAAGGGTTCTTGACGCATGGACGGCGTCAGGACGTAAGCAAGTTAGTCCGCACACAACGAACAAAACAAATACGTGTCTGCACGCTAAATGTTGGTACCCTAACTGGAAAGACGGAGGAACTCGCAAGAGCCCTTCGGAAAAGGTGCATTGACATCTGCGCTCTGCAAGAAACCCGATGGTCTGGTGCCAAAAGCTGCGACATTGAACGCGAACGCGGTAAAAATGGCTACAAACTTCTCTATTTTGGTAACCCACACACTCAATATGGTGTTGGTATTGCCATCTCAGAGGGTTTCCGTGATGCCATTAAAGAAGTTGAACGATTTGATGATCGGTTGATGAAGCTCACCATTATATCAGCTGATCGCACTATTCACTTCTTCACCGCGTATGCACCACAGGTCGACCTGATGCCGAAAAAGATGCCTTCTGGCAACTTCTCGATGAAAAGACTTGTCACGTGCCTGCTGACGATTATATGATTGCCGGCGACCTTAATGGTCATGTGGGTGAAAAGGCAGACGGTAACAGGTGCCATGGGGGAAAGGGGTTCGGAGCGCGCAATGAAGGTGGCGAGCGTATAATCGATTTTGCGGACACCCATGACCTTGTACTTATGAATACATGGTTCATTAAACGATTGTCTCATCTTCCCACATTTTATAGTGGGAACAATAAAACGCAAATCGACTATATTCTCATAAGACGCCAACATTTTACCACTGTCACTGATTGCAAAGTCGTTCCCTATGAGACCATCGCACTTCAACATCGGCCGTTGATTGCCGTCCTGCGAATTAAGCCACCGATAAAACAGCGTGAGGAACGCACTGGCCCGCCGCGCATTAAATGGTGGCGATTTCATGAGAAGAAAGAAGAAACGGTCTCACTCATACGATTGCCGACCATTACCAATGTGGAAGAATCATGGAACCAAATGAAAAACACGATCCACAAAGCGACCTCTGCAACCCTCAGGGTCACCAAGCCGGGTAAGCGGTACATCAACCGAGATACTTGGCTTTGGAATGATGATGTTGAAATGAAGGTCCGTGAAAAGAAACGCCTCTACCACAAATTTCTCGACGATAAAACGCCTGCTAATTGGCAAATTTATAAGAATGCCAACCGGGAAGCAAAGAAAGCGGTCGCTGTCACCCGAGCGAACCATTTCAAAAATCTTTACGATAAACTGGACACTCGGGATGGCGAGAGAGATCTGTATCGACTTGCTAAAAGCCGTGATGAACGCACACAGGATATCGAACACTTCTGTTGTGTTAATGACAAGAACGGTACTTTGCTTACCAACCGTGGAGCCGCAACGGATAGATGGCGAGAATACTTCGAGCAGATTTCAACTGAAGAATTTGCTCATCCTCCACTTCCACAATCATTGCCGAAATTGGGAGCAGTTCCACCAGTCAGCGCAACTGAAGTCGAGGAGGCAATAAAACAAATGAAATCGGGGAAAGCAACAGGACCTGACGACATCGCATCTGAGCTCTGGAAAGCGAAGAGTTGGGACCCGACACTGTGGCTCAGTCAATTCTTTAACCGGGTTATTCAGGAAGGAAGAGCACCATCTGACTGGCAAGAAAGTACCACTGTTCCAATATGGAAAAAGAAAGGTAGCCCAGCAGAATGTTCAAATTACCGTCCGATCCGGTTACTTTCCCATACCATGAAGATTTTTGAACGCATTCTTGACAACCGTATTCGCGAAATCGTTGAAATAACCGTGAATCAAGCCGGATTTGTCAAGAACTGCGGAACTACTGACGCAATACACGCTGCGCGGTTACTCATGGAGAAACACCCTGGAAGCATCGCCCTCTTTACATTGCCTTTCTGGATCTAGAGAAAGCGTTTGACCGTGTACCACACGAACTCATCTGGTATGCTTTATGACAACACTTCGTGCCAGAAGAATTCGTGCGCTAAGTTCAATTGCTCTACCACTCCTCTTTGTCCTTGTTATGGACACCGTCACACGGGATATCCAACGTCCAGCGC
Source organism: Hermetia illucens (assembly GCF_905115235.1). NCBI lineage: Eukaryota > Metazoa > Arthropoda > Insecta > Diptera > Stratiomyidae > Hermetia > Hermetia illucens. Next base: position 62,103,263 of record NC_051853.1, read on the forward strand.
CCTACACACTGCTTTATGCAGATGATGTTTTCCTAGCATCTGATAGCAAAAATGATCTCGAGCAAATTGTTCAAAAATGGAATGATCGCCTCATGCAACACGGTCTCAGATTGAATTTAAACAAAACTGAATTTTTGATGACCGATCCCCATGAAACAGGCACAATCACTGTCAGCGGCAGTGATCTGTCCAGAACTGAGCGATTTAAATACCTCGGGTCAACGCTATCAGCCAATGGAGAACAGCGTTATGAAATTGCTTCACGCATTAACGCAACCTGGATGAAGTGGCGTTCCACAACTGGTGTCCTTTGTGATCGACGTATCAACGAACGTCTCAAATCTAAAATCTACCGCAATGTCGTCCGTCCAGTCGCTCTCTATGGTTCTGAGTATTGGCCGACCATAAAAGACAATGAACGGCGTCTTGCGGTAATGGAGACGAAGATGCTACGTTGGACTAGTGGCGTCACACGTTTGGATCACATCCGAAATGAGGATATCCGCGATCGTTATGGGGTTGCACCGATCGTGGAAAAGTTGCGAGAGAGGCGTCTTCGATGGTATGGTCACGCAATTCGTGCAAACGAGAATTCACTTGCCAAGATTGGTCTGAACATCGTCGTCGATGGTAAACGACCAAAGGGCAGACCTAAGCAACGGTGGCTTGATACGCTGGATGGGGATTTGAAAGCCTCGAGATTGCACCCAGATCAGGCATTCGATAGAGCCAAATGGCGAAGCCGATCACGACGAGCCGACCCCGCTTGTAAACGGGACAAAGGCTGAAGAAAAAGAAGAGGGTCGAAAATCACAACCGATAACAGCTACGATGATGAAATCCGCGCACGGTTGTTGTCAGCCAGCCAACAGAGCCTATTTCAGCTTACAAAGACTGTTCCGCTTGTAACGTCGAAACTTGTTAGCACTGAATATTGAAGGGAACAAGTGGTTCCCGAAATATCGGTTTTTACAAGAATAAATACCCACACCAACAAAAAAGAAACAACAAGTTTTTATTATTTCAATTAATTAATCGTTGGAAACGCCGCATAATTTCACTCAGATTACAAAGACTGTTCCGCTCGAAACGTCTCACCATAGGGTCAAAGCTCTCACTGTACAAGACTATGATCTTGCCAGTACTCATGTATTCTTCGGAAACTTGGATTCTTAGCAAGAAAAATTGCGAACTCTTGTCCGCGTTCGAGAGAAGAATCCTCCGAAGAATTTTTGGCCTCCTACATGAGGATGGATGATTCCGTGGCCTACACAATGACGAAATCTATGAGCGATACCATGACCGTCCGGTTGTGGATAAAATCCGGCTCAATAGGTTACGGTGGGCGGGTCACCTAATCCGTATGGATGAGGATAATCCCACCCGGAAAGTCTATGGTAGAAAAAGAAGACGAGGCAGACCCTCTCTAAGATGGAGCGATGGCGTAGGTCAGGACGTAAGGCAGCTTTTAGGGATATCGAATTGGTGGACCTCGGCGCAAAACCGGGATGTCAGGAGTTCCTCATTAAGGCGGGCCTAGACCGGATACCGGTTGTTGCGCCGTTGATGATGATGACGATGAGTCAAAATCCCGGATTTCTAGAGAGCACATGGGCTCTAAGCTGGAAACAAGAGCCTTTTCCCCCAATAACCCCTTGGCTGCTTCGCAGAACCTACTCTTGCTAGTCGTGTTCGGGCCCACACCTCGTTTTCCGTATGAAAGACACCTCTGCTCCGTTTTCTTCGGGTCTTAACCTGTAGCGGATTTCACTAAGAACTTCCGTAAATGTCTTGCCTTCCGTCGGCCTAATGAGCAGAGCCAACGGTCTAGTCCTTCTTCGTTTCCTCGTCTTTTCTGATCCTGGCTTTTGATTTGCAGCCTCCTTGTCTTTAGACAGGCGAGTCTCTGGCGGCATAATCAGTTGTTTCCTTTTTACCTTCTTCGGCTTCTTTTTTTGAGCCCCGGAAACTACTTCGATAAAGTCTCTTTCAGGCACGTCATCCTCTTTCTGCTTTTTCCCTAGTTCGCTTTACAGTGGGCTATCTGCGGTCCGTTTGACGCAAGCAGCGTTCTCAACCAAGGGTGCGGCCGTTTCTGCCCTCCAATCATCTTACGCTACTCCCTACGTTCGCCTATAGAAGGAGATGCGGAGATCGTAGTAGAGATAATTAACCAGAACACAAAAATCATATAGCATATAGCTTCCAATCTATCAACCGTAGTTCGAAAATTCAACATTGGTGGACGTATTGACGCATTAGAGGGTTTTAATGTAAATTGGTGATATTTGTGCTCGACAAGGAAGTCGATGTGCGGGGCCAAAAGCAGTGACATAAAACGCGAACGGCTATAAACTTCTCTATTTCGTTACCCCATGCGCTCAATATTGCCATCCAAGAGGATTTCCGTGATACTAGTCGGCCGTGATAGTCGGTCATGATAGAAGTCGGCTGATGAAGCTCATATAGGTGAGAAGGCAGACAGCAATAGGTGCATTGGGGAGAAAAAGGATTTAAGAACACGCAATGAGGGTGGCGAGAGTTATTGTCGAAAGCGACGAGCTGGTACCCAACACCGTGGCTTAGTAAGTTTTTCAATCGGATTATTGGGGAAGGTAAAACACCATTTGACTGGCAAGAAAGCACGACCGTTCAATATGGAAAAAGAAAGACAGCCCAAATAACGCTCCAACGCGATTAATACCCAATACCATGAAAAATTTTGAACGCATTTTTAAAAACCGAATGTATGTCAAAACCACATCGCCACCCTGCTTTGTTCTTATTATGGACACTGTCACACGAGACAGCCAACGTCCAACGCCCTACCCACCACTTTATGCAGATGATATTTTCTTGGCATCTTATAGCAAAGTTGATCTCTAGGAGGTCCAAAAGTGCAATAATCTCTTTATGCATCTCGGTCTTGGAGGGAATCCAAATAAAACTTAGTTTTTGACGACCAATCTCAATGAAACAAGGACTGTCATTGTCAGTGGCAGCCACCTGCCGAATACTGAGCGATTTATATATCTCCGATCAATGCTATCAGCCAATGGAGGACTGCATTATGAAATTGCTTCGCACATCAACGCAATTTGGATGAATTGACGTTCCACAACATGCATTTGTTGGGATTGACGCATCAACGAACGTCTCAGATCCTAAATTTACCGCAGTGTCGTCCATCATGTCGCCTTCTATAGTTCTGAGTGCGGCCGACTATCAAACTCAATCAAGAAGAAAATGTTGCGTTCAACCAGTGGTGTAACGCGCCATGAAGTGAAGGCGTCCGCACTCGATATGGGGTTGTGCCGATTGCCGAGAAATTGCAACATACTATCTGTTACATAAGAGCGTGGTCACTGTCAAATAATAACAACAATTGATTTTTCGAAAATTCGCAAATTTATTGATAATTTGTCCAATCTCCTGCATTGTCAATTATGGCCTGGCACGGTCGGGGCATACTTTCCACTAGTTTTTCTGCATATTCTACCGGAAAAGACCTCCAAATTTTCCGAATTTGCCGAAAAAGTTGATCTAAATTACATGGCTTGCGTCTGCGAAGCTGCATTTTCATCAGAGCCCACACATTTTCTATGGGATTTGCATCCGGTGACTGAGATGGCGAATCTAAAGTGATAACTCCGTTTTGCGCCTTCCACTCGCTACACGCTCGACTCCGATGTTCCGGATCGTTGTCCTCTTGAAGGATCCAGCTTTCATTTTTCTTGATATACCATTGCTTAGCAGATGGTAACAAAGCCTTTTGATATATTTTATTCATTTTTTCGGCATTTAAATTCTCGGTAAATAAGAACAAAATACCGAAACGTTTGTTTGAGAAGCACCCCCAAGCATGGACCTTGACGGGGTGTTTAACAGTCCGTTGAAGCATCCTACTGGTGGAGGTTGCCCAGGCGTGTTTGATGCTCGGAAATTCCCAGAAGGAGGATTCATCAGAAAAAACTACGTCGCTCCAATCGGTCCAAGTTTCCCTTCGCCCATTCCACTCGTTTTTCAACGTGTTTTGCACTCAACATTGGTTTTTCCAAAGTACTGCGATATTTCAGTTTATTGGCAAGCAAGTGCCTGTGAATCGTTCCGTAAGATATGTCAACACCTTTTGCTTTCAATTTCACAGCAGCTCCACGTAAAGTCAAAGTTGGATCTTTCGAGAACAATGCGAGAATCTTTTTTTCGTCTTTTTTTGAGACTTTGCTTGCACTTCCGCGATCAGGAAAATCATCAACGTTACCGACCTTTTTATAGCGATTTATCCACTTGCTAACGAACTGCTTCGACTCTCCCATATATTTCGCAGCAGCAGTTTGCGTTAATTTGGGTCCTTTTTCATGCAAACATAGAAAAATTGCCTCAAAGCGAGAGGTGTAAACAGCACTCATTTCGAAAAACCACTCAATTGAAGACTAAATTTGACAGAGAGCTGACTTTTTACAAAAAGCATGAAGGACCCTCTATGTCATAGAAAAAGAAACAAGACGCTCAGATTTTTTATCTACGTGTAACAGTGACCACGCTCTCATGTAACAGACTATAAGTATCTTCGATGGTATTAACATGTATTTCGCGCTCACTTGCCAAGGTTGGTTTGAACATCGAAGTCGATGGGAAATGAACAAAAGGCCAACCCCACGTCGGCTTGATACGCTAGGTGGTGATCTGAGAGCCCGTCGACTCCATACAGATCAGGTGTATGACCGAGGAAAATAGTGCAGCCGATCAAGGCGGTCTGACCCCGCTTCTGAACGGGCGAAGACTGAAGCAGAAGAAAATGAAGTTAGTTGTTGCGAAAGCATTAACCTATTGATCAGTTTGTTAGTAAGAATGAATAAAGTTTGCTGGTGCTGGAAAATTGGTGACAATAACGTAAGCACAAAAACATAGTATTTTCGATTGTAGCGAACGCCAGGTGCGGGGCTGGCAACAATTGGTCATATCTTGGCGGAGGAAGGTAAGTTTACCGATGCACGAAGGGACCACATTAAACATGCAGTTTCCGACTTGGGAAACCCTTTCAGTTACCCCCATTTTGGAAGTTGCCCCCTGTTTGGAGGAAGCTACTGGTCTATCAATTTTAGTCTAGACTACAAATAGCAGACAATATCTAATCTCTTAGCATCACAATTGTATAGTGATATATTAAAAGGTCCCGAATGTTTAACATGAGTACCTGACGACGAACAAATGCTACCATCACCAAGCATAGAAGAAACAGTCCGTGCAGGGTCACCAGCTCATAATGTATTTAGTAAATTACAATATTATATTTTTGGAATAATTTGTTAACAAATTTGATAAATTTTTAATGCAGTTGTTGGGTACACACCAGAGTTGGCGCCCAACGTGGGGCCCGACGGATGGCATTTCCACTATCTTCTGTGGTTTACATCCACCGGGTTTGTTAGTATTAAGATCAGAGCTTCCTTCGCTTGCGAATATTCTGATGCCTAAACGTACTTAGGAGGACTTTGCTCACTAGGTGAACATCCTCTTGTAAGCCCGAGCTTAACGCTCAAAATAGAGCTCTTCAGCAAATTTCTCTGCATAGCCGGCTGAAATTATTGCCAAGGTGCCTGAGTGGAGGATGTAGGAAGAAGTAGAATGGATGTCTATTCACTTGCCCATCCGAAGCCCAGCAGCTCCATCTTTTAAATGTTTTCGAGGAATTAGTTCAATTTATTGACTCAACATATTAAAATTAAAGTTCATCATCAAAGTTTGTTGACTTTTCGGTGTCTGGTTTGAATCGTGACTTTGAATTTCGACCGGACTAGTCGAAGTTGGAGGGACAATCGCGCCGTCACCCCATCCCTAGTCGAGAAGGGACTTAGGTCTGCGATTCCGATCAGATTCCTCACAAAACGTAGAGTTTCTGAACCCTATCCTTTTATATTCCTTATTTGAGGTTTGAATTGATTCGTCTACTTGGTCGGCAGGTGGTCGTCGCTTTCCTTTTCATGGGAGATTTTATTTATGAGGAGACCTGATGTTTTCTGGGAGTTGGGAAGGATCATATACACCGCGAACTTTTACAGTAAGCTTTTTTGTGGTTTTTTGAATTCTTCATCTCGCTACCATATCGTCATGGCTTTTAAAGAAGTCTCTGTAAATCTACAACAGGAGGATGAAGAGGTGGAGTCAAAACCTAACGGACTTGTGCCCAAAATTCCCATAGGGCAAATACCCGCTCGACGTAAGATTGAAAAGGGAGCCAGTGTTGACATAATAACCCTCATCCCCTCTCGGCAAATAAACACCGGACGTAACCTACACTCTGGATTATTTACGTTTATAGAACGGGAAGTACACAGAAAGCGATGAAGAAACGGCACACCATTTGCTTGAAGTGCACTTCCCAGGCAGCATCCAAAATCTAATCTCGGGGCCAACAGGTGCATACAGCCCTCAACCGAGAGACTGGAATCTGGCATGCAAAGTAGTATCACTGGAGCGAGTAAAATGGGCATTTAACACGTTCCATAGATACAAGTCTGCAGGTCCGGATGGCATCATTCCTGGGGGGGTCTACACATTCGGAATATATATCGCCCATGCCTAGCACACGCTTATATTCCAATTAAGAGGCATGATGTGAAGGTGTTATTCATTCCCAAACCAGGAAAACCCACCTACACAGACGCAAAAAGGTTTCGACCGATCAGTCTAACGTTCTTTCTGCTAAAAGGACTAGAAACACTAGTAGATCGGTTCATAAGAAATACACACATTCCAAAGTGGCCACTTCACCATAGGCAACACGCCTACCAGAAAGGCAAATCCACGGAGACAGCACTCTATGAACTTACGGCAAAAATTGAAAAGGCGATGTTTGAAAAAGAATGCGCCTTAGCCGCATTCATGGACATCGAAGGTGTCTTGAATTATACCTCATTCGTGGCAATTTGTGATGCGGCAAGACAGCATGGAATTGAACCGCTGCTAATCAGTTGGATCCTTCACATGCTAAAGTGGAGGAAAATTCACATATCGGTCGGCCAGAAGTCTATTGAAGCAGGATGTCTCTCTCGACCGTTATCGCTCTTGGTAATGGATACCCTGTTATAGCTCCTAAAGGACAAAAAAGTCTTCGCGCAAGCATTTGCGGACGACCTAGCCGTAATAATTACCGGCAAGTTTGCAAACACAGTATGTGACCGCTTGAATGCAACTCTGCATGAAATCCACAGCTGGTGCCTCCGCAATGGACTCACGGTGAACGCTAGGAAAACTGGACTAGTTATGTTCACTAGGAACGTCAGGTGGGACAGCTATACGCTACCCACCTTAGCAGGGGCGGAAATCCAGCTGGCATAAAGTTAACTACTTAGGAGTACATTTCGACTCCAAGTTAACGTGGAAGCATCATATCTAGGAACAATATCAGAAATCCTGCAGATTGCTCTGGTGCTGTAGGAATGCGATAGGTAAGACCTGGAGACTTTCAGCCAAAAGGATATACTGGATGTACAGATCCATAATAAAACCCATTTTAATGTATGCATGCATCGTCTGGTGGTCAAGACTGAATTTTGCTAACAGCAGGAAGCTGCTAACGCAGATTCAGAGACTTGGTTGCCTAAGTACTACTGGAGCAATGAGTACTACGCCGATTGCGGCGCTTGAAGCTATCCTAAATTTACCCCCCACTCACTTGGAGGTGAAACGAAAAGCAGCCAACGACGCATATAGGCTCGATACCATTAGGACGTGGAAAGGCGGCCAATCACACGGTCATGCTTCTATCTGGAAATTCCTTGAAAAACATTCGGTAGCCCTGATGCCGACCGATCATGTGGTTTCCAGATTTATCTTTGAAAAGACGTACACTGTCGTATTCACCGAAATGGTCGACAAATGGCCATGAGTCTTTTCAGATTAATAATAATAATAATCGTTGGGGCAACAATCCATGTTGGATCAGGGCCTTGAAGTGTGTTAGAGCACTTCATTCAAGACCGTAACGGTACACTAGGAGGCAATGTGGTCAGCATTGCGCTCGCCCGAGATTATTACCCTGATTTGACTCAGGTACTCATTCACAGCTGAGTCGACTGGTATCCGACGTCAAATCACGATACAAATTCCACTGCCACCAGTGAGATTTGAACCGCGACCTTCCGTACGACAGCCTTGCGCTCTAACCACTCAGCTATCCGGACACAGATTTTCAGATTACAGAACTAATAATCTTCACCGATGGGTCAGTCATGGAGGATGAATCGGGCGCAGGAGTGTTCTCGGAGAATCCGATTATAGAACTGGTCCGACCCCCCGGAAAAATGACGACCATAGTCCAGGCGGAGATATATGCCATTTCATTGGCAGCAGAAGATTGTCTGCGACAAAAGTGGAGGAGTCGCACCATTCGAATCTGTTCCAACAGTCGGGCGGCATTATCAGCACTAAATGGCAACGACATATCAAGCCAGTTGGTGTGGAGTTGTCATCAGGTGCTGCTGAAACTTGGCCGACCGAACAAAACATTGCTGATGTGGGTGCCCGGGGACTCTAAGATCGCCGGTGATGAGGAGGCTGACAAACTGGATCGTCGAGGGTCTGGATCCACAATGGTGGGGCCAGAAGCAATTCTTGGAACCGACCATCTACCGCCAAGTCTACTCTGAAGGGTGAAATTGCAAAGGATTCACGCAACCGAGTGGAGAAATTTGGAATCTTGCCGGTAAGCGAAAATCCTTGTGAAAGAGCTAGGGCCACTAGAGCGGCATTTTTGTTGTCCCTTAAGAAGTGGGACATGAAACGATTGGGGTAGTGGTTTCGGCTATGTTCAGCCAATGTGAGGAGGAGGAGGCGACGGCCCTGCACTTTTTATGCAGCTGCCCGGCATCCTATAGGATAGTATCATACAATGGGCCTAACAATGGCCCGAGTGCTCGGAGCTGCGGCTCCCCTCAGGTAAACTAAACTAAACTAAATCTACACTCTGGAAGATCCTCTGCGCTTGTCCAGCAGATTGAGCGGCTACGGGAGGAGATCCGGAAACTTAGGTTCCCACCGGAGCACTGAACGGTTCGCTCTTCAGCGACCGTATCCAATGTGGACTCACCGGGTCTCCGATCGCACCGGAATACCTCTACTCCTCGAGCTGAAGCATCGCATTCACATTCTAAGACCTGAACAGATTCTCCAGAGGAAGCAATTATCCGGATGGCTGCGTAAGTAAGATACTGTCAGAATGAGGCCTGAATGGAAGATCAGTTTCACTCCCTGAAACGGCATCTCCTGTTGTTAGTAGGGCCTGCACTGGAATGGTATTGGCGTTGTCGGCGGAGGGCCAGGAATCTGTTGTGCAACAAACTGCTGATATCCCGAGCCTCATGAGCAGCCGATTTCAGGGAGAGGGCGAGTCTTTTGACAAGTATCTCCAGGCCAGGACCGTCTATCCACCCCTCTGACTCACAACGAACTGCACAAAGTACTGCGAGCAGGGATGAGCATTCCCCTTAGGAGAGCCCGGCGCAGACAACATCTTAACACCGTAGCGCAGCTTTATCAGACAGCTGAAGAACTGGAGTTCCTGAATATGGACGCGCCATGTAAGGAAAGGTTAGGAGCATCTCGAAGCACCAACTGTGTTCCCACGTTGGGCGCCTACTTTGTTGAATTGACTGATCTTATTTCATTTCTGTTTCCTCTTAAGTTCCAATTAGATTTATACAAATATTCAGTCATTTTTCCAGACTCTTGAATGAAGGAACTTTCCCGTCATATTTTGTGGGTTTCCCCTTTTGAAAGAATATTTGCCAAAATGTAATTTCAGAACATTGCTTCGATTGGAAAGGTGAGTGTATTGGCTAGATTTGTCAGTTTGACAACGGCACGGCATATCTTAGCCTCGTATTCAAGCATGGTTGTCAAAATGGGATTCGTTTGAATAAGGGGATCGCTCTCTATGTACGATTTGACTGCTATTTTCTGATGTGAAGGGTAGGCAAGAGTGCAAAACATGAATCTACTGCAAAACAAGTTTCTCTCCGGCTATGCTGTCAATAAAATTAACTGGCAAGTACTATTTCACACATTTCAATTCGCCTTCTCCATGTAAACAATCATTTCACTTCTAGGACTATCAGAATTTATCATGGGATGACCAGTCCCAACTCCTCAACTGTACAATTTTGCATCCTCTGAATAAAGCGCAGCCCGTGAAAAAGTCCTACCAATATGCATTCCTAAAGAACTTTGTCAAAGCTCTCGAGGAAAACAATGCAGAAGTCCACGATGCCGTCTACGAACAACTGGGCCTGCTATGCCAAGACAAGGATGATTCCGATAATTACGCCTTCAAGCACTACTGCATTCCAAGCCAAAAGCAAATGGTTACGCTCAAAGAGTCCAAGACATTCATATCGGAAGGAACAACCGGACTTTGCAGCTGGCAGGCATCCCTGGCCCTTTCGGAATGGCTCCTGAAACATAGCGAGAAGATCGCCAACAAAAAGATTCTGGAACTGGGAGCCGGAACTGGTCTTAGTGGAATTGTGGCCGCCAAGTGCTGCAAGGCTAAGTTTGTTACCCTCTCAGATGGTAGTCCGGCTGTTGTGAATTTACTTCGTGAGAACTTAAGCCTGAATTTCGACAATGAGGATTCCAACATCGAAAGTCGTCTCCTGTTGTGGGAAGACGTCTCTGAGTCTGATTTCAGCGAACACAACTTGCCGGAGGTGCTGCTGGGAGCTGATATTACCTACGATAACTCAGTATTTCCAGCCCTTGTTGGAGTTTTAGACAAGATTTTTACAATTACGGGAAACTCTTGCAAATTGTTCTTGGCAGCAACGATAAGGAATGAAGCGACTTTCCGGGAATTCCTGAGCTTCCTGGGTTAGTAAATGAAATACTTAAAGCCTCAATGTTTTTCACACACTTCATTTCAGAAGCGAAAGGTTTCAGTGCGAATGAGGAAACCTACGTAAGACCTTCAGATGATTTGGTTTGGGACGAGTCAACGCCTATCAGGATACTGTCGGTTACCAGGTAGCGATCGAACGTGTTGAAGACTTCAAAATGCGTTTTAGGACTAAGGCGGTTAAAAACACTAAGAATAGAAATAGTTCCTGAAAATTAATTAATAAACACAAAACCGGTTGAGTGTTTAAAGATTTCGTTTTTTCTTGTTTCATATTTGCCTTCTGTTCAAATCGAGCCTGCCATCTGATTCCAGTCTTTGATGGCAGTAGCCACTTCTGCTAAAACTTCAATTGCTCTTTTTCTTCAGCCTTTTTCCCTTTCACAAGCGGGGTCGACCCTCTTTTACCAAAATATGGTGGCCAACATCTCCTAAATGGAGCATAGGGCGTTCAGCACGCCTATTTCGCTACTGTTTTCGGTTCGCTGAATTGCGCTTTGCCTTTCCCCAGATCTTCCTGAGAAGCCTTCACTCCTCCTCTACTGTTATATGCGATGTGTCTGCGGCCCACTCGTCGGACACTCTGGGATAATGGATTTCATTCTATAGCATAGCATTTGTCGTCCTTTATGGCCTATTCAATGCCATCTACTGGGACACTTCCCACATCGTAATTGTTTGCGGCAGTTTTTCCTCTCTGGCTAGCATTGTAACAAATTCCTTTTTGTCAGCTCAAACGTTCGCCCTAAAAACACAGCGGTAATAAGAGACATAAGTTCCCTACGCCCTTCAATCCACCTCCAAGTTCCGGTAATCAGTTGGAACTTATGGCACCTCTTCGGAACGTGGCCAACAACTTTATTTGCGGCGAGGATAAGAGCGCGTTGTGCGCCAACTCTGTCACGAAAGGAGTACGACGTTGCATCATCTTAGCACCAACACGGTCACCGAAGCTGTCAACCAACCAAACTTCCCTCGCAGGTTTTTCAGTCGTGAATACCGACTGCGCGAGATAATATGTGGAACCGGGTGGCGCGTAACCCGAATGCTAACAGTTCGGCGAAATGAAGGCAGGAGTTCTTGATTCTCAGATATTATCTCCCTGTCAGGATACAGAGATTTCATTCACGTGCCCTGCCTCAATACAAAAAAACTAAACCCATTCGGGGTGAACTCTAATAGAGACGTGTAGTCTCGTGGCTGGTTGATACTACCGAAAATTTCTTAACAAAAGGAACTAAACTGGCAAAGGACCTAATAATGTAGGGGAATAAATCACAAAAACCTAACGCGCGCAAAATGGAGAGAGAAGGACTAGCTTCAGCTGACTCTGGCACCTACGCGCCAAGCCAATGGGGAGCCAGATAACATGCTGACCCTGTGGCAACTCACCCCGACCTAAACGTTCACCCCCTGCCGCTTCAAATATAATCGGGGTAACCTTAAATAATCGGGTGGACTTCCTTCCTGGGGAGAACTAGAACAAAACAATCTAACTTCTACTCATCATCATCATCATCAACGGCACAACAACCGGTATCCGGTTAAGGCCTGCCTTAATAAGAAACTCCAGACATCCCAGTTTTGCGCCGAGGTCCACCAATTCGATATCCCCAAAAACTGTCTGGCGTCCTGGCCTACGCCATCGCTCCATCTTAGGTATGGTCTGCCTCGTCTTCTTTTTCTACCATAGATATTGCCCTTATAGACTTTCCGGGTGGGATCATCCTCATCCATACGGATTAAGTGACCCGCCCACCGTAGCCTATTGAGCCGGATTTTATCCACTAACGGACGGTCATGGTATCGCTCATAGATTTCGTTATTGTGTAGGCTACGTAATCGTCCATCCTCATGTAGAGGGCCAACAATTCTTCGGAGGATTCTTCTCTCGAACGCGGACAAGAGTTCGCAATTCTTCTTGCTAAGAACCCAAGTCTTCGAGGAATACATTAGGACTTGCAAGATCATTGTCTTGTACCGTAAAAGCTTTAACCCTATGGTGAGACCTTTCGAGCGGAACAGTTTTTGTAAGCTGAAATAGGCTCTGTTGGCTGACAACAACCGTGCGCGGATTTCATCATCGTAGCTGTTATCGGTTGTGATTTTCGACCCTAGATAGGAGAAATTATCAACGGTCAACTTCTACTCATGATAATTCTTTATATGTAATGCACGTAAAAAGCTAGCTTAGAATTAAGTATTCATATTTAAATCTGGCAAGGCTTTCAATTCCAATTATAGATTAGACTTTTTTGATCTTCTTTTTCAAGTAATCATCTTAAACAAATTCTCTTTCATTTTTTTTCTTGAATCTAATCTTAATAGTTCGTTATATAATTAGCAATCTCTATATGTTTCATAAATCGTAGCTAGTCTTTGTTTCAAAATCTTATTTTTTTCAAAGAAATTTGCTGTTTATTGGGGTTAACCGTTAACTAACAGCAGAGGTTCACAATCGCATGATTTCAGCCTTGTTTTCACGTGCATTATGTACAATATATTTTTTTGTAGTTCAAGATTTCTAAGTTCTCCTTAATTTTCACTAAATATGATAATTGTTAATAAAATAAATAAAATAAAATAATATCATAATAGCAAAAAATGCCCAAATACTTCAAAGTATTTTCCGGGTACTTCGGCTTAACTCTGTAGAATATTTTCGAAAAATAACAATTTTATTTTTAATTTAAAAATGTCAGGAGTGCCAGTTTTCATTTTTTAATATACGTACAGCTGGGTGTAATTACGCTGTATTTCTAGCGATTAAATCACTAGTGTTATTTATTGGTCTTGCAAATACCGATATTTCGGGAATCTTGGGTAACGAAAGAGGATTCAAAACTAGAACGGCTTCTAGTTTTTATTCTCGATTACATGTTATTTATTGAATATTAGGCACCGATAAAATCGCTTTTGGAGGAAGAATTTCCTGCCTCTCAAACACTTCTCAACCATACGACTCCACTGCTACCAGCAACCGGCAATGGGGAGAAACCAGTCGTGATCCAGAAAGCAATCTTCGTTCTCCTCATCCTCTTACGTAAGAACCACACTTCCCGAACAAGCCACGATGTCACGATCTCTCCCTACGTTCCCGTTTTTTCCCTTCTATCAAAAATAAATTTCCCCCCCATGCTACGCGGCAAAGTAGGGAAGGCTAGCCACAACGACAAATTTCCCTTTTGTGGTCGAAGCTTGACGACTCAAATTTGAGATTTCAAACAAACTCAAATTTGAGATTTCAAATTTTAATATCCAAACCTCGAAAGCGAGCAGGAAAATTATATAGGTGTAACACTTTCTCGTTCGAGGTCGATATTAGCACCTCTCTTAATCCAGGCAATCAGAAGAGAACTCCTAAATCCTCCTAGACGTACGTTACCTCTTTCACCAGGCATCTGAGATTTCGCTTTAGGCCACAATGACCACGTACCACGAGTAATTCCACCGATTTTATTTATATATTATAAAGTTATAACGAAGTTGGTACTCCTGAACGAGTTTAGAGGTCATCAAAAAACGCCCTCGAGAATCCTCCTTCAATCGCACGTCATGCTTGAGCTCGGGATATATGGTTACTATGCACCCCTTAGTGGGGCACAGCGCGGTTACCACGCCTATGCCCCATCGTGCATTAGATAAGGACTTTGAAGTGCTCTAACACACTTCCTTAAAGACCTTAACGATACACTGCAGGATTACAGTACCCCTTAGGAGGCAATATGATCAGCTACGTTCGCCCGTGATTATTATCCTGATTTGACTCATTCACAGCTGAGTCGACTGGTATACGACGTCAGCATACATATCCCACTGCCACCAGTGAGATTTAAACCGGGACATTTGGTACGATAGCGTAGTGCTCTAACGCCTGAGCCATCCGGGCAAACATCGTGCATGGTTTGCTGCAGAACTTCCCGAGACGCCACTGCCCTTCTGTTCTGTGTCAAGTGCTCCTGAGGTGAGCTCTCTTCGGCCATTTTGGGAGAGTGGGTTTCACTGCATGGTGCAGCCAGTGGTGAAATTGACGCCCCTTCTTAATGGGTGACCTATCCATTGCCGCTTCCACCTTTTTATCGTCCTGAACAAAGTGCGGACGAAGTGCTTCATTTAAAATTCTATCAAGCCAATGTACCCCGATGACACTTTGCAGATAATAATTCACAAAGGTTTGTAGCTTTTAGTGCAGTAATGGCCACTTTCCATGAGCTACTTCCATATAGCAACACTGAAAGAATATTAGCACAGAACAGCCTCAATTTAATTAGTTGTTGAAATAACTGCACTCCCAGATTTTAAACAAGCAAAGAAGGCCAATCTAACGTCAAGCAAAATGCAGTTCGGCGCCACCGTCAGCAGAAACCACACTTCCTAGATATTCAAATTGACCAACACCTTCGACCCTCTGACCATTAATGCAGATAGGGAAAGTGAACCTATCCAACCGAAAAATCTGAATAAATAACAACTCTGCATCTATACGAAATCTAGGCCTCAAAATGCATTCCATTCCGATATCTGTTCAAATAAACTTAATAATAGTTGGTATATTTTAGAAATTTACCCAAAATTTAAGTTTCATCCTAGAACTACAAGATTTGGCATTAGTATAGGCGATAACATAAGGCATAGCTTTGGGGGTGGTCAAAGGGTAGTGTAGGCCCCAGGACGAAATATGAATTGGTACCCACAATGGAGCATAAAACCTGGGAAACGCCTGCTAAACCAACACCAACAGCTCTATTACCAAACCCTATCTCCACCACCACGTGGTGACCGCTGGGAGCTCTTTCTTAACGAAGAGCTGCAGACGGAGAAGGATAAAGACAAGTCTCTCGCGCCTAAAAACGGGACAAATTGTACCAACTGGTCCTCCAGGTCCAAGGAAAAGGTTTCTTGATCAGCAAAAAAAATGAAACCTGCTGTTGTCGGCTTTGAAAACATAAGCGAAAGGCTATGCACTCTGCGCTTGCGAGGAAAATTTAGAACTACAATCCTTATTAACGTTCACGCCCGTACAGAGGAGACTGTACAGTCGGGGAAGAATACCTTCTACGAGGCAGTAGAACGAACCCTCGAAGCCTGTCCCAGATACGATATCAAAATCATACTTGGGGATTTTAACTACCAAATAGGGAAGGAGCTCGTATCCAGCGATACGCTGGCTCCCAAAATACAAATGATAACGGACTGCGAATCAATCAAATAGCAGTGTCACACGAAATGGTTGTTGGAAGTTCCTAGTTTGCGCGGAAAGCGGTTCAAAAACAAACGTGGGTCTCGCCAGACGGTTCCACTTTCAGCCAAATTGACCACATGCTCATCGAACGCCGCCACCTCTTCACCTTGATGAATGTCAGAGCATATAGGGAGGGCCAATATAGACTCGGATCACTACCTCGTTGCCATGGTGCTCCGAACTCGAATAACAACACCACCCAGAATCCCCTCTGACAATCGGGTGAGAGTTTACACTGAAACCATCCACAACACAGCCCTCCGCAACACCTATAAGAGGCAAATGCATTCCGCAATAACCGCAGTCAACAGAGATCCTGGAGATGAAGCATCAATAAATGATCTTCACAATCACCTGAAGAACGTTATCCTTGATACGGCCACAAACATACTTGGTCCCAGCCGCAAAAAAAGTCGGAACGGCTGGTTTGACGATGAATGTAAGCTAGCAACGGAACGGAAAAATGCTGCATACCGAGTAATGCTGTATTCTCAAAGAACATGGGTACGCGCGGAGACTTATCACGAACTCCGGCGAGCGGAGAAACGACTTCACAGACGGAAAAAGGGAGCCTGGGAGAACCAACAGGTTTGTGAACTCGAAACGTACAGGGACCAATCGCACCAGGCGGTCAAGTTTTACCAACAAGTCAGCAGAATAAAGCCTTACACACCCCGATGCTCATCATGCCGAGGCAAAAAGTGTGAAATCTGATTTCCGACAGAATGGACATATTGGAGCGATGGGTTGAGTACTTTGATGAGCTACTGAACAACCGAAAACGACGGACAAATACTGCCACCACCAAGTTTAGAAGAAACAGTGCGTGCAATTCATCGCCATCATCACCATTTTTAGAGAAGAAACGATGACTTTCAAAAATCTGTTTCGGCGTATTTCCTTTTTTAATAATCATAATAATTGTTTTGAGAATGAAGGGGGTCCTAAGTCCGCATCAACTTAATGCAGGACCGGACCAATTGAGGAGCGAGATAATCGTTGGTGGAACAATCCATATTGGATCAAGGGTGACAGCCAGGTGATCAACAGAAGCGGAAAAACCAGGATAGCTGGGTGGTCCATTAGAACTTTCGAGGAAGAGACATTCCTTGCGACTTTAGAGGACACGAAGGACACGGCGCTGGAAAAAGTGAGCCAGTTATGTCAACGGGTAACTGAGGCATGCCACAGTAGGAAACCAAACTACTGTTGGAACCAAGGAATCGTGCTGTTGAGAGAGCCATGTCTGCAAGCGAAGAAGCTTTGCCAAAGGACCAAAGGAAAGAGCCAGAACATCGGCAGTCGGAGAAGGAATAAGGCGGTCTTGAAGTAGTTTGAAGAAGGCTATACGGGAAAGTAAGCGGAATTCCTACAAGCACCTGTGTCTCGAGGCTAATACGAACCCGTAGGGCGCGGCTTACAAGGTTGTAATGAACAAGATTCGTGGACAAAAATCACCCCCCGTGACGTGCCGGCGACCCTTGTTCAAAATAATCGCAATTCTTTTCCCACAACAGGAATAAAATGGACCTAAACCAACAGTGCAACAGGACGTCTTCACCACCCCCCCCCCCCCCCCCCCTTCTAAATACCCTGCATCTACCCGAAAAATAAAATTCTCGATTCTTTTCGTTCGCAAAACAGCCGAAACAAAATCCGCGGTGAAAATTAAAAATATTAAAGTGGATTTACGATCCACATCTCAAACGTACCAGACTACTTCTCTAACCACGTCATCAACCTCGCCACCTATCTAACCACCTCTCAACACCATGGACGAACATTTCCGTACGATTCGTTTCGCCTGTCAATCGGACGAGTGTTGTAAAGTGTTTGTAAGCGCCATATCGCTATCCCAATCTGAGTTTCTTTTCTGTTTTTCGCTTGTCAACCAGGGCCAAACCGCTTAAAAGTGCAGCGCAACTAACTGTGCAGTAAATCCGATCAACAACTAAGCCGACTAACCGGAAGAATTGGTAAGCAATCGTCGCGAAAATGCCTCTCGAAAATCACGTACAACGCTCGAAAGTCTCGTCGTCATAAGTGAGCGCAGCAGCACAGTCACAAGGAAAAGAGAAAACAACCGCGACGACAGCGCAACGAAACAACCCAGCGACTCCGCGGCGATGCAATGATCGCGAAACCTGTGTGCACGGCACCATCGGATGCAATATGCAGTCGTTGTGCAAATGATAACAAAATATTGAAAAAGTGTCGCGGAGCGAGCGTCGTAAACAGCCAGCGCGGGTGGAGCTGAAAAAATAAAACGGCCGCCGCGCGACTTATCAGCACTAGGCGCCGCCGACTTCGCGGTGTGCACGCCTCAAGGATTTCGGTAGAAACCGCAAACCAGTGAAATGTGTAACAATCTCAATCTCGCAATCGAGGACGAGATTTTCATGGTGAAAACGTGGAAAAGTCGCGGAAAAGCTCCGGTCGGAGAGTTGTGTGTGTGTGGCAGCGGCAAGCAGGTCGGACGTGATTTGCCTGCTCAGACCTCGAGGAAGTTGTATAATTATTTCGGGATCGTTCAGACCGAGTGGTTCGCGGCGTGCAGCGCTGGCCCCCTTTCGAATCGAACGCGTAGTGTTGTCATTGGGTGGATGGAGCGGAGTGCACCGCTTGGGGCACAGGCGAGCGCAGCAAAGGTTTTTTTCGTGCTTGAAGGTCTTTGAGAATTTTTCAGTTTTTGCGCGGTGCACGGCTCCACGAAAGCTGCGGCGATCGTAATTTCTCATGTTTTGCTCGCTGTGACGAACTGTGTACAGGTTTTCGAGGTATTTTTAACCTCGTCACTGTTTTTGGCAACACGTCTCGGACACCGCCGCGCATTCGACTTTTCTTAACGAACACTCGTCGAGAGTTGATTGCTATCATTTGTCAGAACTTTTGACTAATTTTTGTCAAGAAACAAATCACAAAGAATGTTTGCTAATTTCCAAACGTAAGTAGAAAATCTATTTGGAATTTGTTGTTTGCTGTCTGTCGGACCTGGTGGAAGAGGTGAATAGCATTTGGGAGTTCCTGTGGAAGCAAATAAACGACAACAACAATGTCCTTGAAAACCAGTGGCCTGAGTTGACTGCAGTTTCGCGATTGTCCTCCAGTGCGAAGGTGGTCGTGTGTTGGATTCGGTACCTGTCATCCACTGGTATCGGGAAAAGAGCAAGTGCTAATTAGATGAAATAATTTCCGGGATCTGGTACGAGCCGACTGAATTGTCGACATGCTGTCTGCCATTTTCGAGGTCGTCGACGAAATGGTTTAGCATTTCGATGGTGCAGCGAGTGTTGGCGCTTACGTTCACGGTCGGTGCAGTCCGTTCCCCCCTTCCTTCGCTAATCAGATATGCATCTAGACACTAAAAAGGGCCAGACTAAGGTCCTGTGCACATTTTGGTGGTTGCTCCACTTTTGAAAAACCCATAAAGGTTGCACGTTGAAGGTTTGTCGCGAAATTGTGTTGTTTTAACCGACCACTGACACCTTTTATATCGCGATATATGCTTCGCATTCTAAAGAAAGTCGTCTTCATGGACAAGCCCCATCAGCGCAGTGAGAAGGCAGGGTTGGAACTGAAAACAGGATTAAATATCCCACAAAAGTCTACATTGTCTTGGTCGTATTAAATATGTATATTTAGTCCCTTTTCCTTCTTTTTCTTTAGCCTTTGTCTTATTCACAAGTGTGGTCGGCTCGCCCTGATCGGTTGCGCTACTTTGTTCCAACAAAGACCTGATTTGGAAGCAGTCGCGAGGCTTTCCCCATTCAAGGTACTAAGCCATCAGCCACAGTTCTCCATTGGCTAACAGCATTGGCACGAAATATTTAAATCGCTCAATCCTAGCAAATCACTGCCACTAACAGTGATTGTGCCTGTTTCATGGGGATCGGCCGTCAAACATTCAGTTTTATTCAGATTCAATCTGACACCGCGTTGCATGAAGCGATTATTCCATGCTATTAGACGCTAGGAAAGCATCATCTGCATACAGCTGTGTATAGAGTGCTGGACGTTGAATGTCCCGTGTGACAGTGTCCATAAACAGAGCAAAGAGGAGTGGTGAGAGGGCGCTTCCATGATGAACACCGACAGAGACAAAGCGCTTTTGATACACCTGCTGCACTTCGAATATTACTTTTTGGATCGTGGTAGAGCAATTTAACCTAACGCACGAGCTCTTCTGGCACTAGGTGTTGCTGTAGAACATTCCAGATGAGTTCGTGTAGCACACCGTCAACATCCATCAGATCCAAAATGCAATGTAGATAGGGTGATCTTTCCTACGATGTTTCTCCATGAGTAGTGGCGCAGCATGTATGTGCGTTGGTAGTTTCGGAATTCTTAACAAACCCCGCTTGATTCACAGTTATTTGAACGTTTTCGAATACGCTTGTCAAGAATGCGTTCAAAATTATTGATAGGATGGGACAGCCACCGGATCGGACAGTAATTTGAATATTAAGCTGGACTACCTTTCTTTTTCCCTATTGAAACTGGTAGTTTCTTGCCAATCAAATAGTTTTCTACCTTCCTCAAAAAACCCGATTGAGCCACAGTGTTGGGTTCCAGCTTTTCGCTTTCCAGAGCTCAGATACGATGTCATCAGGTCTTGCTACTTTCCCCAAATTGAATCGTTTTTTATTGCTTTCTTGATTTCAATGGCGCTAACGGTTACGTTTCTTTGGATTTACATGAGTACCTGTCTCATGGACTTAACTCTGCGGTCCTTTTAAGACAAGGGTGAATTTTGCAAACACCATCAGAGCCCCACTGAGACAAGCACAACGGTACCAGTCGATACTGAATTCAAGGTTCAGCATTCTTACTGGTAGATGCAAGGCATACCTAAATCTTTACCGAACTATGGAGTAGGGCATCCGTGTTGAAACTTTTTCAACGCAACCACAACCCCCAGGAAGTTCCCACAAGGGGGTCAATCGCAATATCCGAGCTGAACGCACATGAAACAGGAATTCTCCTGGACCATGTGAATTCGGGGGCTATCTTGGTTCCCATGATGGTAACGTTTCATGACCTGCCACTGATGAGTCCCCTGCAGACTCGAGTCTAATCGCCCTAATTAGACCTTTGGAACATTTGCTTACTGCATCACGGGCAGCAAACCAAAGTGATATAGCGTCTCCCGGGGCAACCACTATGACGTTCTCCTCGACCACTTGGCTTTGTTGTGACCGACAAGGTTGCCGGCCCATCTTTCTCACCACCACCTCTGAGCACAAGTTGCGCTTACAGGTGGAATTGCTCCAAATGTAGGCAATGCTTGTGGAAGCGAAGGATGAGCAAAGTACCGTTTTTACCATAATTGTAACAGAAGTGTTCGATATCCTGTCTGCGTTGCTACCCTTTTTCGACAAGACGATACAGATCTCTTCGCCATCCCGAATGTCCAGTTTATTTTAAAGATCCTTGTAATGAACCGCTTAGGTAACAGCGATCGCTTTCTTTGCTTTCCGGTTGGCATTCTTGGCCATTGGCGAGCGTTTTATCGTAGATAAACTTGTGGTGGAGGCGTTTCTTTTCACGGACCCTCATTTCAACATTGTCATTCCAAAACCAGGTTGATTAACCGCTTACCTGGCTTGGTGACCCCGAGGGTTGCATACGCCGCTTTTTGGATCGTGTATTTAACTTGGTTCCATGATTCTTCCCGCCTTAACATTTTCCTGAGACATATGACTCAACACGATCATTTTGTTTTTCATGACATTGGATGCATTTTCTTTGTCGACCTGTCGCGGTACCTGTCACCAAGAGAGATCAGATAGGATTTATTAGGTTGCAGATGAAATTTCAAACAACTGTAACTCTTATGAAAATAAATTTTATTAATCAAAATAAGCATCAACAGATTCGATGCACTTCTCCCAGCGAGATATAAGAGTCCGACTTTCTAGTGTGAAGGATTTCCTCGAAGGCAATTTTGATATGAAGTAGCACTAAATTGTTTTTCCGCCAAAAGTGATCCAGATGCTCAAACAACTTAATAGTCGGTTGGCAAGAGGTCGGGTGAATATGTTGGATGAGGCAGGGTCTTATATTGCAATTCGTTTAATTTTTGGGTGGTTATTCTGGATGCATGAGGTCGCGCTTTGTCATGAAGCAGTATCACTTCATCTCTGTTGAGCAATCTAGGCCGTTGAATACACAATTTCTAATGCATTTAATCGATTTGCACACAGTATTTCTCTGCATTAATCATTCCACCAGTCACCCTTACCTTCTTCGGGTGGAAGTTCGGTTTAGCCTCTGTTTTGGAGCTTCACCAATATCTAGCCATTGTGCTGACCTGGACGATTGTTGTACGATATCCACTTTTCACCACATGATCTATTCTGTGCAGAAAGGAATCCTTTCTGTTACGGGAGAGCAGAGAACTGTAAATTTCAATTCGAACCGCCATGTTTTACTCTGTAAGTTCATCCGGAACCCACTTATCAAGCTTCTTTACTTTTCCAAGCTGTTTCAAATGCCGGGAAACTTTCGAATAGTGTACGCCTAATTTCTTTTACAGATGCATGTTTTTCAGTTCGTCGTTGTCGATCAATCGTCCTGAATATCTTCGTGGCTCACTTCGACGGCTCATGTCATTCGACCGAAATTTTTCGAACCGCCGCTGAATGGTTTGTTCGTTTACCGTGTCAGTTCCAAATGCCTTGCAAATGTTTCTGGTTGCCCTGCTGCGTTGTGACCAAGTTTAAACTCATGTTTAAAAAATAGGCGTTTTTTTACCCGCTTCCATGTTTTTTTCTTTTTTATTCCTCCACAAGCATAATAATTTTAAAACTGAAATTACACCTTGACCAAATGTAGGACTATTTATTTTCTATTATTCAATAATTCAATATTCAATAACGTCACATGGCGCTTCACTTCATTGTGAAGTTAGACATTTCATCTGCAACAACCTAACCTAGTGGAATAACTCCAACTTTACTTTATTTATCTCTATCCCTGATCTCAGAACTCAATCCCTTTACTTGGCGGATATTTGCTTTGCCAGATGATCTAGTGACTCAATAATGCTTCTAATCATCAGTCGTTTTTAACCAGTCTCCTTTCCTTTTTTCATTCGGTTCTCTTCTGCGTAAATAATACATAAATTTGTAAAATGGCCACAAAAAATTCAGAAGTAGTCTCTGCAAAGATATTCCAAAAGAGATGTTGATGAATGCCGACCCAAAGATCAGATGGAGAAGCATTTTAAGTTTCATTTGAGCTGCAATGTCGTTTGCAACATTCGCAATTGGCCAGATTTATCGAAATCATATCATCTCCAATGAAATCCATTTTTGCAATTGAGAAAACAACCCAAACCAGAGCTGTCCAATCAATATGACAAAAGGCACATATATTTTAGTGGAACCCCGATTTGGTAAAACAGAGGAGTACGTGCGACACTGGTACTCCTTAGCTGAGGAGCCGTTGATTGAAATAGGTACGAAGAGACTTACAAAACTCTGAAGAAGAGTAAAAGGTTGGCTAAATAATCATCTTGGAGACACTTCTGCGAAGACACTAACTCTTTTGAGATTTGCTTGTCACAAAAACGTAGCCAGCAGCTGTGTTATCATCATTTACAGTGCGGGAGGTACACAAAAACCAATGAAAAACGGCAATGTAGTGCACTTCCAAGGCAACATCGAGAACCTTGGTCAAAAAATGCAAGGCTCAGTTCTTCTTTTTCTTTAGCTTTTGTCCCGCTCACATCACAACCGATAACAGCTAGGATGATGAAATCCGCGCACGGTTGTTGGTAGCCAACTGGGCCTATTTCAGCTTCCAAAAACTACTCCGCTCGAGAGAAGAATCCTCCGAAGAATTTTTGGCCGCCTACATGAGGATGGACGATTCCGTAGCCTACACAATGACGAAATCTATGAGCGATACCATGACCGTCAGGTTGTGGATAAAATCCGGCTCAATAGGTGACTTACTGTTACGATGACAAAGTACATGTATCTCCTTTTTTTTCTTCAGCCTTTGTCCCGTCCACAAGCGGGGTCGGCTCGTCGTGATCGGTTTCTCCATTTGGCTCTATCAAATGCCTGATCTGGATGCAATCTCTAGGTTTTTAAATCCCCATCCAGCATATCAAGCCACCATTGTTTCGGTCTGCCTTTTGGTCGTTTACCATCGACTTCGATGTTCATACCAATCTTAGCAAGTGTATTCTCGTTGGCGCGAATTGCGTAACCATACCATACATGTATAAGGATAAAATAATCTAGACATGGACCATTGGATAACGCTATAACAAGAATATGGCAACTCTTCAGATATTGCTTCATCTCTATAGCGAGATCCCAATTGGTCGGATGTTGGCTGCTTTTTCAATATAATAATATATTCAATGGAAAACTACATTTCGGATATTTGCTCACTAAGCAATTTTTTTTTTGTCGAAAGCTTTCTCAAAATTGACGAAAAGCAATTGAAACGGGAATCTAAAGGTCGTACCGTTCTGCATCATGGTTTATAGGTTATTGGTGGGCAGATTCAGAACAAAAAGCGCCTTGCTTTTCATCGATCAAGCTTGAGGGGTGTTCTTTTATGCTTTACACCAGTATTTTTAGTATTATATTAGCAATGGCAAGAGATACACAAATATCCCTCTAACCACCTCAGCTTAAGACACCTGCCCTTCTCCAGTGTGTTAACTATCATCCCCTTTTTCCATCTCCTGGGTAAGATCTTAGATTCACATTATTTTGGAATAGGTCGAAATAGTAACGTCTGCATAAAAAAGTTCCAAAAGAAAGTTACTTCTAGTTGGAGGAAATCGTGGCACATCACGTCGCGGCAATCACTAGAGCTTCCAGTTCGTCGTAATTAACCACATCTTACGACGCCCCTTCGGGACGTGGCTGACAAGTTAGGTGGCGCCAGAATAAAAAAAGTACTTTTGATAGCAGCCTAACTCCACTTGCCTGTTCAAGATATCTATCGTCCGGTCAGCAAGATAGCGCTTCCAGTAGTGGATATTACACAATTAGCAAAATCAGTACTTTCCTTTTTCTAAATATGATGATCTTAAGTTGTTGGTACTGCAAATTGCTAAAATTTTATCGGTTTCATAAAGCATATGAAGCAATAACAGAAGCACTTATTCCCTTATATCTTTTAATTGACTAGACATTTTCAGCCACAAATATATTTATGGTTGCTCTACATTCCTATGGAATGAGATATAAAAACACAACAATATTCCATTTGCGGAAATGCTGATATCACTGATTGGAAAGCGAATTCATTCTTACGTCAACCGCTTATCTATAGAAAAAATCATAAATGCCATAATTTCTAGAAATCCATTGAAAGGCATTTCACTTTTGAGTGGAAGCATTTATATTCGATACATCATCGTGTTATACCTTTCAAAAATGTTTCCTGGTTTGTTTTGAAACGAATGTTCTACACGTCTGCAAAAAACTGGCTACTCCGACCACATGGTAAATGCCGATTTGATGAAGCAAGCCCCCAGTTTATTTAGTTTCCACTTTTCATATTGTAGCCGAAGCAGTGTGTGCTTCTGAACAGGATTAGTTATGAGTTTCATGCTTTTATTTCTGCATTCTCCAGTTTATTATTACTAATTATTCACTCCTAGCATCGATAAGAGCATGAGAATTTCGATTTTATTGGAGTTTTTCTCCAGTTTGACTTTGCTTGACTCTTCTTCCAAATCCAGAGCCATTTGGCAAAGGTTTATGCCTTGTTCAGAGGGCAAGCAGATGCCACCATCATCATAGTAAAAGGGGTAAAAAAAGGCATACTCCGTTAAAACCCTATCAAGGCAGCGTATGAAACGTCACTGGTAATGTTAGATATTTATTTACCTCTAAAAAGGATTCCGTGGAGCAAAAGCAATATGACAAAGTCTCTTTTCAAGTGGTTCGATCTGATATCCGATAATACCTCTGGCGGATTCCGCTTTGAGTTTGAAATTCCTCCGAGATTTCACCTGGATCGTTTTGATAACAGATATTGATTACTCAGAAGTGTCCCTCCTGCATCCCCATTGACATTGTCGAAAGCTTCGCATTCTCTCTTGATAAAAAGTAAGTGGAGCGGGTGTTAATGTGGACAGTACAGGAAGACCAAGAGGGGAAACCAGGCTGTTTCTGCCATTCCCTAGGAAATATTTAAGATCCCAAGGATTTACGTACAAGTAGAACAGCAGTTCAACAGAAACTGCAGGGGTTGGAAGGTAAAGCCTGCTTGGTTTGATGAAACTATTGACAAACAATTTCGCTTCTGTTTGAGAGGTAGTGAGCATTTTTTTAATATCTTTCAACCAGTTTGATGGAAGCCGGCAAAGGGTTATTTGGTTACTTGAAACAACCACTATCAGTTTCCATCAAGCGAGTCGGAAGCAAAACACAGTGGACAAGATCTGAAAGACTATTTTAACTAAGAACCAGTATATACGAGAAAGAACAAAAGGACCTAATAGATGTAAGTGAAATTTAAAAGGTTTCTTGCCTTCAGTGTCCAAAAGCTTAGACCGGACAAACAAGATCACTACACGTTTCAGGGAATACCTGAAGGAAGCGCAAACAGCTAAGAAAAATAATAGAAAGACTACATCATAGCATATGAAGGCCTCTAAAAACCAGAATGGTGGATAGATCACATATTAAGAAAGGGCAATAATTTCATTACGGATTATGCTAAATAAATTTGTTATCCCAAGATGATCGACGAGTGGCTGGGCCAAGCGCTAAGTGGCGGGGAAAAGAGGAAGAAAATTTCAAGCTTATTTGCGTAGTCATCCTTTTCAAATACTGTTGCATTTTATTACGATCTTCAAGATATTTCCAATATTTTTTAGCAGAAAGCATTTTTTTCGGAATAGCCTTCATGCCTATAAAACTCTTTAAAATATCTCATAATGTCGCTGCAGTTCAACAATCATCATCATCATCATTTATTGATTCATTTCACTATCTTTCGGAGTTTTTCGAAATCATCTTTTATTTTCCCTTAAGAAAGGAGAGGTGAAAACCCTAGTAGGGATTCTGAAAATGCACGGTTTTCCTAAAATATTACTCGCAGAAAATCGGTGTAATATGTTTGGCTATCTGCAGTCAATCCTCAAAAAAGGTGGCCCTGCAAAATTTTTTTTGTCAATGTTGTCCAAATACCGACTTGTGCAGACTTTTTCTTCTTCGGGAAAAACTAATCTAAAAAGAATTTGCACTTTTTCTGCTTTTAGAAATTATAAAATGTATATAATATATATATTATGTCGGCGTCACAGGAGACAGAACAATGAATCCAATATATAAGGCCTGCTTGGTGCTACATTTTCCCGATTTCCGCAACTTAAACATTTAATTTCGTTTTCTTCAATATAATAATATTAACTTTACCTTTTACAACCTATTCAACAGCCGTTGATCTGTACAAAGATGTTTTGTTCCAAATTTCGGTATCTGCCATTTAATTAATCAGATTGTTAGCCCATCAACCCCCCCCCCCCAATCTGGAAGGTCAGGTTGATAATATTGCCAATCCTTTTGACGACTAGGATGATTTGTGAAACTTGACATATGTTATAACTTAACTTTTAGAACTATTGCTATGGATGAGCCGACCTACTAGACTCAGGAGATATTCAACAAGATGCACCGTTCAGTTCGATCTATTTTCATGGTTGACTGTTGTCCAGATAGTTTACTGCTCTTACGCACAACTGTCTAGTACGACATGAAAGGCTATCTAATCTTCCTCGTTTTAAAGTTTACATATTAGGCTTCCTTATGAGACAGCCCCCGATTATTAAACCCTATCATTCATTTGGATTTTATTCAGTTCCAGGATTTCGGAGATCCTATAGTATGAATTTGTTCTGGCTGTTAATGGTCGGCAATACCCTGAAGTCCCGTTACTCACTTCGAAATTACTTTGTTTTTAGTTGTCAGGATCTCAAGATTTTGTCGATAATCCTACAACAATTTGTATCTAGAAATGTCAAGCGATGACGGCTTTACGGTTTCTTACCAGGGCAGAGGCAACTCGTCAGACGCTGCCTCACCTCTGCCCTGGGAGCAGCGTGACCGTAGCGACTCGCAGATGTTAAATGCTCGTTTATATAATTCGTAGAACATGATATGACTACGAATTATATTGAGCGCAAATCCGCCTTATTGACCAGAGCTGGCCAAAGCATTCTCAAAATAATTTGTATCTAATTCGAGGAGGTACAATAACTTTTAAGGTTACCTGGTTATCAGCGAATATAGATTTTAAAACGCTTGTATTTCCTTCGTAAATTGAATTCCTGTTCCTGTCCGATTGTCTATTTTTGACTCCGTGCAATAGGTGCAATAGGTTTTCTGATGGTTTTTTCTCCAGGAATTCCAGTCCCCTCCTATTTGATAAGGTCTTGACATTAGAGGTCCGGGCAGATGGGCAACATAAAATCACATGCTCATTTTCACAGTTGGATTTCGTAGATGACATTTCTGTGCCAGGCTGCACACACGCCTTTAGGTTGATGTCTGTATACTGCAAGCATCGCCAAAGGTGGCAGTTGCAATAACACCTCCAAGAAGAATCCAAAAGAAATGGGAGTGCAATTTCATCCAGTTTTTTTCTTTCTAGTATAGTTCAGGAGGTTGGTTTTGTTAGGGTTTATCGTAGGATTTTCCCCATCATACCAGTCTACCATAGAGGGCAGAGTTCACTGAACAAGGTCTGAGCGCGTTTTGGATACTGGATGCTACGCTGGTCTGTTGCAAATTTTTAATTTTTGTAAAAGTCAACTTAAACCAACTTTTTTCGTTTCACCAAGTATTCTTGGCATCATTAAGAATACGGTGCTGACAGTCCTACCTACTTAAAAATATATTGGGGCTTTGGTAGTGATGGCCGGTAGTAGGTTAGTGAGGATCGTCGACAATCACCCGCAACATCGAACACGTTTCCAGAATAGTACACTTCTGCATGGTTTGAGCCAGACTTTGTGACAGTCCCAGGATATCTAAGGAAGCCATGAATATAATGGGAACCATCCTCCCGCGACTCCAAGTTTCTTCGATTTCCCTAAGCAGGGGCTCATAATTTACGTTCTTTCCCACCAATTACTCTTCAATGTTGTTGTTATGGATAACAGCATCAATATTATACGCGGAATGACTCGTGCTATCAACTAACAGTACGTAAGGCTTGTTGTGTGGTATACGGCGATAAGTTAAAACTTGTCGATCCCAATGCAGACGGTAAAAAGAACTATCAACTAATGTCTGCGGATCATATCGTAAATCGGATGTGTTCCCGTGATAAGTCCATGCTTGTATGCAAGGTTTTGATGATCACTTTATACACAGCATTATGTCTAATCACGTATTGCACCGACTAGTGCATTGACCACTGCATGCTAAATGGTACACTTCACATATACACACACAATAATCCCTCCGTCTCAGCAAAGAGCTCTCGAGCTGCCAAAAACAATTCTCGTGTTTACCATACTTTACTTTTGACTTCCATTCATCGATTTGCTCTTGATCTGTCTTCATACCATTCAAAGAATAAAAAGATCGATCCTTCAAGTTGAGTGGAGTCAGTCCGCAATATTGCAAACTGCCGCACGCGAAGGACTCGCCTGCTCTCTGCTGTAAAAATAAACGCATAGCGTGTCGACTTAGCGGTCATATTGTGCCGCAGCGGCAACCATGCCTTTGCCTCGGAATTCACGAGGCAGTTTCATCCTCTCCACGGTAGAATTAGGATGATACATTCGGAACCACGCAGGACGCGATGACCACTGCAGGGACGCCAAACCGAGGGATCTACTCTCGATAGAGGGCTTCGGCACAAGATTGCAGCGTAATGTCCTTCAGAGGTATTGCCTCAGGCCACCGCGAAAACCTGTCGATGATTGTAAATCAATACTTGTAACCGTGCGAGTCTCGCAAAGGTCCTACTATGTCGAAGTGTACGGTGTGGAACCGCTTGGTAGTGCGGGGAAATGAGCCCACTTCTTTCTTTACATGCCTGATGACTTTACACTTCTGGCATGCGATGCACTCTCTGGCCCAGGAGTTGACATCCTTGTTCATGGAGGGCCACAAGTATTTCTCGGTGACTAGCCGATTTGTCGTCCTGATGCCTGGATGCGCTAAATAGTGAACCGCGTGCAACACTTCCTTGCGAAACGTGGCCGGGGTCCCTTTTCCGAAACCTCGCAGCATAGAAACAGGTTTGAGCCAAAGATTGGCAACTCCCGAAATTTGTATTTGGGGTTGGATTTGAGGCTCTGAAGTACTGCGTCATCCTCCTGCGCTTTGGCAATAGCCGAGAAGTCGAGTGAAGCGGAGATGTTAACTTCGGAGACACGAGACAAAGCGTCAGCAATTATTTTGTCCTTGCCGGACACGTGCTAGATGTCTGACGTAAACTTATAAAGCTCAGGTGCCGAAGCTGACGAGGGGACGCTTTGTCGGGCTTTTGTTTCACAACATATGTGAGAGGCTTATGGTCCGTGCACACTGTGAACGGCCTGCCTTCTAGGGAGAAGCGGAAGCATCAAGCTAAAGTACGCGGCGAGCAGTTCGCGATCGTAGGTACTGTAGTTCCGTTGAGCGGGGTTCAAATGCTTAGAGAAGAAGGTCAACGGCTGCCAGACCTGATTCACCTTTTGGTGAAGAGCAGCACCTACTGCGATGTTAGAGGCATCAATAAAAACGGCTAGGGATGCATCTTGCAGGGGAAATGCCAAGTGTGTAGCGTCAGCCATTTGTTGACGGGATTTGTCAAACGCGCGGACAGCCTCTTCAGACCACACGATCTCTCGTGTGTCCTTAGTTTTGTGGCCAGACAAGTACGCGTTCAAAACGGACTGGTGTTGGGCGGCCTTGGGCAGGAAACGACGATAGAAGTTTAGCATGCCCAAGAAGCTTCTCAACTCCCTTATTGTCTTCGGACGCGGGAAGCTTGTCTGAGTCGGACTGTATTCCTTCAGGGGAAATGAAGTGGCCGAAGAATCTCACCTGTGTTTGAAGGAACTTGCATTTTTCAACGTTTAGGACTAAACCGGCCTCAAGGAGACGTTGAAAAATGCACTCGAGATGGGCTAAGTGCTCAGACTCAGTGGAAGAAGCGACCAAAACATCATCCAAGTATACGATACAAAAATCGAGGTTTCGCAGGACTGTGTGAATGAACCTTTGAAAGTTTTACGCCGCATTGCACAATCCTCCCTCTTTGGTATGTCTTCTGGAGCTACAGGGATTTGATGATAAGCCTTGTTTAAGTCCAAGGTCGAAAAGATGCGGCAATTCGCGAGGTGATGCGCAAAGTCGTGGATGAGTGGAATTGGATATCGGTCAGGGACAGTCTGTGCATTTAGCCTTCTGTAATCCCCACATGGGCGCCATTCGCCGTTTGGCTTAGGACTATATGCAGTGGGGAAGACCAACAGCTGTTTGAGGGCCTGCAGATACCCTGTTGAACAAGTTGTTCAAATTCTTTCCGCGCAATAGCCAGTTTCTGAAGTGCTAGAGGACGCCCCTTCGAGAAGATCGGGGAACCAGTAGTGTTAATGTGGTATTGCACATTGTGCTTGACTGGTTTGTTGAGACTACACTGGGTAGTGCGCGAACACGAGAGTCGGTAATGTCTTCTAAAAGAACGGAAAGATTATTGTCTAGGTGAGATGCCATTTGGCACGACGAATTAAAGTTGGTCGTGGGATCTATAAGAGACTTGTATTGCAAGTCCGCCGGCAACCCATAGTGACACAAAAAGTCTGCACCTAGTATGGGGAAGCCGACAGCCGCCAGGATGAATCGCCACGAAAACGTCCTACGCAAGCCAAGACTCACGTCCACTTGCCTATACCCATATGTATTAATACGGGAGGAATTTGCTGCCGCCAATTGCAATGGTTGCGGAACAAGCCGATGATGCCGGGGTACGGGAAGAACCGAAACCTCTGCACCAGTATCTACGAGATAGCTACGCCTGCAGAGAGGGTCGTAAATTGTTAGGGAATGTGACCCTGCGTTCTGGGTGGCCGTCGCCAGGAACCCCCGCGGACCTAGTTTTTTTAGGTAGGCGCGAATCGTACATTTGGTGGGGGATAACAACATTCGAAATAAAGTTCGTTGTTAACTCCGCTGCGCCACCGAGACATCACTCAATTTTTCCTCCGACTTTTCTATGAATGGAAAATGCTAAAATCTAGTCAGAATTCCTCATAATTGTCTTCAACATTCAATCCATTTCAATGAATGTCAAAATCGTAGATTGGAGAAATCCTTCTGATTCATTTTTCGCTTTGGTCTTTTATTTTTTGTTAATATGACTCATAAGGTACGCTCTGTTTTCATGTCGTAATGGTGTACCCCTTTTGAATGGTCATCAGCAAACAGCCATGTTCACTTGAAAAGCCAGCCTAACGTCCGCTAAGTACTAAAAGAAATTACGATGACCAAGAAGAAATATAAATTCTCTCCCACTGCGCTTTTCAAGTTTATTTCGAACGTATTATGAAAAGAGATCATTTTCTCCCCCGTTGATATTTGTGATTCACTTGTTTGCTTATTTTAGCGATATTCACTAGATATTAGTCGCGACCATCTATTTTGGGTTCGAACACCACTGGTTGATTTCTAAATACAATTTCGTGAACTGAAAAACTTCTTTGCGGTTTTATGCAACTTTAACTGGCTTCAAATAAATGTCATAACTAGCTGTGAAACGCTTCTCGTCCACTTCCATACTTGTGTCCAGCTACTTCCACCTAATTGTTGGTTCGATTGTCTTGTGCCATACAATTGTTTCGAAACCGCGAAATTGTACCCAAATTAAGATTTCCACTGTTCCATGCAGTTTGGTTGCATTCGTTTCATAACCATACCTCGGGAGACCTCACGTCCCCCGAAGTGCCCCGGAGGACACGCAACCCAGCTAAATGAGGGTAATCAAGTGCCTGAGTATGTAATGTACACTCACCAATTTCTACGTGATTCTCGCAATTTTTATCGCTTATTCCTTAATTAAAGCCACATCAAGTCATTTAAGCGAAACGGGAGGCAGCAAAAGTGGGGCGTAACAGCGATCCCGCGATGGATCTGCTGTTGCTGCCGTTGCAAACTTAGAGTGTCAGTGTCGAATGTTGAAAGTCTCCCAAAGTTTCCTAAAACGATCGAGAGTTTCGGTCGACTCGCAGTCAGTCTCGGACGTGATTTTATGTATCTCAAATCCCAGCTTGTTTAGTATGGTGTCTAGTAAAATGTAAACAATATTGTGTGGAGTGCGAAAAGTGAAAGATTTTTTCAAAAAGAATCTCAAAGATGACTTGGCGGATGCCCACGATGCCATTTCGCTGTGCCGTGGTGTCTCTGTGGATGACTATTATTGTATAGAAAGGGAGCCCCCCAAAGTATCGATGAGTTGAAGCGTTCAATTCAAGCTCCACGGCCTGCGAATGGCCGCGCTGCTCCGGTGCACAAGTCGATATTGGCAAATTGTACAAAAGTCCCACAAGTGGGCGGTGAACTGTCGACTGTCGAGCATGCATAGGACTATATAATTTAAAAGTGCAATTAGAAAGTTGCCAATTAGTGTGTGATGTGTTGAATATTATTGTTTGCGGTAATGTTTCGCAGTCGGAGCCGAGTTACGTGTAGGGTCAGGAATTCACTGGGACCATCTGAGCTCGTGAAGCCTTTTTGAAAAGAGCAACTCAAGTTGGCAACTGTAGGAGTATCTCATTAAAAAAGTGCTTGAGGTGCTCCAAAAACCTTTTACGCTCATCCGAACAGTACGTGCAACACATATTGCTCAAAACAAGTTTCGCATACTTCACTTCAGTTTTCAGCCATGCAATTCTACTCCACTACTTAAGGTCATTGTAATCATAAAGCCCATTACATAATAGCATGCATATGTCTTTATTGGAAGCGCTCGCACACTGGCCGGTGAAGAAAGTGCACATCTGTTCAGTGACACCACAGTATCTCCATCGGCACATCATCATTAGGAATTCGCAGATGAGAACCACCCATGGGGCTCCATAAAAACGCTATCCGGAACTTGGGCATTTGCAAGTCGACTGCTGCCGGAAATATAACACTTATTAGATTTCGAATTTCCGTTAATACGTACACGATTTTATTGGAGAGAGAAAAACTAGTGCAGCAAAGATTGGCTAATGCGGATTAGCACGGGTTACTCTACCTCAGAAGATTAGCCGAGTAGAAATCCAATACCTTATTTGCATGATTGCAATTTTCAATATATATTTTTAATGTCGGTTATGTAAGTTATCCAATCCGTTGAAAACATCGGTTCCAATGAGTATATTCGAAATGAACGCTTGCCATATATGAACGTAGGATGTGGGCTATCCATTATTGCAGTTGGATGATTGAAATTTTCGGAAAGCCAAACTGTTTCTCCATTCATTTCTTGATAAAAGATTCGTAAGTTGATTTAGCGATATTTTATGCTAATCTTACTGGAAAATGACTTTTATATTGTTGTAGCGTAAAGAACTGTGTGTCTATCTTAGGCGGTAAATGTCTGGCTGGTAGCCTTGCTGATGGAATATTGAACACGGTTCGCAAATCAATCGACTGTGATTTAATAACTTATTGGGGGATTATCATGGAAAACATATTGCCATCATAAAATAAGGAACTAGTTTTGGGGTTTTCTCGGTTATATTTAAACCATTACGACAAAGTTGAATAAGAAACAATAAGTAGTCACAAAGTCTGACATTCCCAACAACTCCCAGCTTCTCATTTGAATTTGGTCAAATCGTAAACCTTAACCTTCAGAAACCTTAACCGAGGTTATTCCTAGTCGAACTATAGCCGTGCGTGTTACTAACACCTCCAATTCAGAACATTGGAAACGGTGGTATCTACGTAGGCTGTCGTTTACATACCAAACAGCAAAAATAAAAACAAGTATTTATCATTGAAGCTGATTTCATTGCTTTACAAAACGTTCTTTACGATGATGGAATCACTTTGCAAAATATGGAACAAGTTTTTACAGGCTCTACTTCATTCGAATGAATCGTCTTTAAAAAAGTGCATTTTGGACGCACAAACCACTTTTCCCCATGTAGAAAAAAGATGATAGATAATTCGGTACCATATCGGGATTGTGCATTGGATGACCCATCAATTTGATGCTTCGACTAGTCAAATAGTTGGGTTACTAAATGAGATCCCGGATTAATTATAGTGAAAAATGGTCCTGAATACTTAGTATTTTTCAACTTCTTCGAATAATTCTGCCAAATGATTGTGTACCATTTAAAAATCGGCATCGATAATATCAAATGCTCTGTCCAGGGACATTTTTTAGGTTTCGATCAACTTGAAACGGCTACATAATATGACTACATGTTGTTTCCTCCAAAGCTGATAAACATGAATTTGAAATACATTATCATCATCATCAAAGGTGCAGCAACAGGTATCCGGCCTGGAAATCCAGACATCCAGGTTTTGCGCCAAGACTCACCAATTCGATTTCGACTTTTCGGGCTGGATCATCCTAATTCATACGGATTAAGTGACCCGCCCATCGTAACCTATTGAGCCGGATTTTATCCACAGTTTGACGGTCATGGTATCACTCATAGATTTCGTCGTTATGTAGGCTACGGAGTCGTCCATCCTTATGTAGGGGGCCAAAAATTCTTATTATTATCAATGGTCTCAATGTTGTATTCTCCTATTTTTATTCTTCCTGTTTGACCAGCGCGGTTTGTTGTTGTTGGTTGGTTGGTTTTCGGTGCTAACGTTGCCACCATATATTTTGTTTTGTCTTCATTGATGTGCAGCCCAAGATCTCGTCCCAATTTCCGCCTCCTGGATCTGGATGAAGGCAGTTTGTACGTCTTGGGTGGTTCTTCCCATGATGTCGATATCATCAGCATAGACCAGTAGTTGGGTGGACTTGAAGAAGATCGTACCTCTTGCATTTACCTCAACATCACAGATCACTTTCTCGAAGGCCGGGTTAAAGAGGACGCATGATAGGACATCCCCTTGTCGTACACCGTTGTTGATGTCAAATGGTCTTGATAGTGATCCTGCTGCTTTTATCTGGCCTCGCCATTGATCAGGGTCAGCCTAGTCAGTCTTATCAATTTCGTCGGGATACCAAATTCTCTCATGGTCGTGTAGAGTTTTACCTTCACTATGTTATCATAGGCGTCTTTAAAGTCGATGAAAAGATGGTGCAACTGTTGTCCATATTCCAACAGTTTTTCCATCGCTTGCCGCAGAGAGAAAATCTGATCTATTGCTGATTTACCTGGAGTGAAGTTTGTTTGGTATAGGCCAATGATGTTTTGGGCGTATGGGGCTATCCGGCCTAGCAAGATAGAGGAGAATATCTTATAGATAGTATTCAGCAACGTGATACCTCTATAATTGCTGCACTGTGTGACATCTCCCTTTTTATGTATGAGACAGATAATGCCTATTTGCCAGTCGTCAAATATTGATTTGTTGTCTCACACCTTGAGCACAAGTTGATGAGTCACTTGGTGTAATTGGTCGCCTCCATATTTAACCAATTCGGCTGTAATTCCATCGGCTCTTGGCGACTTATGATTTTTAAGCCGATGAATTGCACGGATTGTTTCTTCTATAATTGGTGGTGGCAGTATTAGTCCGTCGTCTTCAGTTGGCGGGACCTCCAACTCGCCGATGTTCTGGTTGTTCAGTAGTTCATCAAAGTAATCAACTCATCGCTCCAATATACCCATTCTGTCGGAAATCAGATTTCCCTTTTTGTCTCGGTAGGATGAACATCGAGTTGTGTAAGGCTTCATACTGCTGACTTGTTGGTAAAACTTCCACGCCTGGTGCGCTTGCTCCCTGTACTTTTCGAGCTCACAGACCTGTTGGTTCTCCCAGGCTTCCTTTTTCCGTCTGTGAAGTCGCTTCTCCACTCGCCGGAGTTATTGCGGTATCCATTTCCCTCTTATAGGTGTTGCGGAGGGCTGTGTTATGGATGGCTTCAGTGTTAACTCTCTCCTGATTGGTAGAGGGGATTTTGGGTGGTGTCATTCAAGTTCGGAGCACCATGGCAACGAGGTAGTGATCCAAGTCTATATTGGCCCCCATATTATATGCTCTGACATTCATCAAGGCTGAGAGGTGGCTGCATTCGATGAGCACATGGTCAATTTGGTTGAAAGTGGTCCCGTCTGGAGGCGCCCGCGTTCGTTTTTGGACCGCTCTCCGCGCAAACTAGGTACTTCCAACAACCATTTCGTATGAAACTGCTAATTGAATGAAGCCTGGGACAGGCTTCGAGGGTTCGTTCTACTGCCTCGTAGAAGGTAGCCTTCTCCTCTGTAGGCGCGTGAACGTTAATGAGGCTTATATTTCTAAACTTGCCTCGCAAGCGCAGAGTGCATAGTCGTTCGCTTATGTTTTCAAAGCCGATAACAGCAGGTTTCATTTTTTGGCTGACTAAGAAACCTACTCCGAGCACATGGTTTACGGGATGACCGCTATAATATATGGTGTAGCGGCTCTTCTCCAGGAAACCAGTCCCTGTCCAACGCATGTCCTGTAACACTGTTACATCAGCAGCTTCATCTCTGTACAGGGAGCGCACGTTCCATGAGAAAATGTGCAAATCGTTCTTCCTTTGTCGTTGACGGGTTGGACGTTGTGTTATCCGTCCAGTCCGATGCTCCTGTTGTGGCTTCGTAACAAGTTGTTTTCCGTGTAGGATTGTCAGCCCTACCCAACCCCCAACCTGGAGGACCAGTTGGTACAATTTCTCCCGTTTTTAAGTGCGGGAGACTCGCCTTCATCCTTTTCCGTTTGCAGTTTTTCGTTAAGAAAGAGCTCCCAGCGGTCACCGCGTGAAGGTGGAGATAGGGTTTGGTAATAGAGCTGTTGGTGTTGGTTCAGCCGGCGTTTCCCAGGTTTTATGCTCCATCGTGGGTACCAATTTACGTTTCGCCCTGGGACCTATACTACCCTTTGACCACCTTGGACTAATTCTGCCAAATGATTGTGTACCATTGAAAATCGGCATCGATAATATCAAATGCGCTGTACGTGGACATTTTTTAGGTTTCAATCAACTAGGAACGCCTACATAATATGACTACATGTTGTTTCCTCGAAAGATGATAAACATGAATTTGAAATTCATTATAATCAAATGTTGTCTTTTACCACTTTCTACATGCTTCCTCTAGGAGTGGTTCGTAAATTATACGCGATCCAATAAGAATCAATCTTTCTTTGGCTGAATTTCCATGCTATATCACGAAGTAACACTCCAAGGTGACCTAATCTCGGAGTATGACTTAACGATTATTCAGTATTAACAGATGAGTCTAAGCGTCGACATTTTGTTACACAACTCTTAAACTCGACTATGTAGACCAACTACCACAATTATATTAACCAAACCGGTAATATACAGTAGTTTCAGAAGGGATTGCATAGCCAAGGGTGGAAATAAGTTGACCGATACACTGTTGTTTAGTTAATCTAATCGTATTGGTTCTCAATAATTCAAGCTTCCAATCGAAGTTGGCATTTTCAGGAGAATTGGTTGATTCATTTCATTTTTAATCTTTGAACCTATTGGAATAATGACACATTTCTTTTTATTGACTGATATTGTTTTGTTGAAAATCCCAAATACTGTATTTCAGGAAAAACTGCCCCTTCATTAGTGTGCTCTGTTTCTCAGAAGAGCGCACACTGATGTACATTTGATTTTCTCTTCAGAAAAGAGCGCATGAATGAAAAGAACTGTTGGTTCCCGAAATTCAGTATATGTGATTTTCAACAAAACAGCAAAAGTTGTAGGAAATACCCTTCTTAATTTGTTTATTTTGTTTAATTTCAGGTTATTAAATAACCTTTAAACTTTTTTCTTCTTCAACGCTAGGATTTGAATAAACTTGATAAACCTGGAAAAGAAAATCTAATTTTAATTTAATTTTTGATCACTTTACACAAACGCTCATCACGGTAGAAATTGTTAGATTGTCAAAGCACATATTGGAAAAGGGGATGGTAGCCATGCAATTGAAACCAATGTCCTACAATGGCTGGAAAATGGGTGAGTCCAGGTGCAGAATAGTGAATGAGGAGTGCAAACTTTTTCGGAAGTCCTAGAAGAATTGGAAAATTTCAGCAAAGTGGGAACAATGGCGCGTAGACGTGGTTGAGGCATTATGTTTCATTGAGGGATAAATGATAACCGCACGTAATTCATTTCTGCTCCAATTCGATACGATGCCACGGCCTATGAACATTCCAATTTAAAATTAAAATTTAAGATTTTCTTTTTTTGGCTACCCAGTGGTCTATTAAATGGATACCACATTTGTTTGGCTAAAACTCACTAAGGAAGAGGGCAACTGGTCCTCGAAATATCGATATATGAGAAATAAAAATTCTTATTCAGCATTTAAGGAAAAATATAGTCTTTTTCGGAAAAAGCAAACTTCTCTTTCTCTTCATTGTGTGTTTTATCAAGTAATATTTTTCCTAAATCGGTCGCGATTACCCAATACACCGAAGCACATACCTGTCAACTGTTGCTTAATCTCACTTGAAGTTCTTACAACAAGTTTGACCAATATATGTGGTGAAAATACTAAATTCTTTTATATTGTGCTGGTACAAACCTTGTCTTATAGCACTTATTGAAAGTTCCTAGACTTCACTGTTGCCTGTTGATTCTCCTATTCACCGACAAACAATCATTATAATCGAGTTTGTTTAAATCATTTGATTTTAAATCATGATTTATATCAGTTGATTTTTTATAAAAATCAAGATCCAAATCAAACTTGAATTTTTTCATGTTGAAAATAATACTAAAAAACTTACTCAAATGCAAAATTTTTTTTTATAGAATAAAATAATAAATTAATCTAAACTATTGCCATTCACCCTTTGGTAGGGTATAGCGCGTCAATCACATCAACGCGCCAAGTCCCCTTCCGGCGACCCACTCGTCGGCCATTTTGAAAGAGTAGATTCCACTGCATGGCGTAGCCCGCAATGCAATTGTCGAGCCTCCTTAATGTGTGGGCTATCCACTGCCACTTCCATCTTCCAAGCACAATTCGTACTAGTCGTAGGCCTGTGCGACGATACGACGTAGACAAGTATTGATGAAAACTTGAAGCTTTTGGGTAATGGAATTCACTTTCAAAATGCTACTCCCAAATAGCAACACAGTAAGAACACTAGCACAAAACAGTCTCAACTTGATATTGGTGTTGAGATAACTGAATTCCTAGATTTTAGACAGGGAAGCGAAAGCAGATCCAGAGCTGTCCATCCGTAGAGCCAGTTCGGTGCCACCGTCGGGAGAAACTACGCTTCCTAGACACACAAATCGATCGACACTTTCGATGCTCAGCCCATTAATGCAGATAGAGGGAATGCGATAACCCGTCAGACCGGTTTTGTTGGTGTTTATCTTCAGTCAAACTCTACTTGCCTTGCGTCTGTTTCCAAATGCAAAGCCATTTGGCCAAGGTCCATGACTCAGTGAGAGCAAACAGATGTCATCAGCCTATTCAAGGTGTTTGTGGAAAGGTGTTCATTGAATTTCTCTACGTCCTCCGGACAAGTTAGCAGGAAAAATGTAACTAATAGCAAGAAGAAATAATATCGGTGACAAGATGCAATCCTGACGGACTCCGCTTTTGAGCTCAAAATCCTCCGAAAATTTACCTCGGTGCAGCACGTGACATTTTGCGTCATCATATGTCGCTCTAATAATAGCTATTAGATTCTCTGGAATTCCCCTTCTGCGTAAAACGCTCTAGATACACTCCGTGTTCACGCTATCGAAAGCTTTCTTGAAATCGATGAAGAGCAGGTGCAGCGAAGATCTTAACTCCGCGCACTTTTTCAAAATGATCCGTAAGTTATTGATGTGGTCAATGCAGGAGAATCCGGAGCCGAAACCAGCCTGCCCTTTGTCGATCAAGCTTCCGAGATGTTCTTTGATGCGGATCCAGGATTA
Organism: Hermetia illucens; assembly: GCF_905115235.1. Lineage (NCBI taxonomy): Eukaryota > Metazoa > Arthropoda > Insecta > Diptera > Stratiomyidae > Hermetia > Hermetia illucens. The sequence continues at coordinate 62,144,428 of NC_051853.1, forward strand.
TTTGACCTACCCGCGACGGCAGCGAATACGCAAATACTCCTCCAATTGTCACATTCAAAACGGGTCTGCTTCTTTGGAATCTTGACGATCATCCCCTTCTTCCACTGTCTGTGAAAGGTGTCGGGTTACCCGAACGAGTGGAAGCAGCAGATCCGCAGTAACTGCAGGTGCAACGATAAAAAATTCTGTGGGGAGACCGTCTAGTCCAACGGCTTTACTCCATTTGAATGCATTGATGACGAAAATGATTTCTCTTCTGTTTGGAGAAACAGTCCCTATCGGCATGTTTACCTTAACTAACCATTTCATCCATAAGAAGACTTCGTAAGTTGCCCAACTCCAAGCACTCAAGCCTTTTATTAGGCTCATTGTACTATACCCTAAAATCGTCTATTCGCCGGCCTCCTTCCAGCGTTCACATGCTTTTGCGAATCAGAGAGCGTCTTCCAAAAGCCTATCTTTGAAGAGAAGCCTCCCGAAGTATTTAAATAATGAAAATGCAGAGACTCGGGTTGTTTCACAATAGTTTTCGCTCAACAGCGGGAATTCCAATTTCTGCATTCGACTGCGTGGACCTTCGCAATTTTTATATTTCAAACTAGACTTAACCGTATCTATTCCAATACCAAACGTTGGCTCTGGTCCAACTAATATGGAGCCAGATCCTTGGCAAGGTGGTACGTTAGATTCAGCCATTTTTGTCATGCGACTACCTGGAATAGAATCGAATAGAAGAAGAAGAATTTGGGCCAATAAATTTTTATCTATGGAACGAGTTAGATAGCCATGCCAAGTCCAGTCTCTTAATTGAGAACTATATAATTTTCGGTTCCTAGAAAATGGACTTCAAACGGATATTTTGCCGTTTCCTTCCTTTGGAGGACTGTCTGGGCAGCTGTCTTCGAAAGCTTCCCTCATACCAATTGTAAATCCCTGGGTTATTTTCTCAATTCCGGCAATGGATTTGATGCACCGCTCAGGGGTTGAAAATCAAACACTACTCTGCTCGTGACTTAATTTGTGTTCCGCGGGTTCCGAAATGCAGTGATTGGTGGTGGTTGCGTGACCATTGCGAAATCAAAGCGCCTTTTGTATGAAAGCCTACTATCATTAAATACCTGCCACTCTCTAACAAGAACAATCGTATCGTCCCCAAAATGATGTTCATAATTTGTCACCTAGCCGCATTGAAGAAAGTAGGTTCATTGCGGAAATTAACGGCATACGCGGGGGTTCTCTCTCCACTGTTTTGGCTCTTGGTAATGGATACCCTGCTGCACAAAAAAGGAGGAGGACAAAAGTCTTCGGGCAAGCATTTGCGGACGACCTAGCTGTAATAATTACCGGCAAGTTTGAGGACGCAGTATGTGACCGCTTGAATGCAACTCTACATGAGGAGGGTGGATCGGGCGCAGGGGTGTTCTCGGACCATCCGATTATAGTACTGGCCCGACCGTTGGAGAAATGACGACCATATTCCAGGCGGACATATATGCCATTTTGTTGGCAGCAGAAGAATGTCTGCGACAAAAGTGGAGGGTTGGCACCATTCGAATCTGCTCCGACAGTCGGGCGAGCAACGACATATTAAGCCAGTTGGTGTGGAGTTGTCATCAGGTGCTGCTGAAATTTGGACGACTGGACGAAACGTTTCCGATGTGGGTGCCAGGGCACTACAACATCGCTGGTAATGAGGAGGCTAACAGACTGGCACGCCAAGGTCTGAATCCACAATGGTAGGGCCAGAACCAGCTTTTGGAATCCGACCATCTACTGTCAAGTCTACTCTGAAGGGTGAAATTGCATGGATTCACGCTACTGAGTGAAGAAATGGGGGAGCCATTGAATAGGCGATTTACGGGGATAGTACAATGGACCTAACAATGGCCTGAGTGCTCGGAGCTGCGGCTCCCCCCAGTAAACTAAACTAACTAAAACTAAGCAATGAAGCCATGAATTGTCTTAAGCTTAAGTCGACGAAGCACTCCCGCTACAGCTCGACTGCAGGAAGTATTATAGGTGGGTGGGATCTCAATTAAAGTCGTTTTTGGCTTACCATTGAAGAACAAGCATGAACATTGAAAAGTACATGCCATTACCCAAAATCATCTAAAATTCGCTCGATACATATCGGATAAAAGCCAAAAATTCAAAGTTGTAAGAAGTTTCTCTTTGATTTCCGCGATGTGGTTTTGAAATGAGGCGGAGCCATCAAAAGTCATTACTCATTTGTCAGCTGGGAATATGGTAGAATTTCAAACTCAGTATGCCTTGTTCAGATTTGGCGAAACTCATCGGAGCATCCTACCTTATAAAATCAATGAAAATTGTGGTTGCCATTTTAAATGAATGAGGTATGAAAATACCTTCATCTGGCCCCACTATTCGCTGTCTCATAACTCCATACATTAACTCACAAATCAAAACCTTGGCAAAGAAATGAAATTCACTGAATAAACTTCCAAATGAAAAATTTCATGCGCTCTTATTGGGACAGTTCTCTACCATCGAAAAACAAATTCCGCACAATTACACTCAATTACAATTATTAACTTATCAGTAGAGAATGTAAGGCCAATTTATCGAAGAAAAAATCTCTTTATCTCGCTTTGATAAATCAAAACATGAAAACAAGTCCACACTCTCCAATCAATTAAACGATTCATGCGGGTTCATGTTTTTGAAACTGAAACCCGCTCGAATTATCTAGCTCATAACAAAGTCGCTACTTAATTATTATAATTCTTTTGAATTCCATCCGAATTTCTTCCAGCGCTTCCATATGTTACAATGGAGTAAGACAAGTAATAAAAGTAACTACGCTATTGGTTTGCTCTCTGCCGGTACCCTTTCATCTTATCGACGGTTTATTACTTCTTTAAATTCGGTTAAACTGTGCTGCTAATCGCGCCCCGCTCCGATTCTCCGGGTCGTATATGTGCGCGGAATAATCGTGATGTAAAGTTTGATACTATATTTTTTGGGAAATCAGATGTTTGCATTTCAATCATCATTTTTAACGAAATTCAATACGAACTCCGAGTGTAATGATTATTTTCTTCACCACAGATACAACCACAATAATTTTGATGTGTCGCTAAGTTTGATGGCCAGCCGAAATTATGAACACGTAAGTTGTTATTGAAATGCATGAAACATTTTAAGCCAGTATTATTTTTTTTCTACAGCCAGCAGTTCCCGAGCCGAAGGTTGTCGTTATTCGTAAGTCGAATCAAGGATTCGGATTCACAGTGCGACATTTTATCAAATATCCACCGGAGGTAAATTTGTGTTTACGCTTTCAAGGCAATAGTCAACTGATTGCATTAACCACTTGCACAGGGAACGATACAGACAACTCCACCAATGGAAACGGTGTTCATAAAAGAAGTGCATCCCAATGGACCTGCATATTTCGCTGGCCTTCAACAAGGCGATCGTCTACTAAAAGTCAACAATATGTCAATAGCCGGAGTCCCTTACAGCACAATTGTATATATGATAAAACAAACACCAAATGTTTTAACGTTACATGTTGTGCCAAAAGAATGTGATGTTTTACAATTGGTGAGTATATTATCTCCTTATCAACAACCCATTCGACATTCTAACCATAACCTTCTAAGCAGTATTTTGAGGATCTAGCACATAATCCGGAAAGTAATCGAATAAAACCTTTCGCTGACGTTCCGCAAAATATAAGACTTGGACCTAATCATAATCAGCCGGTGCACAATCTTTATTCTCCTATACAAAATTTGCACAGCAATTTCTTAGGTGCTATGAAATTTCCAGCAGACGAACCTATGGCGTCGTAGTGAGTAACGCACGCGTACATTGCCCTCGAGTTTATTGAACTTATGTCCATTTCAGTAACAACTCATATCTTCTATCTCCAAACCAACCACTGCTACTGAATCGGTTGAAAAAGAGCATTATGCAAAAAGAAGAATTTTTAAGATTGCCACCATCATTTCAAACAACCACAAGTATTACTGATGTTCAGAGTGAAATTTTAGGATTCGATCAAATCAAAAATCTTGTTTCAGCTGTGGGGACTAGACCTAGTGTCTCATCTACTCGCGCCAACGATGTTTTCTCCCAAGCATGTGATATTGAGATAAAATCTACATCTACACTAAGACAATCAGAAAGTAAACAGCCGGAAACAAATGCAACTCTACCAACTGGCATCGGGACAGCCTCATTTAAGAGGGAAACGTCTGCAATTGTACATAACAACAACAATCAAATACCACCACCATATGAACCGCCACCTAGCAATTTCAAATCATCCATATCATTTTCTTTGAATTCACCACAACCCCAACTCCCTACAAAAGACAATGCAGCAATAAATCAACGACCGCAAATTCTGTCTCCGGTGCCGTTACAGGGCAGCAAAAGCAATGAATACGTAAATCAATTTTTAAGGCACACGAACGATGATAATTCACTAAAAGGACGCTACAGCTGTGATCGAATCAAAGACAATTCCAATATAAATAACGAAATGTATGAAGCTGACACATTTTTGAGATGTTAATATGTTCTCACTTCGGTATTTTTCCTTTATCCTTACAGTCTTGAAAAACGACACTCAGACGACTTCAATGTTGTATCTCAATTAACGAAAAAATTTGAAAGCGGTGCTCCATTATCGCCTGAAACGCAAATGTTCTACAAAAGTGAGTTGAGTCGATTCAATAAATTCCCGAATCCAATTGTTAATATCAGAAAAAAAGAGATTGAATTGAAAACACGGTTAGAAAATGAATCAATTATTCAAAGTAAGTTTTAGAAAAATATTGTTAAGAGGCAGCGTCGCTTAACCACAAATTGCTTCATTTCAGATTCCAGAAATGACCTAAAAGTATTAGAGACACCAAATAATTTTAAGGATATCGAAATTAAATGTAATTTTGATGACGTAAATTTAAGTAAATGTGATCAATTTGAAGCGTCAACAGGTAAACCTACAATATATTCTTGAATAATAAGCCATCGTCAGGTTTTTAATATGCGTCCAATCTTTTCACAGCACCAACTATTGTCGTTCGACGACAAAAACCCACCGATATCGACGATAAGAAAATACCACGTCGAATATCATATCTGCGGGCAACAGGTAATGATAAGGAATATCATAGCGATATTCCGTCTTGTCCAGAGGCTACAGTTTCTGAGGAAGAAGTTATTGACAAGGATGATTCAATACGAAAAAGGTAAGTTATTTTTGAAGCTAACACCCATATTACCCTTTGAAACTGATGAACTGATACAGTGGATACATAATTAATTTTCACAATCGAAACCTTTCCGCAAAAGAGTGAGTGATTTTTTTTCCCAAACACTTTGGTAACATGATAGTCATTTATGCGACTCTCGCTGAACTTGTTCGAAAAGGATAATGTAAATAATCTTCTGCTTCTTGCATTAAATTAAATTAAAATTCTCGATTTTGAAAAAAAAAACACATTAACCAGAAAAAAACCGTTATACATTTTTTATTCAAAGTATCAAAATTGCTGTACATTTTTGATTTCCTTCTGACAATTTGTTTACACGCGTCAGTAAAATTATCTGGCATCGAAATCAAACCATTCATAGAGCCGTTTTTCACATTGTCATAACTTCTGCTCAGCAAGTCCGTGTCCTATCCATTCACATCATCCCCACGTACTCATTGAGAGCGATGAGACCCGAATCTGCAATGGGATACATCTGAAGTGGAGCTCTTACCACGAAGCTTCACCGGAGATTACCGGATATCATAGGAATCGAGATGGCCATCTGAGAGCATATGTTCCAGAAGATATCCTGGGGGATTTCTACTCGAGCCGATTATTTGTGGTTCTGGTTATGTGAGTTTCATCGTGGTTGTACCCATATCGCGGGTCGAGCTTGTAATGACAGTGATGGTCCTGTTGATGAGATATGCTTTCACTTTACTTAAAATCGAAAACAAACAAAAGAAAAAAAATAGAACTCATCAGACACTTCCTCACCTCTGCCCTGAAGTCATCCCTTTTTATATAATCGCAAAAACGACAAGGGTGCGAATTATATCCAACTTCAAACCTCCAGTACTTTAAGCCCAAGTCAGGCTAAAGTAAAATTTTTCGTTTATATATATTCCAAACAAAAAAGCAAAAGAACTCCGAGAAAATCAAGTAAAAATAATATATATATAAAGACAATATAAAAATAAGAAGAAAACTTAAAAAAGGGGGAACATGAAAATAATGCAATAAAACGATGATAAAATCAAACAGAATAGAAAATAGTAAATATGAGAAAATAAAAAAAAACCTGAAATTATTCAAAAAAAATAATCAAAAAGTAGAAAGAAATGCAAATAACAGCAAGAACCAGAAAAATCTAAAACAAGTAATCAAAATCATTGTAAAAAAATTAACGATCATTTCAACGGAACATTGAGGACTCCTCGTTCCCTAAAATTTTGAACTATCTTTTTATATCCTTCGCAAAACTCATCCCCCCATCTCAGCCTCAACAGGAATATTCCCAAACACAGTACAATGCTAAACGGAGAAACATCCATCGAGTTGCTCCCCGCCGCAGAGTATTAGATAACCAAGTCAAAATAAAAGGATCGCGAGAATTCAATCTTCTTCGTTTGGAATCCGAGAACAAAGTGAGGATGAATCATTAAAGACGGAAGGGAACGGCACAGCATTTGGCCGACTACCTCCGACGAAGCAGAAAAAATATTAAATTTTTTTAATTACTGATCGAAGAGATTGAGAAAAAGGTAGTGAAAGACACTTCTCAGAAGCTCGGACGGCAATACCTTTCAGCATATAGTCGCAAAGGCCCGTAGAGCCAGAGTCTTCTGGAAAGCAATTGCCTACGAAACAATAAACTTTAAAGATAAACACAAGAAACCCTCCCAAGGAGAGGATAGGGAACCCTACCAAGGTGGGATGAGAAAATGAGGCATAAGAATACTTGCTTCTGGGAAAAGGCGAGAAACCTAAGCTTGCAAGATGAAATCAAGTGTACCTAGACACACTTAAGTGTTAGATAGGCTTCGCATCCATTAGTATGAATGATGAGCCTGCATTCAGTATAAATCAATACTGCTGTGCCAGTCATGGCCGGATTCAGCCGCTCATAATACACCACATCGTCCTGGTCAAACCAAACAGAGAATGGGCTTCTTTCCAAGAGCAATTTGGCCGTATTGTCGAAGAAAATTGTTGGCCTGGATTAACTCATGGGTTTCTGCGTTTGAGGTTCTCAAAATAAATCCACCACAGATGTGATGCAGAAAGCTCATTTGTTTTCCTCGCTGAAGCACATGACTTTTTGGCTCGTAATAAAACTTGAATGCATTCACTTTCACTAGTTGTATTAATGTACCTGTGGCGGCTGATAAGTTCGTGTTCTAAGGAATGAATAGTATTCGTTTTGAGAATGATGGGGTCCTAAGTCCGCATCAATTTAATGCTGGAATGAATAGTATGATTTTATATTTTCCAAGGTAATTCGCCTCAAGTGAAATATACTTTTCACATCGTGAATATAACTCCTAAGCTTTGAATGCATCCCTCACAGCTCAAGCAGTGGGGACGGGCGCGTTGTCCTGCAGAACAGCCCTCTGCGCGCCATCTTTCTACCTCTTTTATGTACGACTGTTTTACGTATCTGACCCGAAGAATTTGCGTGGTACTGACCGTTCATTGTAATTCCCTTAGACATGTAATCCATTAATAAGATTCCTTCGGTATCTGACGATGCCGACTTCTCCACTTTGAATCATTTGGAGGTCTTTCATCCTTTTTAAGGTTTTGTGGTAACCAAAAGCTTATTAAAGTCTACGCACTGTCTGTCTGCCTTTTTTATGAGAAGGTGGAAATCTTCAAAAAACCTTGTGCTGGACACGCCCCCAGTGTGTGGGATTTTTATTCACTGAAATCACCCCGATCTCCCCGATCCCAGTCCCATTAGGTATTACATCACGGAGCGAAGTTAGTTCATTTTAGGCCTCCTTAATCGCGCCTTCCTAACCTCTTCCGCTTTTCATAGTATATCCTGGATCGTTGCGATCATGGAGCATTCTCCGAACAAAATTTCCCCGAAATAGCACACCGAGGGTTTTCTCTAGGTTTCTTCTTTCTTCCACGAACTTCGGGCATTGGAAGAATGCGTGCGCTGGGTTTTCCGAGACCCCATCCTAGTTAGGATAATCACGCAAGGTATCCAATTTAAAACAGTGCAGGTATAATTGCTTTCTCTATGCCCACTTTCCAGCCACTCCCCGATGGCACGGATCACCCTGCGGGGCTAATGAACCTTTCAACTTTTTTCACCTCCCAATAAAGGAGAGATGGACTTGATATCATTTTGTAGACCACTTTCAATTTATGTGTGTTATCTAAAATATGCAGCGGCTTTTCCTAAACTAACACTGCATACAGGAAGTTGCACTCCTCTTCGGGCAACTCAGCGAACATGTCTGGATTATTCGGTAGTCTATCCAGGTTCGAAGTTTTAGTATCACCTATTCTGCTGCAGACCTCCAACCGCTCGTCCGTAAGTACTGGAAGAATTGCGTGACCTTCGGAGATCTCTGAAAGGTATTAGTCTCTTGCTGGGAGAAAAACCCAGGTTCATTTTTATATGCACTTGATCCCCTCTGATGACCGGCCTCTAAATCGTCTCATCACAACTCTATAGACGCTACTTCACGGATTTACATCCGCTTCCGACCCGAATTTAGAAAATTCTTTAAGTTTATGCATGCTATTCTTGCACCTGATCAACCCTACTTAACATTTGGCACAATGGTAGACTGATCGATGGCTGGCCAGTTCTTTATTCCACCAGTGATTAGATGTCCTACTGGGGGATGAGCATCTCCTAGCCGTGGATGCGTCACGTACTTCGACATTGTGCAACATGGAAAACCCTTTCCTTAGGGCACCAGTCAAACTTCCCGTCCAGGGACTGACGATTTGATAGGAAATATCGGGATTATCAATTATGAGGAGTGCAAAGTAAAGAAAATTAACTGTGTACGAATTAGCCAGAAATACGAATTAGCCAGAAATACGAATTATCGAGATTCCAATGTATTTATATTACTTTCGTTGGTAATCTAACTGTGCAAACGTCTCTAATAAATTTCGACTCTTTGTGTTGCTTTTTCTGTTTTCCCATTCCAGGCATTTAATTACCTTCGGATTTCGTCCCCTTGCGTCATGAACAAAGTTCTCTAACATGTCTTCAAATGAGACTGGCTGGGGCGTAGCAACTATACACATAACTGTACACGACTAGCTCACAGTCAATTTTATAGCTTGGTGACCGAACGCCCAGATCGCCATTCCATTCGTCGAATCTGTGGTCCATAAGCCGCCGTGATGGTTCCTGTATGGTTCATTTACCATTCTCAGACCCTTGGGTAGTCTAGTCGACAATAATTTATGCGTTTCTTTCACTGGTAATCGCGTTGTGGCAATTTGAGTACTGCCATAGGCTGTTCCTCCAGGTTAAACTTTTCTTTCATTGCAGTGCAGATTTCTCCTCTGGATGTCACTTCGGCAAGGTCTGTATATAGATCTCATATTTTTTGGTCCGTAATGTAGCATTCTCCTCAAGTGTCTTCTTAATTTGGTTGCGAAAGCTTTCGGTTCTGCCCAACTGGATTTTTTCAGCACAAACATTAGATCATTCTTCTGAGTCCTGCGATTCTTGTTGAAATTTCCACCTTCCTCTTTTAGCTTGAAGTCAGCTTTGACTTTTTTTAGTATTTCCGCTAAGGGCAGGTTACTCTTGCTGGAAATAATAATAACATCGTGGCGAATTCGCACCTTTGCTTTCTTCTTCGCCTTTTTTCTAACGATCTTGGTCCATCCACCATTTTCGTCCCCCTTAGAATTCGCCAGTTCGATTGCCGATTCACGGCTTTCTCTCTTCCGTTCTTCGAAACTCTTATGTTCCTGTTTTTCTGTTTGCGCCTCCCGATGTCCGTCTGTCACATGCACTTTCCTTAGAAAAAGGTTACATCTATTGAAAGATTGAAACTATGAATCCGCATGCATGCAGTGAATTATGTTGTTCCTTGTTGAAATTAAGGGGGACCCCCCCCCCCCCCCCCCCCACTATATGTATAAAAGAGGGAAGTTGGAAGGTTTCGTAGAAATCCTACTATTAATAACAACGTTATAATAGATTAAACTTATTCCTTTTGGTTCAAATGGCTGCTTCCTAAAAAAATAAAATGTCAGTATTCCATCGAATTGGATATCGAGCATATTGAACGCATATACACTACGAGCTATCTATAAATGGAAATATGACATATTTTTACATAAAAAATCCACAAAATCTGTCATAGTTGAGTTGCCGTGCTTCCGGTTTCCTGACTTGTTTTTGATTGAGCTCTGAATTATACTGACAAACTCAGGTTTCGTCAACAGTCAATCCGGTAGCAAATTTCATCCAAATGACTCTGAGACAATTTAAAAAAAAAATGTTAACAACTCTCCAATCATATATTTTTTATGTCCCATGCAATGTTCATTTCAAATCTTTGTAGTTCTTCTATCTTTGATGGGCCAGTACTCATTTTTTGACCTTTTTAACCTTTTTTTCGGTCACTAGTCGCCCCCAGGGGCTCTTTTTCGTTTTTCAAGTAGCCGAGCCCATTTTTTTACCATTACGTTTGAAGGTGCAGAACCCTCAAGAATCGATGACATTCATTCATGTTCCGGTGTATTTCCTTTTCTAACAAGGAAGTTATTGTGTGGTTTGTTGTGTTGAATTTTTTGGTTGACTTGTATTTCAATGAACGGAAAGATTATTTTTGATTGGGGACAACCTTATTGTATTTATTGCAGATAAATAGATTGTAAGCCCTAAAGAAGGGAACAACTGGCTCCCAAAATATCGATATCTGCAAATAAATACAACAGGGTTGTCCCTAATCGAAAAACAATCGTTCATTGACGAAAGTTTATTACAGCCTAATGTCCCACATTGCTCGAAATTTCCAGTTTCCAAAATAAACCGGAGACAGATGGCTGATGTAAGGCTTTCCGCAATATTATATTATATATTATATGTGGTGGGAAAACAATTCTCTCGCAGCCTGTTCATTATTACAAATTAAACGGTTCATTTTCTGAACACTTCTCAATGCGGTATTGAGTCTTCACAAAGTCCTTCCCTATTTATTTATTCCATTTCAATACTTATCAGACTATATTCTGTAAGTGCTAAGCATACGATAATAAATTATGCATAAGGACACGCAAGACTATGATCTAAAACAAGACGCGCCGGGCAAAGGTTTGAAATTTTATTTATGAATAAGGTTTATTCATTTAGTTTACATGGGTTTTTTTTACGGATGGTATCACAGTTATCATACTTCCTTACAAGGGAAAGCATATGATGATATCTTGCCTTTGACTCGTTTCGCTATTACATAAAAAACAGCGCTCCGTCGATGAAAATAAAAATGAGCAAATATGGCGCCGCACTTAATCTTAACGTCCTTGCCCAGACCAACAAAACGAACCATCTCCGTTCACCACCTTCATTTGTTTTGATTTCTACAAAACAGGCATATCTTGTGCTGAAATATGACCGATTGTTGTTAGAAAATTGTTTAATATTTTGGTTGGATAATCAAACGACAATCGTGATTTTTGTTGAACTCATTTAAAGCATATGTCCGATAGCAAATATGAGTTCATGATGTTATCGAGGTTTGCAATGTTTTGTCAAAACATTGGAATCAGTTTAAAAGTGATTTGCGACCACCCATGAAATCGATAAACGCTTTGATGTGATTAGACGAATTCACCGAAAATTTATTTGTCAGTAATCGGATGGATTGTTTTGAGTTTTGTTGTCATTATGCAGTGAGATCCATGTCCGCCGATAAGCTGATTGAGTAACTTAGTTAGAAATCCATCTGTTAGATTAGATTTGACTCTTTTGTTTCTAGAGGCACCAAAATAATTCATTGAAAGTGATTTTTTCATTGTTATACAGTATGTGGAAAGAAGCTGTATGTCGAAAGATAGCAAGTCTGAATAGTAAAGTGGATGTCCAATCAATCTCATCGTTCTTATCTCGAAATCTAAAATCGCTTAAATAAGCATAAGCTTCCATACATTTCTGGGTTAATATAGTTTATTGTTCAGTGGCGAAGTTTTTCTAACTTGCTCTACAATTACATCTCCTGTTAACTCCTTTAGATAAGTATAGGACATTCATACAGTATCTTCTTTGAATTATAATACAATAATTTTTTGTATAATACTATTTGATTTTCAATCAGACTGCTTCATTATCGTTGTTTAATGCTATGACGAATATAAATACCCAAGAGGAACGAGATAGAGAAAAACCCAGTCATTGCATCGTCAACGTATTAATTTGGATGCAACCGCAAAGCAACAGATGCAGTAAATACAAAGTTCTGGCATTTAAATTGGCTTTATTTCCAAAGTAAAACTTCGTAAACTGACCTTTTCTTTCTGAGTTACAAGCATAGATTGATTTAAGGCTTCGGTCAATTCAATCAATGCAATGAATTTGTACTAAAGTGGTAAATTTGATCTATTATAACTGTTAGTAATAGTGCGATTCCCACCAAACTTGGTAGTATTATACTTTTTTTCAGATTTTTGGGTTGGGTAGTTTCTGAGAACGGATCCTTGAAGTAACTAACCCATTTCGGACCCCCGCACTCCTCGCCTTTGCAGCAAACATGAAAACTAATATCATTGTCGGAAAGTACTAGTCGAGACCTTTCATTTGACACCCCACGTAACTATACTCGGTGGAAAAAATGTTAGATCTCCTTTTGTATATATCATCATCATCACGTTCCATCTCTGCCTCGCCCTTCTTCTCTCCACAACGATAATTTTCTCTTCCGTGGCGGATGCTTGACGACTCAAATTTGAATCTCCAATCCTCGAAAGCGGAAAGGAAAATTACATCGATATAACAACTTCAAATTCTACGAGATGTTACCTCGATATAGGATGTGACAGTTTAAACCATCATATGTCACTCAAATAAACGCTGTTAGTTATTTTGCAATGTACCTACTTCATAGAGTAATACCGACACACTGCTTGTAGACGCTACAGTAAGTCTTTTCAAATTTGATAAAAAGCAAGCGAAGCAATGGTCTAAACAGTGCGCATTGTTCGACAATGATCTGAGGGTGCTAATGTGATTGGCACAGGAGAATTTAGAGTGGTAACCAGCCTGCTCCCTGTGAACCAGGTTTTCGGAGTTTCTCATGCGCTCCTGTATTACTTTAACTATTAGATCGTTATAAGTAACTTCTGTTGTAGCTTAATTTTCAGCCTTTATACCGTTCAGAAGGGGTCGGCTCGATGAAGCTTAGCATGTACCCTTTATTTGTATCCTTCCGCTATGAGGCACCCGGGTAACCACTTTGTAGTTTCACTATATAGATAACAATTCTGACAGTTTGGGTAGTGATTAATTGGTTTGGGAAATTCCGTTCTGAAGACACCTTAAAAGCCGCACCGGGGCTGGGTTGTCCTCTCGACATTGACGGGACGGGAACCTTTCAATCAACAAGAGTTATAGCAGGAAGTATGAATATATAATAAAAGTTTACTGCTACCTGGAGAAATTAGGAAAAGTCATTAACTTGGGAGTATGGATACCTCACAATCTAAGTGAATGGGATAGAGAAAATCGCATGTCAATCGCCCCGTCTGCTCTCATGGATTGAAGTCAAGTCTTTTTTGAACAGAATTGTACCGGAAGATGAAAAGTGGGTTGCTTATGAGAATGTCGCCCACAAAAAAACAATTACTTGGCAAAAATCCATCACTCCTACCGAAACCGAAATCAAACATCCATACAAAAACAATTTATTGAGTCTATGATCGGTTTTACCTCACCCTCCTTACTAACCGAGGCACGCCTCGACAGACTACCACTCAAATAAAAGCACTTAGCTCTTTTTTCCTTCTACCAATATTTTTATTTTCATGTACCCTCTGAAGACCGTAAATCCCATCGGTTTTATTCCGCCCGAGCGCGTTGATGACACCAATGAGGTGAAGCTTCATCAAACGTGATATGGTTGAGAACCGTGGTGAATATTCCTAACAGCTTTTTTAGCTCTTCATAGTCGTGAATGAGGAATCGACACAGGGATATCGAGAGATTTGCGACCATCTGCATGTTTTTCGTGATGCTGAACACGGTGGCAGCGCACGACGCCTAGTATTCTGCACCGCGCCAAATTTCACTCGGCATCAGAATTCGAGGGCGCTACTTTGACCACTACCCGTAGGGATTATAGAGTCTTCAATATCTTATATTCGTCAATTCGCTTCTATGATTCCGCAGTCAGCCAGATCCTGTGACGCTTCTTCAGGGCATGAAGTAGCATTTTTATTGACGTACCCGATAAGGTTTCGATAGAGAGAAGAAAAGTGGAAATTTGCAAGTTGCTAGCTCACAACTTTCTATTCTTCTTGCCTGTTACGACAAGCAGAGAATACTTTTAGTTAATTTTTAATCCGCAACTCAAAGACAAGCGACTATCGCAGTGAAGCATGCGTGAATTTAATAGTGAATATTAACTCATAGGCGTTATTCACAGTCGCATTTGCCACATTGTTTAAATTACCGTGAACCAGAATTGTGGGACTACTGAGCAATTCCGTAAGAGGCATCGATCTCTCCACATTACATTCTTGGATCGTGAGATGGCGTGTGTCATATATATAAACTCATCTAGTATACATTTCGGCAACATCTAATGCCGTTGAATCAAATTACTACTGCGATCATAAGTTCAAAGCGTTCGTGTCTACAGCGATGTTTGCCAAGAAAACACCTTTGTTTTTGTTATGCACACTATCACCCCGCTCTACCGAGTCGACCCCGCTTGTGAACGGGACAAAGGCTGAAGAAAAAGAAGAAGACTATTACCCCGCTCTATGCAGGTGATGTTTTCTTAGCGTCGCATAGCAGATTTCAAGCAATCTATCGAAAACTGGAATGTTCGCCCCATGCAGCACGCTCTCCTACTAAATATGAATAAAACACTGTTTCTGACGACTGACTCAAATAAAACAGCCATTATCACTGTCAGTGATAGCGAGCTGTCCAAAACACAGCGATCTAAGTAACTAGCATCAATGCTATCGGTCTACCGTGCTATGCTTCACACATAAGCCCAACTGGGAAGAATGGGTTTCCATGGCATCCTTTGTGATCGAACGGTGAACTACTAAAGTCAAAGGACGCCATCTCGTGGAGGTGGCAGCCAAGATCCGGTCGGAAATTGTACTTCAGATCACAAGAGCACGCCCTGAGGTAGTTGCCAGCAACAGTACGATCTCAGGCATGGTCTACCTCGTCTTCTTTTTCTACCCTACATATTGTCCTTATAGACTTTCCGGGCTGGATCATCCTGATTCATACGGATTAAGTGACCCGCTCACCGCAATCTGTTGAGTCGGATTTTATCCACAACCAGAGGGTCGTGGTATCGCTCATAGATTTCGTCGTAATGTAGACTACGGAATCGTCCATCCTCATGTAGAGGAGGCCAAAAATTTTTCGGAGGATTCTTCTCTCGAACCCGGCCAAGAGTTCGCATTTTTTTTTTGCTAAGAACCCAGGTTCCGAGGAATACATAAAGACTGGCAAGATCATAGTCTTGTACAGTAAGAGCTTTGACCCTATGGTGAGACATTTCGAGCGAAACAGTTTTTGTAAGCTTGCAGAGTATTAAATGTGATGATAATGAAACTAAAGCACAGTCTCATTGAAACCTGACTGTGTGAATGCCCTATATTCCGCAAAGGAGTGAACAGGAGATACTACGAGGGAATAAAACACTTTGCCAGGGGTAAAACGAAGTCTAACTGAGGGGTTAAGAACTCACTGCGTTCTTCTATATAATTTTCGTTTGTCTGTCTGATGAATTAATAGATTTTATTGATGTGAATTCTAAAGTTGTAAGATGATCAAAGCTCGAAACAGTGTCATATTTTCAACGGTTACCCACCCCACACTTTTTCAAATATACCATTTCAACAGAAAAGTAATTCCTTTATTTTCCTTTAATTTTATGGGAAGTCTTTCATATTATCTGGATTTATTCTTCCTTCATAAAGATATTTTTTTGTTAAAATCACAATTGCTAAGAGATACCTTCATTGGTGACACAGATGGTAACTATTATTGTACACAGTTATTTTACAGGCGATTAACTTCTCCCAAAGTTCAATGAATTAATAACTGCTTTTGTCTTGAATTGACTGAGAAAACGGTATATGACCACTAGCCAGTTTTTCCTTTTATATAACGTTTGCAATTTTTTATAATATTTAACTATTCACTTTCATTTCAGCAATACTGTTCCCATGATTGACAAAACGAAGTCAATAACTCTTGAAAGTGAAATGAATATCAAAACTTCAGGTTCAGCAGATAAGGTAAGCACACTTTCCTAAAACATACAAATTGAATGTTACTGTAATTGGAAGTGTTGTAAATTTGCATTACATTGCAGATATCCCATTGTCGTTCGTGGCATGCATGTAAAGTACACTTAGTGGACAATATCTTAAAAGCCTACACAAAACACGATGCAAATGTAAATGTTTACCTCATTTTTTTTATCATTATGAATCTTATTGTTAGTGTAGTTAGTTGATTTATTTTGTGACATTATAGTCGTGCTCTTAACTGTAAGAAGCCTATATGTCTTTAAACTTTAGTGTTTGGGAGGAAATTAATTTCCAAAATTTTGTGTCAGGTGGTTGAAATCGATGTACGGGATTTTAATGTAAGCGAAGATGATCTCAATAAACGCAAATGTGTATTCAAGCTAACTCCAAAGTCGGCCAAAACGCATTTCGACAAGCATAGTTCCCCAATTGAAATACATTTTGAAACGAAAAACACCAATGACTTCAGGAAATGGTTGAGGACGTTGCAAGAGATGTCTTTCCATGGTATTTCGCACGATGTGAGTTCAATTCTCATGTGGCATGCAAATCAAACCTCTACTGCCAACACTTCCTTCGATTTTCAGATACCGCATTCAAAGTCGGGATCACAGCTGGCCGAACCGCAACAAGTTAGTGCAATAACAAGCGTGCAAACAACTCTATATGAAGAAAATGCTCACACATATGAGACGGAAGGTTCGGTTTCTACCGAGAATGGTATCAACCACACAGTTACGGTTAAAACGAGAAAAACATCAACGTCGTCGTCATCACATCAGCATAAAGAATTTAGCGAGAAAGAGATGGGATCACCTAAATCACGAACGTGGAAACATCTGTTTAGGAAAATTCAAGGCAACAACGACGCACATAGTTCATATTCGCCACCACCACCGGTGGGATCAATAGGGGTCCCGTTGAAGTTATGCCCTATGGTAAGTAATGTTGGTTCGAACTTAAAAATTCAATTACTGTTTGGGCCCCAATTTTTATATCTTACTAATCTTTCACCTTAGTCCAAGGACAACGAATACGTTCCATATCTGGTGGACTTATGCACAAAAATCGTTGAGTCGAAAGGATTAACCGTGAAAGGGATCTATCGAATTCCTGGCAACAAGGCTGCAATTTCTGAGCTACGTGATCAAGTAAACAAAAAGGATTTTGATTTCGAAAATTCAATAAACGATCCAAAATGGGAGGATGTGAACGTAGTTTCAAGCTTGTTAAAATTATTCATTCGGAGTCTTCCTGATGCTTTGCTGCCAAGCTCTTTCTACAACAATTTCATCGAAGCCGACAAGAAAACGGGCGAAAAACGATGCAAAGAATTACTCGCACTGTTACAATCTCTTCCGAAGGTCTCCTATGAAACTTTAAAACATATCATTCGACATATACATCGTGTTAGCCAACATTGCGAAGTGAATTTAATGGAACCGAAAAATCTTGCAATCATTTTTGGACCATCGATTATCCGAACACCAGATGAAACCTTAGAGATTGCTGTTAAAGATATGAAATATCAATGTAGAATAGTAGAATTATTTATTACACAAGTGAGTGTGAAAAACGAAAAAAGTCGGGATAAATGCTAAATAAATTCTTCCTCCAATTTCAGTATGAATACTTTTTCGAAAGTGGTGCTCTTCCGGAACTTGCAGAAACGCCAACTGCTCAGACGGCGGCCGTCACGCAACAAGAACAAACGAATCTATTACTCGGCAACGTATCAAAGATTGAACAGAAAATCCATGACAAGGAATCGATAAGTTCGCGATTTATACCACATTTGAGGAGGCGGGGTAATAAAAAGAGTGGCACCAACTCAGATACACATTCGGGCGAAAGTATATCTGTAAGTATTAATTTCTTTTCTGTTTGCTTAGAAATTGGGTTCGGAAATGAGCAGCAACGGTTTCTTTCATTTCCAGTCGTTTGAGGCAAAACCAACTGCTGAAGACAAACCTAAAGATGGCTGTGAATTCAGGCACAGGGACGATCAGGACAGTTTGGATGGGGGGTCCACCGAACAGACTGAAGATGATGAGCTTAATGCCAGCCAGAATAGTGATACAGGTTAGATTTCAGTCGTAGAATTATTGTAATGACTTAGTTGTGAACAACATGCCAATCTTCCAGGATCAATGTCACTTACAACCGTTACAGATGTTCTTGAAACTAAATTGCGGGATATCCGTAAAACTCCAGACTCACCCGAACAAAAGGAAAACATCTCCAAATCAACTCTATCATCCTACAGACGGAATCAAACTAAACCACTAACGTTGGGAGAAAACATCCCATATGCAGACGAGTCGCCGGAGAGAAATTATGCTTTCGATGGTACAGGGCGAACGCCAGTTCGAGCTCAATATACGAAGTCGCCACTATCAAACTACAATTACGATACAAAAACCACATCGTCAAGGACATCATCATCGTATACGCATGATTTGCATTCGGACGATTCAGAAGTATCTACAACAAGCGATCCGAAAGACACACTGGTTATATCGCCTCTAATACTGGAACGTTTAAAGAAACGCCGTGATTATCGCCTATTTCGATCCGCCTCATTTAATTGTCGCAATTATTCGAGCCGGGCAGCACAAAGTCAACAGTCGACGCTAACAAAAGACGAGAAAACGGACATGAATATTACAAAGAAAAGACAAATACAGAATAAACAGAATCGTTCCATCAAACGAAGACATACGTTGGGTAGCCCCAACGATTATTTTACAACCATAACACGACGAACTAACAATGATAACATGATTGAAGTGGGTATACGGATAAAGAACGTGAAGAAGCGCAGTTAGTCTTGATTAGATTGCAATTAATTAACTTGATTGTACTGAGACGGTAGAGAATGGTGCAAAAATATGAGTTTCATGCTGTCAGCACGAGTTTTGCTGGCGGGCAACTATTTCTATATAGACGAAAGGCGATAGTTGTGACAGGACATCGTTTTTGTGAACCCCAAGGTCCCCACAGGAATTCGTCAAAAACGAAGACGATATCAAATTTAGATTTTTGCTTATAAGACACGGTTGCGTTGAGAGTTTCGGAACCGGCAGGAGCCCGTCTCCAAAGGTCGAAGTGTTAGTTGAGAACACAACATGATTCCCGGGTGTGTAACATGGCCTATCATGTGATGGACGCTGCACCGCACTCTACCCCAATCATACGCAATACATGCAAATGTACTACGATCATTATTTACTATTTTATTGTTTTTAATTATCTTATCAATTGTACATTGCTTTATACTTGAATGACTGTTTACAATTTGGCTATAACATGTTTTTATGATTAATACAATGCAAAACTGAGGATGAAAAAGAAGTGGAAAGTAAGGCAATCACTTGTTACTTGCTTACTGTCTATTTCTATTTTAGTCGTTTTTATTATTATTCTATTTTCTATACATCTATTTTTCTTCTTTAAGAAATGAAAAACGGAAAAACGCTAATATAACGTTATTTTTGCTGTAACGATGAGAAGAAGGTGGAAAGAATGAAACACATTTCGTTATTTATATTTTAAATTAATGTAAGGAGTTTTAAGAATGATGATGGTGATTTTAATATAACTAAAATTGATTCTAAACTGTTTTGTGGATTTATGAGAGAAAGGAGCTGGTTTAAAGTCACTCATTAGATCTTTCAGTCGTTTCGTAAGTGACAGTTCACATAACCACTGCATCTGCAGTAATGTTATCCCGCTGGAAGTAATTGAAAGTCATTTTGCTCTATGGCTTTGTCGATATCTCTAAGGCCAAATTGACGGAATAGTAAGCTTCTGTCATAATGGACGACTCCACCAAATACGTAAAATATGTTGGTGAGCAAACAGCAGCAGTTATCCGATGCATAGCCTCTAAATGGATACGGTCACGACCGCTACTGCATATTGAAAAAAACACGCATAGAAGAAGAAAGCGTAGACTCACGAATGGATCGAGATATGGTAAGTGAAATATTTCCTTATGCTCAAAATATTTACATATTCTTTTATTTAAACTAACTAAAGATTTGAAGCTAAGGGGCTCTGATATCAAAAGTTGTGCTGCTATTTCATTGAGAGGCTTATCTTCGATACTTGCCTTATTTATAGGCGGTTATCTCCAATTTGAAGCAATTCAACATGCTAATACCTTTTGTGGTTTGAAATATAAAGCCTTAATAATGCAGTGACTAGTATCTGATTCCTGGCATAGCTTAGCCGAAATTTTTAGACATTTTTTTTTAAAGAATAACACTGTGGCAGTGACCTGCCCAGAACTGAGCGATTTATATATTTCGAGTCAATGCTATCAAGCAATGAAGAACTGCGCTATGAAGTTGCTTCACGCATTAACACAACTTGGATGAAGTGACGCTCCACAGCAGGGGTTATTTGCAATCGACGTATCAACGCACGTCTCAAATCTAAAATTTACTGAAATGTCGTCCGCCCTGTTTCCCTTTAGGGTTCTGAGTTTTGGCCGACTATAAAAGACAATGAAGGACGTCTCGTGGTAACGAGGACGAAGGTGTTGCGTTTGACTAGTGACGTAACACACCTTGATCACATCCGTAACACACTTTGATCACATATCAAAAGGCTCAGCAGCTTAAGGGCATCGACCGCGGCATTCTATTCATTTCGTGGTGAACCACCAATTAACAATGAAAAAATTTAAAAAAGGCGACCAATAGTATTGTCATGCGTTCATCTGAAAATCCTTGGGCAAACATCAGGTGGCCCTGATGAGGACATGCTCTGCCATAATCACCCAAAAAAGGAGACAAATGGGCTCAAATTGTTTACATTACGATGCAATAGAGCCGGCGAGTCAGTCATGGAAGTCGGATTAGGCTCAGAGATGTTCCCGGAAGGCTCGAGTATGGATGATGACCATATTCTAAGTTGCGAAAAAATAATAGCAGCCAGTGTCAGACGGCAATTCAAACGATTGAAAGTACGACTTGGCAATCAACATTTGTTACTTTTTTATTTTCAAATAACAAAAACTATCCAGTAATAGTATTCAAAAGAAAAATAAACACAATTTCTTTTTTCGTTTGAAAAAATTGAACAAAGTGTCAGCAGTACCAAAAACAGGTGCTCAAGAAAAATATGATTTGAAATATTTTTTGAAAAAAATTTCTACATTATTATATTTAAACAAGTCGGGAAACCGGAAGCTTGACGCTTCAGGTATAAAAGGTTTTGTGTTTCCCTATGTGAGGATCATAACGTAGTTCTCCATTGGCTTATAGCATTGACCGGCGATATTGAAATCGCACAGTTCTGGGCAGGTTACTGTCATTGAAAGAGCTGAGCGATTTAAATATCCCGAGTCAATGCCATCAGCCAATGGAGAACTACGTAATGAAATTGTTTCACGCATTAACGCCACCTGGATGAAGTGGCATTTCTCAACTAGTGTTCTTTGTGATTGATCCCAAATCTAAAATTTACTGCCATGTCGTCCGTCTGCCGGTATATAGTTCTGAGTGTTGGCCGACTATAAAGGTCAATGAACGGCGTCTTGCGGTAATGGGGACGAAGATGTTGCATTGCAGTGGTGACATGACACGTTTTGATCACGTTTAAAATGAGAATATCCGCGATCGATATGGGTGGCGTTAATGGCCAGATTTCCATGAAATTGAGCACATGGATACGAAATATTGTCCTCTATGTTGGTGCAAAATTCGGAAGTCCTAGGCTGAATTTAAGGGGGGTTTTTCAGTAAATTTCTGAAAAGTAGTAATATACTATTAGTAAGTTTATTTGAGCAGATATCCGAATGGGACATATTTTGAGGCCTAGATTTCATCTAAGCGCACTACCCTGATTTTTTTTAGGATGGGTAGTTTCCCAAAATGCGTCCTGTCTCACTTTAAGTGCGTACATCTTGACTCCTTACTCACGCGCTTTGCAATTCACGTCAAAACTAATCTCACTTTCGGAAAGTACAAATCGAGACCTTTCATTTGATATCCTATACGACTATATCCGGTGAAAAAAAATTTCAATCCCCCCTTTTCATGTAAACTCCACCTAAATTTATGCCACTCGCCGTATGTGTGGGATTGCATAGTTCTCATCCGTCCACCAAATTTCGTTCGGATCGGTTTAGCCGTTTTGGAGAAAAGTGCGTGTGATAGACAGACAGACAGACATTGAATCGATTTTAATAAGGTTTTGTTTTACACAAAGAATGAATAGAATGAAAAGCCCACACCATAATGCTTGAATCGCCGTTCTTAATTGCTTTTACAACATACTTGGGGTCAAAGACGGTATTGGGTGGGTGTCTTATTAGACCATAAAATGTTTCTCCATTTCTCAGTCGTCCAACTTGAACTGGTTTTGGCGAACTGTAAACGTGTCGTTACATACATTTTTCTGAGCAGAGGAACTGTTCTCTCTTAATTTCCGACGTACAATTTGAACCATCACTGCCACATCAACTTCGTCATTGGTTGCCATTCTCTTGCTGCAACGGACTAACCGTCTCACTAACAGCGACGACATTGCTCCCTTCCTACCTCGAGTATCAGGTTTTTTTTTTTCATTTTTTTATCCAAAACTAATCAAATTAAATAAAATATTCTTATTTTTTCAATAAAAATATATTTTGTGAACGAAATATAAATTTGAACCGCAGAAGAACCTTAGGACTCTATTATTTTCACAGCTATTTTTTTGCACGTACATCATTTTATGGCAGTAGAACAACAAAAATGACGGTCGCACCATTCGAATCTGTTATAAGAGTTAGACAGCGTTATCAGCACTGAATAGTTTCTGTTGGAGTTTGGCCAGCTGAATGAAACATTCCTGATGTGGATGCCAAGACATCCGAACATCGCTAATGTCATGGTACATAATATAATAATCAATCAACAACAAACTTATTATGAAAATGAATCCAGAGTACAATTGCACGGTTAAAATATACTATGGCAATGCACAATGACCCGTGCACTAGCAAATTAGGACGCCGGCCCAATAGTTTGTAAATTACGAATAAGGATTTAGCCACGTAAGAAATTAGCCACACAAATTGTAAATAAGACCGAAAATTTGTGAACAAAATTCATTCTTTATCCAACTGAGCTAGAGCAGTTTCACTACTGCTCAAAAGGAGGATAGCTTCTTAGCTTCTCCAGGAAAGAATTGAGGAGAATAACTTGTAAGCTTCTTCATATGACTGGTCAGGCCAGTGCTATATTATCTACACTGCACTGGAAGTTATTTAGCTGCTCATCTCGGAAACAGTATTTACCACCGCACCTGCTCGGATCTACAGAGCTTCATGCTACTCGAAGCAGTAAATAGTGTTTATCCAGACGCGGCTCAAACAAATCCCATTACACTAGCAATGAAGAAACCGATAGACTGACTCCCCATTAATTTGGCTCCACAATAGTGGACACTCAGCCAATATATGGTATTAGGCCATCCCACTGTCAAGGAAGGATGATATTACAAAGGTTCGCGCAACCAAATAGAAAAATTTGAATTGAACGTGAGGAAGAGAATAAGACCTACATTTCATATGCACCTACCCGGCCTACTCAAACTTTAGTCGAAGCTATCTCGAAAAAGTTTTTTTTAACGAAGGATCTCTGGCTCTATAAGACGCTTCCAGATACGCAATAACCTACGAACACTTCAAGCGGGTATTCGTTGAATGAGCGATATCAGTGGACAGTACAATGGGCTTGATAAAAGGCCCGAGCTACGGCTCCACCGCTAAACTAATTTAACGTTTTCCCATGTAGACATAAGGCATGAATATATGATTACAACAATTATGTATGGTCTCGTGACGGTTACCAAAAAGAGAGAGTTGGATGAACTAAAACTCGCATCCCTTTTTTATGAGCGACTTCAACTATCACATGAGGTAAAGTATCAGGAAGTGATCCTGAATACGAAGCTAAATCGGGACCAACAGCTCGAACAATTTGAAAAACAAAGACATGGACATCTGGATGGAAACCACATAGTATACGAGACGTATCAAGTTGTGGTGAAACCCGCGTTTAGCTGGGGACCACTAGTATGGTAACCAAAAATTAAGCAGAGGCAAGCTGTCGAGTAATTGTTTTCACTGCAAAGGCTCACCAACCCCATTTATCCTGGAGACGCTAGTACAATTGTCACCCTTGGACCTCGTAGTATAGAGCTGAATGACATGTAGCCGCCTGTAGCATGCAGATAATAACGTAATGACAGAATTTTATGTGATTTTATGTCACTGAAACACTGCTTCGATTCAAGAGTCCAAACCATGGTAGTTACCATTGAGGAACCACATCCTATGATGCACAGATGGATTTGATACAGAACAAAAGACCGGATCTTTTTTTCGGGCATCGTTCGTCAGCAAGAATTTAAAGAAGTATGTTGAACCATAGATTGGCAAAACCATGATTATGATTATAGTCGGCAAATTCGCAGGATTTCGTGATTGCACGATTATAATCTTAATCATGCAATCATATGTTCCATACCATCTCACGTATGGAACATGTACAAATCACGAATAATCTTAAAATTCAATTTGCCAAATATAAACAATTGATTGTGAATTATGTTAACTCTTAATGTTTCCCAAAGTAAACATTTCGATTGATTCCGATTTTGGTGTTTCCTTGATTAATTGGAACGTGTGATACTTGGCCGTTATTATATTATTATAATATTTAGTTTGTTATATACTTAAAATCAGTTTAAAGGAAATCAGGAATTAGTTTTTCAGAAAAGAATCAAATTAAGAAGTTTGAAATAAATCAAGTCAAGAATCAGTACAAGAATAAGAATCATGCCAAAATCCATTTCGCTTAATAAAATGTAGTGTAAGTGAAGTTTTGCACTAAATAAAGTTAATGTTTCTTGAACCCGGTTTTTCCTTCCCGAAAAGTGAGTACTTTTCCTTGTTTCATAACAACACATGATTACAATCGAGATCACGAGACGAATTACAATCATAAAATTTAAATCATAATCACGATTTTGTCCAACTCTGGCTAAAATCTACTCTCGGACAGTCAGCCAGTTGTGATGGGAGAATCGACATCTAATGTGAGGAAACTAGAAAACTAATATTTAGTTCTAACTGCTCAGATGAATAGCACCGTGAGATTGTAATCCAGACACCAAAAGTTGTGTTAGCCGCTTTATGGTTCTGAGTGATTAGCAGTTAAATAAAAGTCTGGGTTCAGAATACTTTATCGTTTTCTACGGTAGTTGATTCAAGGAATTTTAGGTGTACATATAGATAATAATGTGTCGTCCGTGCTTTGCTGAAAAGCGATTCAGCTTCCCCAGGACTTCAAGAGATGCCCAAACTCACCCTCCACTGTTCTACGACAAATGCTCTTGGGCCGACCCACCCGTCGGCCCTATTGGGACAGTGAGTCTCACTGCAAGGCACAATGGAATTGTCACCCCTCCTTAATGTGCAACCCATCCACTACTATTTCCGCCTTCCGATCACAGTGCGTATGATTGCACGGCCTGTGAGCCGATCGAGTTCTTCGTTCGTGATAGTATGAGGCCAGAGTACCCTAATAATACGATGCAGACAGGTGTTGACGAAGACTTGGAGCTTTCGAGTGACAGTGGGGTCACTTCCTGTGTACTTCTCCCATATAGCAACACAGAAGAAACACTAGCACAGAACAATCTCAACATGATCTTAGTCTTGAGGTAACTGCACTTCCAGATTTTAAACAAGGCAGCGAAAGCGGATCTAGCGCTGTTAATGTGTCGAGTGACATCCAATTCAGTCGGCTGAAATCACACTTTCTAGATATTCATGGAAAATTTCCTACATAAAATTATGTCATGAGCGGTTCTTTGGTTTCTTCTAAAGAGATTTTGTTTTTGTCAAGAGTTTGAATGTTATGCTTAAGTATCTTTACCCTTTTATTGTTTCGAGACCACTTGCATTGTTTACAGTACGTTTCAGAGATAGAATTCAGTTCAGGTTCAGTTGTTGCTCATTCCTATTAAGGTACTGGTACCGTGAAAAATAGTAAAATTTACACAAAATTCAATTTTTTCCTCAGCTATTTTATTACATATAAAAATGAAACTTTTTGTTGGACATTATTTTAGCCTTCAAAAGCACTAAAAAAAATTATTTTCCGTTTTTAAAAAAAATTGAGGGCGGTGGAAATTGGGCACTCCAAAAGTGAATCGTCCCATTGCGGACAGTCAATTTCAGGAATAGCACGTCTGAAACAAAAAGCATGTTAACAATGAAGGTTTCTTACGTGACAATTTACCACTTTTTCTAAAAAATCAATAAAATATAAGCAATGGCGAATGCTTGAAAAAAAATCAGCATTTTTTGTATTAATTTTTCTCAATAATTATTTACTTTTTTTGGTGATATTCTAGTCAATTGTCACGTAGGACACTCTAATAAAAAAAATAACAAGATTTATAAAAATCAGTTGATTAAATCCTGAGAATATAACTGTCCGCAGTATGAAAAACGCACTTAAAGTTTTTCTTTTTTTCTAATTAAGTTTTAATATTTTAATTAATTTAATTTACTATCCTTGGATGTCCGGATAGCTGAGTGGTTAGAGCACAAGGCTGTCGTACGGAAGGTCGCGGTTCAAATCTCGCTGGCGACAGTGGGATTTGTAACGTGATTTGACATCGGATACCAGTCGACTCAGCTGTGAATGAGTACCTGAGTCAAATCAGGGTAATAATCTCGGGCGAGCGTAACCACAGAACTGTGGTCAGTGTTCTGTAGTGTACCGTTACGGTCTTGAATGAAGTGCTCTAACACACTTCAAGGCCCTGATCCAATATGGATTGTTGTGCCAACGATTATTATTATCCTTGGATTATTCAAAAGTACTCCAGAGCCTATATACTCCTGCTCCTCTTCTTTATGCCCTACTTTTTTGGACGAACAAGGGCGCTTCCCTTTTGTACAGCTATTCGTAGAAGTTAAAACCAAAGGGCACCCCATTATGTCTAGAACACAGTTACTCGTTCATCATAGAACGTGACCTGTAAAATATGCATACTCAATTCCACAACTTCTTCCTTGTGAATTCTTTCTTCTTTTGAAGCAGTTTCATTAAGTAACTTTAGAATCTGGCTAATATTACGATACAATTTCATACGATAGGCGCTCAAAAACAGGAGAGGACCTGGCAGAAAACAGTCCAGTATAGACTTTGATTTTTGCCACATGGCTATATGATTTCGCATAACGGCCTACTGCTATAGCGCAGCGCGGTGACGTCCAATAATTTAGTAGTAGCACTGGGAAATCGTACATTTTCTGTTCTTCTTTTCAAGCCAAATTTACAAATCCTTAAAATCAACAAAACTAGTCGATTTTTGGGTTGGGTAGTTTCCGAAAATGAGTCCTGACGCACTTTAAATGTGCAGTATTTAACTCCTTACTCGCGCATTTTACAATCCACGTCAAAATTAATATCAGTTTTGGAAAGTACTAATCGAGGCCTTTCATTTGAAACCCCGCATGACTTATTAGGGTGAAAAAATGTACATTCCCGCTTTGCATATGTCACTAACTGTATGCGTGAGATTTCATAATCCCCGTCTGTCCATCAAATTTCGTTTGCATCAGTTTAGCCGCTTTGGAGAAAAATGCGTGTGACAGACAGTGAATCGATCTTTGCATGTATGGGGAGCCACCCTTTAAACTCCACTTGAATTTATCACTGCGTAGGTGAGATTTCATAGTTCCCTAATGTCGACGAAAGTTCGTTTTTATCGGTGTAGTCGGACAGTACGTATGACAGATAGACAGTGAATCGATTTTAATAAAGTTTTGTTTTACACAAAACCTTAAAAAGATGATTTCGCTCGACTCTTCCGAGTTTATTGGAAGCTCCTTCACTTTAGAAGGTGATTGTAACGCAAAAAAATGGGTTCTGCAAATCTCGGTTAACAACATGAACAGGCGGAGCATTAGTTGAAGCAGGAAGAGCATAAAAGTGCAATGTCCACTCCAGCGGTAAGCCTACATACTGACCCACTGACTTAACAAAAATACCCGATGTCATTGATTTCTTCGTAACTAAGGAGATCTCGGACGAATACATTCATGTTGTCAATGAAGAAAACATAATTTCCGATCACTTGTCTGTTATGATTCTGGTCAGCGGAAAAGTGAAGAGAAAAGACTATCCTCCAAGGCAGACTAATGACAAAAAGTGTGGGCAGTATTCAAAAAGTACATCTAAGTAAACGTTTGCAAAAATAACCAAATTAACACTGGCTAGGCCTTAATTACCAAATAAAAAAATTAGTCCTTCAACAGATATGTCTGAAATCTAACAGCAAAAAAGGCAGAGTCTACTCACTGTGGATGGCGGCAAAAGATTTGAAAAGATCCAGACAACAATTCCCCACTGGGTTCGATCTGCACAGAAAAAGGCAGATCTCTTCACGAAGCATCTAAAAAATAGCTTTTCCTTGAAAAGCATTCCACAATCCAACAGGTACGGTTACGGTTTACGAATCCGATAGAAAATGCAATGGAAAAAAGGAGTGCTCTCGATATTGGCCAGGCGTTTGATAAGGTGCAGCACCAAGGTCTATTGTATAAGATGCATAGAGTCCTCCCAGAAGAATATGTATACGAGCGAAATACGAACGAACGTAATGTGAACTAGAATTACAGCTGGTGTGCCACACGGCAGTGTGTTGGACGCGACACTGTTTCTTTTGTATATCAATTATACATCTTGCAGTGAAGAAACTATGCTATCCCTACCATGGGTAGAACTACGGAGGGAGCAAAAATAAAGCTACAAGCAGTTATTGACCACATTGCAGAATGGACCAAAAAAAAAGAAAAATAGAATGAAATCATCATAAACGAACACAGGCGAGTGAGGTTAAACATATAGATATGACACTCGATGCGAAGCTCATCCTAAGAAATAAGTGCGAGTTAAATACTATATACAGACAGATGTAATAGCTGTTAGAGAAGAATTTCCAGCTGACAGTCGGCAACAAGCTGCTAATTTACAAGCAGATCCTAAGGCCCATATGGACGCACGGCTAGCTCTGGGGTTAAACCTGAAGGTTATACAAACGTTTCAAAATAAAGTGCTTAGAAGCATAGTAGACGCTCTCCGATTCATTCGTAATGAGGATCTGCATAGGGGCCAAGCAATTACGCATAGCCACCGACTACGCTCAAAAGAAAATAAAGAACTCCGAACTGATATCTCTAATATAATGAGACGAATGAAAAGAGTAAATCAAATGATTTGCTAACATAAAGAATGCATAATTATATAAAGCACAGGGTCTTCTCCCAGATAAAGCGAAACTCAAATATGCAAAGTAAGCTGCTGAATGGGGAAAACTCAGTCGTAGCTTGGTAATAAATGGTTTTAGTGGTTAAAAATTCCACTTTCGGGGAACATGAACCTTGGGGTCAGTCTTTTAAAGATCTCCACCTGGCTCTCTGGCTCAACGCAACTGTGACCTCCTAAAAAGATTAAAAAGGACTTTCGGGAATAAAAGGAGTGATATGCCGACAAAATTAGTCTACTTGCTGCACGACAATTCCAGAACTTTCACGGCCAAAGGCACGAAGCAGTTGCTGGACTCTTTGGATGGCACGTTTTGATTTTCTGACTTGACGCCTTCAGATTAATATCTGCTCATTTCCCTGAAAGGGTACATGGGTCGAAATGGTTTCCAACGAATGTAGAAGTGGATGTGGGCGAATGGGTGAAGGAGCTGGCGGCAAACTTTTTCGAAGAGGCATCAGAAATTTAATCCCTTGTCTCACCACCTGCATTGAAATAGAAGGTGGCTCCGTTGAAAAATAACTTACCCATGTAGCCATGTACTCTTTTTTCAAGCCTACACAAATTGAGTACTCTAACTTTCTGGGCATGCATGGTAGCATTCGAAATGCTCTTTTATGCGTTTGAGGATAACTTTAGCTATAGAATATTTGTAAATATTTTACGTCCGCCTGCGCCTGAAATCAGGCCAACCCAACAAGAAGACGAACATCCATGGCATCACCATAATTAATACTACAACGTAATATACAACACGATTGTACCGTTTGCTACCGCAAAAATCTAACCCTTATAGAAGAATTCAACTCTATTGAAACAATCAACATCTCTTAAAGAAAACACAAATTTTATTGATTACTCCTTATCAATACCGCTTACAATCAAAGCAATAAAATAATCATAAAATCATGTAGAATGTCTGACTCCTTAAAAAGAATGAAACATCATCGCACATAGTGCAATAACAATCTACGAATTACGAATCCCCAAAGCCTGCTCCAGCTCAGCCCGCTTCTGGTTGACTTTAGTGAAGAAGTAACGAGACACCGCTTCCTGCGTCCAAGGCTGATAGTAGAATTCGGCACGTCTTTCCTCCTCCGGATTCCCTACAACGTCGGTCATAGTCTGGAAACCAAATAATGTAATATAATAATCAAAAGTAGAAGCCAATGAAATTCCAACTTTACCTTCAAGTCCCTGGTCTGGCTGACGGTCCAGCGGTGAATGAATGTTTGCGGGTCTTTGGCGAAACTCAAAAAGAACTCGCGGTTTGTTTTCAGCTGGTTTATGGTTTCAACTGTTTCGTGGATTTTCGAGTCAAGTCCCTGGATCTCCTGTTGGCTGGCGGTGCTATTCAGGAAATTATTCATTTGGTTCTTCAGAGTGTCATCAACTTCGACGTCGATGTCGTAGCAGGCGGTTTGCTTGTTCTCCGCACCGCTCTCAATGAAATGGTTGATGACGATTGGATCCGGGGGATGCAGAAGTGGGTTCAGGCGCTGCGGTATTTCAGCAAACTTCATCCGCGGGCAGCCGAAAATTTGCTCTAAATACTTGTCACAGTTTATGAACTCGCGCTCGTGCGCATCTTGCAGTTTGTGAGTTTTAATGTACTGCCAAAGGGCGCTGATGATAACAGGCCGGGTCTGAGTGTGAACGCCAAGCAATCTCGCCAAACGGGGATCAAGTTTGAACTGCAAGGGCTGATAGTCGAGCAGAAGTAAAATTGTGCAACGAACATTGCGGTCACCAGGACGCTTCACTTGGAAACCGTCCGTTTCCTGAGTTGTGTGTGTGCGATGCCATTCCACCAGGTGGTTATCTGGTCCGTAAAGCTCTTTGTCTAGCTCAATTACGAGCGATTTGAAGAAACTTGAGAATTTTCGCTTGATTTTATTCGGGTCGTTTTTGTTATCCTCCAAGAGACGACCTTCGACTCGAAGCTCCCAAGACGCCACCGCCCCATCGGTGTTGTCGCCACCATCAGCAGTCTCTTTGCTTGGATAAAAAGTGTTAGATATAAAAATTCTCAGTTTTCGCTTCTGTTTCATTGGGCGCTTAAGTGCCTCCTGAATGTCGAGGCGTTTTCTCATGATTGTGGCGTCAAGTTTCCGCTCGAAAGCAAGCAAATCCATGTAAGCCTGTGATTCTGGCACCAAATCACGTACTTTCTGGGGTAAGATTTTATCAGCCAACTTCTTCTTCTTTTTACTGGAAGTGTATTCCCCCTTGCCATGAGGGTTGTTCAGGGAATTGCGGGATTCAGCCGAACGCTTGCCACCGCCACCTGAAGAAAGACTGCTTCCGCGAAGGCCACTCTGAAAGCCTGGCTGGCCGGCACGTGGGTGAAGATTGGCACTTCCTGGCGATGGATTGCTCCCAACTTGTTGTGGAGGAGTGAATCCCCGCTGGAATGGGAAAAAGACAGGGGCAGCATATAAGTATCTGTTAACCTATCACAGCACACATCGAAGCAAGAAATCTAAGAACAGCAATTGAGAAAATCCGCGTCAATCTCTCATTTACTATGCTTACTAAGAAATGCATATTTTAATTCCCGCAGTGCATCAATAATTCCAATGGGCTGTCATATAGCCAGAGGCCTTTTCTGCACTCTCATGTCTGTTATGTTATTCACATTTCAAGGAATCAATGTAGATTCCCCTTCGTTGAAATTCTATAAAACCCTGTCATCCAGCATGCAAATAGAAACATTATCCAGAAAACTCACCGCAAAACCACCTCCCGAAGCATAAGGACGCATACCCGGTGTCGTTGGCGGAGCTTGATATCGGGGTTGCGCCGGGCCCGGGGAAGCCGCAGGACCGGTAGTTGGAAACCTTTGTGACATATTCGTAACTTTTCCAAGCTCTCGCACTGGCACTTCACTACCTCCCGAAAATAACTGGTTTCAATGGACGCGACTAATGAGATGATTTATTGACGTATTCCAGACGGCCAGAATCTAGGTTAAATACAACGAAGTTAGCTGCGAGTGCTACTGAATATTGATATGAAATGTTTTCTTTGAGGCGGTGGCGTTTTCGGAACGTACTCTATCGAGAAAGTTGACAATTATTTAGAGTTTTGCGCCAAATCTGGGCTCGAATTTGTAGCGAGTATTGTTATTGTATTTGTTGAAATTTTCGATCCGAAACAATGGTCGAGTCTAAGGATAAACCTGGAAATCTTCCTTGGTAAATTTTTCGGAATTAAGTGTCGCTATCAACTGAAATTTGCCTCTTATTCTAGGGTCGAAAAATATCGTCCAAACACACTCGATGATTTGATATCGCATAAAGAAATTATTAACACTAGTAAGTTTCTATTCATAAAGAAATGAACATCCAGTTTCATCGCCTTTTATTTTAGTCAACAAATTCATTGCGGCGAAGCAGCTTCCGCATTTACTTTTCTATGGACCACCGGGTACCGGCAAAACAAGTACCATTTTGGCATGTGCAAAACAACTTTACACACAAGCACAATTCAAGTCGATGGTTTTGGAATTAAACGCCTCAGACGATAGAGGTATTAAGATAGTAAGAGGACCCATATTAAACTTTGCCTCGACAAGAACAATCTTCGCCGGCAGCTTCAAATTGATCATATTGGATGAGGCAGACGCGATGACCAAGGATGCACAGAATGCATTGAGGAGAAGTAAGTTAAAAAGGAATTAACTACTAACATATTAATTGACCATCAAAGTGACAACCCTAAGCTTCCTCATACTGCGACCATTCAGTTTAATGATAAATTCTTGAGGCAATCTACTATTTTGTCTTTTTTTATCCTTTTCATTGTTGGCGCGTTTGTTAACGGTCACTTGCCTTGGCCGATAAAAAAATCATCATCATCATTAACGGCGCAAAAACCGGTATCCGGTCTTGGCCTCCCTTAGTAAGGAACCAGACACCCCGGTTTTACTCCGAGGTTCACCAATTCGATATTCCTAAAAGCTGTCTGGCGTCCTGACCTACGCCATCGCTCCATATCAGGTAGGGTCTGCCTCGTCTTCTTTTTTTTACCATAGATATTGACCTTATAGACTCTCGGGGCCGAATCATCCTCATCCATACGGATTAAGTCACCCGCCCACCGCAATCTGTTAAGCCGGATTTTATCCACAACCAGATGGTCATGGTATAACTTATAAATTTCGTCGTTATGTAGGCTACGGAATCGTCCATCCTCATGTAGGGGGCCAAAAATTCTTTGGACTCTTCTCTCGAGCGCGGCCAAAAGTTCGTAGTTTTTTTTGCTAAGAACCCAGGTCTCCAAGAAATACATAAAGGACCTGCAAGATCGTCGTAGTGTTGTACAATAAGAGCTTTGAGGTGAGACGTTTCGAGCGAAACAGTTTTTATAGGCTGAAATAGGCTCTGTTAGCAACCAACAACCGTGCGCGGATTTCATCGTCAGTTATCGGTTGTGATTTTTGACCCTAGATAGGAGAAATTTTCAACGGTCTCAAAGTTGCATTCTCCTATGTTTATTTTTATCGTTTAACCAGTGCGATTCGGTGTTGTCAGTTCTTTGTTCATTGGCACTGACGTTGCCACCAGGTACTTTGTCTTACCTTCATTAATGTTCAGCCCGAGATCTAGCGCCGCCTGCTCGATCTGGATGAAGGTATACTGTACATGTCGGGTTGCTCTTCTCATAATGTCAATACCGTGATTTGAATTAGGAGGTGGTTTGCTGGCCGAAGTCGTAAAATGAAAGATTACCTTAGAGGATATTTTTCCTTTTTATTGGCTAAAAGTATTTCGGGGACCAAGTGTCTCCTTCAGTGTTTTAGAAGATAAGATAAGAAACACTGAAGAAGGGGACAGTTGATCCCGAAATACGTATTTGTATATATTACCAAATACTTTTAGCCAATAAAAAGGGGGAAAAAATGCCTTCTAAGATAATCTTTCATTTCATATCAATATCGTCAGCGTAGGCCAGGAGTTGGGTGGAATTGAAGAGAACGATGCCTCTTGCATTGACATTTGCATCGCAAATCACTTTCTCCAGGGCCAGGTTAAAGAGGACGCATGATAGGGCATCCCTCCAGATCTTAGACCGTTGTTGATGTTGAATGGTCTCAAGAGTAATCCTGCTGCTTTTATTTCGCCTTGCACATTGGTCAGGATCAACCTAGTCAGTCTTACCAATTTCGTCGGGATACCGAATTCTCCCGTGGCCGTGTACAGTTTTACCCTGGCTATGCTGTCATATGCGGCCTTGAAGTCGATGAAAAGATGGTGCAATTGATGGCCATATTCCAGCAGATTGACCATCGCTGCCGCAGAGATAAAATCTGATCTGTTGCTTATTTGCATGGAGTGAAGCCTGTTTGGTATGGGCCAATGATGCTCTGGGCGTATGAGACTATCCGGGCTAGCAATATAACGGAGAATATCTTATAGATGTTACTCAGTAACATGATACCCCTATAATTACTGCACTGTGTGATATCTCCCTTTTTATATATGGGACAGATAATCCTTCTTTACCAGTCGCCAGGCAATGACTCGCTGTCCTACACCTTGAGCATCAGTTGATGAACCTTAGCTTTAGTTGGTCATCTCCTGCTCATCCGGGTGACTTATGGTTTTTAAGCGCTATAATATATGGTGTAGTGGCTCTTCTCCAGGAAAGCGGTCCTTGTCCAGCGCATCTTTTTCAAAGGTGTTACATTAGCCTTATATTGGGACAAGATATCGGCTAGCTGTTGAGCAGCATACAGTCTGTACAGGGAGCACTCGTTTCATGAGAAAATACGCCAATCGTTGTTCAGTTTTCGTTGCCGGGTTCGTCCTTCTGCGGCTTCGTAACTTGAGTTTTCCGTGTAGAGTTATCAGTCGTACCCAATCCCGAACCTGGAGGACCAGTTGGTACAATTTCTCCCATTCTTAGGCGCGGGTGACTGGCCTTTGGCAGCGATCACCACGAGGAGGTGGAGATTGGGTTTGGTAGTAGAGCTGCTGCTGTTGGTTCAGCAGGCGTTTCCCAGGTTTTATGCTCCATCGTGAGTACCAATCCACGTTTCGCACTGTGACCTATACTACCATTTGATTTGATGCCTGTTCATTGTAGTTTGTAGTCGCGGACGGGTAGTGTCGCTCGTTCTTTGTACATATTATGATGAACCTGGTGACACCACAACGCCACCCTCAAGTACCTTGCACAAAAATGAACCTGAACTTCGTGCCCTTGGATGAGATTGACGAAGGCTATGAAATCGTTCTTGAAATTCGGCGCTATACTTCGTCGCTTTTGCTGTCCTTCCCAGTAGTTGGATCCAGAAAAGATAACATGGTAGCCATGGTCCCCTACATGAGGGATAGCCCGTCAATCCATCGATGTCAGTTCTGGACTCCTTCATTATTCGATGCCACGCAGTTCTAAGGCGACCCACTCGTCAGCCACCATGGTTAGGAGTTTCCATGGCATAATCCGCAATGCAGTTGTGGCTCTTCCTAAATGTGTGATCTATCCGCTGCCACTTTTGCTTTTTGATAAAAAATGCGTCAACGAAGTTCTTCATTAGTTATTGTTTTAGGCCAGAATACTCCGGGACGAGTGGCGCAGACTGAGCGCTGCCACGGAGCAGCTTCAACTTGATGTTATTCTTGTGATAGTTGCATTTCCAAATTTTGGACAAAACAGCGACGACTGATTTAGCGCCGTTAATACGTCGGGCGACATCAAGTTCGGTGCCACTGTTCGCAGAAGCAACGTTTTCGAGATGTACAAATTGACCAATGCCTTCGATGCTCTGCCCTTTAATGCAAATAGGGCAAGTGGGGTGACCCACTTGGTTTTGTTGGAGTTTATCTTCAGTCCGCCTCGTGCTTGCTTAATTTTCCAGATCTAGAACCATTTGGCCAAGATCCATGAGTCGGTAAGAGAGCAAAAAGATGGCACGGCGAAGTCGAGGCGTTTGAGGAAAGATGTCATGATCCATCGAATTCCTCCATGTCCTTCGGACACGGTAGTGTTAGGTTCTCTTAACGTACAAACTCACACATAAACGGATTTTTCACAAAAAGACGGGGATTATGTGTTAATAACTATTTTATCAACTGTCCTTATATAAAAAAATGGCTTATAATTCGTTAAAAAATAGAACTATTTTTTAGTAAGTGCGGGCAAGGAAATAGACTTCGCTTAGGACCTCATCTTCCTATGAGATTTTATCTCGATGCAACACATCATATATCGCTCTGATATTGCTACTCGTTTCCTTGGAATGCTCCTCCTGGGTATACCACTCCATTTGAGTGCGTTAATTCCAAGAATAATGTCGTTTCAGTTTGTGCGTATACGCAGGTGACGGTGGCTTGCCATATCATCCAGGGTTTTGTAAGAATCGTATTTCCACGTCTTCTGCTGTTCACCGTTGTGGTTAACGTCCATCACGGTACCATCGAAAGGATACCTGTAAGATTTTTTGTGATGTGGCACACTGTGGCGAAATCGCCGCTATTTGCGGAACTTTCTATTTCACTCACCACCACAATGGGGGAGTTACGGTAACGAAGCTCAAGTGCGCCGCGCTCACACCGCCTCTGCGTTTCTGTAGTCAGCCAGGTCTTGTAGTATACTTTTGCGACCTGACCGACCTCTTCATCCACACCAGAGACCAAAATACTTTAAATGGCGAACGAAGGGTGGGCTCCAATAATGAAATGGCTAAAGAGAAATTAATTAATTGACCAACAAATTTTACTTCAAAACTGTTAGAGATTAGGAATCTCTCCGGTTGTAACCTGATGATAGAATGCAAAGAAGATGGTTGTTAGGTTTCTTCTACCGCTCTGAGCATGTCATTGCTATAGCTAAAACAAAAAGCTTATATCCTGACCGAACAATAGTCTTCGTTTATCTGCCACTTTCTACACCAAGCAGTGATTTCCAAAGGGCCGTCGCAGGATATAATTTTCTTCTCTAATGCCTATGTACACTCCGGCCGCCCTGTGTAATAATCGTTGGCGCAACAATCCAATTGGATCAGTGTGTTAGAGCACTTCATTCAAGACCGTAACGATTCACTATAGTGCACTGTATGAGGCAACATGGTCAGCTTTGCGCTCGCCCGTGATTACTACCGTGATTTGACTCAGGTACTTATTCACAGCTGAATCGGCGGGTATCCGAGGTTAAGTCACGATACAAATCCCACTGCCACCAATGAGATTTTAACCGCGAAATTCCGTACCACAGCCTAGTGTTCTAATCACTGATCTATCCGGACTCAAACTCTTACCAAAAATCAGGAAAAGGCGCTCAATCACTTCAACTAAATGAAGCTCGATTGCCAAGAACAATAAGAAACACGTTATGACTCCGCAGTGTTCGAATTGCCCTTGTAACACTATCGTGTCAAAAGGTTTCTAGAAATTTCTAATTCTCTCCCGTCCAATTCAGTCATCTGTTCTCCTTGATTCCAAAAGAGTCTAGTCTGGTTCAACTTTGTACTTTGTAATTACATTCGCTGATAGCATTGACTCGAGATATTTAAACCGCTAAGTTCTGGCAATGGCAGTAACCTGCCCAGAACTGAGCGATTTAAATATCTCGGGTCAATCCTATCAGCCAATGGAGAACTAAATTATGCTCCTCACATAGGAAAATACAAAACCTTTTGTACCTGAAGCGTCAAGCTTCCGGTTTCCTGACTTGTTTAGAAATTAACTTTTGCAGGCTATACTGTAGAGCATGATACTATCAAATTTGTTGTAATCGCACTATTACTAACAAAGTTATGATAGATCACACTTATCGCTTTGGGCGTGTTTAAATGTATAAACATCATGAGCTACGTACAAATGTTACAAATGCTCACTCAAATATTCTTGTACAAGAAACACATAAAATTTTAAAGCGTTTAACTTCCGATTTCCATACTTGTTCTTAAATTGCTGATGCTTTGAGCAGCCGGGGATATTTCCTCCCGTTTAGATTGCAGACTACTTTATGGATGCTCTCGGAAAGGCTTCCTGTTTTTGGAAGTTGTTATTATTTGTGGAATTGTTCATTATTTAGACATCTAATGCATTAGCCAAAAGTAGACGCCTAGCGTTGAGCTTCATTGTTCGATTGTTAACATCGATGAACAGTGAAATATTAAATATTGTTTTCCCTCAAATTAACTTGCAAAAATATTTTCTAAAATTACAACTTTGTTACTTGTATATTTGCAGTCATTGAAAAGTACACAGAAAACATTCGCTTTTGCATTATCTGCAACTACCTGAGTAAGATAATACCCGCTGTCCAATCGAGATGTACAAGGTTCCGGTTTGCCCCTTTAGCTCCAGAACTTATTCTGCCGCGACTAGATTACGTGATACAAGAGGAGAAGTAACGAACATATGAAACCATTAATTTGTAAAGATTTTTAAAATGAGATTCTCATCACTAGACTGAATGTGACAGACGATGGCAAAAAGGCGTTAATGACACTATCAAACGGCGACATGCGAAAAGTCATAAATGTTCTACAAAGTACATCAATGGCGTTCGATATTGTAAATGAGGATAATGTTTACACATGTGTGGGGCATCCATTGAAGAAGGATATTGAAACGATAATTGAATCTCTAATGTCCACTGCTGATTTTCAACAGTGTTACAATGGTATGTGGATCCGAAACTTTAATCTCAAACTTATTGGATAAAACTGTATTCTCTCATTAGAAATCGCAACGATTAAATCAGCGAAAGGCTTAGCACTACAAGATATAATCACCGAAATTCATTTGCTCGTTATGAGGAGTAAGTAATTTGTTTTTATCGAATTAGAATTCTATTAATGTTTCCTATTATGCAGTTGTTTTACCTATGACCGTTATTAATAAGTTGGTCATCAAATTGGCGGAAATTGAAGAGAGGTTGTCACAAGGATGCACAGAAAAACCGCAGTTGACTGCATTGATCTCTGCCTTTTTTATTTCTCGAAAAATGGTTACTTTGAAAGCATAGATGTAATAAAGTAAAAAGTAAAAAGTATAAGTAATATCCAGTCTATCCATTCAAAAAACCTTCCTTACTAGAGTAGTTGCACTCCTGAATCGGTCTAGCTAATTCATCAGGCTCTGTTGGCTACCATTTTGGACTTTTGCCATTCAATTTTTGCAAAGTAAAAGGGGAAACCTTCGTTTTGACTGGCAACTGTGTTTTTAGGATAGTGTTTACATGAGGGATGGCTGAAAGTTTTTATTGAAAACAGGATTGCTGGGAAATATGTGGTGGATTTCTTATTTGGAATCAACGTTGTTCCAATCAATAGCTTTGTATGTCAGGCGTCATGCTTTATTTATTTGCGAATTTCGCCTCTCCTTGAAGGGCGATTGTTTCACATTTGCTGGAATTCAAGAGGAGTTTCCAAATTTTCTTGAAGGGTATTATGCTACGTGAAGATGAATCTAAGATATCATCAAGGTGTTGAAGTAACTTGACCGTGTTTGGATGATTGTGGGAGCTTACGGGCGGGAGATCAGTATTGAAAATTGAGAAAAGGAATATCACTGGAACTAATCCTTGTGGCATTCCTGCATCATCGAGTAGCACAAAGGCCTGTCTATTCCTTGCGTAGCTCAGGAGGGGCTTACATATTTTGGAGATGAAAGTGCAAAATGGCAAAAATTTAATTCGTACTAGACAGGGTCGAGGGGCATGTGGTACAAGGACGTTGTTATTCACCTTCGACAACAAATCGCTTCTAAGGCTAGAGAACAGCGTACCGTAGATGAGCGTAATTTGTATTATCGCTTGGTTTGAATTTCCACTCTCCTAGAAAGCGCAAAAAGTAATTGACTAGTTCAAATTATAGTAAGTGTATTAGAATTTGGCGAGTTTGGAAAAATTGCATTTTTTGTAAGAGGTGTTCACTATTAATATCTAAAGGCTCTTCATATACACAGCATTAAATTTTAAAAACATTGATTTGCATGTTTCTTAAATAATATTGGTTATTGAACTTTTTCCTGTTTTTTTCTGATTCTGCTGCCTCATAATCATCAATGTTATTTTTATTAGATTTCATTTAAAGTTTTTAGAAGCAAAAGCAAATACCTCGGAAGATGTTCCTCTGGTTGATAACTCTGGAACAGCTGGAGTTACAGCTATTTTTGAAATAGAAAGTGAAGCGATCAAACTGTTGACTCTGACAAACTAGAATTTAGGGTGTTAGGGTGGAGCTGTTTTGATTTCATCATGGTGAAGTTCGAATTTTCAACTTTACCCATAGGCAGGGGATGGAGGGGAGGGGCCAACTCCTTGCCCAACTCCCCTTGCAAATAGCGACAGAATGGTAAACAACCCCCAGAAAAAGTTTCTGTTGCTCCGTGAAACACGCGTACAACTTTATCTTATAAATAATAATGACAAAATTATAAATCTTCTTGTTTAACCGTTACCCTATTCGTTAGCAGGGTCTGCTCGTCTAGATCGGATACACTTTTCGATTAAAGACTCTATTCGAAGTTGTGTGGTCGCCCAGCTTTTAGGTCGTTTCTGATGGACTAGAATGCCCCTTCCAATCTAAGCTGCAAGTTGTTACGAGCGCGGATTACGTGACCATGCCATAAAGACGCTTCTTTTCCAATTTCTCCACGACACTTGCAGCGATGTATCGATTGCGAATATGGTCATTTCGATCGTGATAATATCGATTTATACGACTGAATCAATGCAACAGTTCCGTCACCGTTACCGCAAGGCGGCGTTCATTGTCTTTGAGCGCACCAGCATTTAGAGTCATAGAGGACAACAGCAGCAGATTTTGGTATTGAGGCGTGCACTGATGCTTCGATCACGAAGAACTCCAGTGGTAAAGCGCCACTTCAACCAGGCTGCAACGATACCTCAAACAATCTCGGGACAAACTTCACCGTCGGGTGAGACCATCGATCCGACATACCTAAAATACTCGATTCCCAGCAGGTCGGTGTTACTGGCAATGGCAGCCTTTGTTTAATTGAGCTCTGTCGTCAAAAATTGTGTTTTATTCAGATGCATGAGGCGATCATTTCTTCTAAAACTCAATCTCAATAAAATTAATAATCTTGTCTAAGTTTCCCCTAATCGTATAAAAATTTATTTTCCAATACTTTTCAGCTCACATTTATCGCTTTTAACCTAGCTTACAATTTATCTCTCTTTCTACTCATTTACATTTCATTTTTCTTTCAGTAATTCACTCTAAACATACAAATTATTTCCTTTTGTTTTTGTGAACGCCATGAAATTACCATGCCTTGCAAATCTAATTGAACTTGTCGGAACTGTGTTGGGAGAAATAGAAATATTAATTTTGTTAATTTGACTAATATTGGAAACTGCATTTCATGCTTCAAATAATGAAACAAGTTTTCGTTGGAAGAGTAATGATTTGATACCGTTACAACACAAAATTTTCCTCATTTTGAAACAAAATCGAACTTGAACTCCATTAGCAATTTGACCGAAGAATATGAAAATTTACAACATCAATGCCACTCGGTCTTTTAAAGACCCTTTTTATTGTGGTGACCTATGAGATATGAGAAAAAAATATTAATATACATATATATCATAGTTTTTAAATTTCCGATGCAAATACCTTACTTTTATACAGGCTTTAGATTGTTTTCTTATCGGTAGAGTACCTATTAAGCTCTAAATTGGTGGAGAGTTAGTATTCGTATTAATTATAGTTTGGTCTAAATGTTATTTTAGCGACATCTTGTCTCCGTTATAGAATTTGTTGTATAAAAGTGAAAAGCAGCCTACTGTGTAAAATTATTGAATTTTTCTATATAATGGTTATATTAATTAACATTTTAGTTAAAAACGTTGTATTCGATTATTGTACATACTCCAATTTTCCTTTTGTGAGATTATTAGTCGTTTTGCTAAAGGACGGTGTTAGAATACATGTAGTTTTGGCTAAAATTTATATGTACATAGTAGTAACTAACAGCAATTAGATGTCGTTTTCTTTACAATCTTAAATTGTTAGACATTTTTTTGTGGTGTGGAAAACAGTAATGAATTTCAGATGAAAACTTGCCTTAGAAGGAAAAAAATATGCATCTATCGGGACATTGTATGTTTTCTGACAGAGAATACTTGTTAATACTGCCCAGTTTTCAGTTGAGCAACTGCGTTGATGCTAATACTATATGGACATTTATACCTGTTTCAATATAAACAAAAATAAAGATGCTTGCATTGTACACTTCCTGTTCACTCCTTGCTTCAGTTTCATTTTTATCACACTTAAATACTGTACAGGTGATAAATTCACAACAGCGCAAAAGCGGAAGGATGACCACAAAAATCCGTGAACATGAGGAATTCGAGCTCGAAGTAAGGAGGTCGAGAGGCTGGCGTTCAACTAACTCGCTCATCGTCAGGTCATTTTTAATTGAGTTCTAAACCAATGCAATGAGAATGGAAGTTTGCAGAATACTATGCTATGTATAGATAGCTTAGATCCGATGTTATTAAACATCATTAAACCATTTCTTATTGGTTCTTCTTCCGAAGTTCAATATGTGAGGCTATTGTATTTCATCTTGACTTACAAACAGTACAGGGAAATCTTCTGCTTCAATCAAGTAAATTTTAACTTTGGTAGCTCCTTGGTAAAGCATTTCGATATTTATTCTGCATCGTTTGCAGTAAGGCCCATCTAAATTGGAGCATTAGGAGGCCAGACAAGGCCAGCAGGTCTGCAACCAAAAGCCCGTTTGGAAATTTCAATTGATTCTTATGTAATTTGATGTGCTGAAAACGAAAATGACTAGGACATCAGGACTTTTCACAAAATGCGGAGTCAGATTCCCTTCCCTTGCTTAAGCTATGAGATAGCTGATATTGTAGTATTATTATCATAAGAAACGCATCTCCTGAATGAATTCTTATAATCTATTATATAAAAATGGAAGTGGTTGGTATATATATCCGTTTGTGATCGATAGGCTCCGAAACTGTTCAATCGAACGCCATAAAAATTGGCACATATATGCAATTTTTAAAGGAGAAGATCAATATGCTGCTATAATTCGCAGCTAGATGGTGCTGCAAAGGATCCACTTCTACATCGTTCACCGGATCGCCACGAAAATTGGGGTAAGGGTTGAGTTTTCAATCCCGTCCTCGCAGAGGGTAGGGAGTTAAGCAGAAGAAGAGAGGCGGTTCTCTGTTCAATCATCATTAAAACTCGTGCGGTCACCCCCTTTAAAAAGTTGTAACCTTTCGAAATGGGGTTCTGTTATGTTTTCATGGTAATGTTTTAATGTTCAAACATACCATGCTCATCTTTCTCCTTAACGTGGTGCAGGAGGTATACGGGAGGCAGAGGCAGGACCCCTCACTAAATCCGTTAAAACATTGCGGCGGCGCCATTGGCTATTTTCATGTCAAAACGGTAGAGTGTAACTTTGGGCCCCATCCTCCAGGCGGAAGGGAAACTATGAAAGGAAAAGCAGGAGATCTTCTCTTTCGAAGCTTGTTGAAAAATCACGTTCACGTTCACCTCCCCTTAAAAACTAAATGACATTTCAAATGGGGGATAATTTGACGTCATCAAGGCAAAGTTTGACGTGTCAGCGCCACCCCCAGAGAACGAGGGATACGCAGAAGGAAGAATAAGTCTTTCTAGCATCGTTGCAGAATTGTGGCGGTCGTTACCCTTTGAAAGGTTATGGCGCCTCGAAAAGGGCTGTTTCTGAAACATTAATAAGTTTATTGGTATTGCAATCATCGTCGCAATGTGCAAGGGAAGTTACAGAGGGACACTGTCAGCCAGTAGAGCTGCTGAAATATTTAAAGAATAAGACTCGCGACTGGAAAT
Source organism: Hermetia illucens (assembly GCF_905115235.1). Taxonomy (NCBI): domain Eukaryota; kingdom Metazoa; phylum Arthropoda; class Insecta; order Diptera; family Stratiomyidae; genus Hermetia; species Hermetia illucens. The sequence continues at coordinate 62,189,112 of NC_051853.1, forward strand.
AGAATGAATTAAAGCCTCTATTTCAAGAGTTACTGGAACATAAGAAAAGCGGCTATAATGACGCACTCGTTCCAGTAAGAAATGCCTTATATGTGCTATTTCACTGGCAGGGCCAGTTGGCCACAATTGACCAGAGCTGGAACTCTAGAACTCTAGAATCCAAACATCTTTTACAGCATATTCGGAATTGCCAAATGGTTTTCAAATGGAAAACATACCCAGGCAGAACAAGGTCACCCGGGTTCAGCTAGTATCTATTATATAAAAATGAAAGTTGTTTTTATGCATACCCGTTTCTGATCGATAGACTCCGACCGATCGCAATGAAAATTGGTGCATATATGTATTTTTCCAAGGAAAATATTTTGATCCATTTCACGGTGTTGTAGCTAGTCACTAGATGGCGACAGATTAGCATCTACATTCTTCCCCGATTGTCATGAAGATTGGCAGCCCCCTTCAATTCTAATGAGCACTCGTGAAAAGTTATGGCCATTGAAAATGGGCTTTTGTTATGTCATCAGCGTTAAAGAGAAAGGCTGAAGGGTTATGCACGAGAAAGATGAAGTTCCCACTCGCTGGCCCTGCTAAAAATTGTGACGACCACTCCCGTTCAAAAAATTTATATTCCTTCAGGCGGAAACGAGAAATCTTTTCTCTCAGAGCCCGTTGAGAAACGGCATCGGTCACCTTCGCTTAAAAAGTAAAAAGTCATGGTCAAGTTTGATTTGCCAGCGCCAGCCTCGAGGAGGGAAGGGATAAATAGGTTACTCTGAAGTGAACGAAAATTTCCGTCCTCCCGTTGAAAGGCTCCCTTTTGGGGCTATTTTCGTAACATTAATAAACTTATGAGTAGGGTAATCATCGTCGCGATGTGCAAGAGAGCTTAAGGCCGCTCGCGCCCTTTCACCCCCTAACTTGCGTGAGTGCAGAAGGGGGTTGAGAGGCAGGCCTGAAGATATCAAAACATTCCCCATTTGAAGCGACGAATTTTATAAAATATGGCAATTTCACAAGTACTTTCGAAGTGAACATAAAAATGTATCATCAATTTCGCTCATTTCCCCCTGTACCTGAGGAAAATTCGTAGTTTTTGCATACACCGGCAGAGCAAAGTCTACCGGATTCAGCTAGTAAGTAACTAAGAAAAGAAAAACACTAGTCAGCTAATTTTCTAACTAGATTTTATGATAGGGATGCAAAAAACTGCAGCAACATCAGGTAAAGACGTGGGTTTTGATGTGCACATAACAGCGATTGCTACTTCTGCTGATTCCATTTCATACCCAAATCTTCGGTCAGCTATTCATCTTCTTTCTCATTATGTGGAGGAGAGATACCAGAATAAGATGAAGGTGAAGTACAACCTCAGGACGATCAAACTCTGACTTGGAAGATGACATCAGACCAAAATTGTTTTCCTAAGAAGAGATCTATGATTTGCTGAGAGATGTGGATCTTCCCAAAGATGCTACCGAGTTGCCTGGATCACGACTCAAGAACAAACATTTATTACTGGCAAGAGTGTCCTTGGTGCCTTAGTGCCCCCTTAGTTTACCTAAGAAAAAAATCAAGTTTCCAGGTCTCTCGGAGACTAAATGGAAGCAAGTTATATTCGTTAAGCCAAATATCAGACAACAAATCAAGAGTGTGGCAACACCCTGCCAAATCGCCGAAGAGAAGAATGGATAGGGTTTAAGAATGTGTGAGCAACAATATGCTGATTACAAAAATATAGTCAAAATACTGCTAAAGTGATTTTAAGACTTGGATTATCTTCAATACCGCCTAGACTATTTTTCTGAGAATTAAGGGGGGCGGTGAGTGAAGAACAAGGAGAACGTTTTCATCAAGATATCAAGATACAGAGGGACATTACAGATGCTATTCGAAGATGTACCGCTGCTTCACAGAACAACAATTTTAGATAAGTCCGCAAACTGATTTTTTCCAACGTAATGAGTACATTCACATACGACTTTCCATACGACAGCTCAGGGCTCTAACCGCTTAAGTGATCCGTTATACTCTCCTTGAACAGATAAAATAAATCCAATTGGAAATACATGAGAGAAACAATATAATACAAGCAACCATTCAAACCGAAGTTATAAATTCCAGACAGTAATGACCATATTTGAAAAACGCTTGGGCTAAATAAAATACTACAAAATATCCCAAGAAAGGCATTCTGGAAAGGTCTTTATCCATTCAGTTTTTAAAAGTAGGTAGGTAGGTATAAATGGCTGCCCTAGAAATCCAGACTGTTGTGGAAGGGCTAAGAGAAGCAGAATTTAGCCCGTTCAGATTTTCAGAGTCTACCCGAAGTTACTGAAAAAAAAGCGTTCGAAAACCCATAAACAGTTTCGAAACCGGAGGGACTGGTCGAGATGGGCTGAAAAATTTATGATATAACAAGTTTGTCAGCATTGATTGCTTGTCTTTAAACGGGCCACTGCCCTCAAGTTTATATTAGATAAGGGCATCTTGATCAGTGAAACTGCATAGCATACGAAACTTAACTGAAGAGCCCATTTAAGTTGTGCGCGGAGTTCGTCTGGAAACGCAGAATAGACGTTTTAACAAAATTTTATCAATTATGCACGACCCTGTAAACTGGAAAACCATATTTCGCAGTCCTCCCAATCGATCAAATAATATATTTGCAATTCTAAATAATCCTGAAGAACATAGCCCATAGACAATTAATAAAGTATACAACACAGAAACCTCCGTAAGTTAGTTACTAAGTCCCGCAATACAAGGCGAATGATAAGCGAAGGTTTGCAAGCATGAAAAAATAACTTCTACTAGGGCTGAGGCTATTGAGGCTAATATTTTTCATTGCTCACACTCGGTGACAGATTTAACGGAGCAGAGTTTAGCTTTTGCTGATTGAGCCCTTGGTCAAAAACTTCTAGGGGCCCTTATCTAAATATTTAGGATTTTTTTAGCTGCCCATATTTTCCGGCTTTTTTTTAGGAGTTTTTTTGTACAATAGTCCATCAAGACATCATGGTCTAATTTATTGAAGAATATAAGTTTTTTTATTTATGCTTTTCCGTTCCGAGAATTATTGCAAAATTCGTTATTGGAATGATGCTGAATGTGCTAATTTTTGTTAAATGGGGAAGCACTGTTCCCATTCAAAAAAAAAAAAAAAACGATACACCACGGACGATCCAGTTTTATATTCCAATTTTAAAAACCCAATTGACTTTATGCTTCATACTATACTCAAATAATCTGTTGTTAAGAATTAGGTAATAAAAAGTAGATATCAGAAATCCATAAACTAATTCACCTTTGAAGTATTTATTCGCACACAAATCGGCTCTGCTAATGAGGTTTTTCACATTAAGCTTGGTGCAGGAAGCTTAAAGTTGTAAAGATTGTGTTAATCTAATCTTTAAGATTATACAGATTAAAGTCAAATATTTAATAAATCAAAACTTCTTATGCTTATCACATTCATAGTATCAATTGCAAAAATAATAAAAGAGAAGCATAACCTCCTCAATAATAGATAGCCTGCAATCTATAGCGAGTTTATTTTTTTATTTTATATATATATATATTTCGACGAAAACTTTGTGGTTAAATAGGAAAAAATTCGAATTTTAATTTGAAGGATGGGTTGCATCAATCTGGATCCCAAAAAACAGAGCAGTACCTCGAACATTAGATAAGGAAATTGCCAAAAGTTTGTTGTCCACAAAAAAATCGTTGAGATAATTTTTAGTAAGGTAAGAGGAATGATAACTTTAAAGTACGGTACGGAGAATCAAAAGAAGCAATTTAACTTGGTAGTCGATTTGGTCTGTCGTAAGGATCCCACAGGGTCTATTTAATTTGGAGAGATTTAGTGACTAGCCGCCACGCTAGCTACGAAGCATCCTTTGTCTGGCAATTGCTTCAGCGAACTCACCTAAGTAGAAGATGAAAGATATTAACACAGTAAATCCCCATATCATTCGCTGTTCTTTACAGATAATTTTATTAACCTGTTGCCAAGGGCTAATAACATTGAATCCGAACATTTGCATGTCACTCTGAGACCGATTTGAGGCGCGTCGCCACAATGTTTGTACCAATTCCAACTACTAACAGAAAATATATGCGACTTCGAGTCATTCTGGAAACTTGCAGTCAGGAACCGTCGAATGTAGCCAATCTTCCTTACGTGATATACTCAAATATCGCGCTATGGTCTGTGAATATCTCCATCGCTTCCGATTAGCAACAGTCAGTTCGAAAAGATAAATATTTGTCTGCCTCAGACAGTATACAAACAAATAGCGTTCTGCGTCAGCACCAGACAAAAAGTCAAAGCAATATCTGCCTGTCTCAGACAACAAACGGACAAATGTCTGTGCCTACACGAGAGAACAGAAATATCTGTATCTGTGACAATAGGCAAAAGAATACTGGTCTGTATCAGCGTCAGACAAAAAACAAATAGATGAATGTCTGGCAGGCCAATCAAACCATTAATAGAAAGATTAAAATGGCGAAGTTGCGGGCTACATGTTTCCGGTCTCTGCCGGGGAGCCAGAAGAACACTGAACCTTGACGAGAAATGGGAAGCATATGCGAACTATCCAAGTAAGCTATAAACACCAACAAATGGGAATCTTTTATATAGGTAGAACTTTGCGTGGAGACAAACTTAAATCTCCGGAGAACAACGTAGAGAGTTATCATGGAGAAGCTAAACTGATTTGCCCGCATTTCCTTCTCAATATAGTGATGACGTTCTTTCCCTGCATAAAGGGAACCTCAAAAAGTGCTAACAACGTTGCACAATTGCACCATACCTGCGGTAATTAAGGAGGAACTTGCGGAGATTTTCCAGAGAATCGGGGATAATAAAGCATCCGGTTTGGATACCATTCCCAATAGAACCTTTTAGCTCGCTGTTAAAACCAAGCCAGACGGGTTTATTAGCATTTTTGGGGCCTGCATATGAGGAGGTTTTCCAGAGGCAGAAGTTAGTTTTACCACCGATGTCCAATAACCAACCGGGAGACCCGTCATCATAGCGTCCGATCTGCCTTATAAATACGATAAGAAAGGTACTAGAAAGGGTCATTTATAACTGACTTTTCCCTATCATTTAATATAGGGATGGTATAACGAATCAACAATTTGGCTTTCGTCAAGCGCATTCTACGAACAAAATGCTGTCCTACTCCGTGGTAACGTCGAACGTTAAAAATGCACTCAATTCAAATAGCTAGAAATTAATGAAAAGCGCATTGTCGAAAGCGGGTAGCTTTAGTTACCTGACTGAGCTAATCGAAAGTTACTTCTCCGAAAGGCCACTTTGGTGCGATACAGATGATGGACTTGAGTATGAGAAGCAAGACTCAGACCTTCCTGAGGAATGTAATGTACAACAGCCTCTAGTCCTTTCCGTGTCGAAAGCGACTAGGAAACCGGTTTTGCGGATGGTTAGGCTATGGCTGCCGTCGCACCATCCAATTTCTCTGGCACTTTTCTAGTTCTTTCAATATGGAAAACGATCGAGATCATGATGAAAACGTAGAGTTTGTATAATCAGCGAAAGCTGCAACGAATGAACCAATGGGTTCAAAATTTATTGTACAGTCAAATTATTGCATTTTTGTATTGGATCACGTCTCACACACATCACAAAAAACTTAAGCAGCAAAGATCTTAAGGACAGAGCAGCAAAGGTTGAATGATATTTTGAAAATGTACAAAGGCTGTGAGACTACTTGAATAAACAGCTACATGGAGGTGTGCTGGATGTAGATGCCAAGTTAGATCGTCTGTAGAAAAGCCTGAAGGCATAATCATAATACGCCAGAAACGAGCAATCTGGTTGCTACAAACCATTCAAACTCACTAGCAACTTCATTACACGCCATGTTTAAGAGTAGAGATCGTGACTGTTGTTGCTGCTTCACGTTACTAACTTGCAAATTGGCTGGCAGCTTAAGAGTACATATAAAGATGTCGATTTCCTAACAAATATCAGTATCGGCATCAGTCGAAATTATGCAGGACTCTTTTGGTCCATAATTGGCATAGTTAGAGAAGATTACACATAGGAGGTATAACTCCCGACCCAATGTTCGAATTTTTATGGTGGAAGAAAAGCATGGGAGCAGTGCGCCCTCCTGATCGGCCAAGATGCCCCAATGCGTTTTGTGCATCTTCGTTTACAAGTAATGGTGTGTGACCACGTGGTTGCGAACATAGGCTGCATATATGCCACGTAAGTCAGAATAAAAAAATTATCGTAAACTGATCGTCTAGGATATTTCTATGGCAATGACTGACGGACTGATGAAAATTTAAAAATTTATTGAATGTTATGCAGTTGTCATTGTGTTGTTAATCGAAACATGACTTCCGAATGGTTCGGATCTTTAAATTCTTGCAGCCAAAATGGTTTTTGATCGTCTTGTTTATACTAAACACGTCAGTCTATCAGTCCATTTTTGGTATTCGATCATGTAAATTAAGCCATAAGAATTTAAACAAGCCAAATATCAAATCGAACCGTCGTTTCTAGTTAAAATCTTAAAATTTTTCTTGAATCACTGTCAATGAACATCCCAATCATCCAAAAAATGCACAGAACTTAGTGTGCAAGTTGGTCTGACATTCTCGTACCCGCGAATGCTGCCAGGGACTTTTTCCCCATCTTGTGTGTAGTGTTCTTGATTTAGTTTAATTTCAAAGCGACATGACATTTTCGCATGTTCAGTTCACTTGATATGGGAATTGCCGTGCTTAAAAGTACGACAGTTTCTATGCCATTTCATTGCTGGCGGGTAAATTTAATTGATATATAAGTTAACCAGAGAAACTATATATAGGAGGTGAAACTCCGAACAGAAAGCAGGACAAAAAACGATTCATCCAGTTTGAGGCCGAGTCAACGTCGTAGGTCGTTTTGTGCATCTGTTAGGCTGAGCGCAAATTGAGACGCAGGGTGACCCTGAAGCTGAAATCGTCTGCGAGCAGATAGAGCGAAAGATGAGACGCAATTCTATCGCCACCGCGTCAAATAATGTTCGGGATTCCTGCTGATATCTGATTCCTATTATGAATGTCGGAAAAATGCAGCAATATTCCCTAGATTTTTTTGGAAAAGTAAAAAATATTCAAAAAAAAAAATATAAAGAATTTATCGTTAAGTACGAATTTTCTAATGGAAAATATGAAAAGTAGCATCATCATCAGAAATCCATGAATAATCTTTTTATTACATGGATTCTTCAAGAATTCAATAGTTGCTGATTTTACTCAATGCAGGTCGCAGTCACTAGTGAAAATTGCGACATGAATACAAACCATCGCAGCTCATGGATGCACTCAAGCTGCGTCCCTTCGCCCTGCATGCGAACATTCGCAGTATATACAAATTCATTTCCTTGTTTTTCTTTTCACAAAAAGTCACGATGAGGTACGCCACGTCACCACACCAAGCTGCGTCTCAACTTGCACTCGGGCTTAACGTATTATGGCTCGTGTTTCTATAACACATCTGTGTGAGAGAATCCGCGTAGCCAGGCCATCAATTATGAACAACCGAGTGGAAATTGATAAAGTGGCAATGTGATATCATTCGAATCCTGTAAAAGACAATGAACGGCGGTTTGCGGTAATGGAGTCGAAGATGTTACGTTGGACTAGTGGCGTGATACGTTTTGATCACATCCGAAATGAGGATACCCGCGATCGTTATGGGGTTGCACCGATCGTGGAAAAGTTGCGAGAGGCGTCCTCGATGGTATGGTCACGCAATTCGTGCTAACGAGAATTCACTTGCCAAGATTGGTCTGAACATCGAAGTCGATGGTAAACAAACAAAAGGCAGGCCGAAACAACGGTAGCTTGATACGCTAGATGGGGATTTAGAAGCCTCGAGATTGCACCCAGATCAGGCGTTCGATAGAGCCAAATGGCGAAGCCGATCACGTCGAGCCGACCCCGCTTGTGAACGGGGTAAAGGCTGAAGAAAAAGAAGAAGAAGAGATCTCATACGAATCGCCACCTATGATTGTTTTGGTAACAAGCGGGAAAATATCTATAAAAAATGCACCACCAACGCCATCACATCATAAGATAAACGGAAACCAATACTTTTATCTGAAGATTCCCAGAATGGAAGTGCAACCTTGACTAAAAAGCTCCGACTACCGGATGTCATCTTTTTCGTCCTATAAACTCTTTTTTATCAACCTACACCATTAGTCTGAATAATGGCAGAATGATCGCTTAAAGCCACTCGCAAGGTATATCCAATTTAGTTTTATCTTTTTTTTGTTTGAAACCGCATTTCATGTGGACATTCCCAAAGCATTCAATCGGAAGCCTCATTGATGTCAGTGATCCCATATCATCTTCAATCGTAAACACGGGTTTTAGATCCCAGATATGAAAATTGGCAAGACTGATTCCACACTAACTTATAATTAAATTCTGGGTAACGGGAAAACGTACTCCAGAGCAATTATTAAAATTTAGAGTGCATGCGCCAAAGCTTTTAGTTTTTTTACGAAATTCTTCATAGACTGCCGGAAGCACATTGAGTAGCCTTTATTCGTCCTAAGCGACCTCGAAAATACTATATCTTCCAAATTGTCCAGAACTTTTAACTCAAAAGACCAGTGTCCTCCTTTATTTTCTTGGGAAGCCAAATGTCTGTGTAGGTCGGTCTTATCACTATAAATCTCGCATGAGCAACGAATCCTACTATTCATGATTTTTTAATAAAACTAAGGGTTGTCTTTCTGATGTAGGACCTGAAAATCCTAGACAGCCAGCTAAATACAATGAAAATAGAATAGTGAATTTGACGTCCTGTATTTTTAGTGAAAAAAAAAACTCAAAACAAACTTAAGTAGGTTTAAAAACACGAATGTTTTGAATTTAGTTTTAATTAACAAAAGGAACATAAGGTAATGTTTGGGAATGAAAGTAGACTCGCCGGAGAATTCGACTGTCGATTCTCCATTAACGTTCAATTCAACAGAGATTAGACTTTTGTTGGAAAAAAAACAGCAACATATGGAAATACTTTTCGAATCAATAGTTTGAGATAGCGAGGTAAGAAAAAAGAAGTAACATTACAACGCAAGCATCTCGGTATACTCTTTAAAGTTGGTAGACATTACGAGCTTGAATTAGGTGACGCTGCGAAAAGTCAGGATTTAATACAGATGCATAGTAACGCATATTTCCTGATGAAAATAAAAGAAATGCAACAGAAAAGTGAAGGCATTCTACCCTAATACAAATCAGTCCCATATCTATCACCAGCAATTAAGGGCAATTCCACTATACACCACCATCAATTGTTTTGCAAAACTAAAACACGTTGGTCTATAATTCGTAACTCTTAATTATTTCGTTTGGTGTTGTTTCTTTAATATTATTTCCGCTCAAAAAGCTTTCAAAGTGATTTGGCACGCATTGAAGCAATCAACTACGGATGAAGTAAACTGAGCTTCTTTCTACATCTGCCAAATGAAGCGATTCGACAAATTTTCGACTGTTTTTGGGCCCATTTATCAAGCATTCAATTTCAAGTAAGAGTCAATGGCGTTTGTGTTTGTTTTCCATTTAATAATAAGAATTCTTATTTTAAATTTTATTCAATCGTATTTTGCTTGTTATTTTATAAATGCCACCATTTATATTTTCATGTGCTTAAAGGTCGTATCAATATTTTTACTTAAGGTTTCATGGCGATTATCATCATTGATTGCATTTTCAATTTCACTTGTATGTTTCGCTGATTTTCAATGAAGTTGTTTTATTATGAACTGGATAAGCATCGCAATTTGAAATTACTTTCAATTCAGTTTGTTTGAATTTTTTGGATAAACTCATTCGTATTTCTTTATGTTTACGTTTAAAAAAATTTTCCTCTTACTGGACTTTCCCTTTCTTCAATTTGAAATATATAAAAAATAAATTATTTTCACATTCTTTACCGTAAATTTTCGATAGAAGGCCACTTTAATATACATCATTGTTTCTGTAAGTTATATTTTATCATTTTATCCTTAAATTCTGCTTACATCGATAGTTTCATGTATTTATATGCTTGAACAATATTATAAAAATGTAAGACCATTATTACATATCAATAGAAAATAATTATAAGTATTATAAAAAAAGGTTGAATACTTCAATTTGTAGTTACTTCGAGGTCGGCGAATAATTATTCCTTCAAGGAGAGTCCATGTCAATGTTTGTCATTGTCAATATTCGGAAAGGACTCGTTTTTTATAATGGACTGATGTGGATATAATTTGAGTTTGATCTTGTGTAGTTTTTTCATTTCATTTCTATAAACATGGCCATATATAAATTCCTATTAAGTATACTGGGGTTTTCCAAATTTCCTCTTTTTCTAGTTCCGCTTTCAAACAAAAAAAAACCGCATATTCTACAATATTTCATTTCAACCCCACTTGAGACCAACGTTCAAGATAATTTGTCTTTTTTGTTCTCTTCTTTCCCTCTCAAGTGTGAATATGTTACTAACTACATACATTTAAGAAGAAAAAAAACTACTTTCTATTTCTCATTGTAAAAGTAAAGATTCAGAAATCTTGTTTGTGTTGTTATAACTTGGGGAGGTGTTTTCTTTTTTTGTAAACATTTTAATAATAATGAGACCCTCATCCAAAAAATATTAATTAGTAGTAAATAACAAGGAGCTATTTAATAAAACAGAAAAAAACAAAACAACCACTTCGGGCGATCCTACTGTTACAATAATTGTGTGTGTAATTGTTAGAAAACTATTTACATATTTTCAAATTGATCCACACGACGTTTGGTGTTGCCCTTCCGGATTTCTCGAAGAGTCTTGTATTTGTCGCGTCCTTGACGTACATTCTCGCGATGGATTTTATCGTTAGCGGTTTCTTTTGTTTCATCTCTTGATTGGGCTAGATCTTGTTTCAATGCCTGGAACGAAAGAGAAAAAATAATTAGAATTGGAAAATAACTTGAGGATTGTGATTACTGGTCTTCATCCCGTAAACCTGGCTTTGTTTATAGATTGATTTATGCATAAATAATAAATTTTACCTTCAATTGATCGTGGAGTCGTTCATTTCGTTCAGCCAATGTCAAACGATCTTCAACAGGATCTTTAATATGTTCATCAGTTACTAAATCACGTGAAATGTCCTCGCCAGAATCACCATTTGTGAGTTCTTCGTCGTGTTCGTCTTCGGCGACGTGGTGATGTTGTGGAGTGGTTGTAGCAGCCAAAAGAGCAGCAGCAGCTTCGCTCTATTAACACAAGAAAAAAGAAGAAAATTATTAAGAGTTATTAGAACAACAAAAATATCAATTAGAACACAAAATCAACAAGATTAGTACCTGCTTGAGTCTTGCTTCTTCAACTTCAGCTTGTAGCCGTCTGGCTTCTTGGTCCTTAGACTCAACTTCTTCTTGAATACGCATGACTTCTTGTTGTTTGGCCTGAATTTCTTCTTCGAGTTTAGCACGTTCGGTGGCCTCCATATGCTTGGCTTCTTCAAGTCTTTGCAACATAGCTTGCAATTCCTTCTGGCTTTGCTCAAGTTCTTCCTTCGATTGTTGTAGAGCACGAAGTTGTTCTTCGAGACGGCGAATTGTTTCTTGTGCTTCCAAAAGACTAGCCTATAATCAAAGAAAATAATTTTTAATAAGTTTGGATAAGTCGTGTCTCAAATATGATAAAAATTCGCAAGGGGAAAATCAATATACAAAAATACTCCGTCATACGTTACCCCATTTTACACGATTCATCTTTTTGGCGTCTAGTCTCACGCCCCCGCCCATATGTTCGTGTTTATTTTATAATAAGTTCGAACGGGTGTCACGCGGGATTGGTTTATAAACAGTGGTTTTTTTTTATTATATTTATTATTAATTATGTCATCTAAAATGGCTCAATCCTTGAATTCAAGTGTCATTTGTAAAAGTCATCCTATTACTGCTCAGATGAATTGCCAAAACTATTGTGATAATCAACTATAACGCTGAGATACGTTTCAACTTCCCCAGTGCTTCTCGAGACGTCCGCACTCCTTTTATACGCAGCTGTGTCAAATGCTCTTGGGCGACCACACTCACCGGTCATCTTGGGAGAGTGGATTCCGCTACATGGGGCAGCCCCCCTCGCCACGGTTAGCAGAAACCACACCTAGATATACACATTGGTAGACACCTTTAACGCTCTGCCCATTAATACAGATAGAGAGATTGTGATAACGCGTTACATTTAGATCCTTGATTTTGTTGGTGTTTATTTTCAGTCCAACTGTACTTGCCTCGCTTTCCAAATCCGGAACTATTGGTCAAGATGCATGTCTCGGTGAGAACAAATGGACGTCATCGGCGTAATCGAGGTGTTTGAGGAAATATTTCATTGTGCATTGAATGCTTCCACGTCCTCCGCACAAGGCAGGATGAAAAGCTTCACTAATAACAAAAGAAACAACATCGGTTACAAGATACAGACTTCGCCCTCGAGCTCAAATTCCTCTGAGATTTTACCTCGATGTAGCACGTGATATTTGATAATAGGCATTAGTTTTTCGTGAATGCATCTCTTGCCTAGAGCACGCCAGATACACACCCTGCTTACACTATCGATAGCTTTCATGAAATCGATGAAGAGCAGGTGAAGACCTAATCTCCACCCACTGTTCCAAAAAGATTCGTAGGGTGTTGATATCGGCAATGCACGATGATCTAGAGTGGAAACCGGCCTATTTTCTGACGATCAAGCTTTTAAAGTGTTCTTCTTTCTTTCCAGGATTATTTTAGCTATTATCTTTGCGACGGGAGATAGCTTGCAGAAACCTCCCCAATTGTCACACTCAAGACCGGTGCCCTTCTTTGGATTTTTAACGATTATTCCTTTTTTCACTCTCTGGGAAAGATCTCGGATTCTCAACTCTTCTGTGCGGGTAGAAGTAGCAGATCTGCAGAAACTGCAGGTGCAACAACAAATAACTTTGTAGGGACAACGTCAAGCCCAGCGGCTTTACTCCGTTTAAATGCATTGATTTCTCTTATTTGCAAAAACAGTGCATACCCGTATGTTACAATGGCTAATCATTTCATCCGCATGAGGCGGAACTTCATGGGATATAATGCGGCTAAAAACCGTGGTGAAGTGTTTTTCCTACCTCTTCAGCTGCTCGCCATTGTGGACCATGTGATCGCATGAAAGTACTTTCATGATACGGTACCATATACATATACTTCTGAATTTATTGCGTTCTGCGACATCTTCCGTTCCACTGACCAGACAATTCCCTTTCATCATATCGCACACTACGCTGAACTTTCCGGGGTTTCGCACGGTATCGGAGCTCGGGTGTGTTACGCCCACCATTACTCGCATTCGTCAATACAGCTTTCAATCCCTTCCATTCATCAATCTGTTTCCACGATTCCGCAATCAGCCAGATCTTATGACGTCCTTTGCAATGTAGACAACGACCTGCGTAGCATCAGGAAAAAAAGCATTTTTGGTGTCGGCCCAATGTTCACCAATATTCTTGGGCGAGCTACTGAGGCCGTCTACCATCCGATCAGCAATATATCTTCCCTGCTGTCGAGCGATAGCTGGATTATATAAATCGTCGATATTGAACTTCTGCGGTCGCAGCTCTCCAACCCTGAAGAGTAAGCGACCATCAGATTCCTTTCGAGGCTGATGTCAATCCTTTTCTTATTACGCACATCCAGAAGACAACTCCTAAGTCTACTGCTGATCGCAAAGTAGTCAATCTGATTACTCGTACGGTGTCGGCCAGTTGAAACCCAACTACCTTATGGCAAGTTCTGTGCTTGAACAACATTATAGTTATGGTTGCATAGACGGAGTTTCCCCATCACACGGCCGAGCAACTATCATAGCATCACGACGAGAATATGGAAGCCTCTTCTGTACTGTGTGTAATTGCTCGTAGCAAGCATCCTTCTCCACTATATCGCAATCCTACTGGGATCGGAACCTTAAAACCGTATCCCATATCAACAGAGCTCGCCTTGCTACCGCCGCTAGAAACAATCCGAACGAATTCGCATCTGCTACCACTTGGCTTTCCAGAGTACAAAAGCACATTTGAATAAGTGCAGCAAGATTGATAGGAGTACTCTCCAGAGTCCGCGGAGAAGCGATTCCACATATAGACTGAACGCGAGAAGTGCAAGGAACTGCCACCGAAATTTTACTAACAAATCAGCATGCTCATCATATCGAAACAAAGAGGGAAATCTGATAACCAACCACAACGGCATATTATAGTAATGGGTTCAGTATTTTGAGGAACTGTTCAAAACCTAAAATATCGGCTAGTTAGAGGTCCCCGTCAACTGAAGACGGTGAACAAATGCTGCCACTAAATATGGAATAAATGTTACGTGCAATGGCTTAAGAAGCGCAAGTAGCCCAGAGCCGATAGGATTATAGCTGAACTGGTTGAATATGAAGGCGATCAATTAGACCAAACAGTTGACAACGAGGCATTGTCTGTCCAACACATAACAAAGATAATTACTTAGTATATAATTAAAGAGGTATAACGAAACTGAGTGCAGAAATTTGTTGTTGATCTTCGATAAAAATATCGTAACGAATCGTGTATCTTTGGCGCTCACTTTTACACCACAATATGCCACTTAATACCTTTAAAAAATACCTACAATTTTATTGCCCTCTCAGGTGTCGGAAATTTTTTTCCCTGATCTAGTATCGTGAGATTTCTGGTTAATCTTAAGAATTCAACGTCGACGGCAAATATTTCGATTTTTTGGATCGAAAAGCAAATGCGAAGATGCCGTCAGACGCGCAAAATGCAAAAATGACGACCTTAATATTTGGTACGCCTAATGCCGGGCAATCTACATTCAACGAAGTCCTCATCCAAACACCTTTGAAGGAGGACCGTTGTCAGATAAGCTGTGACTTGACCGAAAAAATGAGCTGCGGTCATACAACAGTGCTTCACCATTTGCATTTGATGGAATTTGGGGAAAATGGGATACATGTGTGACTCACGGGTTCAACTCACTATTCGAAATTTAAAAAATAAAATTC
Organism: Hermetia illucens; assembly: GCF_905115235.1. NCBI lineage: Eukaryota > Metazoa > Arthropoda > Insecta > Diptera > Stratiomyidae > Hermetia > Hermetia illucens. The sequence goes on from NC_051853.1 coordinate 62,204,212, forward strand.
GTCTTTTTTTTTAATTATGAAAAAGCCGAAAAACGACACACACATCCGAAGGGAAAACCTTCAAATTGCCTCTCAACATCTTCCCCGATCCCGAACGACACGCGGGAAGAAGCAACCCTTTTTTCGTACCGAATTGTGATGGGGGATGAAAAACGAAATCTATACATCAATGTGAGACAAAGAATGGGTGACTAGGAGAAACGAGAGTCAAACATGACCCTCACCTAAAGAAGACTATGATTTGCGCTTTGTAGGAATGGAAGGATATACTGCATTGGAAGAAACAGTGGTGCGGTCAACAGGGAGCTATGCATTGCCGCTGCACCGCGTAAGTAGAGCAGTTCACCTGAAGAGATCCAACCAACAAGAACAAACCACTTATGTTGCACAAATCGTTAAAGCCTTACTCTAAGAAGTCGAATGGTAGGTTCCTTACCATGCACCAGACCGTGCATCAATAGATTTTCATCTTTTCCGCTGCCTGCCGAACCAAATGAAAGGCGTTACGTTGGATAATGTGGAGGATTTTCCAAATTTGTTTCAACAATTTTGACATCATACTAGACGTTTTCCGGCGGAACGGGACCAACAATTAGTCTTACAATAGGGGCAGGTAAACATTACCGGAAAAATATTATTAATTAATTTGTTGTTATAATAATAATAATCGTTGGCGCAACAATCCATATTGGATCAGGGCCTTGAAGTGTGTTAGAGCACTTCATTCAAGACCGTAACGGTACACCACAGTACACTGTGGGAGGCAATGTGGTCAGCATTGCGCTCGCCCGAGATTATTACCCTGATTTGACTCAGGTACTCATTCACAGCTGAGTCGACTGGTGTCCGACATCCAATCACGATAACAAATTCCTCTGCCCCCAGCGAGATTTGAACCGCGACCTTCCGCTACGACAGCCCAGCGCTCTAACCACTTGAGCCATCCGGACACAATTTGTTGTTATAGTTATCATTTTTAACGGAAGCTGGGCGCTTCAGGTATGAAAGGTTTTGTTTGCTTCTTCTGTGAGTATATTTGAGTGTAGGACTATCCCATTTGTACGTAGCTCATTAAGAATATACATTTAGTATGTCAGATTTAGTACCTCAGGTTGTAAATTTACACGGTAAAGACAACTTTGAGCTACTGTACTTTGTTACTAATAGTATCATTCTGATCAAACTTGGAGATAATATGCTTCATATTATATTTTATGCTATTACCAACTTTTATAACTCTAGGGTAAACTTTTTTTGCAAACAAAACCTTAAAAATGCTATGAATATATTGACCAAGCCGAATTTCGCTGCAGAAAAATATTAGGACCTCCGGGGAGCAGCAATGCTTTAGGGGGTACTCTGGAAAGTCAATATCCTTTGGTCAATCACAATTTGACTTTTGAATTCGGAGAGACTACTCGAAGGGATCCATAATGTATTTTGTCAGTGAACCACACGGTTGTGGTAAAGTAATGCACTTTTTGATTTTTTTTAAATATACTGACTCAGGAACGGGAACTTCAACATCCAAAACGTTCTTAAATATCGTCGAAATCCCAGGACGAAATGAACTTTATCGGAGTTAAACGTGGCACTGTCATAATATTGCGAATGCAAGTTGTCTGTGTAAATGCCAATTGCATCAAGTAAAGATTACTAATCCCTAAAAATAGTAACAAGCATAAAAATCTCGCTATTTATTATCACTTATCTGACTGAAAAACATTAAATAAAGGATTTTTTGTGGGATATTCATTTTGTTTAAATTGCGGGTATTTATTTGATCAATTCCCAAAAAATAGTTTTGATTCCCGTTGCGGTTCCACTTATACTACCTACCCTGAATATTGACAATAATTCGCTAAACTATAGACGAAAATCTTTAAACTTACTTGCGATCTTTCCATTTCTTCCTGCATGGCCTTCAATCTATCTTCATATTCTTGTTGCTTCTTCTCGGCTCTTTCTCGTGCAGCCAATGCCATTTGGAGTTTCTCCCTGCATTGCAAAAATTAAAAATTGTTAGGACTACTGCGAAACAAAAAGAAATAACAAAAACTACCTTTCTTGTTGTTTAGCATTCTTCTCTTCTCTGGCTTGAGCCTTCATTTGTTGAACATCTATGGTATCTGGTTTTCGTCGTCGCATATACAATTCGTGATTTCCCATGCACAAAGCTAGAATACGCTTATTGATCCTTACACGAGGAGCGAAGAAGACGAAATCGGGTGCCTTCTTATCAATTGGTTTGATAATAAATCGTTTATCGGAGAATGAGATGTTGCGAATTTCCGACCATGGAAAACCAATTTTTGGTGTCAACTTATCATCTTTCTCATAAATGTTCAACCCCAAAGCATCCACTCCCAACCATAGATCGGTTCCCTTCTTATTACGAATTTCAAAGTAATTTACACCGTACATTTCTAGATCCTGTGCGATTTTTAAGTACTCCATCATTGCATCCTCACGCAACATGCCGCGATGTTCTTGCCACCAAGTCATGATCGATTGTTCCCATTCTTCTTTTGACATCTTATGTTGATCGATAACACGTTGAGGAAGTAATCGATCGTTTTGCAAGAAGCCGGGCGTGTGTGTGCTCTTGTTGTAGTCTCCGTGACGAGCTTGCACTGCATAAGACGCAAGTAGTACCGACGTTTCGGGTGGACAGTAGATTTCATCTGACAGAATTGCATTCTTCACTTGCAGATAGAACAGTCGTAGAGTGATGTCTTGAATAAGCTCTTCAACTACATCTTCTGGGTAAAATTTCGCTCGAAAACGAAACTGTAGGGGGTTCTCTTTCTTCACATCTTGATTCATCACCTGTTCAAGGAAAATATTAGAAAAGAGGAATTAGCAAATCAATTTCTAGAATTGCAATTAAGATTTTTCGTAATGACTTTTAAGTTACCCATGTGGAAAATGGCATTGATCCTGTCTGATAATAAGTGTAGGCAATGGTTTAGGAGTAAAAAAGATGATAGATAACAGTCTATTTTAGTTTTAAAGATTGTTACGCTCATAGTATTATTTTGTTACTGCTACTTTTAACCCTTTATAGATTGAATTTTTGGTAAATAGATTTTAATATGCTGCTCACAAATGCATATCAATATATTGACAAAAACAATAAATCGATCGTAATGATTTGGTGTAATCTGAATATGTTACATTTCCAAGTTGTGCTTTTGATTACCCTGGTTTTATTTAAAAAGTTGCCTACATGGACTTATAATAAATAGATCTGAAAATGAGAATATGTGCCTCATCGGTATCTATCATTTTTCCCATTTAACGTTCAACAGACAGAGATGATGAAATTGATTCTTTTAATTTGAATTAAGATTTCCTGGATCATTTTATCCACATTAGACTTAACTCGTTTATCGGTTTGGTATTCTATGGTGCCATACATCATAACAAGCAAAGTGAAACTGCATTTCACCTCGAAATGCTCACGAGCAAATACTTTCAAGTACTTCTACATAATACGTACTGTCCCTAGGTCATCGTCTCCATCCAAATCTGATTCATCTTCATCTGAGCCGTCGCCTTTTTTCTTGTCAACTATTCTTTTTATCCGCTTCAAGTATCTAACAGTTTTTATCAATGGAGTTTCTGGCTGCATTCGTTCAGTACGCAATGGAAAAACGTGGATTCAACAATTTTATACATTTGGATTAATAGAGTCGTTATAAAATTCCAAGAATCAACAACCGACGACAGCATCGTATATAGGGAAGGGTGTCTAAATAGCACTTAATTTCTTCTAGCTTTTATCTAAGTACATATTTATTTTGTACATCTTCATGAATGCGTGTACTTTACCTAGGGAAAACTACGTACGATAATGAGAACATAAAACGCTGGAGGTAAATATCGCTAAGATTACTTTATTTGAGTAGGAAATTCCTCTCACGGGGTGACTATTTAGTGAAACCTTTAAATTTACTGGAACTGAAGAGAATAATACCGTGATGCTCAGTGTGTCCGTGCACGTTGTCAAGCGCACTAGGTCATGACCATTAGAGCTAAACAACGAACAAAACGGATGGATGTGAATGTGATGCTTAATGTGTTGTTTTTCTATACGACATTGCAATGAGAATGGTCAGCGGTTTAATATCTGTTGGCAGTTTCTAACAACTGTCCGCGTGTATGTTTCTGTCATACAAATTATAATTGGGAACATGACCAAAGTCTACTCTATTATTGAGGGAAAAATTAGTTTTCTAAAATAGCGATTCATTATAAAACGAGGAACTTAGGATGTGCTAAATGCTACGTCTTTCTAAGTTTGATTATCGAGACTGATCTAACTTTTGTAATAAGTATATGCAAAATAATATCATGAATAAATCTCCAATCAGATAACAATGTGCCTGCATCTGTTCTCCCAATAGACTTTAAACACATCACATATCCATTTAGATGTTTCCGAATGTACATCGGACCGAAGAATATGAGAAGAATGCCTTTTTTATATCTCTCTAACTTTGAAAATTGGCACTGATCGTTTTGCATCCATGTATGGTATGTCTAATATGCTTGAATGTCATTGAATTCGAAACTAATGTTCTAGACTATGTGGCAGTGATGTAGTCGATAGTGGTGATATCAATAAATTTAATCACAACTTGCTGATTTCATTCATGCGCAAGATGTGGGTAATTAAATTTGTTACCTAACATTTGAAGCCAGTTAATTATGACTGATTGAAAAAAATCCCATGAATGGATAAACATGCGAGTGTAAAAGTCAAGTCAATTGTATATATTTGCACCTTAGAAAAATGTTATTTTTAGAGTTTCATATGAAGTAAAACTGCCTTTTTTCAAGGTAAAATAAAGTTCCTATACAAATAAATACCCCGCAATAAAGTTGAGAGACGTTTTTGTGTGATTGGATTTCGTAGCTTCTATGACGCGCTATTAAATGATCAAGTGTTGACTAGATATTTTAAGAACGTCTATAAATTAAAAGAACATTTTTTTAGCCACTCTGCGGGTTCAAGGAAATCAAGTCATAGTTAGATGAAGTAAACTTTTGAATCTTTGGCTTTAGGCGCTCTACAACTCACCCAAACTAGGCACCTTTGCAGTAGTTCTACATTAAAGCTTGTTATCGAAAAAACTAGAGCAGTACGACTCCACATTTTCGTAAGAACTCTATTCTTGAGTTGGACTGCAAGCAGTTTACATTGATTGTAGTGATCCTTGCTCCAGTAAATAAATCAGATTTTCCGATAAACTCCGTTCTATAGAAAATTCAAGCGTTTTTGTGCTCGCCCAACCACTATGTATGTTATTTATCAGCGTGGAGGCATCGCCGAAAGTTTTTATATTTATGCAACACGCGTAATAAAGTTGGCCAATATAATGCATTTTTATGCTTTTTGTGGCTTCTATTCTAAAAAAAGCGAGTTTAACAATGCGTAAATCCAAGACGGTGCTTTGACTTTTCTCATACTGATAATTCGACCCAAATGTGGCAACACATTTTTCATAAATCCATGATAATGATATACGAATGTGACCATTAATTATACGCAACCGATGTGTACGAGATGATTTACATAATTATTTTGATCTGGAAAACACTGTATTAAGAATAGTCAACCTCATACGCTTCACACTAGCAGTTCAATATTATTAGCAAATGTGAAGAAGTTAACCTAAAGCAGATAAAAACAAGTCGGAAAACCGGAAGCTGAACCCTTCAGGTATGAAAGGCTTTGTGTATTGCTTACATAATCATATTTGAGTGGCCATTCGTCCCATTTGTACCTAACTCATAACGTCTATGCATTTAGTTTGTCAGAGCATTCACTTAAGTCTGATATTGACTTTCAAAGTCTTAGAATACACGAAGTTCGCACAAAAGTAACAACTTTGGCTTATTATAATTTTGTTAGTAATAGTACGATTTAGACCAAAGATGGCAGTATCATCCTCTATAGTATAGTCCATATTACTGCAAATGATTCCAGGATAAACTTAAGGGGGGTTTCCAGTCAATTTCTAAAAATATAATTATAATATGGCTATCTATACTATTAATTTTATTTAAACCGGTATTGGTATGGGAGTATTTTTAAGTTCAGAAACCTCGTGCATGAACCACCATATTTTTTTTTCAGATAGTTGCGTTTGGTAGTTTCTGACACCGGGTTGTTGAAGTAACTGACCCTTTTGTCAATGTGAACTTCAATAAAAACGAAAGAAAAGAACGAAACACTCTGCCGAATAGAAATACGAAATAACGCTGGGGGCTTACTATACAGCATTGTTATGATAATGACAATGAAGTGCAGTAAGTAAAGGAAGAACTTGGTGTCTTTTTCTAACTGCTTGAAAGTGTCAGGAAATTAATCTATGATCTGTTAGGACATACTTATATTCCGGGTGCGATAAACTAAAAACTGTAGTCATATTGAAGTTTCGGTCATTGTCAACGTACAATAATCACTATGAGTGCAGTTTATACGCCACGGGTTGAGGCAGCCACTTATTTATGAGGCCTTAAAGTAAGGTGAAAATTTCAAAACTTTCATAAACCATTGCATAAAAAGGACTTAAAAATGTGGATAAAATCGTAAAAGTAATCGGGTTGGAAAAATGAGCATTGAAAACGGAAAACTGTTGCTAACATAATTAGCGAATTGCGTCAAGGTAAAATAAAATTGAAAATAAAGAGGTTCGTTTGGGGGAATCTGAATTCACCGGCTGAAATGCGGTGGGGAAAATTTTGTTGAACCCAAAACATCAATGGAGATTGTCTCCTGTTGGCTGCTTTTTGGAGTATAGGGCATCCACACAGTCTCTTCATTGTATTGCTATTTTTTCATACTTGATTTTCAAAGAGGTTGTGTTTCAATCTGTGCTGCTGTGTAATTAGTTTACAGTACCCCAAAGTATTCTTTTAAGGGGTTATATACAGTTGTGATGGCCGGAGAAATTTTTTTTTATGGCATTAGTGCATTATATCAAGAATATTCTCACCAAATAGACTTTCGAAACTTCATCACCGTACATACTGCGTACGAAAATGTAGAGTAGGCCTAACATTTTTTCAGATAACTTCAAACATTTGGTTTGGCACACTGATTTTATATTTCTTTAATGCTCAATCTCAGTCGCGTTCCAACATGAAAAATTTAATTTTGCCGTTTATTTTTACAAATAATGCGTGTCATGTAAATGCACAGATTTGGCATGGGACTCAGATCCAAATTGCACGTTGACAATTGCAATATTGGTATTTTGTGCTCTTTAAACAACAAAATTCATGCCTTGGAAACATATAGAAATGCTAATCTGCTAACCTATGCACCCACTATCTCATCCATGTAAGGAATAGAAGTACCTTCCAGCATTTCAAAGAAATGAGTCGCTTTTTCAAATGTTGAAAACCCCAAACCATAACGTTTGATTTGTATCGTGGCTTGACGTCGGATACCAGTCAAGCTGTGAATGAGTACCTGAATCAAATCAGGGTAATAATCACAGGCGAGCGGCTATAGGTCCACCAGCTTTAACATCCCTAAAAATACTTTTACAAGTACCGCACAATAACAGTTAACAGTTCTTTAATCAATGTTTACTGTCGAAAAGAATCCAGAAAAATGAAGTCAGATTATTCGTTGGCATATTGAAGAAAAAAGCGAAGAGTGCGCCCTGTAAAAAGACAACGCCCCGAAGTACTGCGACCGGGTGAACTGTAACAAGTTCAAGAAGAGTGTTATGAATTGGTCCTCACATCCGTCCGACTAATGGACTCTAATTAAGCATAATTTGCAGGGAAGTTTTAAATTTCAATTATTAAGACAAATTCCTTAAATTTGGAGATTGCTGTCGAATGGAGCAAATCGAAGAACTACTGCACGATATGAGACGCTTACAGTCAGAATGTACATAATATTGGAAGTCGACATCTGGACAACTGAAACACAAAAGGCTAGTGGAGGGAGAGTATATTAATGGCCATTAACTGTCAACCATCCTGGAACTGAAGTACAGCTCAAAATTGGGTCGCATCTTTCGCTTTTCTTTTATAAAAATGAGTTCCTTTCACTTTTCCGTAAGCCAGTTCAAAACCATAGTTGACTTCTTGGGCATAACGAAATTGACAAGATCGCTTGTTATACATAGTTCAAGGAGAATCTGTATTCTGCAGAAAAAAAAAGCAAGTCGGGAAACCGGAAGCTAGACGCTTCAGGTATGAAAGGTTTTGTGTATTTCTTTTATAAAGAGATTTGAGTGTGCATTTGTCCCATTAGTATGTAGCACGTAATATATGCATATATTATGTGAAAATATCCACATTCAAGTTATATTGACGACATTCATAGTCTTGAATTTGCAGAGAAGCGACAGCTTTGACCTAGTCTAACATTGTTAGTAATAGTGCGATTTTCACCAAATTTGGCATCGTGATTCTAGGGTGAACTTAAGGGAGTTTTCCTGTCAATTCCTAAAAATTATAGTAATGTACTATTATTAACTTTATTAGAACAGGTATCGGTATGGAGGCTTCTAGGGAAGATAGTCACCACGTTCTTTTTACGTCATTCCTTATATATTAACTTTGTGGAAATTGGTAGATTTTTATTCTATTTCCTCCGTAGGTAGCAAATTAATACTTAGTGGCTTTTGGGATAATATCCCCAGTGGAATGTCAAAAACGAAGCAGTCGCAGCTATGGTTCTCCCTAATAGAGTGAATTGGTTTTTATTGAATTGCAAACCTTCACCAGTCTTATTAAACCATATTTGCGATTGAGTTAAAGGACTATATTCATCAGATATTCCCCAAATTAAAAGGTGGCCTCTGTCTATCAGGGACTAGAAAGAAAAGTAAGTAGAATGAAGAAGGTGTAGATACTATTATTATTATAGATGATATTATTTGCAGTTTGAAAGACGGCCGAGAATAGCTTCTCGATCTTGCGCTTCGACTCCGATCATGGAAGTTTGTGTTTGGCCTGCTGTTGTGGACTTACTACTTACACCACATTTAAGATGACGTTAATGAAACCGAAGCAGTTTCATGAAAAAGGAAGTAGAAAAAATATACCACGATGAAAGGAAAGACAGTGTTAATGCTCCAAATTTCACAAAGTAGTGAGCAGTTAATAGCTGTCCAATCGAAATGAGCAGATAATTAATTTTATAATTTTTATTTTAATTTAATATATTCGTTAATTTAAAAGCAGTTGTGACATTGTTTATGAACTGAAAATGATGTCAATCAATTTGAATATTTCTGCAAATAATATGTTTTTTAGATTTCTAAGAACCATTAGACTATACCAGTCTGTCTTGGAAGCAATACTCCAACTGCATATTAATTTGACATTACAGGCATTATCGGGATTCCCCGAAGAGCTGTCTGTTAATGAGAAAATTATAAATATACATTGGATTTTCAAAAGTACAAACCGGGTAAGTTCAAAACTTCCGTAGTAACATTGCGGTTTATTCAGTGAATATCTAGGCAAAGTTTTCAATTCCTAGTTTCCAGCTTGTTTATATAAAGATATAAACTGCGACAATCACTTCACCTTTCTCAGAAAATTGCCTAATGTAAAATTTGCATTCAGTTTACGAACATTGTATGAGGATTATCATGTGAATTTTACCCAAATTGTTGCAATTCACTCTATTCACCATGAAGTACTTCGTCCGTTATCTTGTAACGAAAGTGAAAGGTGCACACCAATCGTGAAAAAATGCTTGAAAAAAATATCAAGCCACATGCAATTGCACATCTTCAACCAAATGACTTCATTTAAAAAAATGAGATCATTGTTTCTTATCTTTAGCTCGCAAATATCATTTACATGTGTACTAATTTTGTTGCACTCGCGTTTTATAATAAGAAAGTTATCTTAAAACAAACGTGAAAAAATCTACAAGTGAATTTTAAATTAGTTGACTGTTCAACAATATGTTTGTTATCAGGAAAGTAAATTTGAATACATATGCAAATGGTGTACGACGAAAATTCAGGGTGACGCATAGCTGTAACGGAAAAGTAACTATTAAATCTACAAGTGGTAAAACGAATCGTCCCAAATTGAATCTATTCCAGGTATTATATTTATTTTCCACATTGTTAGTGAATCGAATGTTATGTTAATGTGTCATCAGGTACGAGTTGAAGATTAATGTTATCTACTTAATAATGTATCTAGCAAGTTGTCAGATATTAGTTTTGCTCATTAGCATCAGCAGTTGCATGTGATTCATATGATGGATTTTTACTCCAACAGAATAAATATTTATAAATATAAGGTCAGCTTGGTGTGTGATATCACCGAATCAGGAGTGATTTTTCTTAGAAACACCTTAGATCTACAGATGTGGTCAAATAGGGATTGCCACATAATATTCTTATTTTAATTGTAAGAGCGTTTCATAAATTTGTTGAGAGAGATATATTTTGATGTGTTGCTAATTTGGCTGCTGAAAAATTACATTCAGCTGAAATCCAAACTGTTGAACAAGAATTAGAATAAACTCTGGACAATTATATTCCTAATATCAAAGTTGAACAATACAATGCATTTTCTCTTTCTCGACATCACTCTATCTTTAAAGGCCGGTTTTTTCTTCATAAAAATAGACAACAATGGAAGTATAAGAGTCCTTCTCGGAAACAATTAGGAATCAAGCTCACTTTTCGACGACTGCCTTCTTCAGAAGTTAGTCCCGCTAAATCTGGGCCAGGCACAGCTGTAATTTTGTTTTGTCTAGTTGGATTTATTCTTTTCCCGCTGTCAATGGACCCCCATTTAAAAAGTTTGGCCTCCCTTGGGAAAAGCAAATTTTTTAGGCATTGATTTGAGAAGCTTCATTTTTAATGTGGAAATTTGTCTCTACAAAAAATGATAGATAATGTTGACGGATTCATCAGGAAACCGCCATAATCGGCAAAAGAGGGAAAGTGGGGAAAAGCGCCGGGTTGGACTATCTTTAAATCAACAACCAACAAAATTCAGAAAATTGTTGAATTTATCCATTAACTATGGGGGCAAAGATTTGGTGATTTGGGCGAAGATAGACTGGAAGCTGACCAGCAAAGGTTTCCATGCAATAAGAATTCAAAGCTATCAATAGCGATAAAGACAAATTTGACCCTAAACGTAGTGAAGCGGCTGGAATGTTGCAATTTTGCTCCTCTTTTTGATTAATTTTTAAATGACCGCCGAGCCATTATGCCTAAGAAGTTGATTCAGGAGTAAAAGGAGAGGATCTGTAAGTTCCAAGAGAGGGGAAACGAAGCGAAATCTGTGAATAGAAAGATACCGATGGAGCTTCCGGCAATTCCATAAGTGTGGAGTGTAGCCTTCAATTATATATATTAACAACTTCATTAAACCCTTTATAGAAATATCTGAAGTAGGAGGAGCCAGTGAATTTGCTATGCACTCGACTTTGACGGAAGTGTCCTAAAGTCAGAACATTCATTCTAAAACTTTTCTAGAAATGCAAGAGGAAACTTCCGAAGAACTGATGAAATTCTTGATAGCAATCCATATTTGATAAGTTTCCGCAATTGTCGCAAACGTGGTTTTAAGGGAGTTGTCAAATAAACAATGTACAAATAGCCTTTAAATTTCATAAAATGTGTGCATTTATTTTTCAGCGGTGGAAAAGAATTTGACAGGTTTGCAGGATTTAATCTCTAGAACTTTTTCAAAAACTACTTTTTCTGGGGGCGAAGTATTTTCTACAAATGACCGCAAAATATCGGTTTATATTGAATGTGATACAGAGACTTTTTTAGGAACGAATCCTGAGTGAGAACAAAGAACACAATTTAATTGAAAAACCATAACCCTCTTTCCAATCTGTGCCTGGCATTATTGTGCAGACGAGTATTATTCCTTAAAGATGGGACCTTTGTCCTTCAAACTGACAATTCCACGATATCTAAAAGATCATTCCTGTATTTATTTTTGACGAAATCGGCATGAAAAACATTTCGCTTCTCAAAGAGAAACCATTCTCATGACCTCTTTAGTTGATAATCTCATCTTCATCTTTATCGGTGTCTCCACTTAACGCTTTAATCGGCTTCATTTCCCTCTTGATTTTAGTATTATAACCCTCCGACATGTGCACAGTAAAGGAGATCAACTACATATAGGCATATACATATAGACTACATATACACTAAAATCGATGAGCTTTGCGCAGTTTACCGCAAGCAAGTAGCAAATAGTAGATTCTTGGCAGAAAAGGAATTCCCGCTTTTTGTGTTACTCCCATTGTAAATTGGGTGCCAGGGTACAAAACTGTCGATGCAACGGCGTCCAAAGGACTAGCTTCAGTTCCGCTCAGCGGAAGCCTCAACTTCATCGTAAGTACAGAATATAAATGGAAGTTTTTACTAGCCAATACGAAATGCAGTGTTTTCAGTAAAAGAGTGTATAGGAAAATTAAGAGAATTTTGTTTTAAAGTTTACATTTTATTAAGATACAATACAGGGCTTTTTCGCCATGACATCAGTGTCCAATCTCCCTTGCTAAGGATAACAACTTTTTTTGCATACTTTTCCATATTCGTTTCAACGTTATTTCCAAATAATGAGTCCTTTTTCTTCATACCTCTTAACTTAAGCTTCATCAACGCCCAAAAATTTTCAATCAGATTGGCGTCTGACCTTCGAGCAGGCCAATCTAATGTGGTGATACCATTTTCCTCTTTCCAGCGGGTACACAACTGACTGCAATCGTTATCTTCTTGCAAAATCTATTCGTTCCGGTAACAGAACAATACTTTCTGATATAATTATGCCATAAACTCTGTGTCCACTTCGTAGAATTAATAGGCTAGTCCTGGGGTGAGTGGAAGCGCTAAGTAGTAACCTCAACAGAGCGTCCAGAACGTTCAGCATCACTTTTGCCCATATGACACATTGGAAAAAACCACTGAAACCACTTATAAACTGTTCTAATCGAAGGTACAGAATCACCATAATGTTTATCTAGTTTCTCTTTAGTCTCCTGAGACGTTTTGCCTCTCATAAAGTAATGTTTTATCACTACACGAAATTCTTTTTCGGCCATTTCTTTTTAAATTACTCGACTTCCTCAATTCAAACCAATGCTAAACATAAAGAAATAGACCGATATGACAAACTACGTGTGTGTGTTCTTTCAAGATAAGCGGCTAACATGACCTCGATACGCTCCAGTAGTGCCATCTTTTTGACTTTGCACGGACTTTTCAAACGACCTTCGTACCTTAGCCTTAGTCTAGCTTAGACTACAACGACTGGCGTTTTAAGTCCAATATAATTCGCGACCTTGTCGTGTTTTTGCGCTGATAAAAGGGTCTTTTCACCTGTTGGCACTTTCGGTCACGCTGCTCCCAGGGCAGAGGTGAGGCAGCGTCTGATGAGTTGCCTCTGTCCTAGACGAAACCGTCAGTCAAATTTTGATTTTTTCGACCTTCGTACAATTGCCCACAGTGATCTCAGCTGAGGAATACAAATGTAACAGGAATCCAATCGACATCTGCAGGGACAACGTGCGCCTTGACTTCCCCTATCCTAAAACCGTGTTTGATGGCTCATACTCTAGAGTAACAAATTCGTGCACCGAGATGACAAATTCATCGTAAATCATGTCATATGGCCCAACATGGCGGATATACACAGTCGTGGGTCCGAACATATCTGTTTTGCCAAGTGACACGCTATCATTGTCCCAAACTAAATTGTATTTCAATATCAGCCACTTAAAGGCTGGATGCCTCATAGCGATCGACTACATCAAATTTGAGCAGGTAGGTAGATAACATGCAATAGAACCAAGACAACGGCCTTTCACCCGGCTTCAAAGGGCATGATCGAGTACTAGCACAGGCGAATAAAAAACAATTGTGCCGGAGACATAGATCCGAATGGGTCGACGAACTTCCTACCATTCTGCTCCAGTTTCGATCAGGACTGTCAAACAACAGTCATCGAGAGGGAGTACGGCACGGCGATAAGACCACAAATCGGACAACGAACCTCCAGTTATTGCGGGAAAACATCGAAATTTTATGCACAATCTACGCCCAGTCCAGTAGGGACATCACTGCAGACCCTCGCTATTCATTCATAGATCGTTGAATAGCTGCTAGTGCGTGTTCGCGCATGCCAGAGTCAAAGGTTCCTTCAAAGTAACTCAATAGATCTCAGAATTCCTTTATGAAGGTCCAATTAACGGGTAATCACAACCTATCTTCGTTCAAAGTTTGAAACAGGCTTTTCTGGACATAGAAGAAAAGGAAACTCTCGAGAAGACGCGTCAACCAGAGGAACATAAAAGTGATTGTCCTTCCCCTCCCTCAGTGTCAAAACTCTTTTTCCTGAACAGGTTTTCTTGGACCGTTACTCTATGAACTTTTGCCGTTTAATAAAGCGATTATTGTTTGGTAACTTCACGATTTCTTCTCCAAGAATTGGCCGCTTACCAGAAATCAAACAGTTGAACGTGATAAAGCCCAACACTTTTAAGACTATTAAATAGATAGTTTATTCGAAATAAGTAACTTTCAACTATCATGCAGTTCTGGAATAAATTTTCCAAAAATAATTTAATGTTCTTCATAAACTAAAATAAATACTTTTGGATGAGTTAAAAATATAGAGGCTGACCAAATTAAAAATATTCTATAAAAAAAATGATAAGTCGTTACTGAATGTGAATGCTGTTGAACCAGATACATTGAGCAGTATTTATTTGGATAATATTTGGGGCCCACATATCATAAGCATCTATGTTATCAATATTCTGTGGAGGCTATCTTTCTACTCGACCTAAGAACTTATCCATTACGAACATCTGTTTTTTTTGTCCCTGCTAAATCTCTATGATTACTAAAGTGTATTTAATTGTCTAACTACCAGCAAAATTAGCCTTGAATTATTTCATAATTATTTAATGATTACAGCACAAGGAGCCAACATTTCAAAGTAATGAGCAATATTACATGAGGGAAAAGTAGCAATAACAATGAATTTATAATTGTTAGCAATAAATAATTACAACTGCAGTGGCATGGAGCAGTTTACGTACGCGTCTACAAATTGAATTTGAAAAAAAATGGTTCGACAAATCATCTTCAACCTACCTTTTTGTAAAGCTTAATCCATGTAAGATCCCCTTTCGAGTCTGTATATTGAAGGCCGAAGAACCACACTTCACGCAGTCCAATTGTTTTAACAACTTGATCGAAAAGTTGTTTGCCGGTGGTAGTTTGCTGGATAGCAAACTCCAGCTCGGCGTCCATTGTAGTAACACGTACATTGAGCTGTAAAAATACAAGCATAGGGAAATGGGATATAAATATTTGTTGCATTATTTTACTAATAAAACATCTTAATTAGTTTTGAGTTAAGATGATAAAAATAAGTACCATCTAAGTGCCATGAAGGCCATTTCGTAATATCATATTATATCTTGAATTTTTGTTTGTAGCAGTGAATTGATAGCAGATACATCTGGTGCTTGGATGGTCCTTAATCCAATATGCAACTTTTTCTCTGTTTAAATTTATTAATTTCAACTCAGATTTTATCTAGGAACATTGTTAACGTAGCAAAATTTGTCTAGTTTCCAAAGATTAACTCTTTTTTAAAATGGAACATACTAAAATTGCTTCACATAATCGCAATTGTTCTGAGATGTCGATATCTAAATTGAAATAGTAATTATGTTTAAAATAATATTGATCCCTCTGTTTGCTAATTTACTATGATTGATCGCGCGAATCAGAACTGGGATCGTTTCAAATTCTGCTATCATTTCACTCCCAAACGTACTTGTGTAACTACACGCAATTATATTGGATATGAATCATATAAGTACAGCTTTTTTGTATCTTTTGCAAGTAGAATTAGACAGCTTATGCAAAAACAAAATTGTCACAAGTTTATTCACATGAAATCTGCGTTCGTGTTACTTGAGCACTTGAAAAAATCAATCCAATTAGTTTTCGGGGTTAATGGTTTATGATAAAACAAGAAAACAAGAAAAAAAAAACAATAGGAAAAGCTCACAAAAAACCAGCGACAATAGAGCGGAAAGAACAACAAGAACCATCAGAAAGAGCAAGTAACCTCAGCTAAATTAATATCGTTCGATGTAGATACGTAAACAGAATCGAAGCCACACAATTTACTTTCTTCATATGTAATTTGTATTGATTTGAGGTTGCCTCCAATCAATTGAAGATAAATTTGAAGGAATTTGAACGATGCGGAAATGGTGGGTGACTGAAGTGTCCACGTATGTGCATGTACATGTACTCATAGTGATTTTTGTATCTATTGCAATTGAATGATTGATTTATCGGAAAAAAGTTAAAATGTCTGGAGGCGAGTCGAATAGCAGAGATGGCGGAAAAGGCAGGTTGTTGGCTTTATGGAAATTAGTTCCAGTTGAATGCGTTTCTAGTGTAATTGATGTGTTTGCTTGCACATATTACTAAGTAGGAAAGGTGTGTCAATTTGCGAGAAAGTACGACATTACATCGTATCTGGACAGAAAAGATTGTAAAGAAAAAGTTAAAAAAGTCAAAATAGAATCCAGAATTCAATTTCAGCATAGACTTTAAACCGTTTGCCTCAATGTGGGGACACGACGGTGAATATATTTTATAATAGACATCCCTTCTCATCCAGAAAATAAATGTGGATACATATCGTCATCGCACATATACGTTCAAAAAAACCAGAAAAGATTTTATACGAAAATGTCAACATTCTTAATTCCGCGGTCGCGCATCAAGTGTAATTGAGGTATGCATTTTTCATGCCTGCTTAAGCAACGCTCCTGTGATGTTCAAGAACAAACTCTACAGCTGGAAATTGTTGATGGAAAATAGCAATTAGATTTGTCATCAAAGCTGGGAAAAATAACTTTGAAGTACTTCGATTTTGCAAAAATGTTCGAGGATAGGAAGGTGGAGAACAATCACAGTTTGCTTCCTAAATAATAATTTTAAGAGGTTTTCTGCATCGTGGCAAACTGTCGAAGATTTATTATTTCATTGCAAGACTTGAATCTGATAGCCTACATACTCCTCCGTTGCAGGATTGGTTCTACTATCAGATTCCAGTTTTCTTAATTTGGTGTCATGTTTAGGATGGAGAAACATGGGGGTTAGCGAAGATAGCACGATTGAATTATTGCTTTATGGTAACAGTAGATAGATAACCAGATTAGATTATACGATAAGTGATAGCGAGTGTGAGACGATATTCTGGCAATTTTTTCTCCCGAAAACGCAAAAGTGGAGATATGGGCACCAGATCTAACGTCGCCAAAAACAGATCAATAAGAATTTGCGGGAACTATTTAGCCTTAGTTGCCATCTATGTCGGAAACTCTATAGAATCTTGGGAGGTTGAGAGAAAGGCAAACATCCTTTCAACTGGTATATTTCAATCTTTATAACACTATCAGTACGATGTTCGACTAATCCACCAAACATCATGACACGTATAAACATATGATGCGAAAATAACTGGTCTGTTAACTTGTTTGGAATGAAGTTCTCGAAAAGGTGACGGCAAAGTGTGCATACAGAGGGACGCATAAGCCTAGAAAGCATAACTTTTTCCTTGGACTTTTTGACATTGTAATTGAACAATTTGCATCAAAACACTGAATTTCATTCGTTAAGATTGAGGTAGCGAAGTATCATGTGAATCTGTTGTCCAGTATACAAATTACATATCATTGGAAAGATGACAGTCATAGCTCCCATTTGAGCGTTAGAAATATTTGATTATGTTGAATTTCGATTGAGAAGAATAATTATTGAATATGGACGAGGAGTGCAACTTTTCTACATGTTTTAAGAGGAATAATCGTCGGCCCTGTATCAAAAAATATTCAAGATATTTATTTGGACCGTGTTTCAGCTGTTCGAACAATGAAGCAGTGATTTGCACCGAATTTTTCAACCTCAGTTTGGGTACCTGTCCCACCATTGAAGTCAGGAATCCACTAA
The DNA here is from genome assembly GCF_905115235.1 of Hermetia illucens. Classification (NCBI taxonomy): domain Eukaryota; kingdom Metazoa; phylum Arthropoda; class Insecta; order Diptera; family Stratiomyidae; genus Hermetia; species Hermetia illucens. The sequence goes on from NC_051853.1 coordinate 62,222,235, forward strand.
AAACACTGAGAAACAATAAAGCGCCAGGGTTGAATGGAATCCCTGCGGAGCTATAAAGACAAGAAGTGTGAGGAGGCGACCAAGCTTCATTAACTTATATACACTATTTGGTCTGAAGAAACTATGTCGGAAGGTTAGCGCAAAAGTTACATTTACCCTATTTATAAAAAAATAAATTCTGGTGACAGAACTCTAGGGGGGATATCGCTGCTACGTATATGTTTACAAAGAGCTGTCAAAAATAATTGAATCGACACCAATCGTTGACAGATTAGAATAACAAGGAAATAGACGAAATCAATAGGGAAACGAAGTTCACAATATATACAACTTTTATTCGGTCTGTTTTGTGTTACGGCAGCGAAACATAGACGGTGAACAAGGCCGGAGAGTAAAAAATCAATGCTTTCAGACGTCGCGTCCTCAGGAGAATTTTAGGTTCCGTGAAGGTGGATGACGGATGGCGAATGAGATACAATAGTAAGTTACACCTATTATACGATAAACCAAAATCCATATTAAGATTCGAAAGCTCCAGTGCGTAGGCCATCAGAAAAAAATCCAGGCGTCTACTCAAAGGCAATGATGAAGGGAAGCGACCACCAGAAAAACACCGAAGCAGATGAGAGAACTCAGTCAACAACGCAACTTTCATGCTACTCGGTTTCAGAATTTGGAGGACGCGGTCGCTAGAATGAGAAGAATGGAAACGAAGACTTCAGGAGGCCAAGGATCGACATCGAAATGTAGTACCATAGAAGAAGGGAAAAATTTTCGACATGTGATGCTTTTCGAGTTTTTGAAAGGAGTAACCGCTGGCGGTGCAATAAAAACATTCAAGAACCACAGTTCTTTTAACTGCAATGAAGTGATTTGTCAAATTTAGTGATGGTATTTTCACCGCAAAGACGGATTTCGTTCTGGACGCTCTTCCGACATGGCGAACGAGGTTCTGCGCACATCAATAGCAAACGATACCTGCATTTGAATAGAAGAGGTAGCTGAGATTCTGCATAATAGTTGATCAACAGCGTTTCGCATTCCTTTCCAAGAAAAGTTAACCGAATTTTCGGGTAGAAAAAAAAAAAAAAGAGTTTCTGAACCGTTTGGTAACTGGCGCTGAAAAGTGGATCCTTTATGCCAACATCCGAAAAAGGTCCTGTTATCCGCTTGGTGGGAATGGCTAGGTGTGATATCTTTTTAGTTGCTTCCCTTTGACTATTGATTGGAAGGAGCGACCAACTAAGCAAATGAGAAGATGCAACAATAAAAGAAAAAAGGTTGAGTTTAAATAAATGTAAAAATGTTATCTTTCACCACGACTTCAAACCATATCCTTCGAAAGATACTTTGGGGTATCTCTTATTCCATCCCCCATATTCTCCAGACATCGCACGCTCCGATCCTCCGATGGTGAAAAAACAGGAAGATAAGCGTAAACTTAAAGAAAAACATAAATGCACGACAGTTAATACATAAATGGATGAATTGAGGGTCTTTTATGTAGGATTGGGTTTTGCTGCTCCATAGAATCATAGACGTCAGCAATTAAGGTGCTTTTCCCCAATATGGAAATCATCACAAATTGTTGTAAATCGGCTATTGAAGTCAGTCGGATCAGTTAAAGCTGAAAAGCTTAATTAAGTTGATTTACCAATTGTGCAGACACAGGAAAGCATTTGCTAGGTCATAGTAGGATCGCAATCCTATATATATATCTCTTGTCCCACTTTCAATCAAAATACGAAGACTCAAAACATTACATATTTAACATATTGCATATTGTGGAAAATCTGATGAAGTATTATTAACAATTTCGCTACCAAACGCTGTTCTACACCCCGCATGATAGCGTATAGATTATCCTTCTGCTTCAAAGAGGGAAAGGGGTAAAGTGCTGTGTTGGCATGGAGGGTTATATGGAACTGTTCCTTTAACTAAGCCATAGTAAAGCTTGCTTAAAAATAAACTGACGATCATGAGAAATCGTCCCACCAATTTTCTGTAGAACTCACTGATAAGCATCGTTTCGACTAGGAAAGAGACCTTCGAACATAGCTCCTCCTCCTACTCTGAGTAAGTCCACGACAATCGCATTCGGTGAATAAACAAAATTAAGAGACCGCGGAAAAGTAAAAATTTCGCAACAGTAGAAATAAAGCGGAAAGTTTACAATTCAGAAAAATTGTGATTCAAAGGTTTAAGATCGTATTGGTCAGATAGTAGAAATAAAGCCGGCCAATTTGAGAAAAACAAAATTCTTCAACAAAAATACAAATAAAAAAATTCTGGGACTTTTTGGATAGCGCACCAACGAAACTTCAGAAAAAATGTGATTGGGAACTCTGTGTCATTTAATAATTCGGGGAATGACAGGGCGATGCAAGATTTCATTTGGTTCACGCCTAGGAACTCTAACAAAACAACTGCACATGCAGAGAATAACGACAAAGTTTGTTCCAAGGTTGATGAGGTTCGGGTTTTCAACGAAGCTATTGAAATGGCAAATGACAATGAACAATTCTTGAAAACCATTTTTGGAAGCAAAGGCTCAAACAGCAAAACGGAAAACTGACATTTATCCGCGACCCAGAAAAGGACGCCAAGTGAAATCTCATGTCTAGCTCATCCTCATGGTTTTCCTTAACTGGAAAGGCATTGTATACTACGACCTTCCAAGAGGTGAGGCATTTAATCGTTCTTTTTTAACGTTGAAACCTTGCGACATTTACGTGAGGATGCGGGAGCGGAGAAAAGGATATGAAAAACAAGTTGCCAGAGATGTGGGCACGCGGGGAGTAGGTATTGCACCACGAGAACGCTAGTTGTTCGCAATTTTTCACAAAAATGCGATGCCAGTTGTTCTTCATCTCAACCCCAGTATTCACTAAATATTGCCCAAAATACTTGAGACAAAAATGAAGAGGCCCATGAAAAGAGAAAGGTTTGGCAATGTTGGGGTCATTTGAAAAATGTTGAAACAACTTAAGAGCATTGCGGAATTAGACTTCTAGAAGGCCTTCCTGCAGCCGAAGTGGCGTTTAGATTTATTGCTACTCAAGGAGAGTACTTTGAAGGAAATATAATTATATAATTTTTAATTAATTGAAAATAAATTTCCAGAAAGTCTTTTTGTTCTCAAAATAACTGAGAATCAGGATTATTAAACCAGCACTAGATTATATTGCCGTAAATTAGTAAAGCTACCATTATGATTGTACGGGCTATTCCAGATGAAAAACTTGTCAAATCGTTCTAGCCGTTAACCATTTTCTAGGATTGCAAAATCAAGTGAAGAGAATTTTAGATTTTCTTTCCCGAAAAGTAAAAATCAGAAATAAGACTTCGAAAAATGTGTAAGGCAAAATACTTTTTCATTTTGAAATCTGCAATGTGAAGAAACTCGACAAAAAAACAGTACCTAAAAAAAAGAAATAATTTCGAAGGGAACTTCCTTTATAGGCTAAACATTTTTTATTTGAATTCGCAACCAATCACACTCGTGAGAAGGACATCGTGTCTCTGAAATACAGTATTTTTGATTTCAAATAAAAAAAATGCCAATAAAAGAAAATCCCCTTCAAATTTTTGTCTTCACTTAGTCGCAAAATAAAATGATGAAAATCTACATGTTTTCGAGAAATGGGTGATTAGAGAAATATCGACCATAAAATTTGTTTATTTGCTAGCGGTTGAATTCATCAGAAAGCTCGAGTAATATTGTATATGTCACATAGCTTGAGCATAAGAACTCTACGTGCATAAATTTGCAATTGTACAAATCGACGAGCCCACCAAGCTAACCAGGATAATTTTGAGAGCATTTGTCTTCCTTGCTGGACAAAATATCCGTCATATAGAATATGTGTGAAAGATACGCTGTGAAACTAAAGTGTTGATTAAAAAAGTTTGAAGAATACAACTCCATCCTGGTATATTTTTCTCTAATTTCAAAATTTCTAAAAGGATCTGGAATCAATTAATTTAGTTGTAACTTTGCTTCACAATGGGAAGCATTCCGATGGTAAACCTTTAACAGTTTCAGCAAGTTTAGAGACTCGCTGATCTACTTCTTCGACAGATAATCTGCAAAATATAGAAGTACCAGCGACAATTTGCTTCATTTTATAATAAATAAAACATTCCGTGATTTAAATACTATTTCTATATGAAGAAATGTGTGCTAAGAATGAATTTATGAAGACGACTGCAGTGTATTAAAAATGTATTTCTAATTCTAAGAAGGGTGGGCTTGGGAAATGATATGAAAAATATATAATTGATATTTACTTTTCGCATCGATCGGGCACTCCTAGCTTAACATTTTAAAAGCCACATCAATGTTTCCGTTAGTTTGCTTATTAATGCTGCAGCCATTCTTATTGTTAATATTACGTAACAACATCTAGCTACGCGAGAAAAAACTCCCCAAATGTTTTCTCAAAAAACAAAATCAAGAAAAACATAAAAATTTGTGCAGAAATTCAATAAAAGAAAATTGTGTCAAAATCTCAACAACATCAATAACATTTCAAACCTCTCAAACTTAAAACAATTTTACTCACGGGCGACAGTTTACTACTTGAAAAACATGATCTGATTCCAGAGGTTTGTTGAGAGTTCGATGACTTGACTAACGTCGACATTATTCTCAATTAAAACAATTGAAACGACGTTATGATAAATATAATGGGGTGGGGTAATTTTGTAAATTGTAAAGAATTCCGTTGTTTTTTTAAAAGTTTTCTATTATTTCCTTTTTCACCACATTCAGGATATCTTGAAAGGAGATGTTTTAAAAAAGATTAGTGAACATTGTTCTTACGTAATTTGTTTAATACAATGATTGAATGTATTCATATTTGGAGCCGAAATAAATAATTTTCAAATAAATGATCAAAACTGATGCGATGCCCATATACTCTTATCATACTAAAAGAATAATAACTCTGTATAAAGAATTTGTAATAATGGGAGGCGAACCATTGCTAATATAGATACGCAAAAAATTTGTTATCAAAGTCTGTTAAAAGTGGATCTCTCTATATACAATTTTCTTTACTCGCTACCATAAATGTATATCTATCATCGCTAATCTTCTGGCATCCCAACTATCAGAAAATATATGTACATAAAATTAATCCAATCTAGCAATCACCCTAAAAGTCGCATTATGGTAGCAGCTGTATACATAGCAATGATATCACTCCAGTTTAATTATGGAGCAAAAAACCAAAATTAACCCAAACATTTGTGTTTGCTGTCATCTTTTCTAAAGCAGTATCAAGTGATTATGTCACAGATATTTTGTATGAATCGATAAGATATTCCAAGTCTTAGATACAAAGCATCAATAAAGTGCTAAAACAGATAAACGAAATATGTTACAGAGGAGGGAGCGGTAAAATCTCTCTTGTCAGTTGATAAAGTTTTTACTCTATTGCAAATGTATATAAACTTTGTCAGTAGGTCAACGATTTGAACGTATTTTCCAAGAATTTTAATTCCAAAAATTCAATTAACGATGCAGACAATCTTTATCTTAACATGCTATCACGAGGAAATGTCGCAATGCTCTAGTATCAATCGTTTTGATTGACGACTCCGCAATCATCTTCTGTTGGATTCTCAGAAGCAGGTGACTCGAATTTGAATGACACCACAAATGAACTTTGATGCAGATATTGACGACAAAACTGCGCTGAACTGCTCCCACGTGTCTAAAATAATTTTTGTGAAAATGTAAGGGGTGCTTTCCTCTAAAATGTAATTTAATTGGGTCTTTGAGGAGCCCGGAGACAAATTCATTTCTTAATTAATGAAGACGAAACCATGTTATTTTAATGGGAGCTACATATGACGATCACAATGTCATGTCAAGAAAGTCTCTCAAATATTTGGTATGCCCAACTGATTTGTTTAAAAATCAACACTATCACAACGTGTTAAAAAACTATAAATAATAATTGCTGTATTACACAAATTTACCCTTTTTATTGACGATATAAAAGGTTGAATGAGAAGCATTTTATGCACTATGTTTTTCTTATCAACGAGCACTCAATAGCACTTTTTGTAAAAGCTCATCTGAATGATCATTCAAAATAATTGTATGAATTGTGATTTTTGGCAGGAAATTATACTAAACGTGATAATCACTCACCTTGACATTTCGAAATTAGTGAATTTTCCTCAATTTAAAATGAAATGGGATTTATTATTTATGATGTTCATTTTGTGAAAAAAAGTGGTGACATGTTTATTAGTTTTTCGGCTACATTGACAAGTATAGAGGATTGACTTCAAAAATACAAATTCTCATGAAGAGAGAAAAGAATTAAGTGAACCCAAACTAAAGACTTTTATATATAAATTCTTCAACATGATTCTTCCAATAGACTTTGGGTTTTGCTTTATTTACCAAATTTATCAAAATCTTCCATAAAACCCCGAACAGAGAGGCAAATTTAAATTTCCTAAAAATATAGTAATATACTTGTGTTCACTTTATTATTGTGTTAAGCCCTAGATGCAATAGAAGAGCAGTTTCCATTCATATTCATATTTTTTGATTCTGTACTTTCTGAGAATGACTCCTTAACTTTTTTCTGATCGCCTCACTCCCTCTTTGTTATCAAAACTAAGATTTGATTCGGAAAGTATTAGTCGAATCCTTTCATTTGATAAACACCGTGCCTATATTTAGGGAACAAAATTTACACTCCCCTTTTGCATATATGGGGATTTCCACAGGACCTTAAGAAATGGCCTCGACTCATATGTAGTTGAGCTACACCGCGAATCTGGATCACACAACCGATAACGCGGAATAATGACGACCCTACCATTGTTTAATTAGATCTTATACCTGAGATATCCCTTAGTCTAATTATTTCGTTGGGTCCATTTATAACATTTGTAAGAAGATTATTTCTGATTTGACTTTTGTGAGCTCTCTCACTTTGGTATTGGCTCCACAAAAGTCCTTGCCAACCCACGCTTCCAATCTAGTTTGCTTTAATAGGAGAATGATTTCACCTGCACGCTCTACCTGAGGATAATCCTCAAGGCGAGAAAACTATCTTCATTTGAAAATGAAATAATCCAAGTTTGCAATGCTTACACCTATACGCAATGAGTTTTACATCCACTTCGGCGACATTCTTATTGAACGTTATTCATCCATCGGTGCCCAGTAATCAGAAACAACTTCTCCCATCCAGATGCTTTCAGCATTCCATCCTTACTTCGTTTGCCATATCGCGGAATATTTTGAAAGACTGCCTCACGGAACTCATTCTGCAACTTTATTATTAAAAGAATAAACAAAGAATAATTATAGTTACACCAACTTCAGTTTACATGATTTCAAATCCCGGTACTACTTTCCATGATTTATTTCCCTTTGTAAACAAGATTTCGCCCAAAGTAGATACTATGGGCAAGGAAGGCCGAAAAGGTCCAAGCAGTGGAAATAATACGAAACTGTTGACGATATATCAGCAGTAGCTATGGAGCCGATCTAAATCAAAATTTATGCAAAATGTACACCAGCACAGAACATAGGTTAATAAAAACCAACCTTACGGTGAAAGACACAGGACAATTGGCCTTTCCATCATTTTCGAAACTTCAAGTTGTAGCTTGTGAATAACTAGGTTGGTATTTTAATCGCAAAACCTCTGGAACACTTATGTGGCAGAGGCAGCAAGAATGATGAAATACAGGCTGAAAATGGCCCAGTTAATATTTGTAAAGGAGGTGGAGACACTCATGATGACGAGAGAATGGAATGGAAAATACTGTGGAGACCTGGCGGCGATGATCGATGTTAAACCAAGCTTTAACGGTAACTGAGGGGACTGAAAGTAAGGCAGAAAAGGCGGTCGAACGCTACATCAGTAATGATTATGTGGTTGACCTAAGTTGCAGTCTATCCGAGGCGTGTCAAATCTCTTACTATACTCTTGTATACCATTCTTATGCAAAATGCCAATATAGATATGGTGCAGGTACCAATATTGGACGACAAAATATTGAACCCTGAGCGCCTCGAAGGATAGTTTTTTTTTTGCTTTTGTTGTGTACGCTGAGTGAGGTATCCTTGCCTCAACATCGTCCTTTGTAGCCAATTGTGGTCAATCATGAAACTCAAAAAACAAAATATCGATCCTTACGATGAAATATTGAACGAGTGGCTACCCTGAGCTTATTGGATTGGATTGGGGCCAGAACTTAACTGTTCCGTTAGCTGGTCCCTTCAATCAGTACTGCGATATTAAATTCTAATCAGGCCAAACTTTTTTCTAGACTTAAGAATCTGTTACAAACCAAAACCATTTTTTTGGACAAAGCACAAGCCATTTGTTACACCAAAGCTGAGAGCAAGGGATCCTTTAAGTGTATCTACAGCTAAGAATAAACCAAAGCGGTTGAGATCTCCAAACGATCCCAACTCGTCCAGCAAAACGATACCAAAAAAGTTCAAATGGTAGCGATTCGGTTTTCATTTGCAGCCAAACCGATTAAAGTCGACGGTTAAGGTTTGCATAAAAAAACCAACCCATGGGAATAGGTTAGGAGAAAATTCTTGTTAGCTCTAAGGACTGCATCATTGCCTGCCAGGTATTACGCTTTGCTCCAAGTTTGTAGATGTAACTACACCGCAAAATAGGACAAAATTTCGCTCAACATATCATGAATAAATGGCTCGGGTAAAAGTGCCCTCAACGAAGTATGAATTTAAAGGATACAGGAATATCTCTGTAAAAGTTCATGTATTGCCATCATTTCTGCTTTCTCTAATTTCAAGACGAAAAAGGAAACGGCGATGAACTCTTAACACAATTTAATGTTAAGAACAAGGAACTTAATAAAAATAAAACTAGGTAGCTTGCTCCTACTACAATATATTTTAATAGTTAGTAAATACGTATTTCGAAAGCTACTTACTCTCTTCCTCAGTACTTAAGCTAAGATAACTATTTTAAGGAACTTAATGTTAAGAAAGGGCGGCAGCGATCTAACTACTTAGTTTTCGGATAAATTGTCGCAAGACATTTATTTATCTGAACCAAGAATCATGGGTTCTTGCAGGGGTAAATAGAGACTTGGACTTCCGGCATGTTGAATTACCATATGCGAATAGAAATGTATGAACCTGGTGATTTCAGAACACCTGTATTCTAGCCAACGCCCTATGTACCGACGACAACAAACTGTCAAACTAAGATAAGATAAAGAGATTCTTCTTCTGTTTTGACGTAGGCTTAGAGGAACATTCACAAAACCTCTCCAACATATCAAGAGTAAGGGTATAGGGATAACAGCAGAGATGCTAGGGACTACTAAAATATAACTGTGGAAATGATCTATAAACCCTCAACTTGGACAAATAACTCACTTTTGTCAAGCGGCCAATTGAGAAGTCATCGACAGCATGGTATTATTCTCTAGCATAGCAACTCTTAAGAAGAATTTTGGAACAATATCACTCCCCCGAACCACAGGCACATTGATTTCGTAATAGGCATGGAACTATTTAGCGAAATTGAGATAGTAACTCAGATAATCGCTACCAAATTGAAATAAGGTGGCGAAAATACCATAGTGAAACTTGGATTTGGGAAAACAGAGAATGACAAGAGGGCTCCACAAACAAGCTTTGAAGACCGAATGAACCTTTGCGAAAAATCACAAACTAGGAAATATATAGAGAAACAAATTATGAGCCCGCAGGCGTAAAAATGAAAACACCTAAATGATACTGAAAAAAAGATGAAAATATACGTCAAAAAAAATTACAACCTGGACAATGTTAATCACCTCATTCATTTAAAATTAAATCTGAACAAAGATAGAAATGAACAGAACGATATTCACTATATTTTACGAATGGCTTTTATGATACAACGCTAAGCTAGCTATCTGCAAAATGAGCGTAGCATTTGCTAGGGGAGCACCGCATAAACGCTGAGCGGACTTAATCGATGTGGACAGTAAATCGGTTTTGGAATTCTCCAACTGGAGGCCCCAATCATTGAACTGAGAACACTAGATCTTAAAGTCCTAGGAGTAATTGTCTCTCGAGCTAATGAATGAGAAGGTGAAGCTGTGTCCTATCCAGTAAAAGTTGCGTGCAATTCTTCGATTAATAAAAACTGCGGCACTTGGAAAGATTTCCCATGATGCTGAACGATAGTGCTAATTGAACATTTTTAGTAATACTTAAACTAGGCTCAAATCAGACAGGGAAGTTGTTTCCGTGATTCTTTTCAGGTTCAGCGCAGAATAATTTCCAAAATTTGAAAGTTTTCAACTTTCCATTTTACCCCAATATGTGGCTATAGATTCATTGACGTTATTCGATTTTTTTTTTCAAATTAATACAGTAATGGCTATATTTTGAGAAAAAAAAGAAAATAAAACCAAAATATTATTATGTGGTTGATCCTTTCCTTGGCATATTTCCACTGAATTGAGTTTTATCGACAAAACATTTGGCATATCATACACAAAAAGATACCAAACGCAAAACCTTAAAAATTACAATCAATACAAGCGGGACATGAAAATATATCAATACTTTATTTTTTCAACAACAGGATCTTATTACAATGTGAAGATCGTTCTGCAAAAAATAGTGTGGTAAGTGCAGACAGTTCACTTGCTAAGAATAGCATAGAAATGGAAAATTTAGAACAAGCAAAGCGTCATTGCATGGCCTCCAGATAGCATCTTGATGACATTTCGAAAACCAAGAGGCCTAAAGAATAGCTTATTGTGCTACAACGTGGAATGCCGCATTATGTTAAACATAATATTGACATTACGATCCGAATGACTTTAGACATTCTTAGAGTGGTAAGCTTTACGGTACAGCTACAGACGCCGTATAATCAACTTGGTAGAGGTTTAGGAAGTTTTCGGTTAAAGCAATAATAATATTGTGAGGACCTACAACCACTCCTCATATACTGGCACTTCAGCAGACTCCTATTTGTAGTGGGCCGATGCTTCTTAGCAGAGAGACAGGCTAATGCCAATTACTGAAACCCCTACGTGGAGTGTACCACGTTAACTCCACCTATCCGCCATTGTTCCAGCTTCTTGACGGTAGGCTTCAATTTCCTCAGCTTTTTTTTTCAAAAAAACGTGCACTCTTCCTATACTGTTCGACGGTTCTCTAGGGTGAATCACTAAATGACCATCCTGGAATAGTGGGTTCCATTGTATATTATAACCTGCAATATGAAACCCACCAGATATAAGACAAATAACCCCATTTTCAAAATAATAAAATGTTCTGGCCTAGAACATACGACCTGTACTTCAGCGAAAATGAAATCCATAATTCATTTATCTACAATTTAACATGATGTTGAAACAAGTAATAAAGAAAATATATTTTAAGGTTGATTTTGCGAATACAATTGCATGCAAGCCAGAAGCTATTTGTAAGTAAAATTTAACAACAAAGTGATAATGAATAATATTCAGTTTGCTGTTAGCAATTCAGTGAATGACGTAATATTTAATACTATTCATAGTTTTTCAGATGAATCGTAGCATTGCTCCAAGGTTACAAAAATTACAATATTTTTTTTTGAAATAGTCAACGTCATTGGTTGAATTTTCTACTGATAATCGACACAGAAAATCAGCGAACTTTCATGTTCCATAATTACTTCTAGATTCCCTGCTGCAATATTCATTCATGGTGACATAACAGAATAGTTATTTTAATGTGTAACAGTTTCCAGGAAACGTGAGCCCCCCATAAATATCATAAATTGTAGGCTATGATTCAAATATTGATGCATAATTGGTAGTTAAAAAAATTGACACCCAGTCGTGCTCATGACACAAAGTAAGACTATATAAAAATATTAGTTAAGTCTATTATCATTTTGTTTTATTACCACATAGCAACAATTGGGCTTTTTAGAAATATTTACGAAAATTTGATATTCAATTTCACTGACAGCAGATCGCTTTTATTATAAAAAGTGAATACCCCAGCCTTTCCTATCTAGATACAATAGACAATAAAATTGTCTTCACTTATATTTTTTCATCAAAAATCTCTGCCGCAATACACAACTTTCGAATATACCATCATAGGCTTTTTTCTGCAGTATTGTAAAATATCTGAGATCAAATCTAGATAGAATGCTTCCATATATTGTATACATGTTCGTCTGAAGCACGAGACAGACACCTAATTTGATATGAATGAACCTGAAGATTACAAAAGCACTTATCATCAAATCGCAATCGATTTTAAAGGCCTACTTTATATCGTGGTCTTTGCAGAATTCCCATTCTTAATGTGCGTATGCAAACTGCGGACTCATTATAATTTTCGTATACCGAATACGCGTATATACAGGTGTGTGAAGGAAATTGTTTGGGGGGAAAATCGATGTGGGTGTTACCGAGTCATAGATGTTACGAAACCATAGTCATATCTTGGTGGAAGAGCAATTGTGTAGTGTGAAGTAATATTTATTTATGTTAGATATTTTTTCCTTGATAAAAATTGGATTGCTTGGCGCACTGTACTCGTAGATTACAATTGAATTTCGACTTTTATACTATTTTTAAAGTTATTTGTAGACTTTGGCTCAGATATACACGAAATTTATTACCAATAAATAATAATCGCTCTTAAATATGTTTTACAATTTGGAAATATGCGGAAAAGCTGTGAGGCAGATCATGCTCTATATGAGATGATTCCCTTCTAGTTTTAAATTATCTAAAGTTTCCGTTCTAAAGCGGTTTCTGAAACAAAATTTAAATTTCGCTATCAATTCTTCTTCCTTGAATTAGCATTTTTATCCAACAAGCTCAAAGTTTTCCATATTCTCATGTCAATCAAAATTCTTCCATACTTCGGAGGTTATTGCTGACATATCAAATAGACTTCACCAGTTAGTGAGTGAGACCGAATGTTAAAGATTTTAATATGCGACCGAATTGTCATCTCTTTCTAGGACTTATTCTACCCATGAAATAATCTCAACGTTCATCGGACCTAAAGACTAAACTTAAGACATACTACGTACTCTTAAAGTTCTTGCGGAATCCATAATTCGACTAATTCTGAGAGTTCCATCTACCATACTAAGATTAGAGACAATTTGGCCACCCATCTACAAGCATACATCAAAGAAATTGGGCCCCACCTAAGTGATGTGATTTTTTGTAGGCAATAATTTTATTTTACCAACTCAAATCACAATGTGACACTAATGTATAGAAATAATAAATGTTCAAATATGTACAATCGAAATAACCTGTGTGATTGCCGTTCAAAAAATACACACCTGCCGGACCCAGTATAAGACAGTACCAGGGCAACACCAAAGATTTATTAAATAATTGTACTACTAAGTTACCCACCCAAATGAGGATGTCTAAAAACAGACTGACCCATGGAGAAGGCTCTATACAAACCGTCATTTCTTAAACTACCAGATTAGGATGGAAGAGCTTGCTACAATTTTGAAAATTTGGAAGTATTTAGGTGCGCGCATTTTGTGTACAGTAAGCCGTTCAATGTTTATACAACAGAGCAAACTTCTTTAATAAAATACGTAGGCCTACCTACTATACTAGTGTTTTAAAGGTACTTTATTAGACGAATTGCGAGGGTTTCCATTTACAAGTTTCTTTTATCTTCACATAGTCCAGAGTATCCGATTTAGTGACCTATAAGAATATCCTCATTGGTAAATATTACGATCCTTTCATGAGAGGTTAGTCAAAACGGGGCTATGAGCTGTCGGGTAACCACTATTTGCTATGAATAGGGTCTGAATATCGATATTAGAGATAGAGTGTGGGCCCGTCTAAGCGCAACGTAAGTGTTGTCTTATTTTGCAATTGCTTTGCTATGCACCAGAGTTAAAATGGCATCCAAGAATCAATGCATATCTTCCTTATTATTCCTTATGGCCCGTCAAACCTCAAGCGGCTAGCATAATACCTTTTCACGGTGATCACGGCACACATTGCTAACATTAATATGATCCAGAATCAAAAAACGAATAGTCAGACCGATTGACGATCTCGCCAGAGCGGAGGCTATTTATCAGACGCTGCCTCACCTCTACAGGCTGTCCCGTTTACGATGGTACAAATTTTAATGGTGGATAGTACCACTTATTTGAGGCAAATTGGCCCATGGATATAGGCAGTTTATCTTTTACCGTTACCGTTCTTCGTGAATAGTGTCAAAAAGTGTGACTTTCCCACCCCCTCTATGATTTAACCCCAGATTTGACGACCGCCAATGACGGGGCGCTGAAATTTGCAAAAATCTACAATCCTCCTAACGTTTATTCTTCAAGACCGAGTTCACCCAGCACATTCCGAGCGCAAGGCATTATCATATAATAATATGCCTTGGGATTCAGATTACCTATCACAATCGCAGTATCCGTTTTAGAAAGCTTCTAGAGATCGCATTCAGTTTCTCATAAAAAGCTTGCTTCTTCTCTATGTCGGAAGTCCTCATTGATGCGTAACACTGTATAATTGAACCGCAATCAAGATCTTGTCTCATCTTAGTTCCCAGGATACGAAGACGTTCCTTGCGGAGCATTAATTTCTTTTCAGAGTTTTCAAGATTTTGTGTATTATAATGCGATCAAAGTCTTACAATGATTAGCATGTATTTGCGTTTAAGGGGGTGTCCCCACAGGCGAAAGAAGGGAGATGGAAAAATTATTATCTAGGGATACGATGATGTAGGGTATAAAAGAACTAAATTAGTATTTTTCGGAACTAAAATTTTAACATATGTTAGATTTTTATGGGATGTTTTGGACAAATAACGAATATCTAAAAAGTTTGTTCTGAAGCTGCTATATTTCGATCAAAAACAGTGTTGGCTAGAAACAACTCACAAATTGTCGTAGATGCATTCGAGACCAACCGAGAACTTCTTAAAGTGGTCACAACAGATAGTGAAACATAGATATATGGATACGACCGAAAACCCAGGACCCAATTACGGTAATACAAGCTGCCTAAAGAGTCTAATGTGAAAGTTTTTCTCCCTGTTTTCTTCGTTTTTAATGGCAAAGTGTATATAAGTACGGTACGGTTAACAAAGTATACTATTAAATTAACCGAACTTGGCAAAATCGCTTGTAGAAACATCATCATAATAATGATCTTACGTACAACCCATTTGTTGTTCGTGTTTTTTTATAAAAACCAAAATTATTATTTTGTCCCTATCACCTTAGCTGCCCTACCAGATATATAGGTACTTTCGACTTCTTTCTATTTCTGAGGCTGAAGAAAATCATCTCACCATTGACTAGATAAGACACTCAATCGCTGAATAAATTGAACGTGATGCCCAAAATGAGTTCCAGAAATGCTTCTGGAAATGGTAAAATCGCTGGCACACGCGACAAAAATGTATCCTATACGATCGGTATTTCATTAGTCTGGCGTCAGTCAGAATGACAAAATTACAGCAAACTGATCATCTAGGGTATTTACGGGGTTAGACAATTAAGTAATGAGACTGATTCCATAAAAACCGTATATTTAAAAATGATTCTACAACTCTGCCATCCCCTTCAAAGTAGTCCCCTTAGGCAGCTATACCAGCGATTCCAGCGCGTTTTCCACTCTTCGTAACATTTCTGGAACGCTTCGACTGGGATGTCCGCGAGTACCCTTGTCACGGCCGCTTGGATGTCCGTAATTGGCTCAAAATGGGTTCCTTTGACCACCGATTTTGTTCTAGGGAACAAAAAAGTCACAAGGTGATATATCATATCGATCAAGCAGCATGGGATCTCTTGTTCCAAACAGTCTTCTGCTATGGTCATTCCATGCTGCTTTTATTCCTCAGAAATGTTCTTCGGAACCATCTTCGCGCACAACTTTTTCATCCCGAAATCGCCTGTTAAAATTTGTCTGACTGTTTCACGGTTCATACCCAGTTCCGAGGTCAATATTCGAAACGCTAAACGCCGATTTTCACGGATTAGGGCGCGCACACGCTGCGCATTCGCGTCAATCCGCACCTCGACTGTTCTCCCGCTCCGCGCCTTGTCTTCCACGATTTCACGCCCCTCCTTAAACAAGCTAGTGCGATGGTGAATATATCAATGGAGAGGGGGAGAATGACGGGGAAGGAAATTTTAAGGTTGCAGATTTACCACAAGCGCGGCAATAAAATCTGTCCCATTACTTAATTGTCAAACCTCGTATATGATAGTGTCTGTCTGTCGGTCTGGCTAAGCTGACGATAGGCTGTGTTGTGCAGTTTTCATGGCGTTGTTGGTTAATTGAAACATGATTTCCGAATGGTTCGGATGATGCAAAACGTGCAGCAAAAATTGCTTTTTGTCGTCTTGTTTATACACCTCATTTCATTAGTTTTTCATCAGTCCATTTTCGATAGATATGGCAGACTGATGAAATACAGACCGCGTAGGGTAGATCTTAAAGCTCTAAAGAGGAGAATATTGATATTGATTAATAAATATTCTTTGAAAAGAAAAGAGGTTGACATCTTTTTATATTCTTTACTACATCTTGAAATATGAAACATTATGATACAGAGTTGTAACGTTTTTACAATTTATGGCTGCGGACCGGCTGACTAACAACACGAACTTCCCGGAGCCCATATACTATTTAACATTTTAACTGTATAAAATGAAAGTGGGCTACAGCCTTCTGTATATTTTTACTGCCTTTTTATGATTAATCGTTGTTACTTTGCTACCATAATTTAAGTCTCTTAATGAGAACAGGGATGACAATTGACCATTAAAATGATTTGCCAGAATCCATTAAAATTACTTTCTCTACAGTCATGATATACGAATGTCCAATCAACTAGAGGAAACCATTGCCATGAAATTCTGTCTTAGAACGCCGCAGACTCCAATGGGTTCAAGTCCACTGTAGGTACTGGTATTCAAGTCGTAATTAGCATTATTTGATTTTTCCACAGACATGAGCCTTTAAATTGTTTTCATTACCAATCTGGAGATAGTCATGTTTGCTTGTAAAATTGCAAATGCAGCACTACATCTCCATTCACATCTATCGTCACACTGAAATCTCTTGCAAGCGTGACCAATACTTGAAAGGTCATATGCTGACCAGCTAGACAGCACTGCACACGTGCATTCTAATCACTATTCAATATTGCAAATTTAGTAGGTCATGTATGTGATTTGGCGCTGGTCTACTTGTGTATGAACGTTACGAGTATTTTTTGATATTTATAGTATGTCTGTTTTATGAGTTTATTATCAAAAGTCTCCTTTTTTTATCAAACATGGTGTCATTGACCAAAATATTGAGTGATTAGCCAGAACAAATATTAAAACTCTTCTTAATGAAACTGTGACTCAGTCACCAGAAGGGTACACTACCGTCACGGCCACGATAGTGATAAAATTTCACACTAAACTCATCAATATGTTATGATCTAATGAATGCGGACTAATCATAAACAATTAACGATCATCATTGTAAAAAAATGTTGATTTCAATTTCCTCAAAACTTGTCGGCTTCAATTGAAAACCGTACAGAGTAAAAGTAAATGGAAATTGCCACCCATATAAGCGTATAATAGAGTCATGTTGCAAAAATGTCTACTGGAAATGATATGTACTGTGTGATAAACTGGAAATATGCTATACACACATGGAAATCTATAGGCAAGATGATGTAAGAAAGCTGGATGAGTCACTAGCTTTATCGTTACACGTACTAAACGAATATATTCGGCATATAGCACACAATATTCCTAAGAATTGGGTATCAGAAGCAACTCGGAGAGATTTTGCGGTCACCGGATCCACGTCTAGATAGGATTTTTATTTGTAAACAATTTGCATTGACGTTGATTCGTTCTGGCCGAGCTTAAAATACATTTTCGTACAATATTTCCTCTGCCAAGTACAAATCTCACGAACAAAATGAAAACATGAATGAAAACCAAAGCTGAGTGGGTTTTCGATGATTTCCTCTGCGATGAACATAACAATTAGCTATTGGCCTTTAGTCCGGACGTGATAAATTCATGATGACCGGAACATATTAGTTTTGCCATTCTTACTATTTTCGAGCAAATAAAATATATCTCGCTATTGAGGGAAAAATGAGAAATATTAAGTTTTTCCAGGAATATAAGATATTCCAGATGAAACTTCTTTCCAACATATTAACGTTTGTCAATTAATTAGCTTCCATTACCTTAGTAACGAGGTTCAAATAAATGCTCCTGGAATTTTTTTAAAAATGAAAGAACCACGAAACTCAGATGGATCCATAATATTCGTAGATTATTTCGGAAATGAGTCATGATTTTCACATTCCAACTTTCGTTTATCTAAGGAAGTTAACTTCAAGTATGCAATGCCAACTCAAAAGAAACGATTCGTGGTGCAACTGACGTCATTTTTATAAAAATTATAAATGAGATATTTGTTCATGTTTTTCCGCACAGAGTTGTTATCCAACGAAAGCAAACATAAAGAAAGCACAACCTCACTCGAAGTTCATCAAGTGAGCTAAGCCAGCCGAAATTACTAAAGTTTCCAACTAAAATTTCTAGCCTAATTGCCCGAAAACATTATGTTCTTCCATTTGTGAACCAGGACGCAGTTATTGATCAACCTCCGTAAATTTTTTTCTGCTCTTCTCATCAATGAGAAATCCTCTTCCGCTGATATTCTAGAAGAGACATGAACAGATTCTTTCTTTCATTCATAAAGTAAAAACCAGCTCTAGGGCAAGATCTATCCGCGCAATTGTCAAACAATTGAAAAAAACCTTCGCCCGAGCAATCTTTTGAAATGTAAACAAGCGTTGATAGATTTTACTAAATTTATGGCTTTCGCTAGGACCCTTTGTTGATATTAACAAAAATTGATATTAACAATGCCGATCCGTTGTGAATTAAAACCCGCCATCAACGTTCAATTCGGCCTGCCAGTTACGCCGGAAGAGCCCGAAATGCACCCGGTCGCCAATTGAACTGAAAGCACCATCCACGTACCGGCAAGCCGCAACATCATTAGTTCAACTCTGAACGTGGAATCCCTTAAGACGAGTATTTGAGATTTTTGTGTATGAACATTTATCAAAAATGTTTATTAGCGATAAAGATACACGTAAAATTCTCGCTAACTAGCCTAAACAAACATAAAATCCTCACTCCCATCCTAAACAAACGCCAATTGACCGAATCATTTTTCATTCAATCACCGCCTAAACAGTCAAAACGGACAGACCAATTGCATCCTATCTACGTTACGTCCGGGCCGGTCAAATACGGACTCTTCAGTCGTAACAGACAGACCGAACTAAACGTGAATGGCTCGCTTAAGTAAAGAGGATACTGTCAAAATCCAATTGTTATTTCAAGAATTCAAAAAAATTGCAGGATAATGTAATACCCTCATGTATCAAAAGATATTTTATAATTCAGACCTCAATTTGAAACGGCTTTGACAACATACGTCAGACGCAAGAATTTTCTACTGGAGTTTGTGAAAACATGTAAAGCATGAACAAGATTGGATTATGATATGGAGCTGCCTGCATTAGGAATGCGAAAAATGTTCAAATGTGAGGACCGGGTGGACTCAAAGAAGGAAATAGAGGTTATGGAAGTAGCCATGAAATTCTCTTTGGACATGATGTCCGGAGCAACCGATTTTGACATCTTTTATTTATTTATTTAGAAGAGATCTGAAATATTTCAGAGTTATGAAGATTTTCCAAACCTGTAATTTATGTCTATTCATATGTTGTATACAAAGGGTTTATCTAGAGCGCCGATTTCAGATAACATTTCGACTACGATGTTCAATTCAAAATCGGCAGTGGCATGCCCCAAAAGAAATATACCAAGGACGGTCCAAGCGTTTTCTCTGAACCTTTGAAATATTCTCATAACTCAATTAGGTCAATTAGATGGCATTACGAAAGTCCACTTTCCTCTTAAATAAATCCACCATGTTTTATGCGTTACTTCCTTTTACGGGCGGGGATTCCCACAGCTCTTCTGCAATCCAGAAGATTAACAATATTCCAAGCAAGCTGTCTACTTTTCACAAGTATAGAGTTGTTCCAAAAAGCGGAGATATGGTGAAAAATTAGAGTAAAAATTGACGTCCCCATCGCAAAAGACAACATCGTAACGTAGATCGTTGACTAAATTGACTTCTCAAAGATCTCAGTGCGATTCCCTGATTTCATTCTCCGAAAGTCAATTTTTCAAGAAGACAAGAGAGAAGACTTTCTCAATCGTATATTACTCTGTTATGAGGCACGGATTCATCACTATGACTCTGAGTCAAGACAAAAAAGAAGGTCTTATATTATCCTGTTATGAGACATGAGTTCACCACTGTGCACCAGAATCGAAACAGACAACCACGAAGTGGCGAGTTAGATAAGAAACTGTACCAATAAAGGTCAAAACGCGATTGTCTGTAAGTGTAACTTCTTTACACTGCGCTTTGAAATTCCAAAAGCTTTCTTTTGATTAGGTTACTTATTATTACTATCAACCGTTCTTCCTCTTAGCCTTTATCTCGTTTAGAAGCGGGATCGAGTTCGCCACTTCTCTTTGTGCTAGGCATGGTTTGAATGGAATCAGAGGTTCTCCCATTACCAACTAGTGTATCAAGTTATCGCTTTTCTAAACGGCCTTTGGTCGTGTCGTTCTTCTTCAATTTCGATCCTAGTTAGTGCGTTTTCATAAGCGTGGATTACGTGAACCGTACCGAACCCTCGAAGACGCTACTTTAGCAATTTTTCCAGGAAGGATGCAACATCATATAGGACGCAGCTGTCCTCATTTTGAATCAGATCATTGCATGTTGCACCACTCATCCAACGAAACATCTTCGCCTCCACTAGCGCGTGGCGATGTTTATTATTTTTAGTCGCTGTTCAGCACTCGAAACCATAGCGGGCGATAGGACAAACGACACTGTAATTAATTTTGAATTTGAGATGGTGGTTGATACGTGGAGCGCAAAGGGGGTGAAGCAATTTTATGGCACAGTTCACCATTTGATGCAGCGTTAATTCGAGATACTTAAACCGTTCAGATCTTCGTATTAGATTGGTAGAATTGGAGTTAAAAACGATGTTTTATTCAGATTCAGTGGTAGACCATGCTGCAGGAGACGATCATTCTACTCTAAGACAGTGGTAGTGTCTGCTTCATTGGGGTCAGTTGTCAAAAACTTTATTGTATTCAGATTCAGCAGTAGACCATGCTGCAGGAGGCGATCATTCTACTCTTAGACAAGTAGCTCGTTCATTGTCCATGACAAGAACAAAGAGATATGGCGAAAAGGCACTTACTCGATGAGTACCGATAGGGACACAAAAAGAGCGACTGCCACTATTCAAATCCATTCAAATAGTGGTGTACGCTGATAACATAAATATAATGGGAAAGGATTCAGTAGCCCAGATACGGAAGCACAGGAAATTGCAAATCAAAGACAAAAACCTGAGCCATTCAAGTGGTTAGAGCGCAGGGCTGTCCTACGGAAGGTCGCGGTTCAAATCTCACTGGTGACAGTGGAATTTGTATCATGATTTGACGTCGGATGCCAATCGACTCAGCTGTGAATGAGTACCTGAGTCAAATCAGGGTAATAATCTCGGGCGAGCGCAAAGCTGACCACATTGCCTCCTCCTCAAGGCCCTGATCCAACATGGATTGTTGCGCCAACGATTATTATATTATTATTCAAGAAAACCTGACTTTGGAAGAAAATTCTGTTTCGATTAGGGGAAACCTTGGTTGGAAGTAGACAGAACGAAATTCAGCGGAATAACTTACAAGTAAATATGACGAGTAAAAACAAGATCCCCATATACAAACGGGAAGAGTCGAGTTGATCCGAAATCCCCATCTACTGTATGGCGAACCACATAAATAATCCTGCGGAGTAACCGTTTGCTCCTGCAGGGAGCCTTTGTTTGGACAAGCACCCATTTTTTAAATTCAAACATTGCTGACGGTTTCGTTGCAACGGCAACTATTCAGATACTGCTTTGTCTCTATCCTGTGCAGCAGGGTGACCAAAATCGGCTACTAAACACTACGTGGGTATAAATCATAAGATCTAAGCCTAAAGAATACTTTTTATTTGAGGATTTACGATGAAACCGGGATAAAACTACGACAGCATCTGCACTTTCAGCCAGTTTTTGGGGTCGATTTTCATTAAGGAGAAAGCTTGAATTAGTCACCGATTATAGACAGCTATAGACGACTCATGAATTTGAAAAAATTTTATAAGTGTGAGAATCATTCGACTAAAATTATGAAGCGCATTATCCACAATGAAAGTGGATGAAATCGCTTATCATCAGAATATTCAACTAAAAACTTATCCTGGAGCATCCAGGCGATCATTTAATCAAAGTCCTCCCAAGATGATAATCATAACTTTCCAAAGTCTCGAATGAGGCCCCCGCCTGCTGACGTAACATTAATATTGTTACTTCAAGCCCCTATGTGAGACATAGCGCGTCAACTTTGCCTACGAGGCATGCTTGTCGGCACCTGACACTCTGCTTCAATCCTTAACACGATTTTTCAAGAAGTCACTAACAGCCACCACACAAACGGTAACTAATTCGATTATTGTAAGGTATTTGCCCACACAATAAACACCGTAGATGTTTACTTCGCTTCCCTTATGGTGACAGAGAGAACCCGCTTTGGACACAATCGAGCTTCGATTCTGAGAAAATTTCAAGTTCAAGATCGACTTGTAAAGCTGTTTCAGATACTACTGTTAACGACCCTTTCCACTCTTGTGGTCGTTGAAGCGCTACCGAACGAATTACCAATATTATGAAAAAAATTTCATTAAAATTGGGGTTTTAAGGAGCAACTGGTATATTACAAATATGATGCTAAAGCCAGCCCTTAGACAAAGCTTGATCACCATTTGGAAATATCTGGAGAAGGATCATGGCTTGGAAATACCTTGGAGGCTGGTCATCTTTTTGAAATATGCGGGTTCTTTTGAAGATACCTTTTGCTTTAAAAAACACTGATAATCTGCCAATATTGCATCAGTCTATGCCGTTCGTCCATGATTGGTGTTTCTATTAGTTTTCAATGACGGATGTACATACATTTATGGGATTTTAGCTAGTTGATTTAAGTGGTTACCAGCTCGATGGACTTTTGTTAGAATCTCGTAAGATACCTTGAGTTGATATAGTTGACCTTTCTCATATATGTATAAATTTATAGTATGGAAGCATAATATGTATATCCACTTATTTCAGAATGGGGAATATTCATCTCGCGATTAATATTCGGATAGCATCTCTTCAACTCTTTTCTGTCTGTGCAAATAAAATTGAATTTATATTGGAAATAAACATAAAATCAGATACAAAGAGTAAAAAATGCACTCATTCTATCGCAGATATGTATCGCCAGACTAAATTACAATCGTTAAGATAAACGTTTAGTAATACAGCAAACAAATTATACAGATTAAATATGCAGCTTCCAGAGCAGCAATGTTGTATGAAAAACGATCAGGGTAATTAAACCGCATTTATACCAAATTAACGCACATTCCACGTCTTAACCAACAATGATATAAAACGCCAATGAAAATGGAAGAACATCAACGCCTCAATGTTAAACCATTCGATATTTGAATCAGCAAATTAGTGGCTGATACAGTAGAGGTTATTCTTCATTCAACAATACAGGTGCCGCAGTGGCCAATAATTATTTTAAAATAACTTCAATATGATGTAAAGTGCAAATACTTGGTTTTGCGTTAATTTAATGCAATTGACACAAGACAATCAGAGGCTTGTACAATATGAAATCATTGTTTAATTGTCTTGTTTCGAGGATCCATTATCTCCACTCCAGTGAACAATTAACTATTCACAAGCGGTATTATCTGCTTTATTTTTAGAGTTAATAATCTTCTGCGATGCCAACCCACTAATTTTTTCTTGCAAGACCATCTTCAGTATTGCGAACGACCCGAGAATTAAAGCCAATATGTAATACACAACTACGGGAGGCAATTGTTTATCTTTGCAAATTGTATGCGATAAACTTTAATAACGTGTGACTTGTCTTGTATGCAATGTAAATTAACCGGCAACTCAGAATTGTGTATTGATTTTATATTAAGAAAAGGTTCACATCCGTTGACTTGGACAACGACACCGGACTAACCACGAATCTGTCCCCGGAATGGTAAACATTTGCATAGAATACAATTTTGTAACATTCAAATATGTCATGTTCTATTTAGAAGGATTTCTGTTGGAAGTCTGCCAACTATTAAGGAAGCAATTTTGAATATATCAAACATGAAAGCGAGAATGCTTATGATTTATTTGGAGTCACAGCCTAACATGGCTTCAAAACGAATGTGTGGTATTAAAAACTTGTTCGGTCACCTGGTTATTTACCTCACCACTATCGGGTTACTTGCTATCAAAGTGAAAATGAAGTTGAGAATTAATTTAGATGCTTAGAGGGAACTAATAGTGGGGTGGCTGCCTCTAGTTCCAGCGCCCTAGGTTCGAATCCCAGTTATATTAGGTAAAGCGGGTGAAAATATATATAACAACAAGCGGTTGTGTAGAGCTCCTATGCTCTACAAATTATTAGGAGAGAAATTAAAGTTTGGGGAAAACTGACGACGGTGAAAATATTTAGCAAGTTCTGATTGAATTGCTGCGTGGTTGACTAGAAAAAGAAGATCTTACTCCGGAAAGTATGATACATTTTGTTTCTATGGACATTGTTTTCATATTGATTTATTGAATTCGTAATAAACCGCTCTCAGAAAAATTTTAAAAGTCAAAATTTAAATACTTCTGCACAAATATTGTAAAAAGGCTTCCAAGCAAGAGAGGTGACACAAGCAATATGCCAACTGGAAGGCGGCAACATGATATCTACTGTAGCCGAACAATATTGATACAGAAAATTCAAGAAAAAAGAAGAAAGATACCATAGGTGTCAACATTTTACGCATCTCTGTTGACGCTAAATCCGCAGTAAACTTTACGCTTAAATCAGAATTGTCAAATGTCATTTATTCTCTCATCTCATATTCTAGGGAGGATAACAACTTCCATAACCTGACCGAAAAACGAACTCAACTGTCACGGCACATGCCAAAAAATTCAGTCACCAAAATGCATGCATTGAAAAATGGGCCTATTTCAACAGACTAGACAAACCAAAGGTTCTACCCCGAGCAAGTAGCGGAACAGATAACCAATCGCCAAAGACATTATTGTGTGTACACTGGAATATTAAAGGGATGATGTACTTCGGGGATTAGTTCCAAACCGGAAGTCGGAAGATTGACGGGGACATTTGCTTTGCAAAATTGAAAATACGAGTCTGTTACTTTGACCAATTGGGAGCGGGTGCTTTTAAGGCAAGACAAAGCAAGCCGGCGAACCAAGGAAAATATTAAAAATCTTCAAGCAATTCAACTTCTTCTACACCTAGCTTACAGTCCCCGTCCTGCGCTATCCGACTATTCCGCTCCATGGCTCACTTCTTTCGTGGACAGCGAAACACTGTTAATTCCGTGCTCTGACAATAAATAAGGGATCCATTCCGGGTACATGAAATAAGCAATTACCCAATGAAAATGTTCAACGGATTCAAGCCACTTTTGAAACAAGATTTCTAAGGATGCAAAATTTTCTTGGCGGTTTGACGAATTCCTGGAGCAAAAAATTGGAGAAAATATCAAATATCAGAATATCGCAGTTAAATATGTAAGAAATGATTCGCAGCAGGTAGTTCTCATTTAAAAAAAAATTTAAAACTGTGCAGAGTAAAGCCTTCAGAGAGATAGATAATAGACGACTTAAAAGGTGTAACGATAACTCAATTAAAAGGGTAAGCCAGATATATTATGTGCTTATAAAAAATGCCCTTCGAAGTGGAACCCAAAATATATCGAATTAGGCCATCTACTGACGGTATTGACTAGAGGCTGTCCAAAATAATCAACGTTTTGCATTAAATAGCAGCCGGAACGAACCACGTAAACGAAACTGACAAAACCAAGTTCTATTCACGCAGGACCTACCCTAATCTTATATGGATCATGCAATTATTACACACATTTAAATGGATTCGTGACCAAATAGGTAAATATTAAAATAAAGATCCACTTGCAGGAACTGGATTTCACACTAGTTCTTGAGTAACCTTGGTGGTATACTAAGTGTTATTCTCCATTTTGATGAAACGATCGACATGGCATGTTGAAGCGCACGGGAATCAATCGATAGTCTTCACGATTAAAAGTCAATAGGGAAATCTTGCAATGATTTCCCAAGAGAACACTTTCTTTGAAGAATTTGATGTTCCCAGGGATTCAGAGAGAAAGAAGGCCAGTCCATGCGATAATTAACATAATGAGAAATGTTGCAATATCGACCTCAAACCACCAATTAAATATCCATCTTATGGTATTGTTGCAGTTTACTTTCCATACGATAAAAAGATTTCGCAATAGAACCTTTACCTTTACCCAATGATGATGTCTTTGTATAAAGACTGATATGAATTCTTGACGCAAGATATACACAGTAAGGATGAAGAGAATAGACTTCTGGACTCTTTTCTACGAAAAAATAAGCATTGTTTCCCCTTTATCTATGCATAATAAACTGCCTTCCGGTGAATATTGCGGTCATGGGAATAGGCACGGCTCTGCTCTTGGCAGTCTGCACCCTCTGACGACTGTCAAGAGCAAAATCTACCCGTATTACTTAGAAGCCGTTGAGTTAGGATGGCGTCAAGATGCGTCAAGCCAAAAAGGATTTAGCACGCCGATTGCGAGAGCTTTTGGGCCAGGCACGTGCAAATGCGGACAGGATTACGGGGTCATGCACGGGGCACTAACCTATATGAGACCATCCCACCAAACTCGGCATACCCTACATTTCGCATTGCCGAAGCTGCAG
Source organism: Hermetia illucens (assembly GCF_905115235.1). Classification (NCBI taxonomy): domain Eukaryota; kingdom Metazoa; phylum Arthropoda; class Insecta; order Diptera; family Stratiomyidae; genus Hermetia; species Hermetia illucens. The sequence goes on from NC_051853.1 coordinate 62,249,257, forward strand.
AGGAGAGGGAGAAATCTTCAGGCATTTCCTTTGCGATTGTCCAGCTCTAGCTAGAGCCGAGCTGCGGACACAAGGTAAACCATTCTTTGAAGACCTCAAAGACCTCGGAGCGGCCACTGATACCTATCTACTTATAAATTGAAAATTGATCATTTTTATGTGACACGGTACTATCATTTGAAAAATCTCACCCCAACCGTTATTAAAGTTAAGCTAGATGTTACTCTGGAAGAGTTTGCTAGTTCAGTTAGAACAGTAAGATACTGTGTAGGAGATTGTAGCAAAGTCTCATCAGTTGCCAAGACAAAGACCGTAAGGATCGACCAACTGAGACTATGACAACAGAGATGATGCTGGATAACCGACGACTGAAAATGCGCGAGTGAGCTAAGACATCACATATTCACTGAAAATTTAGATATGAGAGAGTTATGCAAAAATAGATGCCGCGCATGTACACAATACAATGGTGCAGTTTCCTTTGATGGTAAGACTAAAAGCGTCAGTTTGTGAAGTAAGGCAGGCAACTGTCATTATGCAATTATCTTCAAAAATGTATGTCTGGTGGCCTTCGTTCGCGAAGCAATTGCTGAAATAATTGAACTTTTGCGACAGGCCCCAAAATTTCTAAGATTAAATTCGCATATCAAATTTTGCGGCTGAACGCGAACTACCGGCATTACAAGCTATTTGCCTAAAAAAAATTAATCATGCGATTGAACAATGCACGGCGACTATGAAACTTTGTTTTGAATTGATTTCTAACGTTCTTACCGCGGGGTGAAAAAACGCATTGGAAATTCTATAAAAAACGTACCATGAGTCCTTGTATTTAAGCAAATCAGCTATTTACGAGTGATATGGTCTATTTCATCACAGTCGGGAGCTTGAAATGGAGGGTCGCTTTTCAGTCGCTTGCATGGATAGATGAATAAATCGTTTTGTTGAAGAAAGAACGCCACGTTTAGTTCAGTATACTGAATACAATCGCATAAAAATTTTAAGATTTGAAAGAAAGTTTATGCTCGCCTGATACTTTGCGTAAACTAAAGTGAACAATAGAGTGCCGCAAAAGTTGATGTAACTTCTTCGCATTTCAAAGAAAAATACAATGGCGTGTTGATTCTACTCAGGGCGTTCAAATCTCAACAACTGTTGTCCCTCTGGGAGAACCAATAGGTGTGAGAACTCGAAATTCACAGGGAGCAACCGTACCAGGTGCGGAAGTTTTTCCATGAGCAAGATGAAGTTTCAATATTGATACGGTTAAAAGCAACTCCTATTGAAGCAGTCGTTTCATTTATAGCTCTGCAAGAACTAAGTCGGGCAAGAAAATTAAATACACCCCCATGTAGTCTCAATTTTGCATAGCTAACATTAACATTGGCTGCAGAGCTGAAAAGTAACGTTAAGAAAAGTTTTATGAAACGTCGAAGCTATCATAGAATCACCCACCAAAAAACATTCAATGGAGTTGATTTGATATATATAAAGGAAATTTTAGGTTCAAAACACCTAGAATTATCTCGGCTACACTGTTAATTGTGTTGCTCATTGGAATCGTAGCCTGGTCTCAATCGAATAGAGAATTTTTTTAACGTGTTTTTTTCGATATAGACAAAAAAATAAACAAATGTGCTAAATACTTATCTTCTTGCAGTAATCGAAAGAAATTTGATTTGATAAATTTATTTAGCCAAAATGGACAAAAGTGAGTCCCATATTTTAATGAAGCACTACTTTTTGCTTGACAAAACCATTAAGGAGGCTTAGTACAAACTTAAAAACTAATGCAGAGAGTCTGCTCCCTCGCAGGAAGTGATGCACAAATGAACGGAACGCCTAGCGAATTCGTCAACAAAATGCAGGATTTTGTGTTAAACGATCGCCGATTGTGTTGAACCAAGTCAAAATTCGTGAGATAGTTGAAACGGTAACGATTTCAAATGAAACTGTTATTTGAATCTTGCTAGGTTATATAACCATGAAAATATTATCGGGAGGATGGAGGCGCCGTTTGCTAATGATGGGCGAGATTTCAAAAACAAAATCCGAGACTGTTCAAACGCAATTCAAAGTGAATTTCTGTCGTTTCTTGGTAGTTGAAGAACCCTAGATACATCATTACTGGCCGGAAATGAAGGAATAATCAAAATACTGAACGTTTGCAGACAAATGTGCTCCAAAAAAAGTAAAGATGGTTCCGTCGTCCGGAAAAAATCATCACAAAGGATTTCTTCAATTTTCACGGCGTAATCTTCGTTGACTATTTGCAAAAAAGGTTCTGTTTGATCACGATAATACACTGGATCAATTGTCTACAACAGTAACAAAAAAACACATAAATTACGAATAGAACCGCTTCCTCATCCATCCTATTCTTTAGCTGTGGTTCCGTGTAATTATTTATTGTTTCCTAATATGGGTACTCAGAGGTGGCGAGGAGGCAGATGGGGCAGCAACCCTGTCTCGTGAGTCAATACCAAAAGGGCAAAGGAGAACCTTCAAATGGCCGGGGAAAGGTTGATGCACATAGACTTGCTGCACCCACAGTAGGCCAATGCTCTAAAACCTAGGGTGATCAGACCTAAGTCTGTAAGGGGATTCATTTGATGTGGCTCTTGCTACGAAGCCTCACGAAAAGTTATCTGGTACCATAGGAACTGGAATGACCCTTAAGAGCGTATGTCTCAGGAGAATTTCTGGGGGATATGGTCTCGGCCAAGTTTTTCGCGGTTGGCCTCCTTTTATGAGTTTCATACCCATACCGCGAAGTCCTTGTGGGCTCAATCGAGGAGTTGCTGTGCTGTATAACTCGCGTGCCGTACCCCTTAGTTTTGGTAGAGGTGTTAGGTACACCTCGCATCCACTTGTATGAATGCTGAGCCTGCACTCAATATAAACCAGTATCGCTGTGCTAATCACGGCAGGGCTCTGATTGTGGTCTCCAAAGCAATCCTTCGAAGAGGATCGTAGGGTTATGCCGACATGGTAGGAACTCACGTAAAACCACCAGGACTTAACTGTTTCATAATATGAAGTATGGAACGACGACGGAAAAAAATGTACACCGAATGAAGAAATTATCTATGGAATAAATGCCTATTAGACAGCGTTTGAGAAATAATATTTTTTAGTGGAATTAAAAGAGAATCTTTGGCAAAATGTATCATTGAAAGGGGACTACTTTAAAAAATAAATGTAATTTTTGGGGGAAAACAGTGTTATTATCTTCTGTGGAGAAGATAATAACCCCAACGAAGGGGGCAGTTGGTCCCCGAAATACGTATTTGCTTAAATTAGATACTTTTAGCCAATAAAACGGAGCAATATCTTTCAAGCCAATCTTTCATTTTTTAATATATGGTATATTTGGGAAAAAATCTAGAAATTTACTCCTTGAAAAGGCATTGAATTCGAATGAACATGAGTAGATTGCTATGGTTAAATCTATTGATTATTATTTAGAAGAATCTAACGAATTGACCCAAACCCCCCCTTCTTACCCTCGTCTCTTATATTAGCAATATTCTATTCTAAAGCAATTTAACTCTAATAAATTAAATTTACAATAATCACATACTACTTCTAAAGTTCTCGATAAACCTCAATTAAACTGGCTTCTTGAATTATGATCTGTTCTATCTAACATAAACCTTGGTTCGCACAAAGTTCAGTTAGTAAGAAAACAAAATTGAATTGAACTTTGCACTTAATCATTGAACATAAATCAATCCATTCAAATGTTACCCAAATCATTTCATTTTCACTTTCCAATAAACTGCATACACGCTCTCTAGATGCTCCTGAACTTGCCACAGGCAAGAGAGAAATTATATAACAAAATCTTGAACTAGAAAAAATGAGAGTTATTTCAAGTCCATAAAGATTTTACATAAATAATGAACCTCCATATAGCAATTAATTCAAAGTCTCGCCTACAGCAATTCTATTTTTGCGAATAAACAACAAATACAACAAAACAAACTTCCACTTTTTACTCTTGATAATACACGTTTAAATATTTCTTTCGTCAATTATGCCATTGTTATACACAAATTGGATAAACAGCATAATGAATGGACGGGGGAAACAGTTTTCATGTAATTGCAAAGTTCAAGAGTTCTTTGAAATCACAAGAATTATTGGTTTTTTTGAAAGTTTCGGATGTGACTCTCTATAAATATAGTATCGTGAGAATAAACATTGAAATCTGAGTTGAATACGTGCATTAACCTAGCTTTAGACATCTCACTTTTGAACAAATAAGTTGAAAAACTGAACAGCTTCGTTAGAAGGACATTTAAATTCGAACACCTTAGTTGCACGACAATTTTCGGATCAAACCATATTCAGGAAAATCAACACAAAATCCAGTACCTACAATCAAATCGAGTGTCCGATATTCTAATATTAACAATAAAGTTTTCCAAAGAGTCCTATTAGCGAGAAAGAAAGAATATCAATAAAAAACTCTTATAGAATGAAAAAAAAATTATCGATTCTATGCAAGTTAAGTGATGGCTGTCCGCACACTTTAGAACGTTTTAAAGTGTGTATTTTAACACCCATAGGGTCAATCAATTGCAGTCGCAACGTCAATTAAATTAATTAAAAATCTTTAAAATTGCTGAGTTTCACTTTTGCTATTTCCACTTACCGACTTCGGCATCTCGTTGATTTTTTAGAACGTCTCACTCACAGTAGAAAAAAATGTAGATGGAAAACCTGAAATATGCAATGAAGAAAAAATACAATCTTAGATAATTATTCACATTTCATGTTCTTGAAACAAAAAAATGAAGATAAGAAACAATCATCTACTCAAAACATGACTCAATATCTTGAGTAAATTATGTTTCGTAAATGTCGAAAAAAAGTTGTTAACTTTTTGTGGCCATTTGGGGAGTATGAGTGCATACATGCCGGTGATATATTGGGGACAGTCCGCATTATAATTTCTTCCTAAATCCAATTGAAATGAATCAGAGACATAGGCCACAAACCTAAATCCGGACGCATGACTCGCGTGCAGAGTAAGTAATCAGTCGTTAATGCAAACATATTTGAAACCTCCAAATAAACATGAGGTTATTAAAAGCGGTGATGACTCAAACGTTTGTGATAAAATTCCGATTAAATATATCTTTTCATTTTTCAAATCTTACAGCACCACATGTTTCCGCAACTGTAAGGCTATCAAAATAAGATAAAAGTGGAAAGAACCCGATGAATAAAAAACTTATGTACATAAAGACAAAACGAGGATATTTTCCTACTTACGTAATGGCAATGAAATTATAAATGCCAAATTAAAATTGTAATATTAACACAACCGTTTTCCGTCACCACTACTGCGAATGATGATGCTTCATCGACACCGGTCTTGAGAAAAAAAAAATGTTCAAATAGTCATAACGCGGGTCTGATTCAATTCACCTCTCGGTTTCGATGCGACAAAAAGAAGTTAGTATGTGGTGGCGGAGTTGAGATAAGGAAAAGACGAAGCTTTTTTCTCTCTTGCGGCTTCGTTATTTTTCCATATTTTTTTCTTCTCAACACCTTTTATTGGAAGAGATAAGTTCTACGTAGAAAGATATGCCCAACAACCATACACTCTATGGAGTTGGAATACAATGCGGCAAATACGTATATAAACTTTGAACATTGAATTTTTAATGATTTACTCGTTGATAGTACACATATATAACCTGCTGTTCACGAATTGGAAGGTTGCAGTGAGTCGTTCATGTCGAGGTGAACATTCAGTTATTATTATTGTGTTAAATATAAAAGTTTTGAATAATAACGCCACGTCCATCCGAGGAGCATAATCAGAAGTTGTGATAAAGCTGCTTTGTAATTTCAATGAGGGAATTAAAACCTCACTCCAAAAACTCGGCTTAAACATTATAATCAACGATATACATAATAATGGCAAAGGAAGTTCCAAATATTTTATATAGGTCTGATAAGATTTCCACCAAGCCTAGAATGAAAATCAGACGGTCCAATAGTCACTGGAGAAAACCAGAACTTTCGATGTCATATTTTTCTGAAATGAAGTCAGAAAACCTGACGCAGAGCAGTTAGGCACATGAAAGTATCAACAAAGCTCAACGGATTTTCCTATAAATCAGTGCTTCAATAGGAATAACATGATCAACTTCTAAACGGATTTTATAGAATAAACCTTGTCAAAAAATATCTAGAATTGGTCATTAAGAGATCGGGATTATCAGAATTCCGTTTTGTCGCTAATTTGACAGAATTGTCCTCTATAAAAGTAGAGGAGGAGGGAAGTTTAAGCGTAATCTGTCATTCAGTTTGTTCACAGATTTTGTTGGTTCATCTCAAGGGTGTTTTGCAATTCTTATAAATTCGAATAAAGAAGTTGCAAATCGCAAATGGAATTTCGTATGCCGAATCGCTGAAAATGTTGCAAAAAGCTTACAATGGATCAATTTTTCCAAAAAAACCAGCAGATTATGATGGTACACTGCATTCTAAAGGGGCGCGATGTGGTGCAATTCTTCCTGGGTCCGGCTGGCCATCGACGTCTGCAACTCAAGTTGACATCGATAAACGGAAGGAAATGACGACTGAAATGCGTCCTTTAAATTTGAAAAAGAAGCCACCGAACTTTCCGTGTCTCAAGAATCAATTCGTACCATTTCGAATTGCAATTCTGCTCTAGATAAACAAAAGATATTAAAATGCGAACTCAATGATGGAAAGATGGAGACCAGCTGGTACAAATGGAGGGAAGCTAAGATTGAAAGCAGTTTGCATAGTTGACCGACATGAAAATCCGCATTTTAGGGGTTGCGTTGCTGAAAATTATGAAACGGAGTGTGGAACACAACCGCAAAAGAGCAATGAATCTCTGAATTTAATAATTTGGACATTTCGCCCCAACACAAATGCACTGCGGAACAAAGGTCCTGGGTTTGGCAACTTTTTTGGCTACCTGCAGGTTTAATAGAATCTGCTCATCAAAACTAGCAAACACGCAGATTCGTACGCAGGCGTAGTAACATTCGCATTGCTATATCGGAGCGCGAAAAAGGCCCAACTCGCACGAAAGCAAGAGGAATCGGCACACTAATCATTTTACGAGGGTATTCTCCACCAGGTATCGTAAATTGATTAAAAGTCTAAACAATTTGTTAAGAACCACTTCTTAAACTTTTACAACAGTGTTTCGATAAGAAAAAATTGATGAATTTGAGCAAGTTTGGGCGCCAAACGTCCAGAATACTTGCACCTATATCCAGGACCACAGACACTTTTCCATTTTTAACGTTTTGTGTAAAACAAAACCTTATTAAAATCGGTTTACTGTCTGTCTGTCCGTCACACGCATTTTTCTCGGATACGGTTATAGCGATTGACACCAAATCTGGTGAAAAGTTCGGAACTGTGAGCGCTCACGCATACAGTTACTTACATCCTTTTACCTTGAATTTAAGGGGTGTGTGTGTGTGTGTGTGTGTGTAAATTGTTTTTTCACCAAATAAAATCAAGTGAGGTATCAAATGCAAGATCTCTCGGTTAGTACTTTCCGAAGCCAGTCTTAGTTTTGACATTTGTTGGAAAGGTAGGAGTGCGGGAGGTTGGAAGTGATCATTTCTTTAATGAACCCATTCTCAGAAACTACCCAACCCAAAAATCAGAAAAAATCAAGAGGCTGCCACAGTATGGTACCTAGGCTCCGAAATATCCTCCATTATAACTTTTAGTAATTGGCTGGAAAAGCCCCCTTAAGTTATCCTAGTACGACTTCCGGTTTCCCGAGTTGTTAAAAAGAGTGACGGCCCCTTAAAAATGAGAAAAACAGGAAAATGAATTTTTAAAAATCCGAGATTTTTTACATTTATCTACAGCTATAGCGGCAAGTCTGAAGTGCCAAATTTTTTTTTTAATTTCAGGATACTCAGTGGTTAGAGCGTTAGATTATCGCAACAGAAGGTCGCGGTTCAAATCTTACTGGTGGCAGAGGGATTCGTATTGTAACTGAATGTCGGACACCAGTCGTCTTAGTTGTGAATGAGTACCTGAGTCAAATAAGGGTAACAATCTCGGGCGAGCGCAATGCTGACCACATTGCCTCATAGAAGGTACTGTCATCCTGTAGTGAACCGTTACGGTCCTGAATGAAGTGCTCTAGCACGCTTCAAGACCATGATCCAATTGGATTATCACCCCAACGATAACTATTATTCAAGAGATGATGGAGATGATTCAATGTTCTCTATGGAGTCAAAATGTTCATGACAAAATCCTGTTCCAAGCACATCCTAATCCCATCTTGGATTATTTTTCAACAAAAAAAATGTTTACTATCGTTCAAACTTCAATCAAACTTTGTTGAAACTCTCCACTTTTTTATTTACATATGTGTGGCGAAAAACGACAATTGTTATTAAAACAGGCTTTCATACTAGAAATCTGCCTCAACAGACTGAAAATTTGCTAAGAATGCCAACTAAGTTTTCAATATAAAATAGTCAACTAAAAGCCTCGATATATATATTTACAATCTAATTCATAATTCATAGAATCAGTACTGACAAATTTATTTGCATTGAAAATAGCAATGATTTCAATTTTGAGCGCCATATCACAAAAGATGTTGCAGATAATTGCAAAGTTTTTAAAATGTTAACGTTAGCCTGTAGCAAGATAAGAAGTGGAAGGAGCAGCTCTGGTTTTTAAACGAGCTTCGGAGCCTTAACGATAACGACTATGACGCTTGGGTCAGGCAGAGCGGGAGAATTAAAGATATGTCAGTTTCCTAAAAGGGTCTTGTACGAACAACGGGCCCCTCGTTTGGGGCATAGCACCCAAGCATTCAAAAACAAGGACTATCATATCCTAAACAATAATCTAGCTGCTTGTTGCCACTTTCGGTCACGCTCCCAGGGCAGAGGTGAGGCAGCGTCTGCTGAGTTGCCTCTGCCTTGGACGAAACCGTTAAACCTTGTCTTTGGTTCGACGACAAGAATGCATGAAAGGCAAGAATCAAAGAACACAATAAAATATAAAAAAGGTCTTTGGGATCTATTCAATGAATTCCAGGAGATATTATACATACACCATTTACTAATTGTACCATCGATGATCAACTTCTGATATTTCGTATTCTTTTCGAAGCAAAAGTATACGATACTAATAAACGGGATAAGTAAGTAGTACCAGCCTCGACATACAAACATTGTGTATGTTAAATTCTGAGCCCTTCTTTGGTAGGTAGAAACAGCCAGAGGACGAACAGAGTCGATTTTTTACATCAAGAAACTGACTGAGCAGGCACACAACTCTGGCCGCAACAGAAGCTACGAAAATAGGTTCATGCCTGTCAGGATTAATCAAGAAATGAAGGACAAACACTCCCGGAGTGACTAGCACGTTGTTGGAAAACTAGGCCGAAATTCCAGCAGCTTTTACACAACCAACTACTGCCGAATGTAGAATGATCAGAACCCCTGATCAGTGAAATTCTCGAGGTGAACGAGCACAATACCATCACAACAGGTAAACTAGAGAACCGAAAACGATGTTTTCTTCATACTTGGAAGTAAAAAACAAAGAAAAATATATTCTTGTGTATCGTGCAAAGAGCTGGTTCGAAATAATCACCGCTCCTTTATGCCAGTTCCTTTTTGTCATCAATTATTTAACTATTAATTAATCCCACTTTTTGGAGTCCACCAAAGGTTAAAAAAGTCCTATGATCGTTTTTCTTAATATTTGTTTGTTGCAAATTTCCAATTTTTTAATATTTCTCAATTTTTATTAACGAAAAATACAGTGTGGGGGGGCTAAAACCAGTCAATCCTCCTTTCTTTATTCTCTAAAATCATCGAGAAGAACGTAAAAAAACTGTTCTTCCACCTTATCCGAGCAGCTGTCCATACAATCTTCACGAACTTTTTCAGTAATTTCGAGTGACATCATCTTAATAGTAAACTTTGATTGTGCAGCTTGAAAACATCTGTCTTACTGAAGTAGACCTTTCTTGTGCAAACGAGACGGCTCATCGGTTTTATCCCTTCTCCATTTTTGTTTTGATTGCTCATCAATCATTTTTCCGTTATTCATAGGTAATATATGCGATTGAGTTCAATATTTTTGCTTACGGCAATCCATCATCTGAGGAATCCACCGCCAAACTCATCTGAATAATTCTTTTCTTGCGAATTTGTTTACTATTTCGCCCTTACATCAACAAATTGATTATTCTTCTCAATTCTTTCGTTTAAAATGTCCCTATCATAGGTTCTTCTTTTCCCATAGTGCTTTGTCCAAAACCAGGTCGTGGCCTTCAGAATACAACCTTCAATTGCTAGACCCAATAATCGCATCTTCCAGTTTCTAAATCTTGGAGTAACTCTGCTGTCCATGGCAAAAATGTTCTCCTCCACCAAGTGCTTGCAATCCACACAATTTTGTTATAATGGACCAACTAGTCCGGGATTCCCCAAATCTGGTTTGCATCGCATTGATCAAAATTTGTCGTTAAATATTCCACGCTCAAGTGATGATTTTGTCTTCTAGAGAGAACTGAGGTTCGGATCTGTACCGTAGCAGGTCTTATTATTGTTTTGCATATGCGAAATTCGTTCTGTTGCGTATCTTTCTCAATTTAAATGTCAGGAAGGCCAAAAGGAGCTTTATTTGCTGTTTATTCCCCAGCCGTTTTCGTCCACTTAACAGTCTTTCTTCAGTTGAGCGTGGAGTCCTTTGAGTATTTGATGTAATTTGTGTGCTGCATGGTGTTTACATCTTCACTTTGATTATGGCTTTTTCAATCCTGAAACCGACTTTTTGTGCCTGCTGTGAGGTTAGGGGGGGGTAAGGTATTTAATTTTTTTTTTATTTTCGAAATTCAATCCGTAATATCTGAAGAATATTGTGTTAAATTTTCAAGTCAATTGTAGCAAAATTGACGAAGTTATGAGTATTTTTATAGCTGCCGGATTTTTGTACCTATACCCGAACCAACCCCAACGCCCCGACCCGAGCGCGCTATTGTTACCCGGCAGATGTTTCACTTTCTATTAATGTAGTACCTTACCTCCCAGTTCCATCTATCGAAATTTCAAGGCAAGGACAAACGGGTTTATACCTGATCTGTATACTTTGTCAGTGTGGTGTACAAAATTCAGTTAGCAGAAAATATCCTATCGAGTAGACGTATCCACGTGTTCTTATTTTCGCATAATTTCACCTCCGTTTTCATTCATTTTTGTTGCTAAATTATTACAAAAATGCCCAAACAAATTGGAAGATCTGATAGACAATCAACTGGTTCGAGATTATATCGACCCAAAAAAATTTTACCTCCCCACAAACGGAAAAGCGATGACATTACAAGAAGCGCGTCAGCTAAAAAAATAAAAATGACCGTTGAAGATCAAATTAGGGAGGATCTTGAACGACATTATAGGGTAATTGATTTTTTATTGGTCTTTGCAACAATTGCTACGCTAGTGAAGTGTGTGAAGTGTGATGGAAAAGTAAATTTTCATTCGACTAAGAAAGAAGATCTTGGATTTCACATCAAAGTGTCGTGCGAAAGTTGTAAACAAATTACAAACGTTCCGTCTAGTGCTCGAATAAACTCTGGTATTTACGAAGTGAATTATCGGTTTGTCTTCGTGATGAGGATATTAGGCCTTGGATTAGTTGGCTGTGATAAGTTCTGCGGCTTGATGGATTTGTCTAGTTCATTTTTATCAAGATCGACTTACAATAATTACGTGACGAAAATGTGCTCGACTATAAGAGAAGTAGCGAATCGGTTTTTTTCATCTGCTACAAAAGAAGAAAGAGCAGCAACAGCCGAAGAAAAAAAAACTGAAGATGCCGACGAACTCAGTGTATTAGGCGACGGAACATGGAAAAAAAGAGGCTACTCATCTTTATTCGGCGTCACCTCGCTAATCGGTTACTTTACTGGTAAAGTGGTTGACATTCTCGTCAAAAGTTCATACTGCCACGAATGTAAAATTTGGGAACACAAATTGAACTCTGCCGAATACGAAGAATGGCATGAAGCTCATGTAGATACTGGAAACTGTCAGGCAAATCATACTGGTGCATCTGGAAATATGGAGGTCGAAGCGATAAAAACAATGTTTCAACGCTCGGTAAATAATGGTGTACGATATCGCAACTATATCGGCGACGGTGACTCCAAAGCTTACTCCGGGTTAGTGAATTCTAAACCTTATGGTGATGATTTTTCAATAGTAGAAAAAGAATGTGTAGGGCATGTTCAAAAAAGAATGGGCACTCGTCTACGTGAAATAGTCAAAAAGACCGTTGTAGATACCGAAACTAAGGCTGGAAAGAAAATCAAAAGAAAGAGTCTGTCTGGTAAAGGGAAGCTTACGGCCAAAATTATCGATAAATTGACGGTATACTACGGATTGGCTATCAGACGTCACTCTGATTCTGTAGAAAATATGAAGAATGCTATCTGGGCAAGGTTCTTTCACTACAGTTCGACGGACGAGAATCCACAGCACGAAAAATGCCCGAGCGGCGCGGACTCCTGGTGCGAATGGCAAAAAGCTGCAGCTGCTAATGCATTGGATTCGTTCAAACACACGTATTGTGCTCTTCCCAAGGATGTTTTGGATGCAATCAAGCCTATCTACGAAGATCTGAGCAAAGATGCCCTCCTGGAACGATGTGTCGGAGGCTTCACGCAGAACAACAATGAGAGTTTGAACCAACTTATTTGGAAAATCTCACCGAAGCACTTGAGTGGAACCTCTGTCGTCGTTGAAATTGCAGCTTATGTGGCAGCCAGTGTCTTCAATGAAGGTTCGTTTGCTTTACTCACCTTCATGCAAGACATGGAAATCAGTTGTGGATCAAGCGCTCATGACTGGGCGCGATCCACTGACTCCATACGCATAAGCCGAGCAGAGCAGGAAGCTGAACGACAAACCAAAAAAGGCAGGATTCTTCGTAGGCAGGAGCAAAAAGATGCATTAGACATCATCGATGATAGCAACATCCTCTATGGACCTGGCATTGATGACTCAGTGTGAGGTATGTCGATAAAATTCGCTTATAAACGTTTTAACTAGATTTTTTTGTGATTAAAACTTTAAAGCGTTTTTCCCACAACTCACGTTTTCAAAGTCGGTGCCCCTGATAACTCCGAAACTACTGCACCGATCCTTTTGAAATTTTAAACACTATTTCTGTACATCATTTACGAGGTAACGCTGTCGAGTTTTTTTTTTTTATTCATAATTTTGATTTTGCAATAACAAATTAGCCGATTTTTTTCCACAAAATTGTGTTTTTCACTTTAAAGTGTTCGAAAAAATGAAAAAAATTTGGGAAAAAAAAACTCGACAGCGTTACCTGGGGAAAACTATTATCTAACGAATGAACTTTGATTTTTTGATTTCAGATGATCCAGCACCAAGTTATGAGGGGCACCGCAATTCAACTTTTTTTCGAGACACGTCCGAACAATTGCTGCCATTGCCGTATTTTTTAATATTTCTTTGTAAAAATTTGATGAAACATTCTTCGAATGTCATACTTTAATGTACCATTGGTTGAGTAAATAAATTTTAACTGTTTCGTTAGAAAAAAAATCACAAAAACATGGCTTTTTTTTGTACGATTAAACCAAACCCCCCCCCCCCCCCTAATTTCCTTCCGAATCCTTGGACTTATTACTCGTGGTAAGCACACGACATACTTAAGCACTAAATTGAGGAGCTTGGAGGCCAGCACATCTTCATATTTTAAGCCTTAGTTTTTGCGGAAACTGCTTTCCATGGTGACTTTAGTCGTTCGGATTCGTTTTGGTGGTATTCGAAAAGCAAATATAATTATAGTAAGAACACTAGGATCAATCAAAAAAGGAGCAGAGTGAGGACTTAACCGAGGAGATTGCAAATCATTATGAAAACTTAATTATGATGGCGAAATATAGTCTGTGCAGAACATAACGATCTGAAAAAATTAAGAGTTGGTTTTCTCTTCTTCTTCTTGTTAGTACGGATGAAGGAAACAAGTGGTTCCCGAAATACCAATATTCGCAAGCTTAATAAATATCACTAGCGAATAGAAAAAAGTAAGTCTTAATTATTTCTAATAATTTTATCGCTAGAAACACTGCGAGATTACACTTAGACGATAACGATCGTTAATTTAGTTTCATAATCGCTGGAAGTATTCATATAAAAGCCTTAGAGCACATATTTTCTCAACTTCCAGACAACTAATTCAAAAGGCTCGAACTATACATCCACAACCAAATGCATGAAAGTGCCTTGACGGGACATGGGGGATTTCGGAATCGTATTTCTTGATGAATGCGCACAAGACAGCAACATATTTTGGCATAACAAAGGCTTTTATCCACAGATGGAGGAGGAAATGTGAGAAAACAGACAAGTTCTACAAAAAAGTAGAAAGGAAGCAAATGAGAACCACTAGGAAACACCAGAAAAAAACCGTTTTTAAAAAGTACGTGAAATAAATAAAAAAACTGCATTGATCCCAAGAAAATGTTGACCACGACAGGATTAGGATTACTTTGACACAAGTGTCGTTCCTTGGGCTTTTTCGAAAGTAAAAATTCTCTTTAACGGATCATAAGACATCATGCAAAGGTCCATGTTTATGGCTGCTCCACTGCGGAAGACTTTGGCGAGTTGCTTTATAAAAACCTTGATCGCAGAATTGATGACACAATTTGGTTTGCCGAATAAGACTTCACGACAAAACCATGCACAGAAGAAAAAAATAGCTATTTTCTGGAATACAGCAATTGCGTAATAAAATATATGTTATCTAAAAAAAGGAAAATCAATATTTATTTCTATTCGAGCTCATCGATTACCAATTCTCATCACCAGTTAAAGCTCAAACGAGATCAGCGATAATTGCTACAACCTTATTTAAAAGCACGACCACTGCACAGTGTTCGGACAGCGACAGGGTGAAGCATCCTGAGCCACCGCAAGCATCCGTCAACTGGGTCAAACGTTACCTCGGGAAGAACGTAGTTACCTTCGCCGGCTACCTGGACAATGCGAATGACCGCTGCCAAAACCTAGGCACTAGCAGTCACCGCTAGCCTGGCAGGTTCTTCCCAACTGTGACAATTTCCCGGCATTCTCAATTTATATCGCTGTTGCATTTCGGGCACTGTAAGCGTCGCTTACCGAAATATTGAAAGGTTCATCTTCAAAGCGCCTAACGGTCCCATGGTCGACAACCGCTGTCGACGACTTCCAACACGGTCTACCTTCGTTTTGCTCATCGACCATCTCCCCCTACCGCCGAGCCACGTCCTAACGTGTTGAGTTATGGTCCTTTGTACGCTCTTTTAGGCCTTTGCACGATATGGACCGGGGACCTTCAAGCTACGTCAGTAGAAATGATCTTCGGTAAGACGTTGGTCGCTTCAACCGCTTTATTCTGGACCGCTGTCGTATCGATGAACACCCCTTTGTTGTGAACGTCAACGGCGTTGTTAAGGCGCTTTCGACGAACCACCTTAACCCGGCGTATCTTGCGCCCCCAGATGATTTCAAGCTCGACAAAGACTCTGGGTCGACCAAATTAGCAAGCCTCAAACTCAATGTCAACCCAACCGTTGACGGATTAAACTTTTCGGTACTCAGTTAGGAGATCACCACACCTTCCCTCTCGAGACGAATACTTTTGAAAAAACACAGATTCGGAAGATTTTCAATCCTCTAACCAATTACGCCAGGCTACCGTCTTGGTAGACAATATATTATCTCCTTTGAATTCAAAAAGCAGAAAATGGGACCCATTGCAACGAGAGCGAAAGGCTGACGCTCATCGATCGCAGTATTTTCGTCATTTCAAAAAAGAATGATATCAATGTATACTCAGCTGATCAACTGTCGAATCCAAATCCAGTCCAAATCATTACAAAAGCTTTCCCTACCTGACCACTGCTTAAAACCCTTTCACAGATAATGGGAGTTAAAGATAAAGCAGTAAAAACTGTTAATGAACGAAAAAATTTACATATTTTAATTTTGTTCTTCAATGAACGTGCTTTCACAAGAGTCGTTTTGTTCTAAGAAAAAAGATACATCTATCTATGGTAAGCTAAACACCGGTTTATCGACTTTTTTCTGTGTTATCTGTGCACACTTCTGATAAGTAGCCTACGCAAAGTTTAGAACTAACTTCCAAATTCTTTCCTACAAACTCAGCATGATTTTTAAAATGGTAAATCCTTGGTGAAATTTAATGATATTTTCACTCTCACTTTCGCTGCACTTTATTCTGGGTGGCATCGTAAAATATTCCTTCTTTGTTTGATTAATGGAAAATTTTTGAAAATTTCTTAGAAATGCGAAAAAAAGAGAATGGTGCTCCTACAAAATAATGCTGAAAGAACCAACAACTCGCTGCCATGCCAGACGGTGAAGTAATCCGGTTAGTATCTCATCATCCAAATCTAGCGCAGCGTAGCTATCGGTTATTTCAGAATAAAATAGAAAGAATTGGGGTTTAGCAACAATGAGGAGATAATTGTCAGTTAATGCAAAAAAGGCAATGTTGGAAATTGCTGAAAAATAGATCTACTTATATCAAAAATAAATAAAACTAAAACGAACTTGTGTATTCCTTTTTAATTTTTTAGACATGGGTCATTTGTAAGCAAATTTTGAAATATTTATTCTGTCAAAAATCGAAATCGACTCTATTCTCTGAAATTCCATTCTCCCCTAGAAATGATTTCATAAAGATAAAAAAATTCCAGATACGTAGCTACGTGCAAGAGCGCCACAGTGACGATAACAAGTTTCCAAGTACTTATATAAAAGCAGAAATACTATGAAAACCGAAGATATGTATGATTCTGAACGAGTTAAATTATGTATGTATACATTCCAGACTATTAACACACCTTTTCGCTCTATTTTCGATAATAACAATCATATTGAGCTCTTACATGGTTGTCCACAATTAGCGGCATGTTTCATAGGTTAAGTTTTGAACGATATCACTTCTGGGGTGTTGTGAATGGTGTATGCAGTCCGTAGAAATGGGGCCAGTTATGAGGCATAATAGAGCTCAACACACGATGCTACTGTATTATTGCTTCAGTGCATGGTTCGGTATTTACTTAGGGTCAACAATGGAATCCAGTTTGTATTTGTGAATGAGGAAATTGGGAGTTAATATGAATATGAGAATGGCAACAGAGAGATGATTGACTCCTATGAAAAGCCAGTTAGTTTATTCTTTTGTAATATTTCCGATGTTTGCAAAGAGTTCCAGATTCATTCATCTGTCGGAGAAAAACCGGCAATTCCACTTTTGTTTCATGTATTTTCGTTGAAATTTCTGTGTAAAATTATTATAGAAAATTCGATAATTTTAGCAAGAATAATTTTTTAAGTGTGTAAAAGAAGGTTTGTTGGGATTTCATTTTAATATCTAGAGATTGAAACACGAAATAATTTGGAAAATCTTTCAATTCATATGTAATTCCATGGATCGTTCCCCCGACGATTACCTACCCTGTCGTGATAAGGGAGCTCAGTAAAGGAAAACCAGAGGAAACACCTGAAACTAAACCTTCATCAAAATCCCAAGAAAAGGTATGACTACCGTGCCGAGGGCTGAATGGTCACGGGGTGTGAAAATATGAACTCAGAGTACCAGACGATCCTCAGCTTCAACTAGCCTTGACTTAACAGAAAGGAGCTCTGTTGAGATCGACAGTAAAACTAAGGCCATGCTACTCCCTTAGCCAACTAAGGAAAATTGCAAAACATAAAACCTAACAGAAAACAAAAACCAGAATTAATCTCGACCGTGACGATCCAACCCTGAGCTCATTAATGGAGAACCTGAGTGTACACGTAGATCCATACCAACGCAATTTTTCCACGAACGATGCAACCCCGTATCCCATCTCGGATGTGGTCAAGGCGTGTCACGCGACTAGGCTAATGAATCTTTCTGTTCTGCAAAGAGGGGTGGGCTAACAAGGGCTAAGCCTTCATTTACAGCCAAGGCTATCGAAGCTTATCTATCGATCTTGCATGGAAATACCAATCTTCAGAGGAAACTGCTTCTTACTGTAAGAACTGCGTCCTTGCAAGATATTAAGCTTCACTGTTTCAGTAGATGTACTCCGTAAAATAATAATAATCGTTGGCGCAAGAATTCATATTGGATCAGGGCCTTGAAGTGTGCTAGAGCACTTTATTCAATGCCGTAACGGTGCACTACAGTACACTGTATACGCATTGCGCTCGGCCGAGAGTCGACTTGTATCCGATATCCTTAAAATGTTACGGCTAAACTTTGCCCACTAAAGCACAAACGAGTGACTCATTAAATGCTACTCCCTCAACGATGTGTGTCGGTTCTTAAGGGTTTCTTAATGGGGCACTGCTCCTTAAACTACCACATGGAAAAAATTGGAGTTGGGGTTTCGGCTATGGAACCAATGTGAAAAGAAGAAAATGGTTCTGCACTCCATATGCAGCTATCCGGCCTACTTAGATCTCGGACGAAGACACCTTGGTAAGATTTTCTTCACTCTCTGCCCCTGGAGAATGTTCTCAGATTCGCTAAAGCCTACGAGCGCCACAGTGGTAAGGCCATTGAATAGGCGATTTCCGGGGATAGTACAATAGACCTGACGAAAACCCTGAATGGTTGGAGTTGGATTGAATCAGACTTTACTTTTAGAAATAAAATCGTAAAATCACGTCAGATCCTTTGAAACGTTGATGTCTAGGCTTTGGATCTTTGATCTTAGGAAGGTTGGAAACTTCATGAATAAATCTTGATTGTCCAAAGTGCTATTCAGCTGAGTTAACATTTTAAATCAAAATGTATCATGTGGAAATTTAATATAAACTACGTAAATTCGCAAAATTTGAATACGATAAAATGCTGTAAAACTGGTTTGCCATATCTCACAACAGTCATTTAATTAGATTTCGATTCAAAATATCAATACCACATTCAATGGAATCTCCAGTCAATAGGTCGAGTAATATTACGAAAGGTTTTTCTCAAAATACCTCTTAACACGTATTTATATTAGTTTTTCAAATGCCCCTATCGCGGAGCCAAGCAAAACTTGGCAAACTTCATATTTGCGATATGCACGTATCCAAGATGCCAATATTTATTTTTATAATTTTACATTTCCACTTGATATTCACTCAATGTCGGCAGAATTCATCACAACAAACGATAATTTCACAAGAGCACATGATTCTCTTGAATATTCTCATTTTTGCATCCATTAAGTCCGAGCAACGTCGAAGAAAGTAAAATATCTGATACGACGGCGACATCTCATCTCAACAATTGGGTCGGTCGCCTTTTAGTCTCCGATTATACCATAAAAGCGAGTTGACTACCCATCACTCTGCTATTACTTTTTGCATTGGTACAACGCCTAGGTCACGGTCAGTCATGGCAGGCACATGGACTAGATTTCTACTGAACGGAAAAATATCTCTTGATGATTTGTCTCTTTTGAATAAAACACTTGATGAACTAACAAAAATCACCTTCGTAACAACTCTAGGATTTTTACATGGGCTGACATCATACGATGACACATCAGCGCCGAACAATGAACGTAATCTCCAAGATTGGAGGACATTGATTCACAGACCACCATTATAGTTCGGTAGACTGTATCAATTCTAGCACAATGCCTTTTGTGTATGTAGTGCTACTGCCTTTCGATAGTTGGTCCACTCAAATTTCAACCCAGCAGCCGCTAATAATTGTTGGTCTAGAAACAAATAAATGTTATTTTTCGTTGTGGCTCACTAAACGAAATTCAAAAGTTAAACAGAACGATCAACTGAGCAAGTACTACTTTGTTTTTGTAGCTATCGCAATTAGATATTCGAAAGTATGGTCAGTTCGATGGGTTGGTAGAGAAACTGCATTCTATAAAAGCACATATTTGTACGATTCTTTCATTTTTCTTATCACCCAACAGCAGATGTATGAAGAGAAAGGTGAAGTAGAAAATTGGAAAATGAATCAATGGAAAGTATCGTACAACCTTGCACGAAGATGTTCAATGGATTTAGATTTTTACACATAAAACTACAATCTTTATGAGAGACCAGGGTTAACCACATTATCAAGGTCAAGTCCGTTATTCGTAGAAGAAAGCTAGTTGATGAGAAGATGACTATAAACCGTATTGGATTTCGTGACAACGGTCTTATTTTTGGGAGAGACTTGAGATTTCGGTAAAATTAAATTGATTCATGGTTTTTACACAAAAGCTTAGCACAAGTTAACTGAGAAGGGGTGCCTTTCGACAACCAATACGAAATTTTCTAGTAAACTGGGAAATCGATGGAACTATTGCAACAATTCCACCGCTATATTAAAGTAGTGGTCCGACACCTTAAGGGTTCCTGGCAGCAAATATGAACGAATTAAATTCGAGGCCTCGATGTACATCGAATGTAGGGTTGTCACAAATTCTCAAGGTGATCCAATCGCACCAGATACCCGAAACAAGTCCAAAGTACGAACTGTAGAGGGCATAAAGACGAACAGCGAAGTGGTGGAGGATTAACAGGATTTACAACGCAAGCGCGTGATTCGTTGGCGCAACAATCCAATTGGAACAGGATCTTGAAGTGTGTTAGAGCACTTCCGTCAAGAGCGTACCTATACCTTCCACAAGGAAAGGATAGGCTCAGTGGCAGATATTACCTTCGTAAGCAGTGTGTCGATGAACACTTATGTCAGGGATAGGAAACTACACGGTGGCACTGACATAGACCCACCCCAGTTGAATAATGGATAACCGGCGGAGTTCCTCATAGGCTCGGTGCTAAGGATGTTACTCTAGAATGTGCTAAGGATCAAACTTCCGCGCAAGCTACACTTATTAGCTGGAAGATTTTGTTTGGGCATGTGGGATGTCACATGATCTAAAGTTGGCAGAATGCTTCGACTGAGGCTGCACCTGTCAGTAGTCGTAAATTGGAGTAAGTTTTAAGGGCCCCTGCAGAAAAGCATGTGGTAAAGTCCAGACTGCAAACCAAATACGGAGATGGGAGGAAAGAAAGTACACAATTAATGTTGCAGGAACGTTAGAATAATGCTCACAAAAGAAGGTGGACTCACAAGCCGATTTAAAATATTCAGTTTTTATGCGGAACCATGGAAATGTCCATTATCACCTGACGCGTGTTTTGATCGGGAATGGTGGACACCGCCAGCATTTACATCGTATTGGACTTGGCATTTCTCCCTTTTGTCTTCAATGTCTAAATGAACATAAATACTCAGAACACGTACTTTTTGTGCCACCGATATTCGCAAGTGAGAGGAATCATCGTGAACTATGCTCCAGGAAACCCTTGTGAAAGAAATAGAGACGATCATTCCGTAAAAGGTTGGATCTCAAGCTATATTCAGTAAGTTTCGAAAGATATAGCACCTACGAAAAAGTGCCAGAGAGAAAATAATTCTTACCCGAAGGACTGAACAATCCACGCAACAATCCATTTGGATCAGGGTCTTGAAGTGTGTTAGAGCACTTCATTCAAGACCGTAACAGTACACTACAAGATTACAGTACCCTGTAAATTAGTCACCTGACTGCAAATATGTGGAACGCAATCGACATTCCAAAGAGCATAGTTGAGAAAACCATAAATGGATATGGACTCCACGAGTTGTATGAAAAGGAGCAAATACATTGGCAAGTGTCAAGGAGCTTATTGAGGATGGAGTGCGGTTAATCTCTTTGGGACGATTTTGAAACCAAATAATTATTAAGAAACGCTTAAGCTTAAGAGTCTCTGATTTATCTATGATAAGTAATTGCCCTTCTGAGCCATTTATTTTTGGTGTTGCGTTGTCGTAGATTTGCTGGTTTTGCTTATAAACAATTGCTCGCAAATGATTAGTCATTCTTATCGCAAACTTTTATTCAGCGGTGACAACACGATTGTGACTCAAGTGTTACAAATAAACAAAATTGCCACATATGGAACAGTGATAATTCACTGGTGATAGATCAGGTACAATCGCACTTCAAAAATGTAAACATCTATATAGTTGTCAAATTGTATTGTCATATCACATACCAAGTGAGCTCACGGTCACGATCAATAGTTAAATCAGGATGAGATGCGGCTCCAATAGGGTGGAATTAAATACAACACAATCATCCGACCAATAATTTTATTGAAATAGACCGAACTACTTCACTCCGAATCCATAAATATTAGGTCATTTAATCTGGTAATCGCCTTCTCGAGCAACGTCGAAAAATGGAATGATCTCCTCATACAACATGGTCTCAGATTGAATCTGAATTTTGAATGAAACAAGCACAATCCCTGTCAGCGGCAGTGACCTGCCCAGAACTAGCGATTCAAATACCTTGGATCAACGCTATCAGCCAATGGAGAACTGCGCTATGAAACTGCTTCACGCATTAACGCAACCTGGATGAAGTGACGTTCCACAACTGGTGTTTTTTGTGATCGACGTATCAACGAAAGTCTCAAATTTAAAATTTACCTCAATGTCTTCCGTCCTGTCGCCCTCTTTGATTCTGAATGTTGGCCTACTATAAAAGATAATGAACGGCGTCTTGCGGTAATAGAAACGAGGATGTCGCGTTGGACTAATGGCGTGATACGTTTTGATCACATCCGAAATAAGGATATCCGCGATCGATATGGGGTTGCATCGATCGTGGAAAAACTGCGAGAGAGGCGTCTTCGATAGTATGGTCGTGTAATTCGCGCCAATGAGAATTCACTTGCCAAGATTGATCTGAACATAGAAGTCGATGGCATTTATCCCATACAGATTTGTTTTTTTGGAGAGACATTTTAATTGATGGGACAATGCCTCAGTGACAATCATCTGTTATTATTCTAATAATGAGCATATATAACCGGGATCCAACAACAACATAGGTGTTGAGATTAGATTCAAACTAGTCCTGCCTTCTGGATTATCATCGAAAGTTAGCATTATGAACAAACAATTTAAAATATTTAAATTAACAGGTTGTACTCATATTTACATAGTATCCTCTTCATGAAGAAAAAAATCATCTGCAGTGACTGAAGATCACGGTCCCATTCACAAATCAGATCTTCGTAAGTGATGCTAACTTTCTTTAACTAAGAAATAGAGGTTGGATGCGCATGTTCTTTCAAGATCAAACTTGAATCTTTGCTAATTAAAGGAGACGTTTGATCTCAACCGTTGTGCTGTCTTGGAATATATCGTTGAGGATTAGTCCAATGGACTCTCAGAATTGAGAACTATAGAATCTCATTTTAAAGAGACCTGCTCGTCATTCCTACCTTTGTACTTTCCACACAAACACAACTCATATCCATCAATGTCCAACTTCAAACTTGCAGAAGATTTCCTAACAACTCATCTGGCCAGAGTAGAGAAGGGTATTCCAACAACCTCCAGGAAAATGACAATCTAAACGTAATGCCCAGATTCACACAGCGCACATTACTCACAATAAAAATGCATTTTGAAGACGCGACACCAGCCACCAATGTCCTATAACTAGCGCTAAGTATAAAATGCAGAGTTCATCTCAACAAAAGCTTAATGCTTGTCGAAATTCTAATCAGACCCAGACTGGAATATGTAGCGTTCATGGTCCGAAATACATTAATAAAAAAAACTGGTCAGTTTTATAGCTCACTGCATCATTGCGCAGGCTTAGCCAAATAAAACTTAACGAAATCCTTTTCGACACGGCTTCGATCTCTTTGACACTGACGTGCTCTGACTTACATGCTTACATGGATATCGTCCATACAACGATCGATAAGTGACCTTACAATTTTCGGCGCTTCATTAAGGCAAATGACTAATATGTCAACTTTGAACTTTTAGAAAAAGGATGTTAGGTTCCGTTCGCAAATCACTCGCAATGAGATGGCACAAGTCGCTATCCAAAAAAAGATGGGCCATTCTTGGTTGCTAGGTCTTCTGTAAGATTTCTTCTTTGAAGGTACTATAGTGTCACTGACAACACTTAAAATTTTCTTCTTTCTATTTCTAATCGTCCAAACTGATGATTTCGTGTTGTACCGATATTATCACAAAATTTCGTGTGAATAAGTGAATCCGGCTCAGGAGGCAGACATACATTTTAATAAGGATTATTTCTACACAAAACATTTAGAAGTTAAGTTCCTAGAAAAAGGAATACCGCCCAGTAACGATTATGGTGGATGGATATCTCAAGAAAGGATGAGGACCCACAGCCTAGGCTTAACCTTACCAAAAGCAAACTGAAACATCACATGAGGCTGATGTATCTTCTACTCCTATTTTCTCGATAGCAGCATTCATTTCATCTGCGTGATCAAGCCACTCTTTGTTTGTTTCTATTTTAACCTTTCGTCCATTTTAACACATGTGTATGTGTGTCTGCATTTGATGGAGGAAAGGCAAAGCTTCTGAGCACTCAGACGGTAATGATCCATTGTACTCGATTCTCCAGACTAACGGAATATCCCAGATTCATTTATGTATTGCAGGATTTTCGCTAGAGGATGTGATGCTATCCGCTGCAATTGGAGCAGAGCAACATCACAAATCATATACCTGATGCGAGGCACTCACATAGAAAATTTTCCGTGGATTCCGCTTTCCCATTATCATCTCGGAGAATCCCTATTCTTAACATATAGGCAACTAGTAAATTACGGCCAGTCAGAATGCCTACAAAACTTCTGCAAATCTTCCTGCTCTTCGACAGGATAAACATTGCATTATGTTTGTTTGGTTGTGACAGGAAAAGTTAGGTATGTCAAACAAAATTAAGGCTCTGCCCTTCCACTATGGGAAGGTTTTTACGTTGTATTTTTTTTATAGAAACATTAGTCAATTGCTTGTGCCGATCAAACTGAATCTTCTTTTGCGAAGGTATCCGAGATTTCAGTTCAATTTATACCACAGTGACCAAGTACCCAGAGTAGTTCCTCCGTATTGAATCTAGAAACAGAGTTCAATCGGTTTCAACATTCCTGAACGATCTTTGAGATGATCAAAGGGTTGCCAAACGCCCTCAATACAGTTTGACTATTGCTACCAATTGCCACGCGCCTTTCAATCGCTCATCAATCACCTAGGTAACTACACACCATTCCAAGATCTTGACCAACAGCTAGCAAAGCCACATCATCTACACAAGTTTGGACATGTATTGGCAGATTGTGCATAGTAGCGAATCGATCAACACAGTCCACAGAAGTGGCGACAGCTTAATTCCTTGAGGACAGTCTTTCATTGTTTCTATTGTCAGGTAGAGATCAACACCCACTTCAGCACAGCAATCTCTGCATTAATATAGCATAGATTCACTTTATATTCAACGACACCACATCACAAAATTTTTGAAAAGGCGTACAGTCAAAGATGCTTTCAATGTCACGTGCACTCCTATCTCCAACTTGCCTTTCAGAGTTACGTCCTCTACCTTTGAAACCAAAAAGTGACGGGGAGACTCACAGGATTTTCCACACTGGTATATATATTGGTTTTTATTTAGTAGATTCGACGTTAGCGCCTTCTCGCGAATGAGGCCCTCAAACACCTGCTCCAAACATTTAAGCGAAAATGATGTTAAGTTGATATGTCTAAAGTTCTTTGGATTTGAATAGACTTGTTACCGAGGACAGGGCTTCCTTGAAAAATGTTTCCTAAGAGCCGCTTTAAGTGGTCTATACCTTCCCTTTGCATCGCTGGATAGATACCATCCATGCCAAATGCTTTAAAGTGTTCGAAAGACATTATATTAACCACCGCTTCCACAGTGTTCCGATTCCTCTTGTAACAATTTCATACTGAAAGGTTTCCAGAAACTGGCAATTGATCTGCTATCGCCAAAGAAGCCCTTAGACGCCTAGGGAGCTCCACTTCGCTGCCAAGAAGTTCAACTATGTTCAAACCATTTTTCTAGACTTCCGTCTTTGTATTACACTCTATTCGCCTGCAATAGTCAATGGCCCGGGTTATAGCCTTTCAGAAAAATTGTCAGTAAAGTCGACCAAATATAGATATGGGTATGAACAAAAGGATCAATGTTCTAACTATTCCAGGCAAAAAAATCGTCCAAACCTATCGTTAGAAATCTAATAGAACCACTCTAAGTTTTCACTGACAAGGAAATGCTTTTCTGATCATGAAAAAATTAAAATGGATTTATTAGACAATTTGCAAAATGTTTGGAAGTTTTGTTGGCTAGAAATGTTGATACAGTGAAATCTACATATTTTGATTCATTACTAACTCCACATATGTGGTCCAATTTTTCTTTTATAGCGTGTTAAAAAATATGCTATCATTTTTCTGGGCCTGAATACTTAGTAACGATGACCTGATAGTGAGACTTCGTCTATCATCCGCCTGTCTCTTGGTAGAGCAGATCATTAGGTTAAATACTTTTTCTACGCTCACGTTTATTAGACCAGCTCCAGCTAATATGCTACATGTTCGCATCAAAATTTATTAAGAATTCAAGGCCACTTGG